>NW_027508766.1:10535000-11735000 GCF_051911475.1 Siphateles boraxobius | reverse complement strand
GGAGCAATTAGTTCATGCGTTCATGGCATCAAGGCTAGATTATTGTAATGCTATTATGGGTGGTTGCCCTGCACGCTTAATAAACAAACTACAGTTGGTCCAAAACGCAGCAGCTATAGTTCTTACCAGAACCAGGAAGTATGACCATATCAGCCCAGTTCTGTCAACACTCCATTGGCTCCCTATTGAACATTGTATACATTTTAAAGGGCCCCTATTATGGATTTTTGAAAATTACCTTTCATGTAGTGTGTAACATAGCTCTAAGTGAATGAAAACATCCTGCAAAGTTTTAAATCTGAAAGTGCACCGTATATAAAGTTATTGTCTTTCAAAAGTAAGAGTCGACTCTGAGTCAATGAAATGAATAATTTTTCAAACAAGTCATAAGCCGTTTCGTTGTGACGTCAAGACGAAACATTAGCATATTGCCCACCCACTTATTGCAGTCGCAGACACCAGGGAAAACTTAACTTCAAACCTGCAGCTGATTCCTGTCGATACTGGACAGCATCATGTCGAGAAGATGCTGTGCTCTACAATGTGAAGGTAAAGCCAGTTTTTTTCCCACTGCCCAAGGACGAGCATGTGAAGAATCAGTGGTTAAAATTCATCTTTACCACAATACCACAGCAGTATAATCCTAAACTTTTGCTGTGTTCCCTTTATTTTACTGACGACTGCTTCTCAAATCCCGGAGTTCAATGCAGGAATCGCAAACCGATTTGCTCTTGAAAGATGGTGTTCAAAATACTTTGTTTTGAGTTTTATATTGTGTAGGTCTCCTGCTAACTGGTTAACTAACTTTATCACTGTCTTACTGAAATAGTTCTGCTAATCAGTTGTGGGCCACTATTACCTATAACTGTGTCTATTAATGCAGATCATCTGTCGTTGGAGCATGGAGCTAGATTTGTTTTACCAACGTTTATGTCACATCAGTCATTCACGCTAGAGCTCGGCTAATGTATACATTGCATACATGCACTGTTTTTGATATAGTTTCCACGTGTTCACCACAATATATTAGAAAAATACTCTGTAAATAAATGAGTACAACTAAAATAATCGGTTTGTTGATGGACATGCACTTGTTAATGCTGATGGTGAGGAATTACAGTTGCAACATCTCATAATGTATCTCAAACTAATTAGCGTATCACTGAGAAATGTACTGCTAGAGTTGTCCTTGCGATGGAGGTTCGGGTTGAATGAATAGTTCTTCCAATGTTTTATCATCGGACTCACGCTCGGATTGATAAAATCGACGTCATTGTTTGCTACTGTCTTTAGTTTATGGTGTAAGAAGCCTCAGGACATGCAGAGCTGACATTGTTATGGCAATTGGCGTTTTTGTTTTCGACGCGCGCGCTGTACGCGCCGCGGTAAACCAATCACAACAGACTGAGCTGTCTGGCCAATCAGAGCAGAGTAGCTCGCGGAAAGGAGGGATTTAGAGAGATTGATTCATCTGACGAGTCTTTTGAGAATCATTGAAAATGTGGAGATGTGCAAATGTATATTAGGAATAGTGGTCGACCGATATGGTTTTTTTGATGGCCGATGCCGATGCCGATATCTTAGAGCAGGGTGGCCGATGGCCGATATAAAGCCGATATTATATATATATATATATATATATATATATATATATATATATATATATACACACACACATATACATATTATATATATATATATATATATATATATATATATATATATATATATATATATATATATACATACACACACACACTTTATATTTATATAAATCAATATTTAATAAATTTGATAAATTTAATACATATTTAAAAATCTTTAAAATAAACATGCTTAGGCCCTATACTTTAGATGGTAACTTCTTTAATTCTGCAATCCTATTACAGAATTTTTCAAAATAAAGTAATTGTTTAAAAATATATGAATATGTGAATAAAAAGGAAGTAAACACTGTAACAGGGCACTCAGTAATCTGGTAATTAATCAGTAATCACTGATAATCATATTTTTTCAAATTAACACTTTTTTACTTTGACTTTTGACAAGGTAAGGCTAATTTTACATACAGCACACAGTGAAAACGACATGATTATGACACAGTGGGACACTGGATATAGCACAGCATATTTTAAAATGAAGGATTTAAAGTGTTTCGATAGAGTCTCCTGTAAAGCTGATCTTCTGTTCGCATTCACTCACTTCACACGGACCGTAACTCGCAGGAACACGTTATGCAGGCTACAAATGCACACTTCACAAGATATCACAGCTGGATTCGATTAAATCTGCAAGGTTTGTGAAATTAAATGTTTATTAGATATTCAGAGATTTGTTTAAATTATGTAGATGCGCATTTGCTGTATTTTGACGGTAAATGAGAAAGTATTTTAGGCTGATTGTTTGCCTTTTCGGTTACAAATAATATAAAAGCAAACGTATTACTTTTTCGCAAACCATTCACTTTCTTTGACCAGTTCTGTAGCCACCGGTTCTGTCTAACAAAGTATTAGATCTGACTGACAGAGATCGTAAACTAATGAAGACGGAGAATGTGAGTGAGCGCTGTGTGATCAGGCGCTACCGTTCTCTTCTGGTGCTGGTGTTCTCAGCGCCGCCGTCAAAATAAAAGTCCGCAGCGCCGTCAAAATAAAATTCCCGCTTCCAACACATCGGCCAATCAGAAAAACTTATCGGCCGATGCCGATATTTTAAATAAGCCTAATATCGGCCGAAATACAGTTTTTTGACCTTTGTTGCATGTAAACCTTTTGTAGGAGACTCCAAAACAACATTAGGAAATTTTAAAATAGCATAAAAGGGGCACTTTAAAATATTGCTGATTACTTACAAAGCACTAAATGGTTTAGCTCCGCAATACTTGAGCGATCTCTTAACGCATTATAGTCCTTCATGTCTATTGCGATCTCAAAATTCCGGCCTGAACCCGATGACAATGCAGTCCTGAAGTGTCAACTAGTCTCTCCCCTGTGAAGGCCTCCTTCCCTTCCTTTTACCTCTGTACAGATAAAACGTTGTCGGGATAATTTCGGTTCACATGGTTACGCGGAAGCGATAAATAATTATTTATTATACATTTATAAGGCCAGACAAGTAGTTTGTTAAGGGTTGGTTTGTAAATAAGGACTACACGCCTGAGCACATTTATATTCAAACACACATACCTATAGACTAAACACGTGTAACAACTTCAACTTTAGCATAAAAGAGTTGAATCATTATAACAAGGGGAGTTGACTATTATTTCCTTTTACTCTTTATCAAAAGCACTACACAAAAACATTGTATTGAAAATATAAGGCAACTTAGACACTTGTAAGACACAAGCAAACATAACATAAATCTGTTGACTCTTTGTATAAAACTCAAAAAAAAAATAATCCATATAGAGTAAGTTCAATAGTAGTAAGCCCGTGCAAGCAAAATATAAATAACAGAGATAATACTCAACAGTCCTGTCTCAGTATTTTTCTGCTTTGGGGTAGGTAGGCAATATAAAGTCTGGATGAAAAAAAAATGTCCCCAAAAAGAGAAAAAAGTATGAATCCACTGGTTCAAGGCCTCACAAAAACAGGTTATCCTCCAGTTGGAAAAAAGTCCCCAGAGTATAGTTCACCACGTATATCCCAGACCAGAGCATGCACATATGAAACGGGTCCAACGTCTAATACACCATGTCTTTCTTCCCAAAGATCATTTTGAACCCTTTACTCTTTGCTAGGTTAGCCTAAAAATAACCTGACAACTCACCAAAAAACACCTTTCAAAATGGCCCCCCTGATTGGACTCCCCTTTCTTTAACCCTAGGCTCATCCTAATAAGTGTCCTAAGAGTCCAACAAAAGTCCCCCTCCAACAAAAAAGCATAGGCAAATGCTCAAAATTAACATACATTCTGGAAAATACCAACGTTTTGGCATTTTGGCATGGCACCTATACATACGGTATACAATATACATATATTTTATTTTTTAACTTAAGTGAATATCGTGCAGGGCTTTACTTTGGCAATGTCACACACGTGATGCACATGTGCACGCCGTCTGCGTTTTCGCAAAAATTGTTTGGTTAGCAACATTCTTCAAAATGTCTTTTGTTTTCTGTAGAAGAGAGTAATACAGGTTTGGGATGAGATGAGGGCGAGTTTTTTTCAGTTAACTACAGTATTCATTTAACTTCAGCTTCTTTAGCTTCTGCCTTTCAGTCTGATTCAGTTAATGCACATGCATATTCTAGTGTAAATAAACCTAATCAAAAAGTTTAGAAGCTCCTGTAATTGTATTGGCAGGACTTTCCTCCATTTCTACAGCCATATTTGCATGTTTTCAAAGACAAGGCTTAATCCTATAGTCCCAGACTAAAATGCATGTTTGAGCAGTCTTAACTGAAAGCAACTTGCACTGACATATCTTAAAATATGTCAGTGCCATTGTTTTGTCTCAAGATGCACACCAGGAATGTTTTTTTTTCTTCTAAGGCATGTTTATAAAAGCTACTTAAATATCCTAATTTAACTAAGGCCTAATGGCTCAATCTAAACCCGGTTTATGAAACCAGGCCAGTGAGTTTTATGATTTATCCCATTCACATGTCTTTGAGTAGTCTGTTTCCTCCACCTCAAATGGGCTCTGTGGTTACTTATATGCTTTTCTCAAATAGCCACACTATCTATATTGCAGCCATCATATCCTATCCAAAAAAAAAACTGTCATTTCATATTAGTTAAGCATCCAAAGTGGCCTTTTAGAATTTCAGATTAGCTCTGCAGCCAGCCGTACTTTATGCTGATGCTACTGTATTTGTTCAATAGTTTACACTTACCAACATCTCTTGGTTTCCCCACAGAATTTATGTTCTTTGATGAACATAAAAGCCTGTAAATGCTACTGCTTACAACTGAATGGTGCTCACGTTACTTATTTTATTCTTTCATATACTGTATGTGCTATCATCTTAAATCATTGATTATCAACCCCAAGGTTCTAGATTTTGATCTTGCTTACGTAGTTAAATTTCATATATATTTTTTGGTTGTATTTTATTTTATATTTTGTGCACTTACATGTACTTACAGTGTACTTACCTAAGAAAGTACTAGGTATTATAAGGTAACACATGGGTTAGGGTTAGTGTTAGGTTTAGGGGTAGGTTCAGAGTAGTACCTAGTTATTACCTAGGTATTGCAATTATAATAATAAGTACATCCTATGTACATGGAGAACAGAACTGTAAAATAAAGTTCTACCATATTTTTGTTTAATTTTAAGGGGAAAAAATGTGAATATGCCAGTTTTATACATTTGTGTGGATAACACAAATCCAAAGAGAGAGAGAGAGAGAGAGAAATAATCCTTACCTAAATTATACTGTATATTCTAAATAAGAGGAAAGGTTGCACCCTAAGAAAGGTGTCTTCATCCAAAAGATAAATACATAAAAAAATATTTATGAAATTATGTTGTCAATCTGAGTTTCTTAAGTTTTGACATATTTGAAGAGTGTACATGCATTTTCATTTGCCATGAGTCTTTGCATGTGGTACACAATCAGGGAAAAAAAAAATCCACAGAGCGGATTAACTAGTTTTTTGTTTGGGATTGTTTTGATTGGTTTCAGATCTGAGGCTTACATATAATCTGGTATTATTTTGGATTATTTTATTGTCCACAATCCACAAGGGTTAGAACAGTGACCTTAATGGGTTCTTCAGTAGGGGCCTGGATCATTGATTTCAGACTTTTAAACCTAGAATTATGACCTATTGATGCCAAAATAATAAATTTTGTGGGGTTGGTAAGTACATGCAGAAATATACCTTTGTGCATATGAACAACATCATTGGATTCAATGATAAACATGTGGTGTGATGCTTGAATCCGTGCGCTTCTGCAGAATACTGTTCAATCAAGAGCCCCAGGCTGTCAGCTTAATAGCATGCTACATGTTTGATATAATTATATAGATTAAGTGAGATCAAAAGCACTATTATATAGGTAATCATTTAATCCCCCTCAAAAACATTTATTCCTGCAACAGCAGCCTTAACAAAAGTTTGAGAACAATAGGAACATGGGAAGCAGGTTTCTTTTTGTTGCTTGTGATTGCCCCCAGATGTATTTTTTTTTTACTATATGAACTCTGACTAGGCATTGAGACAAAGATTACAAACCATATACTGACTCATCTTTGCGTTTCAACAGGAGTACAAAATTGAGCAGTATAAGCTCTTTAGACTGTATATATCCCACTGTACTTTCAGAGCTGCAATTGGTCAAATAAGTATGAAGAGAACTTCAGAAGTTAAAACACAATCTAAATATCAGCTCCTTTTAGAACAATTTATTGTATTTCTTAACAGCATCACTGTGCTTTTCACTTCTCCATTTTTTGTTCAATTATGGATTTGATATGTACATTTAATATGCAGCTTAAGAACATTCATCTTCATCATTCATCTTGAGAACCTTCCCACTGGGCCCTTATTAGTGTAGTTTCTATAAAGGAGCGTGTTGCATGAATAATACACTTTCTTCTTCCTCCTGGGGAGTTTGAGCGATGGAGCTAGTAACTGAAGCGAACATTAGTAATGCCATTATGTAACTAAAGGTGGGACCAAGTTCACCAGCCATTATTATGACCCCTCCATCCGACACTCACATGCTAAAAGCTCTCTTTTTTTTAAAATGCCCTTCCTTTCGCCCGAGCACAATTTTTGTAATTCGAGAAACAATATTCCTGATATGCCTGGTAATTGTTAGCTTCAAACAGTTCACAATAATTTGAAGGGTTTACATTAAACGTGTCCTTTTGAAAAGCTCAGTAAAGCTCAGGATAATACATGTTCTATAAGCAGGTTAATAGCACAGCGTTTACCATATGTTTATAAGAGAAAAAAAATGGCTGGAGAACTGCTGACACATGTTAATCTGTCTTATGAAACACATACAAATGTACAGGCATCCATCTATCTAATATAATCATTCGGCAATCTTACATCCTACTTTACCTGCATACATATAGTGTACATGCGTAAAACTAATATATACTGTATAGCAAATCTCATCTTGGCTGCATGATTGTTTATTTCATTGCAAAATGTAACTACTGTATATTGTTGACCATTTCTTTATATAAAGTTTGATACATACGTATGTCCAACTTTTTCCGGATGCATACAGTAAACTCGCGTAAGGTGATATATACTACAGTATATAGCATATCTCAACTACTTGATTGCTTGTATCATCAAAAAATGAACATAATATTGCCCAGCTCTAATCTGCTAAATGTGACTATGAAGATATTATAAACATTATATATATATATATATTCACATCATGAAGTTTCTTTGAAACTCTTCATTCATAGTTATGATATTCTTTCAAAAATGCAAGTAGATCTCGCTAAAGGATTACAAAATAAGCACCCTAATCGGTTTGTCTTTCCAAAACAAACTGTTGCAGGAGTTTTCATTTGGCCATTGTCTGTTCTTATCAGTTCTGCATTCTTGGAGGGATGTGAGTTGACAGGAGAGAATCTCCGGACTGTTCTTCTACTGCCAGACTGCTATCATGGTGACATTTCCATGGCATTTCCTGGCTTCTTCTTACACCCTCATCCTCACCCTCACCCTCAATATCCGAAAGACTTTCCAAGGTGCGCTTGAACTTACCTTGGCTCCCTCAAGTGAATTCGCTCCCTGGGTGGAGACCTGGACAGCCATTGATTAATATATTTTGCCTCTGTTCTGTTTTTTACTTGACCTTGTAGTTGCATTCAGTTAAGTCAGCATGTCTTGTCATATAAGAGCTGGTTGAACTCTGGAAATTAGAGAGAGGGCAGACGGCTCTAAAAAAAATTCTCTGCCAGTTGTGGTTCTTAGTGGGAGAGGCGAGTGTACTGGGCAGGAGGCAGTGAACTGGTAGGAGGCTGAAACTGCACTCCCCGTAAAGGATGAAGACAGAATTGGGCCACATATGAGCTGTGTAAGCTCTTACCCTGCAAACTCTGTGAGCTGAACATCTCTTTTAATGTGCCTGCATAGACATTAATGCGATATTGTGGTTTTTCTGTGATACACTGATTCTTGATTAAGGACACAGTGTTCTAAATTACTGTATTGTGACATTGCTTCACTACTGAGTCCATGTAAGATGTGCAACTCAAAGTTTGAAAACATATGCAAGTTATTTTTTTTTTTGTAAAAGCATATCAGGATTTTTCTAAATTTAGAATCAAATAATTGGTTCCCTTTCAGTCGATAACGTCGGACGTAGTCGACGCGACTGAAATGGGATCACGCTAGGGAGCCTATCATCTTCGAGTACTATTGAACGAGCCAATGTAATTGGCGTGCGTGATTCGCATCACACACCCCGCCCCCGCGGCGCGGGTATAAATACGGAAGTGGATGCACGCACTAGTTGCCTTTCGCTTCGGAGCCGATCGTTTGATGTCTCTGAGAGTGCTGTTGTCTACAACGAGCGAGTGTGTCGGTGTTCTTCAGGAAGACTCTCCCAGTGCTGGTGTTCTACAGCGCGAGTGCAGCGGTGATCGCGAGCTTTGAGCTCTCAACTGCTGTTTTAACAGCAACAAATTTCTAAATGTTTGTGTGTGTTGATGGCTGGTTAGAGGGCGGAAAAGTGAGTGCTTCACTGTTTCAGTTCTCTGTTCAGTGTTGCCGCGGTCATTTCCCTGTGTGCTCCGGCACTGGTGACGGTCCTATTTTCTGAAAGAGCAACACGGGTGCGTTTGCGTCTTTTTCAAGATGTCATTCCGCCCGTGCGTTTCTGGGTGCGGTCGTTCCCTGTCTCTCTCTGATGGTCACAACTGTTGTGTCACGTGTTTGGCTTACAGCACGCTGAGACAGCTTTTGTGGACAGCTCATGTTTTCACTGTGGGAACATGACTGTCGCAGTGTTGAGGGCGAGACTCGCCTTCGTTCGCGGAGAGCGAGTCCCCATTACCATGCCCCACCCTCGGGTGCTGTGTGGGATGGGTGACCGGAGGATAGTGTTGGATGTCCCGCCCGGTAACCATTCCCTGTGGGCTCCTCACTCCTCCCTTCCACTGCAACCACTGGAGCCTCCGGTGTTTTCTGCTGGTCCATCTGTAATGGGTGGGCCAGCGGTTTCACTCGGGGCTCCCCTGGAGGACAGGACGCCGATTGCAGCATCAGAGGGTGAGCTGACTTCTGGAGATGATGACTCGGCTGCATTGTCTCCCTCCGGGAGTTCAATGTTGCCCGAGCCGGATCCAGAATTATCAGCTATGCTGAAACGGGCCGCCGAGGCTGCCGGGCTCGAGTGGAACCTCCACCGTGTCCCGTTCAGTCTCGGTTGGAATCTGGAGTTTGGTATCTTGGGGCGGGCCGCGCTGGTTCTCAGCTCGCCGCCCCAGTGCCTTTCTTACCCGAAATGCATGGAGAGCTTATCAGGTGGTGAACAGCATCTTTCTCTGCCAGAAACTGCCTGAATAGCTTTTCCCCCTCATTACCCTTGATGGAGGAACGGTGAAGGGTTGCGAGGTGTCCCTCCATTGGAGCGGTCTGTCGACACAGGTGCACCTGTGTCCGGCGGCCGCTGCCTTTTGGGGGGATCCTCGTCTCCCCCCTAAGGCCTGTGAGTTTCGTCCGTTCCGACGGGCAGAGCTTACAAAGCCTGTGGGCAAGCCCCTTCCTCTTGCGTGCCATGGCGTTGCTGCAGGCTAGGGCACCCATGGCATGCACGAGGGTAATCCAGACCGTGCGCTCATAGGTGAGCACCGCACTGCATCCGACCTCACCCTCCGGGGTACGGGTGTCGTAGCGTGCGTGATCGGTCTGGCGATGTCCACCTTGGTGGTCCAGTAGCGCCTTCGTTGGCTCAGCCTGGTTGGTATGGCGGATGCGGACAAGGTTCGGTTCCTGGTCTCCCCAATTTCCCAGGTTGGGCTGGTCGGCGACGCGGTGGAGAACTGCATCAAACAGTTCTCTGCCGCTCAAGCGCAGACGGAGGTCATCCGGCACATCCTGCCCCGGTGGCCAGCTGCTGCCTCCACCCGCCGCCGGTGGCAGCTCCTCCGCCTGCTCGTCGCCGTGGGCGTTCTCCGGCCGCCGCTCCTGCTGGCCCTCCGCAGCAGCCTCCACCCAGGCCTCAGCAGGGAGCCGGCCGCAGTAGAGACACCCAGCCCGCTCCAGGCGCTGCCAAGCCAGGTGGCAAGCGACAGCGAAAGCATTCCGGAGCGGGCCGCCCAGGAATGGATGAGATGCTCTTGGAGTGGCACGATCACTCCCTCCCCCCGGGTGAGGGCCGGGTGGAGCATTTGTTTGTGTGTGTGTCTGTTCCGCCGCTGGCTCCCTAAAAAAAAAAAAAAAAAAAAAGCGGAGCAAGCGGTACCCACACTTCAAAGAGAGAGCAATTTCATCTGTTCCTGGGTCCCAAGAGGGCCAGTCTGGCGGGTGTGACCCTGTATAGCCTTACACCCCTCAGCTCCCCCTTGGTCGCCAGCAGGCAGCTTGGTGCGTTCGAGGACCCGGTCATCCGCCTTCTCACGCGCCCCCTGCCGCTTGTGGAGACAGGTAAGTGTTGCACAGCACACTAACACCACTCTCTCTACTTTGCTGCCCCACCTCAGGCTCGGCTACCCCGCTCAAGTCAGTGATCGTCATCACATTAGGTGTTGAGCAGACGTGCTCCTGAAAATTCAGTGATATTCATCACACCGAGTGTTGAGCAGTGCTCCTGACTTGTGCGTGCTTATCTTATCCTGCTGGCGAAGGATTTGATATAGCCGCTCCTCCAGCCGGTACGAAGGCCAGTTGTAAACTCGTTCTTCGTGCTACTAGGTGGTGGGTCGTGACCATCTTGGCCCAAGATTGGTCTGCAGCTTTGACCTGAAAGACATGTGCTTCAGATCTCTACCTCCCGCACCGCAGGCCATCCTGTGTGTTGCGTCTAAGGGTGGAGTATCAGTACAGTGTCCTTCCCCTCGAGTGCTCCAGAGCCCGTTGGGTCTTCAGGTCAACTGGAAGAGAGTAATCTCGCCCACGGGCTGAGTATCTCTTTTCTAGTTTTGGAGAGGTACTCGGTCCAACATGTCTCTCCAATGAGAATGTGTTCAGCTGGTGTTGAAGTGAGAAAGGGTCCCACTGAAAGAACTTTCAGAGGCTCCTGGGGTATATGGTAGTCGCAGCCTTTGGCTCCCTCCATATGTGACCGCTTCAGCGCTAGCTTCACGATCGAGTCCCGAGGTGACCGTGGCAGAGCAGCTCACCCTGTGTGACTATAGTTCATCCCGGTCTGCTGCCAAACCCTCTTCAACAGAGCGGCCATGTACAAAGGGCGTGTTTTAACGGGGGCCTGGGCGACCCCCGACTACACGGGCATTCGTGCCTCGAGTTGTTAGACATTGCGACCGTTGCGCAAGCTTCCCTTGCATGTCACAAACTCACCCGTCACCTCCTCCTTGGAGTCAGACGCTTCTGAGGGCGCCTTATTCCACTCCTCCTGCTTACTCAATCGTGCCGCCATCGAGCCTCACGACAGTTATAGCCAGGGCAAGTGGAGACTCCATCCCCTGGGTCCGGCTGGGTCATGACCATTCCGGGGCCGCTCAGTTGCCCCCCCGGTTTTATTTTTCCGCCAGTGTTTGGGTAAACCGAGCGGACTACCCTTGGACAAACACTGGGACTCAGCGGCCCCAGGGGCCCGCAGAAATGCGTTTAACCCCAGTGAGCCTTCTAAAAGTGACTGCGACTCATGGTCGCCTTGCGCCTGCAAGTCAGTGAAATCATCACTCTTCATGTTGAGCAGATTTGCTCCTGAAACTCAGTGAAGTTCATCGCACTCTGGTGTTGAGCAGCAATGCTCCTGTAGCTCAGTGAGTCCATCACAGGTAGCTCAGTGAATTCATCACACGCAGTGCTGAGCAGAAATGCTCCTGGTGCTCAGTGAAGTTCCTCGCACTCAAGTGTTGAGCAGAAATGCTCCTGAAGCTCAGTGAGTTTATCACACTCAGGTGTTGAGCAGTAATGCTCCTGAAGCTCAGTGAACTTGTCACACTCAAGTGCTGAGCAGAAATGCTCCTGTCGCTCAGTGAGGTTCTTCGTACTCAAGTGTTGAGCAGAAATGCTCCTGAAGCTCGGTGAGTTTATCACACTCAGGTGTTGAGCAGGAATGCTCCTGAAGCTCAGTGAACTTGTCACACCCAAGTGCTGAGCAGAAAATGCTCCTGAAGCCCAGTGATCTTCACATGTTGTGTTGAGCAATGCTCCTGTCTTTTGCGCCCGTCACTTGCACCTACGTGCCATGTCAGGAGAGGAACAGGTCTTCATAGTTGCCCCTCATTGGCCCAACTAGACCTGGTTCCCTTCAACAGCCTTCCTGACTTCCCCTGGATTCGGGGACGGGGCACGATGGCACACGCGTTCTTCCCCCGGAGATTCCGGGCGGTCTTACATCCGAACGCGGAGGTTCAGGTGGCTATCACAAGAACATGTGTTAGTTACCATCACTTCTGCGAGCACCCCCTAGAATTGGGTAGCGTGCTTACGCCTTTAGAAGTGGAACCTAGTCGTTGAGTGCGTCTTCTCCCCTGAGGAGATCCTGAAAGCTTTCGATCACTTCAGTGCTCTCTTTCCTGCAAAATGGGTTGCAGTAGGCTGTTTTCCTAAATCACCCTCAAAATGATGTTGCCTCGGTGTTTAAACGACGCTCATCGTGTTGCAGAAGTATGCAGAAGCACGTTCTGATCGTCAGGTTCCTGAGGAGCAAGGTCTTGTAAATCCTTGTGTCCCTCTTTATCCTCTTGGGCCTTGTCCCTGGTGCGACTGCACTGCAGAGACCGCCCCTGAGCCACTGCAGGTAGTGAGTTAAAAATTCTGTTATATCAGTTCTCCTGCTCGCGTGGTCTCTACTAGAGGGTAGGGACTTGCTCGCTTTCGGTCAACGTATTGTGCCTGGAGTCTGGGCCGGCTAACTCTCACAAGCTGAGATCCCGGCTCGGATTGTGCCCAAGGTTCCTACCTCTCCCGTAATAGGAGCAGGTGGTGAGCCTGCAAGCGCTGCCCTGGAGGAGGCAGATCCAGCCCTGGCTTCTCTGTCCGATTCGCTTGGACGTGTACAGAATGCAAGTCATAGACCTCAGACCAGCTCTTCAAATATCTGTGGAATTCAGCAGAGAGGGAAGGCTGTTTCCATGCAAAGTTGCACTTAGTGCTTGCCTTCATTTCGGCAAAGATCCGAGATGCAACATGTCCACTTAGGTGTTGAGCTCCTCTATGATGAGTGTAAAGTGCTCCGCCTGGGCGTTGACGATATACTTTGCTAAACAGATTCTAGAGTTGGGGGCTGGACGACACCTAGTTGAACCGCTGCTTCCCGTGGGCTCCCTTCTCATGAAGCCAGTTTCACCGTGAGCCCGGTTCAAGTGTCGGCTTGCTGCGCCATTCCCCTCCTATGGACTGGATACGTGCGCCTTTCTACTCCAGTTGAGTTCCCTTAAAATTGAACCCTGTTGAGTTCCTCCACACCCCTCCGACGTCGGACGTGCGGAACGTCTGGTGTTAGGCCTACCACTCGTAAGCAGTGTGGAACCTGTGTTAGGCTGGGTCCATATGTTGCGGTCCCTTCGGTGACCCCATATGTGTATTCTTCCACGATACGGCTCCCTGCGGTGAGCCCGTGTCTTCCCTCGGCAGAGTCTCTCTGCCGTCACTGTCCGGTGTGTCTCCCCCCGTCTTAGGCTGGAGCCACCCCAGTGACATTCCATATGTTAGACTGCCCGGTTTCCGCCCAGTTCATATGTGTATTCTCCACATTTCCTCCCTCGGGTTGGATGTGGCTTCCGCAGCGTCCCTTCCTTCCAACGTACGGGGAACGCTTTCCCAGTGGTCCTGTAGGAACAGCAGTGACTTCCCTGGCCTAAGCCCTGTCCTTCCCCGCCTTAAGTTTGCGGGGGCATCAGGAGGCTTTGGTTTAGGCACTGGAAGGTGGCAGCGTTAGTGGCGTGTTCAATGGTTGATCCCATTTCAGTCGCGTCGACTACGTCCGACGTTATCGACTGAAAGGGAACGTCCTGGTTGCGTATGCAACCCACCGTTCCCTGAAGGAGGGAACGGAGGACGTAGTCCCCTTGCCACTACCGCTGGACCACCGCTGACCCCGGGTTACTCTCGGCTCCTCAGCGAAAAGCAACTAGTGCGTGCATCCACTTCCGTATTTATACCCGCGCCGCGGGGGCGGGGTGTGTGATGCGAATCACGCACGCCAATTACATTGGCTCGTTCAATAGTACTCGAAGATGATAGGCTCCCTAGCGTGATCCCATTTCAGTCGCGTCGACTACGTCCTCCGTTCCCTCCTTCAGGGAACGGTGGGTTGCATACGCAACCAGGACGTTCTATCTATCTATCTATCTATCTATCTATCTATCTATCTATCTATCTATCTATCTATCTATCTATCTATCTATCTATCTGTCTGTCTGTCTGTCTGTCTGTGTCTGGTTGATCTATCCATCATTTAATCAATCTATGCATATAAACCTTTACACCTCCAGGCTTTTAAACTTTCAAACAAGGCTTTGCAAGCCACCATGCAAAGTTTTCTTGATAAACATTTATTAAAAAAATTGTTTAATAAAAAGTATATATATATATATATATATATATATATATATATATATATATATATATATATATATACATATTTGAATTTCAATTAGTTTCAGTTATTCTTCCTTCCTTTCAAATCCGAATAGCAATTATACATTCTCTAAATCCAATCTTCTCATTTTAAATTTGGGGTTTGCATTGTTTTAAATAAAATAATAAAGTTATAAAATAAATTCTCAATTAAATTCTGAATGGTGCACAACCGTACAAAATAGATTGGGGTTGGAACATTTGTACTTAAGTTTGTACTTTGAAAGAGTCATATTTAAATGTCACAAATTTGATTATTTGATTAGTTACCTATAAATAGTGCAGACTATTACATTTGTTATTGATTGTACATTGCAACATTTTTTTGTTTTAAAATGTTCAAACTTTATTTCCTAGCTTGAACAAAAAAAATAAAAAAAATGCTATTGTTGATATAGCTATAGTGGAGGGAAAAAAGGCTCTCTGGAGTCCCCAGCCTCATAAGATACATAC
Organism: Siphateles boraxobius; assembly: GCF_051911475.1. Lineage (NCBI taxonomy): Eukaryota > Metazoa > Chordata > Actinopteri > Cypriniformes > Leuciscidae > Siphateles > Siphateles boraxobius. The sequence goes on along the minus strand of NW_027508766.1, from coordinate 11,719,844 downwards.
AGGTCATGTGCACATGACCTCACTGTTGCTCTGCGCTGGTGCTTTGCTTGATTTGGCTTTACTGGAAGTCTGATTTGAGCTCCAGCTGCCCGCTTGCTCACCTCTCTACCTCCCAAATGCTCAGCTCAATCTGCTCATGATAACTCAGACATGGAGGCTGTCTGAGCCCCTCTAACCTCCATCACCTTCACCTTGGAGAGCATTTGAGGAGACTCTAATTAAAACACCTACTTCCTCTGGATGTCAAGGTACAATTATCCAGTGGGCTGTTTGTTTTATGTGATGCTCTATAGATGGTTCAGTGTGTAATTATCTTAGACGGATTGCTTTATTTAGTGACAGCTTTATTTGCATGAACCTCACAGAAGTCAGATATAGGTGATCCAATCAATGGCTGAAAGGTTTGTGAAGTAAAAACCTGCACAGGTTCAGACGTCAACGCTGCAATTATCATAATCCAGCCAAGTGATCACCATATCTCCATATTAATACGTTACAATTTCCATACCATCTCAGTGACATTACCCACAATCTGCATAAATGAATACATTAGAGAGAGCGTAACACATTTGGTTTGCTTACCTGTCTCACTTCAATAAGGTTTGAGTTGATTTGTATACGTGAGCAACTAAAATGAATTCTCTTTTGGGAATATAGACGGAAGTGTCCATCAGAGAATGATTAATTGTGCAGGAACTATCGGGTGCTTTGCTGTGTTTAACCCACGCTTAGGATTTACTATTCTGCATTGGAGCCGGGCTCTTCTGATAGATTGGCTTCCATTGTGACTTGTCGGAAAATCGGGATGCGTGAGCCAGCCAACATCAATTACTTTCCTGCCACAAGCACGAGCCTCCCAACATCGGCTGACATTCTTGTTGATCCCCCTGACTTGCACCACAAAAGGAAACAGCACAGAGGACAAAGCTTTGTTTCATCGGCCACAATGCCTGGCGATGTCTCTCAGGAACGTGTGCAAATGTGGCATACATACTCCTTCCTTTCTTTCGCACCCGTTTCTCCTCCTCATGCTGTCTCTCTCCATCCCTGTCTTGCTCTCCCTCTTCTTACTTCCATCTCTCTGGAGGTAGAGAGGGGGCTGTCACAAAGCTTTGTGTGGTTATAGATCGTCATGTCAGAATGCAGGCTTAGCTGTCACCCTCTCCTTCAGGATGCAGAGGACTTTTAATAGAGTTCTGGCAAGGTTATTACATGATGTGTCCCTTTAATTAGCTACTACTCTCATTATAGCTTATAAGATGCAGTGCTGGAATTCAAAAATGTTGATAGGGTTACCTTCTGTGGCACATCTTCTTTTAGTGACTTTTTTTTAAAGTATGTTGTCTAAGAACACTACTAACTGACAAATCGACAAATTGTCCTGACTTCAGCAAATGTATACATTTGTATGTAAAACCAGCAGGGAAAACAAGTGATTTACATTATACAATTGAAAAGTTTTAAGTCTCTTATGCTCTGAAATAACTATTTTCTAAAATAACTCTTTTCTATTTCATTATATTTTATAATGAAATTTATTCCAAAGCTTAATTTTCAGCAGCCATTACTCCAGTCTTCAGGGTCACGGGATCCCTATAAAATGTTGTTTTACAGCATTATTTTCAAAATGTCTTAGTATTGTCGATTTTTCTGCTTATCGCCCAATATATTTTTTCTAAGGATTCTTTGATTATTCTTCAAAAGAACAGCATTTATTAACATTATAAGTGTATGTATGTCAATTTTGATCAATTTAGTTAATCCTTACTGAATAAAAGTGTTAATTTCTATGAAAAAAATACTTACTGTCCCCAAACTTTTGAATGGTAGTGTAATATCCTTTGGTTTTGCATGTACAATCAAACATTATGAAGAGTCCAGAGCTCTCCTGCTTAGCACCCTATTTATATGTATACAGTACATGCCTTTTGAACAATCTACATTTTGTCGGTCTTTGCACTTAAGAGCACATTGATCATACCTCTGTAATACATCTCTCTACTCCACCCATGCCCTCTTGCAGAACTTGCGACTGATATTTTGAAAGATTAAGCTGGCTGCCCTACAATTTCATCTAGGAACTTTTGACAGCATGCAACCCGATGCAGGCACTCTAATGTTTTAAACATCAGTATGGTATTGATAGGCCATGAGATATGGGCCCTCTGTGGGTTCTTATGAGCTTTGCTTGCTTGCAAATGCAGGAATTGTGAAGACTAAAACATAAAAGCTACTCCAGAACAACCGGTCCATTGTCTGAATGTTGTTTTTAAAAGCTCTTAGTGAAATCAGCATTTTGATTAGTCATTCATGATTTCACAAGAGTTTCTTTACTTTTCTTTTCTTTTTTTTTTTTCAAGGCAATAGAAAAAGTCAAAGTGGTTTTCCATTTTGGGGTAGGGACACTCAAACCATTAAGAACCAATATAGTATGTTTGTGGCAAGTTATTTTTGGGAAAGAAATGTATTCTTTTATTAAGCAAGGACTCATAAAAACATTTAAAATGTGAAGATTTCAAATAAACGCTATTATTTTGTTCTTTCTATTTATCGAATAATCCTTAAAAAGTGGTATCCACAAAAACAGCATGACTGTTTTCAACATTGATAATAATAAGAAATGTTAAATGATTCTTGAGCAGCCAATCAGCATATTAGAATGATTTCTGAAGGACCACGTGACACTGAAGTAATGAATGCTGAAAATTCAACTTTGCTATCACATCAATAAATTACATTTTAAAATGTATTAAACAGTTATTTTAAATTGTAGTATTATTTATTAATGTTTGTACTGTATTTGTTATGTATTTTTTATTTGCCCTAATCCAAATAAATGCAACCTTAGTGAGGAAGAAACTTCTTTCAAAATCATTTAAAAAAATCTTACTGACCCCCAACATTCCCATAGAAATAGATACATATTACACACAATATATAGTTTATATTGAACAAAAAATAATAATTTGTATTTATGTTTGCATGCAATTTGTACAGAAACATAAACCAAAAATATTTAAGTAGGTAATTGTTATATTGCTGGAATCATGACATCTTTACTTTCAATTTCACCCTGGAGATTTACTTAAAAAAAAATAAGTATTTGAATCTGATTCCAAAAAGTCTGTAAATCACCTCATATTTTACAGCGTAAAAGAGGGAAAACAAACTCAAGTGGAAACATAATCAGCTGGGGGAGACAATCCTCCTGCCAAGGCAAATAACATTAAATATACATATGCAACATATTATCTATTTACCTAATATATGCTACATCTGTCATACTTTTACTGAATCCATCATTCACTTATAATGTCATTAAACTGACCTTTTCACATACTCATATAATTTGATTAATTTCTGCTCCGATTTAACTTTCTGACTGATTGTAGCGAATGAGTGAAATGTCAGATCTCTCTCTCTCTCTCTCTCTCTCTCTCTCTCTCTCTCTCTCTCTCTCTCTCTCTCTCTCTCTCTCTCTCTCTCTCTCTCTCTCTCTCTCATATATATATATATATATATATATATATATATATATGTATGTATATATATATATATATATATATATGTAAAGACTCTGGGGCGGATCTAATCCGTGGGGAATTTGCATATCATAATTAATAATTGGTAATTAATAATTATTCATACATGTTTGGATTAGATCAGTCTTACATGTTAATAAAACTCCCGATAAGGGATGATATGTCATTTTGCCTGCATGCATGTCTGTGTATCCTTGCACTTAACCACAAGTTGATTGCAATTAACCACACGGACAACGTCTTACAAAACAGGCTAAATTAATTTGCTCAATTGTCAGACTAATATCTGTGGGAATCCACAATATCATCTTACTTTATAGGATTTCAGGAAAAGCAATTCTGTGGCCACAAGAATTGGGTTTCCTGCCCTATAAACACATACTCTTTAAAGTATCTTTAATTTGTAAGCTTGTTGCTATAAGATCTTTTGACACTTAAGGGACTTAAATGAGCAAAAAGGCAGTACATCAATCAGATGAATATAATGAATTTAATAAGGCAGAAGTACTTATGTATTTACTACGGTTACATGGGATATATGTATTTACAAACATAATAAACAACAATACACGATAAGGCATCGATGAACGAGAAATGCATAGAGTGTGGACAATGGAAACACGTGTGAGAGGGGAAGAGAGAGAGAGAGAGAGAGAGAGAGAGAGAGAGAGAGAGAGAGAGAGCATTGGCAACATTCCCCTGACAGTCCCCTGCCTGTGACAACACGAAAACATCATCTTAACGCTTCTTAGAAGCTCTATAAAGAGATATACTTAAGTTTCTGGGTCTCTCTGTGTCGCGGCATTCCTGCGCGTGCGTGAGCGGAGTCCTTTAGGAAGCGTCACTGGGTGCTGTTCACGCCAAGCGCGTGTTGAACGGAGTTTCCAAGTCTTTGGAGTAACATTACCAAAGGAAAATAGTTCGGCTAAGTTTGTTTCACTTTGTGGAAGTGAACAGAGTCGACTACGGAAAACAAAACTTTGACTAACAAAGAAAAGAAATAAAGATCTCTACGGGGAATTCACGCGGAGTTAACGCCACATCTTCGCATGGCTGGTGAAGAAGCGTGTGTGCGTCTCTCGCCACGTGGTCACGTGCGCGTGTTCTCCTTCAAAACGAGCGCGCGCTCGTTTAAAGGTCCCTTGTAGATGGATTTGCTGAAGAGATATGTCACGCGGTGTTCTTTTCACTCGTCGATTGGAATTAAACACGGAGACTTATCTAAGACTGAAAAACAAAACTAAACTAGAAACAAATAAAAGAAAGGCGAAGAGCTTGCCCGGAGGCGAGACTTTTACATTATGACACGAAGACAGTCGATGTAACAGAGAGCGAGCGGAGGGGGGAAGCGTCATTTATCACCTTGGAGAAATCCGGCCTCTTCCTGTTGACTTGGCCAATTAGAGGGTTGGAATTTCACAGGCGGGACTTTGGTTTTTATTGCTCTTTGTCTAAGAGAGAGACATTTGAAACCGACGAAATTAGGGTGTTTATGAGCAGAATCTTCACAATTCTTATAATACTAATGTGTCACAAGTTTAGCAAAATGTAATGTCAATTAACAAATGGGGAATGAAGATTGGAGTTTATCGAGACCAAACTTGCCACAAATGGATTTGGTTAAACATTAGTTGGCCAAGTTTAAAACATTATCGCATTAGAGTTGTCGAGAAACATAGACCAAACCACAAAAAGGCAACTCATGAAATAGGGAACTTAGATACATTGTTCATACAATTCTCAAGTGGATATATAATAGCATATATATATATATGAATACAGGATTCATTTCTCCTCCTTGGTTAGAATTCAGAGAGGGTGGCAGTTCTGTGAACATTCCTTTGGGTCGTAAACGCCGTTATCTAAGAACACCAGTGATGTTAGTTTTGGTCTCTTTTCACTCCAAAGATGGAAAACATAGTAAACTATATTTTACTGGATATTACTGTACGTATTCTGATTGATCACACCGAAAGCATTCTGGAGGTGTCCAGAACTATGTGTACAAGTTATGGGAATAGACAGTTATATTTAAAATGCATAATGAAGGTATTTATAATTCACTTTAAGCTACGATAAAATCATAGTCATTCCAATGTGACATGGGCAAATGGACACACATAAAAACACATGGAATATATCTGGTTAAATGTCTTTTAAAGAAAAGAAGTTTCTTTTCGCTTTGGAATCCACTTCCTTTGGGACATTCCGATCAGTCATAAAATGTCTTGTAATCGGACACCACGCTCTGTCCTGAGTGTAGTCTTCATTGGTGGGGGAATGTGTGTGCGTGTGTGTGTTTGTGTGTGTGTGTTTGGGTTAATTTACATTCAGAGATTTTTGGTCTTTAGCCGGATGTATTTAGTTATTCAGATTCACCCACTTAGCCCAGTCCCTACAATATGTATATATATATATATGTATATATATATATATATATATTAGGGGTGGGAACCTACACTGGTCTCACGGTTCGGTTCGATTACTATTATCATGTCATCGATTCAGTTCAATTCGATATCGCGATGCATCGCGATGCACTGCATCTGCAATTAAAATTTTTACTCCAAAAGTGATGTATGCGTGCCCGCGCGCGTGTTCGCCTGTTCGGGAAGTCGCACTGACAGAAACAGTGACATTCCAGTTTAAGTTTCAAGGGAGTAAAGCCTGTTTATGCCATTTAGTAAATGAAATTGTGTCAAATCAATCTTGTTGTAAAGAAATGTTCATTTAAAAGCAGCGCTCATTCATCAGTGTATAATGTTACCATAGAGATGCGCGCATCAACCGTCGCCGAGCCCGCTGTTGAAGGTAATGATCATCCATTTATAAACACGTGTAACAACACAGAATAATTGTAATTTGACCATCGGGTTCCGATACTTAAATCAGCTCTATGTGTGCGTGACATGATCGCGCACGGCGCTAGTCTTCTCCAGGTCGTGCTTACCAGGTTGTTCATTAGAGCCGAAATATATATAAATATATGTCTGTCTGTGCGTTGACACAGAGGTAATGCAGTGCCCATGATATCCTTTATCCCTCAAGTGCTTGAGATGCAAGCGCTTACACTGCAAGCCATGTTGTAAACTGCTGATGTCTGTTTCTAACCCATCTGTTCATCTAACCCATTATGAGGGTTGTGAATACTTGCATACATAAAAAAAGTCCATCTGATTATTTATATTTGTCTATATTACAGGACCCTGCCATCCAAACCCTTGTCACAATGGAGGCACCTGTGAAATCAGTGAAACGTTCAGGGGCGACACATTCATTGGATACGTCTGCAAGTGCCCATCAGGCTTTAATGGAATCCATTGCCAACACAGTAAGTTCATAAAGTAACGTATACAACGCTGTTTGTGTTTGTGTGTGTGTGGGTGTGTGGGGAGGGGACACACAAACTTCACAAAGGGTTGAACAAAGATGTTCTCCAATAGCGTATGAACACAGCATCTCGTTCCTGCTTTTTCAGGGAACAGGATCAAGTAACCCAAGACATTTCAGATGGACATGACACCAGCCTAATGCTGGGTCTGTTATTTTTTGTCTGTTTTGATATTCACTCTCTTTATTGTCAGATCTATGCAATTTTCACTCCTAATTTCTTGTCGTGTCGTGTTGTGCCTTGGTGTGTTGTGGACAAGAAACATGTCAGACTACATGTTGCTTCCCGAGCAATCATCACTTGCTGTCTTTAACGATATACGTGATGTCATTGAGAAGGGGAACTAGCAATTAACTTACGGAAACAAGAGTTTAAACAAACAACGGCTACCAAAACAGCGTGTTAGCTTAATGCTAATTCCAGTACTCACCGGGTTGCTGAAGCACCTCCACTAGTTTGCCAGCATTCATCTTTTTCACTCTGTCGTGGTAGTCCCTCAAGGAAACACTATAGTAGCATTAGTATTGCTACAGTAGTTTTGTTTCAATAGTTCCACAAACCTTTCTGCCACTGGATATTTCCACCCAACAGCACAAATACCATCATGTCTTTTTCATTTCATCATATTTGAAAGCTGTGTATGGAAGAGCTTCTGTGCTTGTATTGGTCAATATCACATATGTGATGGAACCTTTCGTGGAGTACCGAAAAAAAAAGTGTGATTTCCTATTTAGTTTTCAAGTCAAATTATTTAAGATTGAGGGAAAAGCACATGCCTTGCATTCAAATACTTAAGGCGAAAAGCAGTATGTGAAAAGAGTAGCATGTCGGAAATCACAGTAAAAAGTTCAGAAAAAAGTTTGTATTTATATCCACTCAAATGCAAGTGCACACACATTGCTTTTTGCTGTGATTACGGCAAACAAAGACAGATGTTATTGCCTGATTTATTTTCAGTTTTTCAGTTTTTCTCCTCTGCTGAACATATGGTCAGAGGCTGTCTGATCTGTTGCCACTCCAGCAAAAAAAAGGCAGAAAAATCAACATTTACTCTTGCATATTAAGTGTGTATGGATACAAGCTGGAGGACAAACCAGAGATGAAAAGGGATTTGAATATAAGCTTCTTAAGTGTTCTAATGCTGTAACTCACAGTGTCTTGTAGCTCAGTGTTCTCTTACAAGAGGTTCTCTCGTATTGCGTAAGTTGCTTACGCTACGGGTAAAGTAATATTTTCTCGAGATATGAAGCCAAAAATGATCCTTAATTTTGTATTTAATGTCAACGCAGTGCAGCAGCTAGCAGACCTAGAGCAGGTTATCTAGTGTGCTCATTGGATGCTCTGCGGCTACTGCAGCAGCCTACCACTGAGCCTGGCGTGATGTCGCGCCCTTTACGCGCCACAGCCCGCCAGAATGGGGGTGGCTTAGCGTATAAAAGTCAGGCTCAGAGGCTGCTTCTCTGGTTTTCATCGACTGAAGCGAAAATCGCGCGTGGCACCAGCATGGTCAGGTTACGCAATACTCGTTCCCTCTTCTAGAGAGAACCGAGGTTACATACGTAATCGAGTACGTTCTTTTACGAGAGGTTCTCTCGTATTGCGTAAGTTGCTTACGCTACGGGAACCCATTGTCAACGGCGTGCGCACCAAACATCCACTTCATGAGTCCCAGGGAATCCCGGGGAACATAGATACGTGGGAATCAGGCGGCCAGCAACGCGGGCCAGAACATGTTCATAAGCACCCATAGGGAATACAGAGCGGCGTTGCCGGTCTATATAAAGCATATCAACCCATATCAACCCATATATATATCACGTGAGAGTAGTCTGCGCACGATCAGATCTGGGAAGAACGTACATCCCATTCATACTGACAGAATTCTAGCCTGCAAGGCGGGAACTTCCAGGTTATAAAACCTAACAAATGTGGACGGACAGGCAGAGCTGATAGAGAAATGACCTGCGCTCTGAAGGGAGTGCCCAACACCTTAGGGACATAGCCATGTCTTGGTTTGAGGATGACTTTGGAGTCATTCGGTCCAAACTCAAGACACGCAGCGCTAATGGATAGCGCTTGTAAATCCCCCACGCGTTTAACTGATGATAGAGCTGTCAGAAAAACGGTTTTGAGCGAGAGGTACTTTAGGTCCACGGAATCTAGCGGTTTGAAGGGGTATGCTTTCAGGGCCTCTAGGACCAAAGAAAGATCCCATATAGGAACTGACGGGGGTCGTGGGGGATTCATTCTCCTGGCTCCCCTAAGGAAGCGGATGACCAGCTCGTTCCTTCCTATTTACTGGCCGAGCGTTGATTTAGCGAATGCTGCAACGGCCGCCACATAGACTTTAAGCGCGGAGGGGGACCCGCCCTTTTATTTGGAGAACACAGACCATTTAGACGTGTAGAGCCGCCTCGTAGAGGGAGCTCTGGATTGCGTAATCGTGTTCATCACTCCTTCTGGCAAGACAACTGGTATCCGTTGATTAACCATACATGCAGAGACCAGCGCTCTGGATGGGGATGCCAGATTGAGCCGCGGGCTTGAGAGAGGAGATCCCTCCCCACCGGAATCGGCCAAGGGGCTGTGTGTGACAGCCACGTCAGCTCCGGGAACCAGATTTGGTTCTCCAATCGCGGGGCTATAAGGAGCACCGAGTGGCGCGTTTCCTTGATCCTCTTGATTACCTGTGGTAACAGAGAGAACGGAGGGAAGCATAGAGTGGGAGGCTGGGCTAGGTTTTTGAAAAGAACATTGGGCAATGAGCTTTGTCTTTTGACGCAAACAGGTTGACTTCCGGTTTGCCGAAAAGGCGCCACAGTAACTGGACTGTTTGGGGGTGCAGGGACCATTCCCCTGGGGGAACGTATTTCCTGGACAGTTTGTCTGGGCCGTCGTTCAGATGGCCTGGCACATGCGCGGCTCTCAGTGAGCGCAGACGCTGCTGGAACCATATGAGGAGGCGTTCCGTCAGATTGCAGAGATTCCTGGATCTGACACCGCCCTGACAGTTCACGTATGACACCACAGACATGTTGTCCGATCGGACTAGAACGTGGTGGTCTCGTATGAGCGTGAGAAAAGGCTTCAGCCAGACAGTTTATGTGAAGGCATTTCTCTCGGTCTGACCACAGGCCAAAGACCGGTCTGCCCCTCGAAGAGAGTGCCCCAACCTAGGTTGGAGGCATCCGGTGAGATGACTTTTCGACATGAGACGGCTCCCATCGTCACCTATCGCTGGTACCAGTCGGCCGCTAACCAGGGCTGCAGAGCTGAAACGCAACTCTGAGTCACTCTGATTCGTCTGCAGCCGAAAGCCCAAGCTCGGTGAGGCACTTGAGCATTCAACCAGCGTTGTAGCGGGCGCATGCGCAGTAGGCCCAGCTGAAGCACTGCTGCATCTGAGGCCATACAGCCCAGCATTCTCTGAAAAGTTTTCAGAGAAGCGACGCTGCCCTTCTGGAAAGCCGCGGCCAGGTGCGCGCACGCTGTGGCGATGAACGGGCCGTCATAGCCACAGTGTTTAGTTCTATGCCCAAAAAGGAAACTGACTGACTGGGCAGTAATGAGCTCTTGGTCCAGTTTACCGTGAGACCCAGGCTTTCCAGATGACTGAAGAGCACTGTTCTGTGAGATAAAAGTTCTATCTCTGACTGTGCCAGAATCAGCCAATTGTCCAAATAGTTCAGAATCTGCATGCCCTGATTTCTCAGGGGAGCGAGAGCCGCGTCCATGGACTTCGTAAATGTACGGGGTCCTACAGACAGGCTGAACAGGAGGACGGTGTATTGATATACCTGGCCGTCGAAGTCGAATCTCAAGAATGTCCTGTGACGGGGTATTATCTGAATCTGAAAGTAAGCATCTTTCAGATCGAGAGATATAAACCAGTCCCTCGGGCGAATTTGTGCGAGGATTTGTCTGGTCTTGAGCATTTTGAACAGTCTTTTCATGAGAGCTTTGTTCAAATATCTCAGATCTAAGATAGGTCTTAGAGCTCCGTCCTTCTTGGGTACAAGAAAATAACGGCTTTAAAAGCCTGACTCGCTCAGAGAAGACGTACTGGTTCTATAGCCCATTTGCACAGCAGTTTGGCTATTTCTGCGCGGAGTAGATACGCTACTTCCGCTTTCACTTTCGTCTCAGTCCATACTCAAAAGCGAGGGGGACGGCAAGTGAATTGTAGTGAGTGGCCTTGTCTTATTGTGCTTAGCACCCACCCTGACATCCCTTGAATCGCTTCCCATGTTTCTACATGTATAGCTAGGGGCAGAATGGCCGCACTTCGTGGGCTCGGGAAACTGAACCGGAGGTCTGGGCGTGGTGCGCCGCCCTCGGTGCTCGAATACGGCGGCTCGCTGACAGCGGTAGCTGGCTGTTTCATGTGTGATGTCCCGATTGCTTTGAATGGGGAACGTTTTGTGATAGCTTTGTGATACGCGAGCGGTGCCTGAGGCGAAAAGTTTGTCATTAAGCGTGAGCGCTCGTGAGCGAGGTGTCACCACACCTCGTGGGATCGGACAACTGAACCGGAGGTATGGGCGCGGCGCACGCGCCCTCGATGCTTGCGGTCGCCACACCTCGTGGGCTTGGACAACTGAACCGGAGCGGTGGGCGCGGCACACGCGCCCTCGATGCTTGAATACGGCGGCTCGCTGACAGCGATGGATGGCTGTTTCACATGTGATGTCCCGATTGCTTTGAACGGGGAACGTTTTGAGATAACTTTGTGATGCGCGAGCAGCGCCGGGCGTTTATTAGTAAGCATGAGCGCTCGTAAGCGGGCATGTAACTTACATTCATAACCTGACCGATATGAGGCTGTTTTGGCCGTGTGACAGAGCGGGCAGAGAGAAGGCGTGAGCACAGAGTAGTGGGCACATTTCCTTCATCTAACACTCGAGCGGCATTTGCCAGCTTTATGAGAGTGGGCTCTGTGAGTGTGAGGGACACGGGGGGGTCTCGTACTTGCATGTAGGGGTGAACACTGAGATGTGGGCACATTTTCTACACTTAGGGCACCACGGCGTGAGCCGGATAACCAAATGTTATACTCTTGAGATCTGTCTGGGTCGCCGTAGAAACGGCGGTTGTGTAGGCGAGCGGGTTGCATTACCGGCTCGTTGGCTGCCGAATACACCGCTGCAGTAGCCTTTCCAAGGGGACTGACAAGGCGAGGTATTTCAACGGTGGTCCGGCCGCTGCTGGACCCAACCGTCTTTTCCTCCTTGCTGCATCTCCTTCCGCCTCCGGTGTCTGTGAATGGCGCTTCTTCTTGCGCGCTCCAGCAGAGGGCGGAGTGACAGCGTTGAACACCTCGGCGTTGAACACCTCGAGTCGAGCCAGTGGACGCAGCCTCCCGACGAAGAGTGAGGGCTGCGTGGTCTGGGCCCAGGCAGAGAGCGCAGATCACATGGCGGTCTCCGGCGCTGGGCGGGGCTCGGCACGAGCCACAGGAAGTGCGAGGCATTTTTATAAAAACGCCTTGCGCTCTTTTAGGAAAATGTGTGTGTCGCGGCGGCGAACATGCACAGCAAGCAAAAGGATACTGTCGCCGGATAGCGTAGCAGGCACAGATGGCTGAAGGTGGCGAAATTGACCTGCTTCCTCAGATGCTTTCCTCTGCTTGCAGTCGCTGGATTCAACGGCGGCGGCTTCTCTCAGGATCAAGCGATGCGAAGAGCTTCGCTGAAGAGATGAAAATCAGAGAAGCAGCCTCTGAGCCTGACTTTTATACGCTAAGCCACCCCCATTCTGGCGGGCTATGGCGCGAAGAGGGCGCGACGTCACGCCAGGCTCAGTGGTAGGCTGCTGCAGTAGCCGCAGAGCAGCTAATGAGCACGCTAGATAGCCTATATTTGGGCTATTTGGATATTTCCAACATAATTACATACAGAAATGTTGTGTTAGGTCATTTACCTGTGTCAGCAGAGTCTATTGAGACACATCAGTGATCAATCTAACGATGTTATATTATCCAGCATGAACAATCACTAACATTACATCTCACGTCTGCAGTAAAAAGTAATTTGCAGACATTAAACTACTGCGATCCTGTCTGTGTTGGAAAACACTCTTTTCAGAATAATTTATCTTAAGCTTGTGTATGTTTTTAGATGAAGCTGTTAAATTAATCAATATCTCATGCAGTTCTTTCCCCTTTGTGTTTTATATAATGCCCACTAGGAGGTGATTTAGGCATGTTTTCTTTGATTGTTTTCCCTGAAGATATACTTTGTGGTTGAAAATGAAAGTAAAAGATTGACACAGGTTTGTTGTGTTTTACTGTGAAATTAGAGTTCTGAATCTTCATAAAAATCAACAGTACAAAAAAGACTTAGTCTCAGACGTATGCTAGGTCTAGATGGTGGAACATGTATTATATATGGTGGGCCGAACACGTTTTTCGTGTTGTTGATCGATCTCCATCGATAGAGTATACGCTTCTTTTATGTACGATAGTAAGTCATTATATGTAGTCAAATAAAATGTGTTGTCAATTCTGGTTTGATCATATATTTTCACAAATGTATGTTTTGATTGTCAATCTTCTTAGGCAAATCGTGAGACAGCTCTAGTAGCTGAACCAATCGGATTGTAGTTTTTAACGTCATTAAAAATACTAACCAAACACAGACGGCCAGGCTAGGACCCCGAAAGGGGGGGAGTTATATAGCGGTAATGTTGTATTGTGGGCCTATATTTATATATCTAACATAAATAAGACACTTTATCTTGGATATGGAGTGTTGTGTGCATGTTACTAGCTGTACATCAAATAGCATCATACCCTTTTCACTAACAAGTTGGATCAAGTTTGATCCAACTTGTTAGTGAAAGGGGGTATGATGTTTGTTGATGTACAGCTAGTAACATGCACACAACACTCCATATCCAAGATAAAGTGTCTAAAATTACATCTACATTTTAGATGTAGATGTAATTTTAGATGTAGAAATAAGATCATTTTAGATGTAAATAAATATTACTAATTATTGTAGTATTCTATTAAAATTATATTTTAGTATATACATTTTATGTTCTATTATAACTGCAATAGAGTAGGATGCAAGCATAGGGCGAGCTGTTGGACGAGATTCATGATAATGGCAGATGGGGCACAGGTGAGGGGATTACAAGGCCAAGGGTGCATTTGGGCAGATGCTAGTAAACATTGCAATGGGTGTCCAAAGATGTGGGAGGAGAAGAGGAGTAAAAAAAAGGTAATTTTCCTAAGGAAATGTTTATAACAGTGGAAAGAGGAGACAGTAAACTGTTTTGCATATAACCTGCAGTTTCTCCAATGCCAAGTTCTTCCATCAAAATACAATAACAATTTGTTTGACCAAACGTGGCTGTTTGACATTTTAGTATAATTGAAGGATTGTTTAGATCAGTGACTTGTTTTATGTAAAGTTGTAGACACTTGAAATTTACCAGGTTTCTGTTTGTTTAAAAGATGTCCCTTATGCATAGTCATAAACATTTTGCAGAAGACAAACATTCTTCGAAAGAAGACTGTATGTTTTATCAAAGCCAACTTTGAAAGACTGTCATCAGGCTTGTGTGATTCCCTGCAGTTAAGCTGAGTAAAGCTCTGCTCCGTCAGTACGTTTGTTAAGTCTCAAAACAACTAAAGGTCTATAATGAGATCCAATTTCTTTTCCACTCGTTGAAATGGATTGGCACATATACAGTATCTAAAGACATTAGGTAACCAAATCTAGTGTCTGGGTAATTCCTGCAATTAAATGATAAAAGGAAAGTGATAATAGAGCCCCAAGAATGACAGCTTAGTGGGCTTTGTTGCAGCCATGAGCAGTCTTTGTAATTGCTGACAGGCTTAATAGGACTGATAAAATTGAGTTACTGGGATTTTATCAGCAAGAATAAACCCTGTTCTGAATGCTGGTCCTTGTTACAGAAGGAAATTACATTGGAGTCAATGTAAAAAAAAAAAAAAAAAAAACTTTCAGGGGAGCACGAAACATGAAAATAAATCTATATTACCTCAGGTTAATTGGAAAACAAAAAAACCCAAAACGGCCACAAAACTTTTTCTCTGAAATACATAATGGTGCTGCCTTGTGTTTTAGTGGATGGTCTGCTGTTCTTGATGTAATTGATTTGATTTTCACTTAGACAAATTCAGTACCGCTGCAAGCAACAATTAGCATAACACAGTAGATATATTTTAAATTTTATTTTGAAATTAAACCAGATGCTATTTTAAAGAAACAAATAAAAAAGAGTGACTTCTGAGTCTATGATTGAAATATCGAGCAAAGTTCCAGATTTTGCTTACTTTTTTGCGGTTGAACTTGTGAAAGTTGTTCTAAGGAGTAGAGTCTAAGGAGTTGCATTTTAATTTAATTTATATTTTGCTAATTGAACTTTCAACATTTTATTCAGAATTATTTTTTTAATAAATTAGAGCAAATATTTTTTAGGGAAATTCAATTTCATGTTATTAGGATCTACAAATGTAGCAAAATCATCACAATTAAACTAAACCATCACAAGAACATTCACAATTCTTTGTTAAACATCATGCTTTACCCTGTAATCCATCCTAAACATATTCTGTCCGTGCCCAGAATGATCTAATACATTGCTATAGCAATCCACTTTTAGCTAATGTGATTTCATTTTACACCATGTCACAGGTATTTTCAGGCTACATATAAAGACACAGCTCATTTGAACTGTGAGCATCAAGAACAATTTCACAGCTTTGCACATTATCTTTAGCGTGGCCAGCCAATGTAACCTTGCTATTTAGAGCATTCTGGGTCAACAGTACTGGACAAAGAAGATAATAATCTCTGTTTCATAGGCATTGTTATGGATTGAAATGTTGAGATCTGATTCAATTACTGGATGTTACCTACAATATGTATAGTCAGTCGACCATTATCACAAAATATATCCTAATGGGGTTTATTAAACCACTAAGCAGAGAGGTTGTGTGTTACAGTGATTGTATCTTGTATGAGGGGAGTTATTTGGCTCTGTGGAAAGCAGATAAACCTTACAGATAATGACCGGCCGAGTCTACACTGTCTCGCTCATTACATGGCTTGCCAAATAAATAAATGGCCATGAAATATTGATTTGAAGTATTTAAATTATTTTTATTATACTGTCATTATACAAAACATATTTGACCACAAAAGACAGTGATTGACCAATCAGGATCAAGTATTCTGGGGAGACGTATAAGCAGTATGTTTGGATGATTTACTGAATTACTCTCGGATGGCTGTAATACTGCTCACAGATGTACATTTTTCTTTATGTACCTCACAGCTCTGACCTAAAGGGATAGTTCACCCAAAAATTAAACATTTTGTTTTCATTTGATCACCCTCATGATGTTCATATTAAGATATTTTGAAAAGTTAGCTCACCCCTCCCTCCCGTTTCTGATGTTCACTCTGTTCAGCATAATGTCGCCTAAGTTAGCTAGAGCTACCCAAGTTTAGACGAGCTTCACTCATTTTTTTTCAAGGATATTTTACACACAGTTCACATCCAAAAAAGTCAGCACTAGCAGCTACTCACCTGTCCAGAAGAAACAGTGCAACCTCGGCGTCCGATTTAAACTTTTTCAGTTCTTTAAGTTCTCTCCACCTTTCAAAAGCCTTCCCGATAACTATTCGTGTCTTGGAATAAACACAATGGTATTCCCTCACCCTAATCCTCCTCCTCCTCTTGGGGATTGACTCAGGTATGTTCAATTTCTCTTGTTTGTTGATAGACGCTGGCTTCTTCTTCAGCTCCGACTTCGCGTGCAGCCGTGCATGAACGCAAAACCTCACAACACCCACCCTCTGTCGGTGATTGGTTGGAACACTATTTATTTTGGTTTTGATTGGTTGGTGAAACCAATTGTTGTTGTGTGCAAATCTCAGAGCCTAGGCTGCCTACTGAGACGCGTTTTTTTGACGGCTTGCTTATGGGACAGGCAGCTTGCGGATCGTTAGGAAAGATTAGATGAGTGTGATCATTTATGTTTGGGCCTTTTTTGGGCCTGCAATCGCTGATACAACCTTTAAGGTGTTGTCTATAAATTGCAAGTCAATTGGGCCCAGTGCTGTTTTGAAAGTTGAAACATCCTTCAAAATATTTTTTTATGTTCCACAGGTTTGGAACGACATGAGGGTGAGCAAATTGTGACAGCATTTCCGTGCTGGAAAATGCTTGTTCACCTTTAACCGTATTTTACATTTTGTCAGAATGTAACAGAGGCTAGCTAGTACGGGCTGTAAAGCTCACTCCTCTGGCCTCAAGAGGCACACTAGAGGTTGAAGTGTTTAGCGTCCTTGTTAGCTTGCTCGCCTCCCATGCCGGAGATACCAGTTCGAATCCTGCTTGAAATGGTACGAGTAAGAGTTGCGGAGATATATTGGTGTCGTGACCCTGATGGAAATGTGGTTTGGGGGCGTGAGTGTAATGGAGGCCAGCTAGTAGGAGCTGTGCAAGTAACCTCACTCCCCTGGCCTCACGAGGCGCACTAGTGACAAATGCTAGAGACTGCAGTCTTTAGCGTCTTTGTTAGTGTCCCCATCTCCCTTGCTGGAGACACTGGTGTGAATCCCTCTCGCAGTGGTGCAAGTAGGACCAGTGGGGTTACGTTGGTGCAGTGACCCGTATGGGAGTGAGGTTTAGGGGATGAGTGTAATGGAGGCCAGCTATTAAGACCATTGTGAGTAAACCTCAATCCCTTGGCCTCAAAAGGTGCACTAGTGACTGGAGTCTTTAGCTTCCTTGTTAACGTGCCCGCCTCCCATGCCTGTTTAAATCCCGCTCGAGAGGTGCGAGTAGAACCATAGGGGTTGCATATACATTCTTATATACATTCATATACTGTACATTCAAACATTCACCTTTATTTTATTCATCAGTTCTGAATTCTGTAAAACTTTTCACTTAGTTAGTGTCCTGTTTCTGTGAAATCCCTGGGATGATGAGACTCGCTGGTGGTTAGCTCTATTACCATAATCATTATGAATGGTGAAATCCAGCTTGAATCTCTGCTGTGTTGTCATTACTGGAATGATGGGCTGCCATGCTTCCACTGTGTCAATGGGCAGATTGGCAGGCCAAACGGGGATGGAGAGCAAACGGCCAATTATTATAATGGCATGTCTCGACAAGCTATTGGTAGGCAGAGAAGCATGTGGATATTGTCAGGCTGGAAAAGTAAGAGAGGGTAATCAGTACATTTTGTATTATTACTGGTATTGGTTATAATGCTAATAAGCCCCAAATTGTGCTTTGAACTAAAAGCCTTTGATGTGATATGACACGTAGTGCATTGTTCATATCATCACTGAAAGCTCTTTGTATATAAATTGTGTTTACTTTCCAACAGCCAGTTGTCATTCTCACTTGTGCAAGCCTAAACAGTCCTCCTCACCGCCACTATTTAGAACAGTAAACATTACAATGTCATGATAAACACTATTAATATTATTCCATTCATCTGTTTGCTATTAACCAGGCAAAATTCCTGTGACAAGAAACCACAAGCAATCCCTCTTTCTTCATATTTGATAATGTTTAATTTCTTAGTTCCCATTTTTTACTATTTTTTTCTTAGGTAGAAACAGAGCAACCAACGTGTAGTGTAGCAGCTGGTTACCACACGCATACACACTCACACGCGCGCACACACACACACGCACGCACGCACACACACACACACACACTCACTCACACAAACACACACACACACACACACACACACACACACACACACACACACACACACACACACACACACACACACACACACACACACACACAAAACCTAAAATGAATAAATAGCTTTAATCATCATATGCATGGTTAGGATGGGTAAGGTTAGGTAACTAGCTAGGTTTAGTATGTTTGCACAATGCAAATTGATTTACACATACATGAAAAAGGTGAAGAAAAACACAAGCATAGTTTTATTCTTAAATAATTTAAGAATTTAAAAAATAATGAAATATTAGCATGCAGAACTGTACTTTTAGTTTGTCTCCTAATGATTGAAGATTGTGTTTGCAGAAAGTTCATCAAATTCAATACAGGCCAAGTCTGTGGGATATATCACATGGTCTGACCAAAGGCCAGAAATATATTTTAAGAAGTGCATATAAGAAGAGATTATTAAGCAAGGTTAAAAAGCTCAAGCAGGGACATCTTGAGTGGGCTGGACTACACAGGCTAAGACTCAAAAGATGGCAGCACTTTTATATCTGAGCAAGAAGTCTTCTGGGTGATTTAATTTGTACTTTGATCAATAAGCAATCTTCGGCTTCTTGCGAAATATTCCAGGTGTTACAGCGATTGATTTGGATTGAGGGAACATGTGCAAGGTTTTTGGACCTGATCTGTATTTGATTAAATATTGACAGACACTTGTGCGGCTTGTTTTCTTTGCTGCCTGGTGGGTTTAAAAGAAAATATAGCAGTCTGTCCGTAGAGAATATTCAAGGATATTTTTTTTATACAGTTTGCAGATTATGTTAAGATACTGTGCCATATGCATTACTGTTGATTTTCTGAGCCACATCTGGCAGAATGTGTGGGAATGTTTACCTGGATCCACATTTCTATTGCTTGTGACTGTGAGCATACGGAGTGGAGATATGCAGACATGTCGGTGAGAGTTTGTCATCACAGAGCTCTCAGCTCAGCCTCCACCTCCTCACCTGCTCAGAGATCGACACAAACTGCTCCCTCTTCTCCGGTAATAAATAGGATCATGCCTGTAGGCACCACTCTGAGGGACAGAGAGAGAAGGGGGATGTGTGTGTGTCTGTCTGTCTGTGTCACTGTGTACTTTTTTACTGGCTGTTCAGAAAATCCAAAGGGTACCATTATTACCAGACTTTCTTCAAAGGTGAAGTGTGTAATTTGTTCAATGTTAAAATACTTTTTCCTAGTTTTCCTAAGTTTTTGACTAATTTCGCAGAATTTCCCTTAATTAATTTTTTTAAAGCCATCTGCCTGCATTATTCCAATATGGAATTCATTGTGAAAATTTACAATACCCATGATTCTGCAAAACAATCTCCATTATGCTTTACTGCGTTCAAAAGAGCTATGTGGCGCCCGTGTGCTCCACCGAAGAAATGCGTATTACAGTCTACCTTCCGTCTCAATCTATATTTTTCAACAAACGTGAACTATTGTTTCTATGTATATAATCAACATCTTTAAATTAATAGTTTGATATTCCTCCATCATTTTTTTTATTATCTTTCACTTCATGGGATTCTTTCCCTCCTTCTTGTACCTTTGTCTTTTTGTCGATTCTTTTGAAAATTTTCTTCTTCTTTTTTTTAATCCCTGAGGGAGAACCAAGGCAGCTGGAAAAGTGGGCAGGCACTGTTGCACACTATGCTGGTTGATGACGCGAGCAAGACAAAATGACTCTCTTCAGCTTAAAGATTTCATATATGCATTTGGATTCTGATGCAATTATTTTTGAAAAGCTATTTCTACCAGATCCAACACTTAAATATATTTTGGTAACCTAATATTGTCATAATCATGTTCTGTCATAATCAAGTTTCTGTCATGTCTATATTAGTTCTCGTTAGACACTAGGGTTTCTAATTAGTTAATCGTTGTCCAGCTGTTCCTGTTTAGTGTCTGTATTTATACACCCTTTTCTGTTCAGTCCCTTGTCGGTTATTGTTGGTGGTGAACGAAACTCTTCCTGAGTGTGTCATTAAAGACTGCATATTTCATCATCTCCTTTGTTGTGGGCTTTCTACAGCCACATATCCGGGACAAATATATTGCAACTGACTATCGCCACATTAAAGAATGTTTTAGACTTGAATAAAACCAGTTAGAGGTATTACGTCATGAAGAGTTACCAAACAGATTTTATAGTGAACTTTATTCAACCTTCAACAAAAAAAAACAAAAAAAAGTTTGGTGGGCATCAATAGAAATTCTGCTAATTAAAAATATCACATGAGTGTTAGTCATTGTGCCCGAGGTCTGTTTTTGTAGTTTTTTTTTTTTTTTTTGTGGGGTAATTTCCATTAACTGGGAAATTAATTAAAAAAGAAAATATAAAAATAACAATAGGGCAGTTAGATTTATAGGCTTTTTCAAGTCTTGAATTGGTATTGTGCTTACCTTATTCACAAAATGATTAGCCCATTTCCTGTTTACAGCACCTATTCCTCAATCTCATAATTAAGAAAATGGTAGATGAAGCCTTTATCCTTGACATAATTTGACATAATTTTCTCCCACAGTAATACACTTGAAGTTGGTTGAAGTGTGCCTGTATGCTGAAATTAGACTCTTGAGAAATTGCGTTTGAGTTCATGATTTGGACTCAACACTGTAGAAGTATTTCATGATTAATGATCATTGCTTGAATCTATAAACACTTGTCATAATGTCATATTAACATTAGTACAGTGTTTTTGTTTTTGTTTAATTAGGGGTTCAAGCACGCATTGTTGAATGTACTGTTTACTATTGAAAGAACAGGTGGTTTATTGGAAGGAATTCTGAATCACATTGTGTTTTGAGTCAAATCCAATATCTGATTACATTTCTTTTTGTACATTTAGGTTATAAAATGTATTATTTGTTTTATTATTGTAAGTTATTTGGGTCAAGGTGAAAGAAACAGATGCAGTATTGGGTTTGAGAGTTTATTTTCTTCACAAATTGTATGAAAAATGTGGAACTTCACCAAATTGAATTGAAGCTTTTAGGCTGTTGAATCATTCATCATAAAAGAAACAACGAGTCTGTTTTGATTTACTGACTGTTATCAATTGTTCATGTCACTCATCTTTCTGAAACAAACTACAAAGAGAACGATTTCCTTTATCAATATAGTTTCCTCTTTGAATCAGAACAAAATTATGTCAACTAGTTGCTCACCTGTTGCACCATGTCCTCCCTCCAGTACACGTTCCTTGCTTCTGATTCAATTAGGCCCTAGTGAATATTATAACTGGGTGTAGCACGTCAAGTCATGTTGCGTGCTACATGCCAAAAAATGTTACAATGTCCTCATCCAAAGCAGTAGACAACTACTTAATTGATGTTGCAGGTAAATATAATGTATTATCATCTGCTGCATACATGACTGTCCACACACTTTAAAACATGAGGAAGATCATTGGTCTTAAACAACTTCCTTGAGGCACACCACATAGCAACTCTTTCACATCTGAATAACTTCCATTAGAAAATACACATTGTCCCATCAGACAGTTAACTTTTAAACCAATGTACAGTATGAGAAGTAAATTTGTAACATTTCAGTTTATCCAGCAATAATTTATAATCCAGTACATCAAAAGCTGAGCTAAAATCTAACAATATTGCTCCTACTAAGTTATTGTCATCAATCTGTGCACTCTCAATATCAGTGCTGAAAATTAGAGGGCAAATTATTCTCCCTAAAGAATAATTGAATGTGCTCACAAACTGTCATTTTAAATACATTGCTAAGATCTGATAGCAAACTTATTGGTCGACTATTATGACTATTAAAACCCAGTGCTGCATTTTTCTGTAGATTAATAGCCTAACCTTTGCATCCTCCCAAGCTAAAGGAAAACATTTTTTTTTTCAATACTGATATTAAAGATGAGGCAAACTGGTCCTGCCAAACAACATTTCTCTTAATTAATCGACTTTATGAAAAAATCATTAAAATAATTTCCAATTTCACATGGTTTAAAAAATAGTTAAAAATGAGTCACCTGTATCAAAAGGAATTTGACTTGATTTCCTATCCATTATTTCATTGAGTCGTAGAATCAAGTGACTTATATCACTAGAATCCAGACCTAATGGCGAACAAAACGTATATCTCTGATTTCATTTCCACCATGATACATTTTCTGCCATTTTGAATTTTGTCAAAAACCTGATTTGGCAAACTAGTCCTAAGTTCGACTCATAGCCCTAGAGCTCTGTAAGAATTTTGAAAGAAATCGGCCACTAGTTGGCGCTAACGAGTTTTACGGCTCTGTAATCACGTGGTGTTATACACATCCACACAATATACATATCATATGATAGATCTCCTCATACTGAACAACTTTGCCTCAAGAAACATTTCTCTCAATCAAATTGTTCATTAAATATTTGCAATTATGTTAAAAACCTACTTTTTCAAACTAGCCCTAGGTTTTTCGCCCGATCGGAACCAACCCAGTCTAGGACCATTCTCTTGACTCTCTAGATGAATAATTATGAAAAAAAGTTGAACTTTTGCATTTGGATAGCTGTAAATGGGTCATTTAGGAAATGGGTGTGGCAAAATGCAGTCGAAAGCCTATACAACCTAAATGAAAACTTAGAACTTCACAAAAATTGGTGGGCATAAGTGACATAACATAGTAAACAAGCATGTAGAATGTTATGGAGATCGGACCATAGGTGGCGCTATAAATGTCAAAAAGCTTTGAAAACCATATATGTCCTATGGTAAATTGCCTGTATGGCTGTAAATGTTCTTTTCCATCTATGATGTCACTGGTTAAATGCTTGCTAAATAAAACTTAATGTCTTTAATGTATATGTGCTTAAAGGCCTTAAATGCTTGAACCCTGATAAATTATTATTATTATTATTATTATTATTTAAACAGCAGTATGCCAACTAACCTTATACTTCTCAATCTCTCTCACATGCTCTCAAGCTCTCTCACAATATGGGTGGCCTTACCACAGAGCTCAATGATGCAGTAATTTGTGGAAGACCAACTCATCTAGAAATTCAAATTACAATCCGATTCCTGAACTCACAGCCCACACACGTCACAACCCTCTAATACAATGGAAAACCAAGGGAAAAACAATTATATTCTTGACAGCGCTGAAAACATTAATTGGGGATGAATTTTTGTTTTTGAACCGCACCAGAATTTTTTTTTTTTTTTTTTTTTTTTATGCTCTGGACTGATTATACTGTGTACAATGTTTCTGACATGGTGTGTGAGGGTTGAAGGAGGAGGCTGAGTCTGGAGGCTTCAATGCAAACAGTTTACTGAATACATACATATGAACACAACAAACACGTACAGGCAGGATATCAGGCCAAAGGAAAACGCACCAAAACCAGAGTAACATTAAAACAAGAACCGACAAAGACAGACTGAACAGAAGCCAACTAAATACAAGTACAGATCAAACATAACAAGGTGAAGACAGGTGACACAGATGATAAAGACGAGGAACAGGTGGGTAATTGAGGGAGTGAGTTCAGGTGTGGAGCAAGGAGGATACTGGGTAGTGTAGTGCAGACGAAGACAGACAGGTGCAGACGAAGACATTATGGCTGCACATGCACGAGAGATGTGTGTAAATGAGTGCATTATCTAAAAAAACATCAGGAAATACTTTAAACACAGAATCTAAACACTTATACAAAGCATAAGTCTATATCTTACAGCCTCGTCAAAACAGGTACTACATGGTGCGTTTGGGCCAGACTGGGAAGAGAGGTGCTGTAATAATGTAAAATATGTGAAAAAGAATGGGTTTTATTTCACATTAACCCCCAACACACACACAACAAGAAGATCAAATCTCTTTCAAGAGTACTGCTGTTTTCTCTTTTGAATGGTACGCTTAATGAATTAATTACACAGAAGTTCATTTTTGTATCGTGAAAAGAAATGCACGGACTGCAAATACATTCCCAACCAAACAAAAGCACATTCTATCTATGAGTGTCTCAAGTTGCATATACCTGATGATCAGTAGTGGTTCACTAAATAAAATTATTTAATAAATAACTTTTACAATAAGCACTTAACTCAAAAATAACTATTCATAATAAAATAACTAGAGAACAGAGACTAAATTCAGCTAATGAAATAAAGGTGAATCCATCATTTATTTAAAATTTAAAGGTACGCTGTTAATTCGTCAGTCAGTCA
Source organism: Siphateles boraxobius (assembly GCF_051911475.1). Classification (NCBI taxonomy): domain Eukaryota; kingdom Metazoa; phylum Chordata; class Actinopteri; order Cypriniformes; family Leuciscidae; genus Siphateles; species Siphateles boraxobius. The sequence goes on along the minus strand of NW_027508766.1, from coordinate 11,694,982 downwards.
TGGAAGTCTGGTGGTTGAAAGCTTTCGGGTGGCAACATGAAATCCAAGAGAGAAGACAATTCTAAAGAAAGAGCAAGTAGAGATTCACGAGTGCACAAGACAAAGTTTGAGCATGCACACGTAATATCTGAGGTATAGCTGAGCCATATATATTTGAAAGTGCGAGTCCAGTTTTGTGCTAGAGTAAGGAAATCTGCCTGCGAATCTCTGCAGAGAGATTTGTTAAATGGATGAACTCTAGCGTTACAATAATGCACTCTCGACATTTGCCATTAAAATAACGCCATAGGAATGGCCTCAAATGAACTATAAATATGAGATGAAAGTCGTGTCTGAAAGCTGCAATTGTTTTTTTTTAATTATTATTTTTATTCGATAAAATGAATGGGAATGTCTTGTGTTTTTCCATGGGTGCTCCACCATTTCCGTGGTATCGGTGCCTATACGATCAGCAATACTTTGTATCTCCATCCTCAAGCTCAGGCAATTAATTATTTAAAATAACCTTCAGCTACACTAAGTAGTAATACAAGATGAAAGAGAATAGCATGAAAGGGGTTTTGTTCTTCAGGAAGTCTGGTGGGAATAATCCCAGCAAATAAGAGTGTTTGTGCACATGCATGAAGACATTTTTACATTTCCTAGTTTGCTTGTTTATTTGAGATATGAAGTGCATTTGCCTTTTGTATGAGCTTTTAGATGATGATGATGATGATGTGTGTGTTGTTATGACTGACTCAGGGCCATAACAAAAGATAGGAGACCATGCCACAAGCAAACAGTGCAAATCATAAGTTTATTGTGTACCTAACACAAATTTAAACAACAGAACCAACAATGGCGTGTGAGTGTCAGTATCAGTAGTGTAGAGCAGGTGTATGGATGTGTTGTGTGTAAAAATAAAAGACATAATCTTAAATGTGCATCTGTGTGAAGTCCTGGCGTCCCGAGCGAGGCGTGGACCCGGACAGGCCAACAGAGCTGCGTTCGAGCCTTCAGCCCCCAGCCCAGAACAGGAAGAGAAACAATGCAGCTGAGAAGCTCCTATTTAAACACCAGCTTTCCAGGTGGCAGCAATTAGACCTGAAAGAGAGGAGGGGCAGGAGAGAAACAGGCAAAGGGCCGTAACAGTGTGTGTGTGTGTGTGTGTGTGTGTGTGTGTGTGTGTGTGTGTGTGTGTGTGTGTGTGTGTGTGTGTGTGTGTGTGTGTGTGTGTGTGTGTGTGTGTAAAACCTGACTAACTTCAGTTCATCAGCCAAAATCATCAGGCAAATTATTGACCCATAAATCAATCTATCACTAATGTAAATAAATATGTACATTCAGTTTGGTTATATATTATCTGTGAACTGCATAGATAACGTCTCAGTTACGTATGTAACCCTAGTTCCCTGAAGAGGGAATGAGACACTGTGTCGAAACGCTGCGGGAACGCCCCTGTGTGATTGCGTCATGAAGCACATATGGAATCAGTCCAATGGCGAGACGGAACGTCATAGGCGGGTGACATCATCTACCAGGAAACTATAAAGCACCCCTGAATCACAACAGCGCTAGCTTCTGATAGGCTGAAGCAAGTCGAGCATGGGCATGCCGGGAGTATGGCAGGGGGACGCAGCGTCTCATTCCCTCTTCGGGGAACTAGGGTTACATACATAACCGAGACGTTCCCTTTCAAGGGAATTCGAGCTGCATTGAAACGCTGCGGATACGCTAATACCCACGTCACCATAAAAGCAAATGTCCGTCCGTGTGAAGTCAAAGCGCACATTCGGACGAAAGCACCTGCACCCCTGGAGTGGAGCTGAAGTCAAGATCATACAACCTAATGAATATGTGCAGTGAGGACCAGCTTGCCGCATCACAAACATCATGTAGGGAAACTCCTGACAATAAAACTTTTGAAGCAGCCATACTCCTAGTCGAGTGAGCTCGTACAGTCAAAGGTGAAGGCTGACCAGCCGACTCGTAAGCAAGTGAGATAACCTCAACCTCCCACTTGCTCATCCTCTGCTTAGATGCAGGACAAAACAGACCCAAAACAAACAAACAGCTGTTCAGATTTCCTCCACAGGGCAGCTCTGTGGACATAAGCATCTAGGGCCCTCACCGGGCAGAGCAGATTTAGTTTCTCTTGGTCTGACGTCAGAATAGGAGGAGGACAGAAAGCTTGCAGTACTATTGGTCTAACAATATTAGTAGGGACCTTAGGAACATAGCCTGGCCTAGGATGGAAGAAGGCCTTTACCATGCCAGCCGAGAATTCCAGGCACAAGGGAGAAACTGAGAGTGCTTGAATGTCTCTGATTCTTTTGAGAGACGAAATACCAAGAAGAAAGATACAATTCTCAGAAACGTATTCAATGGACTCGAACAAAGCTAGAGGAGAGGCCTTCTAATACAACAGCCAAGTCCCATGTCGGCACCTTCGTGCGGACTGCTGGCCTCTGCCTCAAAATGCAATAAAGGAAACGTGTTATCAATGGGTATCTTCCCAGAGAAACTCCACTCAAAGGGGACGTGGTAAGCAGCTAGTGCCGCCACGTAGACCTTCAGTGTGGAGGGGGATAACCCTGCGGAGAAGCGCTCCTGCAGAAACTCCAGCAGGAACTCCAGCACTGCACCCACCAGGCAGTTAACCGGGTCCAACTGGTGTTCTCCACATCATGAAGTGAATAACCTCCTCTTCAAAGTATATAACTTCCTCGTGGATGGAGCTCTGGAGTGGAGGATGGTCTCAACAACCTCGGTTGAGAGATCTGAATTTATGAGCTGGGCCCCCTCAGAGGCCAAGCCCACAGTTTCCAAAATACTGGGCAGGGGTGAAGGATCGTCCCACTCGCCTGAGAGAGTAGGTCCCTCCTGATCGGAATCTCCAGAGGAGAGCCGTCGAGGAGAGACACTTGGTCCCCAAACCATACTCGGGCCGGCCAGAACGGGGCTACCAACAGTAGACTGACCCCGTCCCGGCGATCCCTTTCCAGAACTCCTAGGTCCAGAGGGGCCCAGAGGGGCCGGATGGCTGAGAGAGAATACCTCTCGGGGTGGAGACTCCATTCCCCGGGCCCTGGCCCCTGCCTCAACAGGATGTCTGCCCCCTGATTTAGATACCCTGGGATATAAATCACCCTCAATTGAAGTAGCTTCCCCTGGGCCCACAGGAGGATCTGGTGAGCCTGCTTGTATAAGGGGCGCGATCGCAGACCCCCCTGATGGTTTATGTATGAGACCACCGATGCGTTTTCTGACAGAACAAGCACATGATGGCCCCTCAGGTCTGGGAGGAAGTGTCTCAGGGCCTGGAACACCGGCAACATTTCTAGACAGTTTATATGCCACGAGAGATGATGGTCCTGCCACAGACCTTGGGCTGGGCGACAACTTATGATTGCCCCCCAACCCGTGAGGGAAGCATCCGTCGATAGCGTGACGCGACGACAAAGAGCTCCCAGCACGGGCCCTTGGGACAGGAACCAAGGTTCTTTCCACATGACTAAGGCATGTACGCAGCGCCGCATGACCTTGATCGGGGAGAAACCCTTGGTCCTGAGCCACCATTGCAACAGTCTCATGTAAAACAGGCCGCAAGGTATAACGTTGGATGCTCCTGCCATCAGACCTAACAGTCTTCGAAACTGCTTTACAGTGAGCGGCTGGCCTAACTTCACTTGTTTCACAGCTGAGAGAATCAAAGCAATATGAGCAGGAGACAGGCAAGGGGTGTGTTGTGTCTCTTGTTATAGTCAAGGCTTTTCTCTGAACAGCAATTTGATAAAATTGAGCGACTGACTTTTGCTTAGATCCAATAATTATTCCTGCTACTCTTGTAATTCTGTCTAATTTTACTTTATTCACAGATGTAACTCGTCCGAACCACACAGTTATATTATACCCTAAAACACTCTCAATTAAACTTATAAAAAACTCTTTGCAGAACAATCTGACTCACAGATAATTATCTCAATGTCCTTAGCAAGAACCGCCTTTGATTTGCTTTCTTACATACAAGATCCACATTATCAGAAAAAAAATCAATTTACAGTCAATCATGGTTCCCAAATATTTAAAAGTCTTCACAATTTCAACAGTTTGATCAAATAAAATTATTTCTGTTAGAGGTTCTGAATAATTTAGAATTAACTATTTTGGTTTACTTACATTTATCAATAAAGAACTTGCTTCACACCAATTTTCTAGTATCAAAACCTGTTCCTCATACTCAACATTTACACAGTCTTTGCCAAAAGTGCCATATCATTTGTAATTCTCATGCTGCACTCTTATACCGCTTGTATAAACAGAAAAAACAGAGGTGACAGGACACATCCTTGGGGTGCCCCAGTGTTTAATAACATCATATTGGATTAAACCCCCCGAGCAAAAACTCGCTGTTGTCTGTTTGTTAAAAAAATATTCATCCAATGAACTATTCCTCCATTTACACCTTGAACCAGGAGACGTTCCAAGAGTAAATGTATATGCATAGTATTAAAGGCAGAGGTGCTGTCACAGTCTTCGTCTGGGACACTCTGTCTTCGTCTGCACTACACTTCCCAGAATCCTACTTGTTTTCACACCTGCACTCACTCCCTCATTTACCCACCTGTTCATCGTCATCATCATCCGTGTCACCTGTGCTCACCTTGTTATTGTTGGTTTGTGTCTCCTTGAGTTTCCTTCTGTTCTGTTAGTCATGGTCGGTTCTCTTTTATGTTGCATCGTGTGTGTACCCTCTGCCTGTTTGCCTGCCTGTACCAATTTGTTATATTTGGAATTAGTAAAAGTTTAAATTGGAACTTTGGACTCCATCTTGTTCTTCAGCCCGCACCACACCCGTGACCGGTGTAATCAATAAAAAGAACACGCACATAAGCCTTTGCTTGTTGTAAATGGCTAGTAATTGTATCAACCATAGTAAGCGTGGCTCCTCTGTCCCTCTTTGCAATTTATATGCAAATTGCAGTACATCTAGTTGCTCTGATATATATGGTTTAAGGTGGTAACTAACTACCCTTTTCATGCATTTAACAAGTATTTATGTCAAAGCCACATGACGAATGTAGGAAGGGGTCGTATAAATGATAACTTATTTGGTATGATCTGTAAGTCTAATAAAAACTGAAATAATTATGTTAAGGGTTCAGTTAGTTTATTTGCACAAAAAAACTTGGCCATCTGGACCCGATGCTTTATAGGGCCTAATACTTTTAAGGCACCTTCTGATCTGGTCACCTGCCAGCAAAATGGGCGACCCCACTGGAATCATATCACTGATTTCTTCAATCTTATTCCAATTTTCAGCTGCATCATAACTTCCATAAAACATTCAAATCATTAACCCATTTAAAAATATCTTTCCCTATAATAAAATCTTATTTACATTTAAAGTGGTCTTCTGTATTGGAGATAGCACACTTTTCTTGGTATTTAACCTCAACTCAACTTTTTGATGTGAGCGAGAACGACATCTCGATGCCGAACAACCTGATGCTCCGATTGAGCTTAAATCAACCAATTGTCGATATAATTCAGAATGCGGATGCCCTGGAGTCGCAGTGGAGCCAGAACTGCATCCATACATTTTTTGAATGTGTGGGGTGATAAAGCTAGGCCGAACGGAAGAACGCAATATTGGTCCTTTGAAACTCAGGAAATTTCTGTGTTGTGGAAGGATGGATACATGGAAGTACGCATCCTTTAGATCTATCGTGACAAACCAGTCCTCAGATCTGATTTGTGACATGATCTGCTTGAGAGTGAGCAGCTTGAATTTGAGCTTCCGTACTGAGTGATTTAACAGGCACAGATCGAAAATTGGAAGCATCCACCCATCCTTCTTTGGGACAATGAAGTACCGGCTGTAATAACCTGGCTCCCTGCTGGGAGGAGGAACCCGTTCAATAGCCTCCTTTTGCAGAAGAGCTTTTACCTCTTGTTCCATTACCAGAGCCTGCTCGGGACCCACCACTGTGGGCAAGACCCCTCTGAATTGTGGTGGACGAGACTTGAACTGAATAGCGTAACCGTTTTCGATCATCTGCAGGACCCACTTAGATATGTTCGGAAGACTTTTCCACTCTGCCAGAAAATCTACCAAGGGTACCAGTCTCTCGAGACTGGCCTCTGGAGTATTTTGAGCTGCAGACACAGTGCTCTGTAATGGCGCACCGACAGGTCTGACTGCTCTAGGCCCCTCCTCAGAGGGAGCGAGCGTCCCTCGGGAAAACGCTCGCTGGGACCTTCTACGCCCTGGCATAAAGGCAGGGCTGGCCGGTGGCATCAGGACTTATTTTTAGACTAAGCCCTCTTCGAAAAACAATAACGGTCCTCAAATCATCTTGCCCTTAGAAGTCTTCGCCTGAGAGCTCCACCGTGCCGCGTCCCATTCTTTTTGTGGGGAGTTCGCGAATTAATTTGTGGGGAGTTCGCGAAAGAAATCAGTGAAAGGATTCCAGTGGGGTCGCTCATTTGGCTGACAGGTGACCAAATCAGAAGGTGCCTTAAAAGTATTAAGCCCTATAAAGCATCGCGTCCCATTCTTTTTGTGGGGAGCTCGTTAATTACATCAGTGCTGACCTCCTCACTCTCACTCATATCTTTTAGTAGGTCAGCCTGGTATGCCTGCAGAATGGACATTGTGTGTAGCAGAGCATATGAGCAGAGTGGAGGGGTGAGAATCTCAGCTCCTTGCTCACGGACCTGTTCGCCCCTCTGCTCCCCCGCTCAAAGCCACATCGGGCCGCTCCACTCATTATCACTCAGCGCTCAACGCAGTTTGCTTCGCGCTCCACTCAAATCGGCCCCCCGCTCTGCATATAAAAAAATCTGCATATCTATTTCACTTTTAGCTTAGACCACAGCCTTACCTCCCAAAGAACTAAAGAGCAACAACAACATTTTCCAAATAGAAATAGGATTCAGGCTTGACTGCTTCAGACTCGTGTTGTGAGCGGAGCGAAATTGGAGCGGGAAATAGGATGACGCTCCGTCCTTTTAAAAATGTCGCTCTGCGCTCTGTCCAAGATCCGCCCGCTCACGCTCCCCGTTCGCTCCCGCTCCACTCCGCTCACATGCTCTGGTGTGCAGGCATGCTGCAGCCTGACCAGCCGCCAAATAAGCTTTATCCACCAAAGCTGATGTATTTCTTAGTGGCTTGGAGGGTAATGCTGATGCTTTAACCCTCTGGGTTCTAAGGTGTTTTCTTTCAAAATGTGTGCTTTTTTCAGTTGCTTATAAACATATTAATGGCAAAAGTGTAATTACACTCTATTTAGAACAAACTGGGCTACCATAATATGTGAGCAACATGTATGTACATGTTTGTATTTTTGAGAGAATATTGTTTATGCATGGTTATTGAAAAAAAACTAAAACTTAAAGTTTCTGAAATAAGGCCACAAAACACATACTAAATATGTGTCCACAAGACTTTTGACTAATGGATGTTCTCGCCTAGAATTTTTGCTTCAAAATGATCTGAAAATCATCCTGCCAAATCATTCACATAAAACAATACATTGATTATATATATATATATATATATATATATATATATATATATATATATATATATACATATATACATACTATAACATTGGTTCACAGTTGAAAACATCTAGAAAACAATAGTATTTTTCCACTTGTATTTTTGCTTGCAAATTGTATAATATCCAAGGTGAACATTTCTAGTAATTGTGTAGTTAAATCTCATACTGTATTTTCAGAAAGTTTTGGATATGTATCCTTCCCCAAATTTGTCACTAATAAAACACAATAAAAATAATTTGAAGAGAAGGCTTATATTGACCTTTTAAGATTTGTTTACATCTACCTTGTAAATATATTATTTGCTATTTTATTAAAAAGGTTACAATTACAGCAACAATTAAAATAACAATATTTCAAGTGCCGGCGCGTTTACAGACCCCAGAGGGTTAAAGGAGATGCAGACTCAGGGGAGAGATGGCTCGCAAGCGTCTCTTCAGCCCTGGGCAACGCTCCATAACTGTTTTGTTTGGACTCATGTATATTTGATTATGTAGATAGCTGGGGACTATATACACGGTACAAAACCGTTTTTTACCACGACTGCGACACCAGTGTGGAGGTCGGGAAAAAATGGCAAGCACCGGCGTGAAAGGTTACTTTTCTGCCTAGATTCTTGTTTATCCGCTGGCCACTCATGCTTATTTTATCTACTGCACGAGTGAGCACCTCCACAAGCTCCACTATGCAGGAGACTGAGGTGACGAGTCTTCAGTATCTCCTGTTCCGATACTAAGAACATCCAGCTCCTCAGAACTGGATAGTTGCAGTACCGCCCAGGCTGGGCCTCAGGCTGGGCATGCTGCACTCCCAAACAAACAACACATAGTTGGTGTGTATCCCCACCCGTGAGATATCGAGTGCAGGAATGTACACACTATAATGTTGTTCGCTTGCCATATTATAGTTTATATATATATATATATATATATATATATATAGTTTTATACTGTAGTTTTTATATAGTTTCCTGGTCGATGACGTCACCCGCCTATGACATTCCGTCTCGCCATTGGACTTATTCCATACATGCTTCATGACGCAATCACGCAGGGGCGTTCCCACAGGAACAGCGAACTTGGTATTAGAATAATTTGTTGAAGATTCTTCTGCATACTTCTGATTACAGACTTTGGTGTCATGACAAATCTGTGCATGTGTGATACAAATCTGAGAAGCGGGAGACTTTTGCATTTGTATCCATTGCTCTCCATTTAATCTCATTGAATAGGAGAAACAATTAGCATATAGTATTATAGATCTCATTAACTGTATGAATTTGCTTTTCCATAGACATACACTCAGTGGCCCTCATTTATCAAAAGTGCGTACACCAAATTTCCAGCGTACACCTGGCGTACACCCAAAACCACGGTGACTTTGAGATTTATCAATATGGACGTTGGCGTACGGCACGCTCAAATCCTACGCCAGCTCAGGAGGTGGTGTACATGTACGCACGTTTTGAGTTAGTGTGGAAATGCGCAGAAAAACAATTCCTAACACCACAAAACGCACTGACAAACTAAAAGATCTGACATATTATGACCCACTGTAAAAAAACAACAACAACATAGTAATTATAAACTTCAGTGTTTATTTTTCCGCAACATGGACTTCAATGTCTAATTTGTGTGACTTTACCAAACCTTTGATTTGTAGGCATATGTATTCCTTCAGTTGCGAGCCTGTGCGCATGACGTTTCAAAATGACATTCTTCTTTTAAATAATAATAATAATACAAATAATAATAATAATGACATTCTTCTTCTAAATAACAATAATAATAATAATCATAATAATATTCTCCTCGTTCGGTGTCAGCTGGAGGCTTGGATCCGGTGGGCCTCCCCCAGTCTGACTCTGGCTCCTCTGACATTTAACAAAAAGAGACAGGGTTGTGTAAATTTATATATTCTAAAATATAAAGAATATTTTTTATATATATTTTACTATACATTCTCTTCAATGTAGCCTACATGTATAATCAAATAAAATGACACAACCCTGTCTCTGTTTGTTAGATGTCAGTTTTAATGATCAATGTTTCATATTTTTAAAATGAAAACAAAAAGCAGGGTTGTGTTTTATATTTCGTGTTGTTATAAATATATACGTTGCCTGAACCACATTTGTGTGGCCATTAATATGTTTAAGATTTTTTTTAAATGAAAAGAGGCAGAGTGGTGTTTTATTACATATTTTGTTTTATTGTTGATGAAAAGAGGCAGAGTTGTATTATACCATATTTCGTTTTATTGTTGCCTAAAATATACATAAAGAGATAACCGGAGTAGCCAGAGCGTGCTGAGTGACGCGATCAAGAACGCCGCTGTTGAATTTGCAGAATAACCGGACTTGCGTCCTCTCGTCCTCGGGAGTTCGTTCTCCGGAGTCGAACTTCGCAAGTCTGAACTACCAAGGACGCAAGTCCGAAGTTTGCGTACTTGGTATTGAGAAACGGCCACGATCTCCACGTCGAAGAAGTTTATCTTCTTTGCCGTCTTCCGTGTGTCCATGGCGTAAAATGAGGGCGTGTGGGAAGCGGAGACTTGAATATATAGGGGCGTGTTATTCTAATGACGATCATTTTCAGCCGCGGCATTTATCAAGGGCAGGTATTGCGTACACCTGGATTTCAAAGGTACGCACGGCTTCGTAAATCAGGCGGTGAGAGGAGTGAAAGCATATCTTACGCCAACATATAGGCCCGTTTCTACGCAAGAATGATAAATGAGGGCCAATGTATTGAGGGAGAACAGATTGCTTCAAAATAAGCTTGTAGGCGGCAGGCCACGCTTCCTCTCAGCTATAGGATTCTGTCGTGTCTGGAACTGCTGTTATCTCTGAGCTGTCTAAAGGCATCAGGGAAAACAAACAGCAGGAATAAAGCCTGAATCAGAGAGTTTCATGGGTTGGTGATCCTGGTTTCCTACATCAGTCCTCATCTTGTTCTGCCTAGCCGGCAAACTCACGTCCCATAGATCACTGCTGACCTTTTCGTTTTCCATGTGAATGTTTGGCAGACTGGACAACTCAGGTGAACATCATTCATGCCATGCTACAGTGTACTTGTCAATCACATTGCTGTATCTGAAACACAAGCTGAATGATTTCTTGAGTAGGATGGGACAGGAGAGAAAAGGGTGCTCTTATTTTACTTATCCTTACTGACACTGCAGTACAGCAAAAGGTATCAGCTGGTTTGTTTTCAAAAGGTTATTTTTCATATCCAAATTTTAGCGTATCCAATACATGGATGTAGATTTGGGTATGAATGTCAAGGATATGTACTAGAGTTAAGGGACTACTGAATGATCCCTATGTTTCTAGCAAATTAACCCATCCAAGTTAGTGTACACTGCACACACATTAGGAGTAGTGAGTAGTAAACACACACACACACACACACACACACACACACACACACACACACACACACACACACACACACACACACACACTGCAAACCATAAGACAGTACCTGTGCATGTTCCCGTGTCAGGATTTCATTTGTAAAATAATTCATTACATTACATTTACATTTACATTTACATTTACATTACATGTATTCATTTAGCAGATGCTTTTATCCAAAGCAACTTATAAATGAGAAAAATAGAAGCAGTTAAACTAACAATAGGACAACAATACGTAAGTGCTATGACCCCTCTCAGGTTAATTTAGTGCAGGTTTATTTTTATTTTTATTTTTTTATTGTAGAATAGAAGAGAAGAGAAAGTGTTAGTATTACTGAATCAAGTGCTGCTGAAAAAGATACGTCTTCAGGAGTTCCTTGAAAGTGGCTACTGACTCAGAAGCTCTGGTTGAGTTAGGCAGATCATTCCACCAACAGGGAACAGTCATGGTAAAGGTCAGAGAAAGAGATTTTGTGGCTCTTTGAGATGGTACCACAAGACGACATTCGCTAGCAGAGCGCAGGTTTCTGGATGGCACATAAATCTGAAGTAATGAGTTTAGGTAAGAGGGAGCAGTGCCAGTGGTTGTTCTGTAGGCAAACGTCAGTGCCTTGAATTTAATGCGAGCGGCAACTGGGAACCATTGCAATTTTGTGAGGACAGGAGTGACGTGTGCTCTCTTCGGCTCATTAAAGACCACTCTGACTGCAGCATTCTAGATCAATTGTAGAGGTTTGACAGAGAAAGCTGGAAGACCAGCCAGGAGAGCATTACATTATTCCAGTCTGGATAGAACAAGTGCTTGGACAATGTGCTTGGTAGCATGCTCTGTAAGGAAGGGCCTGATCCTCCTAATGTTGTGCAAGGCAAATCTGCAGAACCGGGCAGTTCTAGCAATGAGGTCTGTGAATTTCGACTGATCATCACTTACAACCCCAAGGTTCCTAGCTGACCTTGATGGAGTTATGAATGATGAGCCTAGCTGAATGGAGAAGTTGTGATGAAGTATTGGGTTGGCCGGGACCACAAGTAGCTCTGTCTTCGCAAGGTTTAGTTGAAGGTGGTGGTCCTTCATCCAGCCAGAAATGTCTGTCAGGCAGGCTGAGATACGAGCAGCGACCGTCGGATCGTCGTGCTGGAATGAGAGGTATAGTTTGTGTCATCAGCTTAGCAATGATAGGAAAAGCCATGTTTCTGAATCACAGATCCTAGTGATGTCATGTAGATGGAGAAGAGGAGTGGTCCAAGCATTGAGCCCTGAGGCACCCCAGTAGCTAGATGTTGGGTCTTAGATGCCACACCTCTCCACGACACCCTAAAGGACCTACCTGAGAGGTAAGACTCGAACCATTGGAGTGCAGTTCCCGAGATGCCCTTCATCTTTAGGATTGACAGGAGGATCTGGTGGTTAACTGTGTCAAAAGCAGCAGACAGATCCAGGAGGATGAGAACTGAGAATTTGGAAGCTGCTCTTGCCAGTCTCAGAGCTTCAATTACTGAGAGCAGGCAGTCTCAGTTGAGTTTCCGCTTTTGAAACCAGACTGATTGTTGTCCAAGAGGTTGTTCTGTGTAAGAAAGGAGGAGATCAGGTTGAAAACAACTCGTTCAAGTGTTTTCGCGACAAATGGAAGAAGAGATACCGGTCTGTATCTTGTTAGATGGGCTAGATTCAGATTGGGTTTCTTAAGCAGTGGGGTTACTCAAGCCTGCTTAAAAGCTGTGGGGAAGGTACCAGTGTGAAGAGAGGTGTTTATTATGTGCGTGGGTGTGGGTACAATTGAGGAAGAAATGGCTTGAAGTAGATTAGTGGGGATAGGATCAAGGGGAAAGGTGGTAGGGCGATTGGAAAGGAGGAGTTTAGAGACTTCTTCCTCTGAAAGTAGAGAGAAGGAGGGGAATGTGTGCATTTGCTGGTAAAATGTGTGTGTCAGTTTCTGGATTGTTAAATTGGCCGCTGATGGTGGTTGTTTTATCTATGAAGAATTTTGTAAAATCGTCAGCTGTTAGGGTTGATGAAGGAGGAGGAGGATGGGGTAGAGAAGAAAGGAGAAGGTTTTGAAAAGCATGCGAGAGTCATAAGAATCTATCATTTTGTTGTGATAGTAAGCCATTTTAGCAGTAGAGATATTAGCAGAGAAGGAAGAGAGCAGGGATTGATAAAGACCCAGGTGTGTCGGATGTTTCGATTTGCGCCACTTCCTCTCTGCACCCCTGAGTTTAGTACGATGTCCGCGGAGAATATCAGATAACCAGGGGGCAGAGGGTGTGGCGCGGGCTGGCCCGGAGGAAAGGGGGCAGAAGTTGTCCAAGCAGGATGTTAAAGTGGAGAAAAGAGTATCAGTTGCACTGTTAGTATCTAGTGTAGAGAGTTGATCAGGTAGTGTGGATGTGACCAAAGAGGATAGGTAGTAGGGTGAAAGTGACCATAGGTTCTCTCGAAAGGTGACCTGTGGAGGAGTGTGTGTTGTATTCTGGGGCAGGTTGAGGTTGAGAGTGAGGAGGAAGTGATCTGAGGTGTGCAGAGGAGTGACCAGTGCATTGTTCGTGGAGCAGTAGGGCGTGTAGGTCCAATTGGTTAAATTGATTTGTGAGTAGCCACAGTAGATACTCGTTTGAGGTCGAATGAGGCAAGCAGGGTGTTGACATCGGCAGCCTGAGGTTTTTCTAGGTGGATGTTGAAGTCTCCAAGAATTACGAGAGGAGTACCATCTTCAGGGAAGGATGAGAGTAGCATATCAAGCTCCTCCAAGAAACTGCCAAGTTGACCTGGGGGACGATATACAACTACAAAATGGATTTTAATAGGACAAGTGATGGTAATTAAATGTGATTCAAATGAGCTGTTGTCACACAGAGGTGGTAAAGGATAAACTTTCCAGTCATTTGAGATGAGCAGACCAGTACCACCACCCCTTCCGGTCAGACGGGGGCTGTGTGAGAAAGTGAAGTTAGTGGAGAGGGCAGCAGGTGTGACAGTGTCCTATGGTCTGATCCAGGTCTCAGTCAGGGCCAATAGACTGAGACCTGAATGAATTGAAAAATATGTAATGAAATCAGCTTTGTTAACAGCTGACTGACAGTTCCAGAGACCAATAGGAAAAGAGAATAAAGTATTAGAAGACACCGGAAGGGTACGGAGATTGTTAGGATTGTACCGCCTCCGACGTGTGACATTTGATTTACGTAAGTTAGTAATAGTAGGGATTTTAAAACGCATAGTGTAAAGGAGCTCACAAACAGAAAGATCAGACGAAAAGTTGTGGAAGAGAAAGGAAACAACAATAAATAATAAACAAGAAGAATTTAATACTCAAGTGCCTTGTCGGTGTCCTTGCTCGGTGGAGTCGCTGGTCTTTACACTCTTTGGTCTTCACACGATCAGGGCTTCACACGAGGGCAGCCGCGGTGCACTAACCAGTTATATACATGCCTAATACCCCGTTAATGAATACAGCAGGCCACGCCTAACTATTTAGGCAGCAAAACTGAACAGTCACGACACAAACAAACTCATAATTAAGTAATTTTCCTTTCATAAATTAAATTAACATATGCATGCTATATATGATTTTTTTTTAATAAAATAATCTTCATTGTACTGGTTGGTCCTTTTATTCAGAGTGCATGTCCTTGAAGTGAGTTGAAGTGTGTAATTTCAGTTCACGTTTCAAAAACAGTAGATTTCCAAAATGCTCCATTTAGCTGCCATTGGTCAGAAAAACATATTGCCCCGTCTCAAACTCACCCCATTTGTTGAGCCAGTGTTGCTATGTCAAGCTAGGACTGTTTTGAAAACAGCATAGAGTCTGTCTTTACACTTTTAGGGAAAATCAACCTGCAAACGGATTATAGAAGTAAAAGTATTTTATCATAAAACAATGACTTCAATTCGGATGACTTCAATTCAAGCTTCAATTTTAGAAACACGTTTCAAACAAGACAGATTCACTGTGAGGACAACACAATTTACATATGGGATATTGCTTTAGTAGTATTTGATTTTATTCATAATCTGATTGTCCTACACAAGTACAGTAAATTTATCTCTCGGGGGTGACCTATATATAGTCAGGAACGGTATTGTCACACAACCTGACAATTCTAGCTGCAGTGGATAACCTAGTTTTTTGAGTAGAATGTGTTTGTTGATTTTATTCCTGCTTTGAAAGCGTGCTATCCAAAACATCAATTAATACAATGCTTTTTAGCGACAAAGCTTCATTGAAGGAGCAAAGTCTAGAGCTATTGTATTGTTCTTCAGCATTGTTCTACAATCCCATCAAGACCGAGCTCCTCTCTGTGTCCCCTGGTGCTGCCACATTGCCTTCCTCTTGATGGTTTCCCCTGTTTTTCTCTCTTCTTCCTCTCCCTTTCCATCTGACCCCAACACTCTTCCCATTCCTTTCACTTTTTTCTTCTATCCCCATACTTCTCTCCCAACCCATTTCTCAGCTTTCCCTCTTTTCATCTCATCTCTGTCATTTCTTCCCTCTCTAACTCTCTTGCTCCCCCCCTCTCCCATCTCTCCTCCTTCACTGAAGGTTTATGTGCTTCTTTTCCTTCTTTGTGCTGCAGCCGAGCCTTCATCTCTGCTGCCGGAGCTCCATTGGCAGGCTGCCAAAGCCTGTTAGTACAGAAACCTGCCCATTCCTCAAACACAATCCACTGCACTTGTATTAGGACTCAGCCCATCCTTACAGCCAGGCCATCAGACTAGAATCTTCCCAGCAGCTTTTTTTGTAAAAAATAAAATAAAATACTGAGGTGTGAATTCAGAAATCAGTTGTGATTCTATAGTATTTCAGCACAGAAGCCTGTTTTTCGACTGGATCCAACTTAACCAGACGATATTTGCTTTGGTGTTGTACTGCAGTGTTTAAATTAGGTCATTGTCATTCTTTTCACTGCAAAAATGCTAAATTTCTTTCCAAAACCTATCATTAACTTTCTGCTAGTACGGCGGTAAAATGTATTTTATTTAAAAGTGAAGTGGTGTACATTTTATAGTGATCACTGTGGCAGTAATTCAACAAATGACTATCAAAAGAAAAATATTACAACCATGCATGCAGTGTAGATTTTTTTTTTTTTTTTTTTTGTAGATGAGGTTTTTTTTTCAGATCCAAATCAGGTATCACTGCAGTGGTGGATGTCTCAGCGAAGTATGTCAGTTTTCAGTAGTCTGCTGCATCATCAACAGCTGAGCAGTCAGAAATGAACTGCCCTATTACACTATGCAAATTTATCTATCTATAATTGTTTATTGTAATTTATTTTATTCATAATTTGTCTGATAGTACAACCTACTACACACACCTACAGTAAATTCATTTATCTGGGATGATCTATGCACATACTAATTTTGCAGAGACGAGTTACTGAGTCAACATATTTAATTGATCCTGGAACAACATTCTTGTCTGAAAATGTAATCATAACCATAACCTAAACCTAACCCTACTCATAACTTATCCTTAAAAGCAGAGGGAATTGATAGGTGAATAACATGGATTTAGAAGCACTTAACCCTGATTGTAAGCTTAAACTTGACATAAACTGTAAACTAAGATGTTTGATGTTTCACTGGATGTTGACCCAGGAACACCGCCAGCAGCGATATCACCCTGTTGCCCAAGACTGGTTGCCCAAATGAAGCTAAGCAGGGTTGAGCCTGGTTAGTACCTGGATGGGAGACCTCCTGGGAAAACGTCTCAGGTTACGTATGTAACCCTGGTTTCCTGATAGGGAACGAGACGCTGCGTTTGAGACGCGGTGGGAACTCTCTGCGTGATTACGTCGTGAAGCATGTGTAAAATCAGTCCAATGGAAGCCGGCTACGACATAGGTGACGTCATAGACCAGGAAACTATAAAGCAACCCTGAAATCAGACAGCGATAGCTTCTGAAAAACCTGAAGCAAGTCGATCAGGGCAAGCAGGAAGTATGGCAGGCAAACTCGGCGTCTCGTTCCCTGTCAGGGAACCAGGGTTACATACGTAACCTGAGACATTCCCTTTCAAGGGAACTCGAGCTGCGTTGGGAACCCCATACCCACTACGCCATAGTGACAAATAACCATTCTGTGTGAAGTCCTGTGCACACTAAGAAGCAAGCAACCTCGACCCAGGAGTGGACAGGTCAAGGTCATAAAACCTGACAAATGTATGCGGAGAGGACCATCCTGCCGCATTACACACGTCAAGAAGGGAAACTCCCGAAATTAAGGCCATACAGGCCACCATACTTCGAGTAGAATGGGCCCGCATAGCCATAGGTGAAGGCTGTCCGGCCGCTTCATAAGCCAATGAAATAGCCTTGACTATCCATTTACTCATAACCTGCTTAGATGCAGGGCATCCTCTCTTGAGTTACCCAAAACAAACAAATAGTTGCTCATATTTACGCCACAGGGCAGCTCTGTGAACATAGGCATCTAAAGCCCGGACTGGACATACCAGGTTAAGCTGTTCCTGGTCAGGGGTATTAAAGGGTGGAGGAAAAAAGGCCTGCAGCACTATTGGGCCCCCAACATTCAGTGGAACCTTATGAATATAACCCAGCCTGGTGTAGAGAAATGCCTTCACCATACCAGGTGCAAATTCCAGACATGAAGGAGCAACCGACAGAGCATGTAAATCACCAATTCTCTTGATAGATGAGATAGCAAGGAGAAATAAAGTCTTTAGAGTGAGGAATTTTTCTGAAACCTCCTTGATGGGCTCAAAGGGAGGGTCCGAGGGTCCGAGAACTAAACTCGGGTCGGCCAATAAGGGGTTACTATTAGCAGACGAGCCCCTTCCCGGCGAACTCTCTCCAGAACCCCCGGAAGCATAGATATCGGGGGAAAGGCGTACAGGTGCAGCCTCGGCCACACCTGCACCATCGCATCCAGACCGAGAGGAGCTGGGTGTGTTAGAGAGAACCACATGGGACAATGGGTTGAATCTGATGATGCGAAAAGGTCTACCTGAGAACGACCGAACTCTTCCCACAGGAGCTCCACCACTTCGGGGTGAAGTCTCCAATCCCCGGGCCTCAGCCCTTGTCTCGACAGAATATCTGCTCCCACATTCTGACGCCCCGGAATATATACCGCCTAGAGCGACAATAACTTCCCCTGGGCCCATAGGAGGATCTGATGGGTCAATTTGCAAAGATGACGCGACCTCAGACCCCCCTGATGGTTGATATAGGAGACCACCGAAGTGTTGTCTGAGCGGACCAACACATGATGGCCTCTCAGGTCTGGCAGGAAATATTTGAGTGCTCGAAATACCGCCATCAACTCCAAACGATTTATGTGCCAGGAACTTTGATGGTCCTGCCAAAGACCTTGCGCCGAGCGGCCACTCATGACCGTTGAGGGAAGCATCCGTTGAAAGCGTGACGCGTCGACAAGCCCCCAACACTGGGCCCTGGGCGAGGAACCAAGGTTTCTTCCACATGACCAAGGCACGAAGGCATAGCCGCGTAACCTTGATCTTGCGGAATGGATTTCCCCTCTGAGAAAACCCCTGGGTCTTGAGCCACCACTGCAGGGGTCTCATGTACAGAAGGCCAAAAGTAATAACGTTGGACGCAGCTGCCATGAAACCCAACAGTCTCTGAAACTGTTTCACAGTGAGTGACTGGTCTAGTTTCACATTCTTTGCGGCTGTGAGAATTGCATAAATATGAGCAGGAGACAGGCGTGCCTGCATTGTGGTCGAATCCCAAATTACACCTAGAAAAGTGGTCCTCTAAGCAGGAAGGAGCACACTCTTTTTGGTGTTGAGCCGCAACCCCAAACTCTTTAAGTGGGACAGAACAGCATCTCGATGCTGAACTGCCACCTGCTCTGACTGAGCTAAAATTAACCAATCGTCGATGTAATTTAATACGCGGATGCCCTGGAGTCTTAACGGAGCCAGAGCTGCATCCACGCATTTTGTAAAAGTGCGGGGAGATAAACCTAGGCCAAATGGAAGATCCCGATATTGGTATGCTTCGCCCCCGAAAGCGAACCTCAGGAACCTCCTGTGATGAGGATGGATAGATACATGGCAGTACGCGTCCTTCAAGTCTACTGTGACAAACCAGTCCTCGGACTGAATCTGTGATACAATCTGTTTGACTGTAAGCATTCTGAACTTGAGTTTCTGAACTTTGCTGTTTAACTGGCGCAGATCTAGAATAGGACGCAACCCTCCACCCTTCTTTGGAACAATGAAGTAATGGCTGTAAAACCCTGACACTCTGCTGGGAGGAGAAACCCTTTCTATAGCTCCTTTTCGAAGAAGTGCAAGTACTTCTTGCTCCATAACCAGAGCCTGCTGTGAGACCACCACCGTGTGGAGGACCCCTTGAAATCTGGGCGGACGAGAACTGAACTGAATTCTATAACCCTTTTCTATTATGTGCAGGACCCATAGAGAAATATTTGCCAGAAGTTTCCACGCTGCCAGAAATTCCGATAAGGGAACCAGTCTCTCGAGACTGGCCTCTGGATTTGATTGAACAATCATTTCGGCGCCCTGAAGCGGCGAACCGGCAGGGAACAACCGAACTAGACCGTTCTACAACCCTCCTCAGAGGATTGCACGGGGACGCTGACACCTCGGCGCCCTGAAGCGGCAAACCGGCAGGGAACAACCGAAGTGGCAATGCTGCGACTCTCCTCGGAGAATCGCCCCCCGGAGGGTGCCAAAGAGGGACGGTTCCTCGGAATCGTTCCTCCCTGGAGGGGACCACCCTCAGGAGGCCTGATAGCCTTGGCGTCAGGACTTCTTCTTAGAACAAGCTCTCTTAGTGATGACAGTCCTCAGATCCTGTGTACCTCAAAGAGGCTTGGACTGCGACCGCCACTCAGGAACCCCAGATTGAGGAGGAGCCCGAGCAGCGACGCTCTGTTTTTGCTGACTTCTATATGTGGAGCTCATAGACGGACGAGACTGCTCAGGCTTTATGTTGCGAGCAGCCTCGGGGACACTGGACCGGCGAGGAAGAAACCTCTGAAACGCAGCCGCTTGTTTTTTGTTTTCTTGAAACCTATCGACAACACAGTTTATAGCGTCGCAGAACAGAATTTTAGGTGAAAGCGGTGCGTCCAGAAGAACACACCTATCTTTATCCTTAATCTCTGATAGATTTAACCATAAATGACGTTCCGTGGCCACCAGGGCTGCCATAGAACGGCCCACAGATTTGGCCGTCTCCTTGGTGGCCCGGAGAGATAAATCTGTCGTGCGACGCAATTCTCGAATTGCATCAGCACTAACTTCCTCACAATCGTCCATGTCCCTCAGCAGGTCAGCCTGGTATGCTTGGAGAATCGACATAGTATGTAAGCATGCTGCAGCCTGACCTGCTGCCGAATACGCTTTACCCACCGACAAAGATGTATTTTTTAAAGGTCTGGTGGGTAACGTCGGGGCTTTCAGAGAAGAAGATGACTCGGGGGAGAGATAGCTCGCTAGCGTGTCTTCAGCACAAAACATAGTCAAATAACCATAGTGATCAATCCCTTGAATTTTACTATAATTACTATTCTGCGAATTATGCACTCTGAAAGACGCCGGTTTAATCCACGATCTCAACACCTCTGTGTGGAGATCGGGAAAAAACGGGAGTTCCCGACGAGGAGGTTGTGATCTAGATGGTAGATACCGTTCATCTAAAAGACTCTTTCTAGATTCAACATCAACATCATCGGCTGGCCACTCAATATTTAATTTAGTAACAGCACGGGATAAAACCTCCAAAAGCTCCTCATCAGCAGGGGTATGAGCTGGCGAACACTCAATATCCCCCATATCAATGACATCCAGATCCTCAGAACTGGATAGCCGTAATATTGGTGCCTCAGCCTGGGTAGGAGAAGCCGCAGAGCGGGCTCCTTCATGGGCAAAGACACCGGATCCAGCAGGTAAGGGCTGAGAAAGGGCGGGGCCCGTCTCAAACCCCGCTACTAGATCCATCTGCGAACCCCAACATGAAAGCTGACGCTGTGCCTCGGCAGCAGCGGGACCCGCACCTCGGGGAGCGCGAACCGATCCGTCCTCCTCAAAGAACGCCCGGCGAGAGCGGAGAGTTTTCATAGACAAACTCATGCAATGCTCACAGTCAGCCCCCTCGAGGACTGACTGGGCATGCTCCACTCCCAAACAAGCAATACACATACGATGTGTGTCCCCACCCGTGATATAACGAAGGCAGGGAACAACAAAACGCTTATAACTTTGCTTGCTCGCCATAGTGATATATATATGTATATATATATATATATATATATATATATATATAAGGGGCTTGACAGACAACAATAAATAGACAAGGACAGATATACAGAGAGCGCTTGCTGAAGGTACAGAAGCTATCGTGGTCTGATTTCAGGGCTGCTTTATAGTTTCCTGGTCTATGACGTCACCTATGTCGTAGCGGGCTTCCATTGGACTGATTTTACACGTGCTTCACGACGTAATCACGCAGAGCGTTCCCACCGTGTCTCAAACGCAGCTCGAGTTCCCTTGAAAGGGAACCAGGTTGCTGCTGGAAGAGGTTTTAGTGAGGCCAGCAGGGGGCGCTCATCCTGTGTTCTGTGTGGGTCCTAACGCCCCAGTATAGTGACGGGGACACTATACTGTCAAAGACAACCGTCCTTCGGATGAGACGTTAAACCGAGATCCTGACTCTCTGTGGTCATTAAAAATCCCAGGATGTCCTTCGAAAAAGAGTAGGGGTGTAACCCCGGCATCCTGGCCGTATTTGCCCATTGGCCTCTATCCATCATGGCCTCCTAATCATCCCCATATACTGATTGGCTTCATCACTTTGTCTCCTCTCCACCAATAAGCTGGTGTGTTGTGGGCGTTCTGGCGCAAAATGGCTGCCGTCATATCATCCAGGTGGATGCTGCACATTGGTGGTGGTTGAGGAGATCCCCCTTCCATGTAAAGCACTTTGTGTACCCAGAAAAGTGCTATATAAATGTAACGAATTATTATTATTACTATTATTATTATTATTATTATTATTATTATTAATAAAATGTTGCACTGTGAAATCAGGTTCTGCATGACCTACATATAGTCAGGAAGTGTATTTTCAGTCAGGACCACTATCGTCAAATACGATTGACAATTAGCATACATTTTGGATTGGCGGTATGGTTCCATTCTGGGCGAGAATTCCCTGCGCATCCATGCAGCCTACCATGGATAATAGCAGGTAGAGCAGCAATAACCCCCCTTAGGGTAAACAGAACCTAACCAACATGAATGCATGCAATATTGTTAATTCAAGATTTTAAAGTACAACATAATTCGAGAATTTGTGACCCGTCACAGAAACCAGGGACACAAGTCGGCAGCACAACTTTCGAGCAAAATGAGAAAGAAGATTTTTTTTTTCAGATTTGTTGAATTTCAATTTTTTGCAGAATCTGTTATTTGAAATCACGAAGAAGCCTCTCCATGTTTGAGATAGCAGTATTGGTATATTTAAAAGCTTACATTTTGAGGTTGAAATCGGCTTGTTTTCTGATAATTCTAGCATGCAGTAGGGGGCGTGGCGTGTCATTGTCTGTGTGTATATCCATACTGAATAACCTGGCGCTTTTGCCCCCGCCCTCCAAGTGAACCGCATGGCTACTTATTATGCTGTGCTCTGGCCGGCTCTATCTGATATCAAAATTCAATGAAGATGGATGCCGCAAAGATTGTCGCAGACGAAATGAACCGTGGCAGTTACACCGAAAATGTTTTCGCCGCACTTCGTGGGCTCGGGAAACTGAACCGGAGGTATGGGTGCGGCGCACGCCCTCAGTGCTTGAATACGGCGGCTCGGCTCGCTGACAGCGGTGGCTGACTGTATCATATGTGACGTCCCGATTGCTTTCAATGGGGAACGTTTTGTGAACAGGGAACAGAGATAATGGACTGGCAACAATCTGAACATGAAACATGAACTGGCACAGAGAATCGAAATAGAGGATGCAGTTAAGACCTTTGCTGCGATGAAGGCCCGGCGTGCGCATTTCTGAAATGTAAGTTAAGCTTCATTTGCTCTTTAGTCGTTATTTAAGATGCTGAACCTGCTGATGATATAATGTACTTGCGGACATTTCATTTGTGTGTGTATACGCCCATAAGAAAGTGGTGTAAAGAGATTTGCAACAGTAATTTGAGGAGGTGAAATGTGATTATTTGGAAAGTTCCTGTCATGACTGCTTAAAGAAAAATGCCAGCAGGCATTTGCCTCCTGCATAAACTTTAATATTGTTGACATTTTGGGCACACGAGCGTTGCGCACTATTTGCGTTATATGTAGGCCTATGGCTTATTGGTCTTTCTGTGTTGTTGCTGGTTTTGCGTTATATGTATATGGCATATTGGTCTTTGTGTGTTGTTGCTGGTTTTGCGTCATATGAATATGGCAAATTTGTCTTTGTGTGTTGTTGCTGGTTTTGCGTTACATGTAGGCTATATGGCATATTGGTCTTTGTGTGTTGTTGCTGGTACGTTGCAAATAGAGGGGCAGCACAATTGTTTTTCACCCAGTGCGGCAGAAGTGCACTCATTCGAAGTGCAAAAAAAAGCTGTAAAGCACAGGGGGGAGCTTTACAGGGGGTATGGCTTATCTAAATGAGATGTAAATGAGCCCTATTGTCACTCCCAGCAGCAGAGACAGGTGAGGACTGACAGGTGAGAACTGCAGAGACACAGTGAGAACTGTGGTTTAACACACAGGATGTAATTAAACTTGGGGGTTGGCTAGTGCCATCAAATATCCCGACCCCCAACTGCTCAAGGCACCTGCTAAACCAAAGATGCCGAGCTGAGAGAAAATGTAAACAAAACAGTTCTTCACAACATCCAGAGAGCTTTTATAGAAATGCCTTATTATACATTAACTTAAAGCAGCAAAACTACTCAGGTTACGACTGTAACCATAGTTCCCTGAGATAGGGAATGCGACGATGCGTCGATGGGATATTTGGGAATGCTTCCAGCGTGAATGCGTCTGAAGCATCTATGTCAACTAGTCCAATGGATGGAATGAACGTCACGTGCGGGTGACGTCATGACCAGGAAGAGATAAGAGCGTATCCGGTTAACCTGTTAACCTTCAAGGCCACTTTTGAAAAATCCCCAGAAATGGCATACCCAAACTTAAACAGATACAGTTCATGAACCCTTTGCACTAAAAGCACAAGTATGATCTCATTTGAAAGCTGACACCTAGTAGTTTATTGTAAGTGTAGAAATAATTATTGTCATAATGAAAAAAAAATGTTTAAATAGCTTCAAAGTTTTGTAAAGTTATTAGAAATTTACTTTCATGAAACATCTTCATAAAAATAAAATTGAAGTTGGCCCTGGAGCAATCTAGAAATGCACTGCAGCTAAAGCCATATGTGTGACCATTTTATATTTAAAATCTGAAAATGATAAGTCTAAAACTCTGTATTTAGTTAAATGTTTTTCAAGATCATGTCAAATTACTTTATTTTGATTAGACTCTAAAATGCAAACTGATGTTTAGTCATCTTCTGAGTCATCTAATCAGTCTATTGTCTCTATTATTTTGTGGTGCAAACGAGCCCCATTCAGTGTGAGTCTCTCCCTGCACACATTTACACCTCTCCAGACTGGTTATGGCTCTAAATATGCATTTCTTTTGTCTGCATTATAGCTACTAACGACTGGCTATTCACAGGCTATTCATAGGGTTTCAAACCCTAATTTCTTTTATCAAAGTTCTCACTAAATATTTGAAACTGGTATCAAATGCACTGAAACATTTCAGTAAGCATTCCTATTTAGAAAAAAATCATAAAACAATAACTGCTGGTGGCAGGTGCACCTGGGCTAGCTAGCATGTTAGCTTAGCACACCATCAATACACGACCATTTAGGAGATTGAAACCATGTTTGTGCTCCAAACTTACTTTATAACGCAAGTCGAGTGTTTTAAATAATCTTCTGTGATCTAATTTGGCTTCAGATAAAAAAAAATCCGACAGAAAATTTATTATTTATAGTGTTCTGCACGATGATGAAATCTATATCGATTAGCATTGCATTATAAATATAATCTATTATTATGAAATACCTGGCATGGCTTGAAGAACACAGGTAACTCAAATATCATTGCAATCATGTTTATTGTCTTCAAAACATCTTTATCTGCATGTTACAACGATCTCTGTCAGCTACTTTCTGTATCAGTGACGTCCTGGAATGTCACATGACTATGGGTCTTCTTCGTGATCCATATATGGACTGTTATTGTGCATATAGCGCCCTCAGGCTATTGGTATGAATTGAAAACACAGCACATCTCAGTAAGAAGCGATCATAATGATTACATCGACGCATTTGGGTATAAATTCAACAAATATTATTCCTGTCTATAGAAATATGATGTGAATCTATGAGAATATATCAATATTTCTCCAAGTCTGCACATTTTTGAGCTAAAGCCCTGAGGGACGATGTTTTGCGAATCGCTGTCATGACGACAGCTTGGAGTGTTTTTTATGAATGGACCAGCTGACGCTCATAATTCATATTAAAGGTATCGACTCATTTTTCCATTTCATAACTCCTGACACAAATTAAGACATAACTGTCACTATAAGTTTCTCAGAATACAATAGTGGTCAAATACTGAATCTTGAGTATTATATCTTTTTAATGATGTATAGTTTGTCAAGGTATAACATTAAATCTGATAGTAAATTTGAACTAAATAAAAAAAAAACCGCTTCAGTGCGCCGACGCTCTGGAAACGGTTAACAGGTTAAAGCTGCATTAGCTCCGAAAATTGCCAAAGCAAGTCGATCACAGGGATGCAGGAAGTATGGCAGGGCGACGCATCGTCTTGTTCCCTATCTCAGGGAACTATGGTTACAGTCGTAACCTGAGAACTTCCCTTTCGAGGGAACTCGCGATGCGTAGATGATGCTTTGGGAACGAGAATACCCAAATCGCCAAACTTTCAAATGCCCGAGTGTCAGCCTGTTGTCATCACTACACTGAACACTAAGCACCTGAGAACTTGGGGCAGGGTCCAGGTTCAGGCCAAAAATCTGACGAATGTGAGCGTAGAAGCCATATTCCTAGTAGAATGAGCCCTGACCACCAAATGGTTGGCCAGAGGACTCACAAGCAAGAAAAATAGTCTCGACTATCCAATTGCTTAAAGGGTCGGATTTTCTCCACGGAGAACTCCGATGATCATAAGTGTCCAGTGCTCGCACTGGGCACAAGAGGCTCAGCTTTCCTGATCCGATAAATGGGGGAGGACAGAAACCTGCAGCACAATAGGCCTCGGAATAATGGTAGGCAACTAGGAACATATCCATGTTTGGGGTAAGAATGCCTTGACCATCCCCGGTGCACTCAAGGCAGGTGGGAACCGAAAGGGCCTGAAGGTCTCCAACTCTTTGAGGGACGAAATAGCTAGCAGAAAGTCGTCTTAAAAGAAAGAAACTTCTCTGAGACCAAATCTAAGGGCTCGAAGGGAGTCCCAGATAGGCCTACTAGAACTAATGCAAGGTCCCAAGCCGGCACCCTAGTGCAAGTTGCAGGCATCAGCCTCAAAGTTCCACGAAGGAAACAAGTGATCAGGGGGTCTCGACCCAAAAATGTACCACCCACCAGGGCATGGAAAGACATAGAACTGATGCAAAGTGTTCTTGCAAAAACTTGAATACTGTGTTTATTGAACAGTAAACCGGATCCCACTGACCGGATCCCCATCCCTGGTAACACCAAGAAGTGAAAAAACTCTCCACGTGAATATAGTTTCCTCGTAGCGGGAGCTCTGGAGCTTAGAATGGTCTCAACAACCTCGGTTGAGAGACCACTCTCTATGAGTTGGGCCCCTCAGAGGCCAAACCCACAGATTCCAAATCCCCTGCCAGGGGTGCAATATTGCGACCCCTGCCTGAGACAGAAGGTCTCTCCTGATCGAGATCTCCAAGGGAGGGCCGTCCAGGAGAAGAATTAGGTCTGCAAACCAAATTCGGCTCAGCCAGTGTGGTGCTACTAGCAGTAGGCTTATTCCATCCTGGCGGATTCACTCCAGAACTCCTGGGAGCAGAGCAACAGGGGGAAATGCATACAGACGTAGGCTCGGCCACGTCTGCACCATAGCTTCCAGCCCCAGCGGGCCTGGTTGAGTGAGGGAGAACCAAAGTGGACAGTGCATCATGTGCTGAGATGCTAACAGATCCATTTATACCTGGCAGTAAACTCCCATATTTGCTCCACCGCCTGGGGGTGGAGCCTCCAGTCCCCTGGCCTCAGCCGCTGCCTCAGCAGGGTGTTTGCTCCAATATTCTGGCCCCCTGGAATATACACTGCTCTCAGAGAGCGTATTTTGGTCCTGAGGGACCAAAAATAAGATGCCACCAACGTGTTGTCAGTGGGACAAGAACCAGAGTTTCCTCCATATAACGCATATAATGGAGGAATATTATATGCGTCCTTCGCATATAAGCGAGGACGACATCTCGATGCCGAACTGCTAACTGTTAGAATCAGTCAGTCATCTATGCAATTCAGAAATAAGTATGCACTGCAGCCTGAGCGGGGCCAGAGCTGTGTCTACGCACTTCGTGAATGTGCGAGGTGATAGAGCTATACCGAAAGAAAGTGCCTGATACTGGTGTTCTTTGCCCCCGAAAGAAAACCCTCAGGAACCTCCTGTGCTGAGGGAGGATGGAGATATGGAAGTATACGTCTTTCAGAACTGTCGTGATAAACCAGTCCTCGTTTATCCAGTCCTTATTTTGATTTTATCGGCTGTGTAATAAGTTTATTCATGAGGGAAGAACTTTTAAAACGTTATTTAAATGGACCAATATATCAGGTTGTATTAAAAGCATAACAGTTAAGCTAACCAAATTATTTAAATTCTCAAAAGAATTCACTAAAACATCTGAATTAGCCATATCATGTTTCACGTTCACTCGATTATGTTTAATAGATGCACTGAATATATGAACCACATTTAAGAGAAATATTCTCTACAAATTGAATTATAGCAACGCATACAAAAGTGTATGAACTAGACCAAGCTCCACTATTTTAAACAGCCCCTTAATTAATTATAGCACTTTGGGCTGATATGAAAGTTAACACAGTGTCATTTTTGTGTCTTAAACCTGATTCCACAGCTTGGCATCTGCTGTTTTTTTTTTTTTTTTTCCTAGTGAGCTAAGCAGAAGATAAGCTGATAAACTAATGATATACTCTCAGTATTGTTTCAGTCATCAAACTAATTGCACTTGTCTGTGCTCAGGGCAACAGTAAAAATGAACTGTGTATTTTTATTTATCGTTTTTATTTATTTTTTACAGCTGTTTATTGAGACTTCTGAGAAACTAGCCCTTTTACATCAGCCTTATATTTAATACGAACTGCATGACTTATAATGCCTACAACCATGGCATTTTCATTAGAGTTACTGAATCATCACTTGGTGAATGTCCCCGGAGACTATAGATCATATATAGTCCTGGATCTAATCTGATGTAATATTTAAATATGTAATATTTAGAGAAGTAAAATTCTATCTGACTGCAAACTTTCGTCTGCTATGTTAAACAGCAAATCCAATCATATATAGTGCACAAAAAGTCACACTCAAGTCAGCATTTAAAGATCTAAGCATTTAACAATACGAAGTGTTACGATAAATATTATTATTTATTTTCTACTGATCTCCATGAGCGCCACATCTACGACTGGCATATTTAGTATTCAGTTGAAAATTGGGCAGGGACAAATGGAGCACCTCATAAAAAAATACATATAAGTTTCGTGGCAAAGCGAGTGAACTGGAAACATCTCAAATACTCATATTGTGTATTTTATTTCTCCATTAAAATAAAATATAGCCAATAAAATGCAGTAGTATAAAACAAGTAGTATAACTGTTGGAACCTTAAATAGATTTACACTATCATTTAAAAGTCTGGTGTCAGTTAAATTTGAAGAAGTATCTCATGATCACCAAGACTGTGTTTATTTGATTAAAAAAAATGAATCCAGTAATGCTGTGTAATATTATTATTTAGTTTTCTATTTTAATACATGTTAAAATGTAATTTATTAATTTATTGTATTGGAAAAGCTAAATTTTCACCATCGTTACTTCAGTCTTCAGTGTCACATGATCCTTCAGAAATCATTTATCACGCAGATTTGCTGCTCAACAATCATTGTTTGAACATTTCTTATTATTATAAATGTTGAAAACAGTCATGCTGTTTTTGTGGATAAAAATTTTAAGGATTCTTTGATTATTAGAGTCCAAAATAGCATTTATTTGAAATGTGTAACATTATACATAACTGTACTTTTTTTTAATCAATTTAATGCATCCTTCTTGAATAAAAGTGTTATTAATGTTTTTTTTTTTAAAATCTAACACCAAACATTTGCACAGTGGTGTACATTTGAGACTTTTTGCAACATTTGTATCCGGGATGACATAGAGTTAATAAACTAAAAAGTGACTAAGCAACATTCCAAAAAGTGCTGATTCAAGATATTATTGATGAATAATTTTGATAAATATTTATGAGGCTCATTGTTGTGGTGGACACAATGTAAAAATTTTAAAAGGCCTGGCATATTCTTTGGGCGCAATCTCATTCCACATATTGAAGTGTCATATTTAGTATTGATATTATTTATTTTTGGCTGATAATTGACTTGTCAATCAAGCAGTAGCAGTTGCCCCCTGAATTTGCACTTATTTTAGTTATCCAAGCTCCAATTCTTGTGCAGTAACAGACTGAAATGCATTAGAACAGTTTTGCACACCTCTGCCCTCTGTAGCCCCCCATCTCTAATGCTGTGTCCCACTGCACCCATCTTATCTCAGAGCAGGTGTCCACGCCAGAGGGGTCACTGCTGCCTACCGGAAAGGCCATTTTCCATTCCCTCGGCTCACTCCTGGGATTCACGGCTACCAATTTAGTGCTTACCGTCACAGCCCTTCATGCAGGAGTGCTATTCATCTCTCTCATTATCCCCGAATCAGAACTGCTTTGAGCCGAAAAGGGAAAAGGGTGAGAGACCGTCGACCACTGACAATCAGAGTTTGGCCTGAGACTAACTATAACAGCAGATGTTGTTAAGGGCTTAATAAAGGGTTAGAAGGTAGTTATAGGGGAGTGTGACACACTTTGGAAGATTTTTTAAAATCCTTCAGTAGAGAGAGTTTGTGGAGTTATTTTCTGTTCTGGGAAAAGGCATGACAGTGAATGTAGATTGGAGGAAGGCTGGAAGCCTAAAAGACATGTATACACGCATGCACCACCGACAAACACACACACGCACGCACACACACACACACACACACACACACACACACACACACACACACACACACACACACACACACACACACACACACACACACACACACACACACACACACACACACACACACACACACCTCCATCCCTTCGCTCTGTGGAAATGGCCCTATGTGCTCTGAACACTAAATCAGGTTAAGCCTCCACTGTCTCCCGGCTAGCAGAGCACTTCATCACTCACACGGCAGACAATGCCACAGAAAAGGACAATCCCTCCTCTATGTCTGCCTCTGCATGTGCATACTAATAGACATGAGTTGTAAAATCTTTCCAACATTTTTTGTGTCTGTTTGATCTTTACAAAACCACCTGGTGCAGTTTTAAATGACTTTCGCATGTTTAATTCACAAAAACACATTTTTGTACTGTTTTGTCTTGCATGTCATACCTTGAACTCAACAGATGTGATTAAACCTCATGCTCTGCTGAGAATGACATTAATTTGTGTATGTTTGTGATCTTAGAGATCCAAATTTTAACACATCCCTCTGATCCAATTTAAAAGCCGGTAGGCAGATATATCCGTAGGCCCATATGCTACTGTATCATATTTCATATATGTATTTCTAAGGCCTTTAAATTATCCTGGTATATTATTCTGTTTACATGAAAAAAAAAAAAAAAACGGGTACATTTAGCAATATTGCGGGTGAATTATGTATATGATATATATTACAATGTTATGATGAACTATATGATTTTTAGAGGGCAGCTATAATTCACTCATTCACTTCTTCTTCTTAATCAGTTTCTGGTTCACACATATATAGCTGAATTAAACCAGTATTTACACTTGCCATTGTGTTGCATTTACTACTGTAAAGTTGACTGAGTGGATCAGGTATTCTGAGCTTGTGTGATTGAGTGAAAGCAGGAACCAATATGCATATTCATGTATCCACATATATTAAATGAAGCAAGAGTGTGCAGTTACATTCAAGCTAATAAATTATTTTCACTGGAAAAATCATTTAAATGTTTAATTTTTGTGTGTTTTAGGGATACAATTATTGACTACATGGGGAACTTTAAAACATCTGATTGATTTGCATTACAAGATATCAGAATTTCTTCTTACTGTTTGGCCATGCAAATAACATCTGCACCAAATTGCATATTTTTGCTCAGTTTGGAACTAAACTTTTTTTTCCCCATTCTTGAGTATTCACACTATATCAGCCCTACAATCTTGGTGTATCAAATATTATAGAAAACGTCTACGGTTACGTATGTAACCCTCGTTCCCTGAGTAGGGAACGGAGACGTTACGTCGGATGACGACGAATGGGGTTTCGCTTAGAAAGCCTATCAACTTCGAGTATTACAAAACGAGCCAATGGCAAAGAAATGCCATGGGTCTGCGGAATTTGCATGGCGTAACTCCGCCCCACCTCGTGGGTATAAAAGGAGGAAGCCGGCAGCAAGCAGATATGTTTCTTCGCTGAGGAGCCAAGACTGAGCTCAGGCGATCCCCGCGGTACAGCGGAAAGTGGCAGGCAGACGTAACGTCTCCGTTCCCTACTCAGGGAACGAGGGTTACATACGTAACCGTAGACGTTCCCTTTCGTTGTCACTCCGAGTTACGTCGGATGACGACGAATGGGGTTACCAGTCTAATCACGCCACCTTCTCAGCTGTCTTCCAGTGCCCTGCGTAAATCGAGATCCCTGTCAGCCTGGACAAAGGACTCCATATAACACAGGAATACCAAGGTACACTGGGAAGCATATCCCAAGCTAGGGGAAGTATGCAATTAATGCCAGCCCGGAGGGGGGGGACTTAGAGAATACACATATGACCCGAAGGAAGCATATGGGAAACACTGGGGTGTCCAGCCGCAGGTGGAATATTTCAACCCCAGGGGTGGCAAGGTGGCTTGCCAAGGGAAAGACACACGCTCAGAGAGGCTTACAGTGGAAATACACATGTGGGGGTCGCTCAGAGGAGGGACCATGCACACGGGAGGCACCTAGCCGACGCACAGGCAATAGACACTGGCACCGACGTCAGGAGTGCTGGAGGAGCTCAGGGCTTTCGGAGAAGCTCACCTGAGAAAAATATCGCACGTATCCAGTCCGTGGAGTGGAATGGCGAGCAAGCGAAGACACCTGAGCGGGTCCGGTACTAGCTGGTTGAAGCGAGTACACGAGAGGACACAGGCTCCACTCGGAGATTATAGAATCTGGCGAATGTGTTAGGTGTCGCCCAGCCTGCAGCTCTGCAGATGTCTGTTAGCGAGGCGCCATGCGCTAGAGCCCAAGAGGACGCCACACTCCGGGTGGAGTGGGCAGTCACACCAAGGGGGCACGGT
Organism: Siphateles boraxobius; assembly: GCF_051911475.1. Taxonomy (NCBI): domain Eukaryota; kingdom Metazoa; phylum Chordata; class Actinopteri; order Cypriniformes; family Leuciscidae; genus Siphateles; species Siphateles boraxobius. Next base: position 11,662,331 of record NW_027508766.1, on the reverse strand, counting down.
CGACCTTGCTGCTGGTAAGCCAAGGCAATGGTGTCCACTATCCAGTGAGACAACCTTTGCTTGGAGAGAGCCTTTCCCTTCAGCTTCCCACCATAACAGACAAAGAGCTGGTCTGAGGTCCTGAAACACTGCGTTCTGTCTACATAGGCGCGGAGAGCGCGTACTGGACAGAGCAGTGCCAAGGCTGGGTCTGCCTCCTCCGAGGGCAGCGCTTGCAGGTTCACCACCTGGTCCCGGAAGGGAGTGGTAGGAACCTTGGGCACATATCCAGGCCGGGGTCTCAGGATCACGTGAGAGTAAGCCGGCCCAAATTCCAGGCACGCTTCGTCAACGGAGAATGCGTGCAGGTCCCCAACCCTCTTGATGGAGGCCAGTGCAACCAGGAGCGCTGTCTTCATCGACAGGAACTTAAGCTCAACTGATTGCAGGGGCTCAAAGGGAGCACTCTTCAGGGCAGTTAGAACCACTGAGAGGTCCCAAGAGGGAACGCGAGGAGGACGAGGAGGATTCAGTCTCCTCGCTCCTCTCAGGAACCTGATGATCAGGTCGTGCTTCCCCACCGACTTACCTTCGATGAGGTCATGATGTGCGGCAATGGCGGCAACATAGACCTTCAGGGTGGAGGGAGACAGCCTTCGCTCCAGCCCCTGTTGAAGGAAGGAAAGCAAAACACTGATCGAGCATCTCCGGGGGTCTTCTCGGAGAGAAGAGCACCAGTTGACGAAGAGGTTCCACTTCAACGCATAGACGTGTCTCGTGGACGACGCTCTAGCGGAAGTGATGGTAGCCACCACCGCTGGTGGTAGGGTACTCAAACCTGCCTCGTCCCATCCAGGAGCCACACGTGGAGGTTCCAAAGATCGGGACGAGGGTGCCATAGGGTGCCCCGTCCCTGAGAAAGAAGGTTCTTCCTCAGAGGGATCGGCCAGGGAGGTGCTGTCGCGAGGAGTACTAGTTCGGGGAACCAGGTCCGGTTGGGCCAGTAAGGGGCAACCAGAATGACCTGCTCCTCGTCCTCCCTGACCTTGCGCAAAGTGTGCGCAAGAAGGCTCACTGGGGGAAACGCATACTTGCGGCCCTGCGGCCAGCTGTGCGCCAGAGCATCCGTGCCGAGCGTGCCCTCGGTCAGGGAATAGAACTGGGCGCAATGGGTCGAGTCGTGAGAGGCAAACAGATCTATCTGCGCGTCCCCGAACTGGTCCCAAATCAGCTGAACCGACTGGGGATGGAGTCGCCATTCTCCAGGGAGGGGCTGAAGCCGTGAGAGCTCGTCGGCTGCACAGTTCAGCGCTCCGGGAATGAAGATGGCTCGAAGCGACCTCAGATGCTTCTGACTCCATAGGAGGAGGTGGCGAGCGAGTTGTGACATACGGCGGGAGCGTAGACCACCTTGATGGTTGATGTACGCTACAGTGGCGGTATTGTCTGAGCGGACTAGTACGTGTTGACCCCTGAGCAACGCCCGGAAGCGGTGCAGGGCAAGGCGTACTGCCAACAACTCGAGGCAATTGACATGCCACAGCCGCTGGGGTCCTGTCCAGGAGCCCGCAGCAGCATGTCCATTGCACATGGCGCCCCAGCCCGTGGTGGAGGCATCTGTTGAGACAACAACATGCCGGGAAGCTCGAGCCAGGGGGACACCGGCCCTGAGAAAATCGAGGTTCCACCACGGGGTGAAGAACTGACGGCAGGTCGGAGTAACTGGTACTCGGAACGTGCCATGTTGCCATGCCCACCTCGGGACTCGGTCGCGAAGCCAAAGCTGAAGCGGTCTCATATGAAGCAATCCGAGCGGCGTGACCGCGGCTGCAGATGCCATATGCCCCAGGAGCCTCTGAAAAAGTTTCAGTGGAACCGCACTCTTGCCCTCGAATTGTCTTAGGCAAGTCAGCAGTGACTGCGCGCGCTCGCTCGTAAGCTGCGCGGACATGGCGACCGAGTCGATGTCCATACCGAGAAAAGAGATCCTCTGCACGGGGCAAAGTTTGCTCTTCTCCCAGTTGACCCGAAGGCCCAGACGGGCTAGGTGCCGGAGCACTAGGTCCCTGTGTTCGCAAACCTGATCTCGAGAGTGAGCTAGGATCAGCCAGTCGTCGATATAACTCAGGATGCGAACCCCTTGCTCTCGAAGGGGAACAAGGGCCGCCTCGACGACCTTCGTGAAGATGCGAGGAGACAGGGCTAGCCCGAAAGGGAGAACCGCGTACTGGTATGCCTGCCCCTCGAAAGCAAACCGGAGGAACGGTCTGTGTCGAGGAAGAATGGAGACATGAAAGTAGGCGTCCTTCAGGTCGATCGCTGCAAACCAATCCTGGGGCCGTATGCATTCGAAAACGCGTTTGGCGGTGAGCATCTTGAACGGCATCCGGTGAAGGGAGCGGTTCAGCACGCGCAAGTCCAGGATTGGCCGTAACCCACCGGTTTTCTTGGGGACAATGAAGTAGGGGCTGTAGAAGCCGGACCTCATCTCGGCTGGAGGGACAGTCTCGATTGCACCCTTCGCCAGCAGGGTGGCAATCTCTGCTCTCATGATAGGGGCATTGCCACCGACCAAAGTGGAGCGGACTCCCCTGAAGCGGGGAGGAGACCGTGCGAACTGAATCGCATAGCCGAGCCTGACGGTACGCGCGATCCAGTGGGACAGACGGGGAAGCTCTAGCCAGGCTCCCAGGAACTGAACCAACGGGATCATGCGAGCCACAGGCGTCCCCCCGGAGGGGCAGCGAGGCGGAGTAACTGGCCCAGATGTGGACGGCATAGCGGCCCGGAGAGGGGGCACAGTTAGCAACCGCACCCTGGCAGAGGGGGCCAGGGGAGGACCAGGCTGGTCGTCCCGCGGGGGCCTGCTCTGCCAGGGGTCTGGCGACAGAGGGGGACAGGGGCGAAGCGGTCCGTGGACGGCACGCCGTGTCAACCGCCTCTGGGACAGAGGGGGGCGAGGAGAGCACGGCTTGTGGGCGGCGCTCTGTGTCGCCCGAGAACTCTGTGAGCTCAGGGAAGAGGGGATTGTTTCTGTCTTTAACCACATTAGGGTGCTGCCCACCCGTGGGTGAGCAGCGGGGAGTGGAGAACAAAAGATTCTCCCCCGGCCCTCCACCGGGGGAAGGAGTGGTCCTGCTACCACCTCCTGAGAAACAATCATCATCCCTGAGCAGCCCGTCTCAGGAGCGCTGCTTGGCCCGGCGTTTAGCGGGGGGCGGGGCAGGAGAGGGCTGTGGCGCCTTCTTACGGCTTCCTCCGCGACCGGCCCTGGGTGGAGGCTGCTGCGTGGTCCGGGCGGGAGGGGCGGGAGCCGCAGGAGGGCGCCCTCGGCGGGAAACAGGTCGAGGCGTCTGCCCGGCCGGCAAGGTGGAGGCAGCAGCGGGCCGGCGGGGCAGAATGTGTTTGATGGCCTCGGTCTGTTTCTGGGCAGTTGAAAACTGTTGGGCAAAGTCTTCAACTGCACCGCCGAAGAGGCCGGCCTGGGACAAGGGGGCGTTAAGCAGACGGGTCCGCTCAGCGTCCCGCATGTCAGCCAGGTTCAGCCACAGATGTCGCTCCTGGACCACAGCTGTGGACATCACCAAACCCAGGGAGCGCGCGGTAACCTTCGTCGCCCGGAGAGCAAGGTCGGTCGCGGCGCGCAGCTCATCAAAGAGCCCTGGGTTTGTCCTACCCTCGTGCATGTCTCTGAGCATCTGGGCCTGGTAGACCTGCAGAGTGGCCATAGCATGCAGTGAAGCAGCCGCCTGTCCCGCCGCTCTGTAAGACTTCGCCACCAGGGTCGACGAAAATCTACAGGCTTTGGATGGGTGCTTAGGCTCGCCCCGAGAAGAAGCACTCTGAGGACATAGTTGCATGGCAACAGAGCGTTCAACCGGGGGAAGCCCAGTGTACCCACGGGCAGCTGCCTCATCGAGGGGAGGAAAGGCGGATGAGACCAGCGAGCGGTCCCGAGAAGACAGGGGGGTCTTCCAGGACTTCGAGATCTCATCATGCACATCCGGGAAGAAAGGTATTGGGGTTTGCCGAGGACGAGGGTCGGCGGCCTTACCCAAAAACCAATCGTCCAGCCGCGAGCGCTCAGGACAGGGTGGAGGCCTCCACTCAAGTCCGATGCTCGCGGCTGCCCGGGAAAGCATGGCCGTCATCTCCGGATCAGACTCGAGCACAGCCGTATGCACACCGGAAGGTGGCAGCTGTGACGAGCCCTCACTTCCAGAAGAGTCAAACCCGCCTAGTGATGCTGCAACAGACATCGCATCTTCCTCTGTAGCTTCAACTGAAGCCCGCGGGCCACCAGAAGGTAGACCCGCGGGAATCAGCAGTTCACTAGCGGGCACCGTCATTGAAGAGGGGGGCTGGGGTCGCGGACACATAGTCGGCGCCTTGTTCCAGACCGTAACCCTCAGATCACCCTGGCCACCAGCCGCAGGACGGGGGGTGGATGAGGGGACTCTCACTCTTGCGAGTTCACGGAGTCTCGACCGTAATGACGCGATGGTCATGTTCCCACAGAGAGAACATGAGTCATCCACGAGCGCTGCTCTAGCATGATCAATGCCCAAACATACTATGCAACGCTCGTGCCCATCAGAGTCCGATACCAATCTGCCGCAACCAGAAGTACACGGGCGAGACATCTTTAAAAAGACGTGCCACGTGTAAGCTCTTTTAGTGAGAGAAAACTCAAGTGTTGAAGCACCCGGGGAGAAACGCACCGACTGGCAGACCACTGCAACAGATCAGCAGGAAGCACGCTCTCGCCGTAGATCGCCGTCACACCAACACTCGAGGTACTCGTTTGTAAAGCTGACAATTCAGAGATGGCTTGTGGAGAGAAGAATACACTTGGCTCCGAAGCGAAAAACATATCTGCTTGCTGCCGGCTTCCTCCTTTTATACCCACGAGGTGGGGCGGAGTTACGCCATGCAAATTCCGCAGACCCATGGCATTTCTTTGCCATTGGCTCGTTTTGTAATACTCGAAGTTGATAGGCTTTCTAAGCGAAACCCCATTCGTCGTCATCCGACGTAACTCGGAGTGACAACGAAAGGGAACATAAATCAGTTTTAATTTGTTGTATTATTATTAGTATTGTTGTATTAACTATTCCATTAAAAAAGACATTATGCCCTATATCATTCTTAAAGGATTAAATCATTATCCCTCATTTTTACCATTGAGTACACATGCAGTTTGAAGAAATGTGACTAATATACAATGTTGTTTCCTCATTAACCTTCATTATCTGATGAGACTGACTTCTGAGAAAATGCTTTGAAATATAATTTACTTAGCAGGTATGAGTGGCTACAGAATGTGCATCAGTCTGAGGATGTGAAAACTCATTACATTTATAAATGGTCATTCATTGCATTTATGCATGTTTTATTTAAAAAAATATAATAATAATAATGTTAACCTGAACCACAAGTCACAAGGTTAACACCGCAACCCCCCCCCCCCCCCCCCCTCTTATTCAATCTCATTAGATTAGATAAAACATGAAGCATCAACCCGATAAATGTTACGTATGTTTTTCAAGCCTGTGGGGTCTCCCAAAGCACAAACAGAACATAAGACAGAACACAATTAATTAAACAGGTTAATGTATGTGCACATGTAAATACGAGTGTTCACAAATGAAATTTATCAAGCTTCCCTTAAGGGATTACATCATCATGATTAAATGTGTGATCATTTTTTGTACGCAGTGACACTATCAGTAAACTTCATATTATTCTGTATGATCATTCCTTACATGAATTCTGGAGCAGTGTGAGTTTTATAATATTTATATTAATATTTATTTCCATATCCCTCATGTCTCAGAGTAGCACAGCGCACATGAGAGTGTTTGGTCAGCGAGCAGGAGTTCATTGACTCTGATGGCTTCTAGTTGAGGGATCTTGATGTCAGGTATGGCAGAGTTTTGTTTACCTGACCTTGAGCCTCTCAGTGTCTGTGTCTCCCCGACTGTGTGGATTAGCTACTCTTCCCCCGAGGTAATCCTCTCTCTCTCTCTCTCTCTCTCTCTCTCTCTCTCTCTCTCTCTCTCTCTCTCTCTCTCTCTCTCTCTCTCGCTCTCCCGCACGCGCTCTGACAAGCGTACGCACACACTCTCGCCCTCCCCAACAATCTCACACTCACACACACAAAAGCTTTAATTGCCCCTCACTGATCTAAAGTCAGTGCTTAAGCTCAGTCCAGGGACCATCTCAAAAGGACATCCACTCTTGCCAGGTAGGCTTTGTCTCCATGTACACCTGAAGTGCCAAATGCCACATGGTCATCTATCAATTTGTCTACAACGGTTCTGTGAACACAATGGAAGAAAACGTTGGAGTTCTTACAATAAAGAAGGAGCCGATACGATTCTGTCATTACATGTGTAGTAAGTAAGTAACCAACATGTCTGGTCAGACAGGTCAATTTAGCTCAAAAGGAATTATCAATTAATTTATAGGGAATCTTAAAAGAATAAGTTATATGGCTGAGCAAATGACTCAAATTTTGAGCAAATCTCAAGAGTGAGATAGTGAAATCCCAAGTTTCTATATGCACTTACATGACCTGAACGAACCATCAATCATTAATTTAACCCTTCTATCGTTTCTTAGGCGGGGATTTAATTAAATGGGATTATAAAATGTTATATCAAAGCACCAGTTCAGTTAAGAGTCTGGAGGCTACTTGCTTGTCTTTGCGTTCCTTTTTGGATTCCTTTTGTCGGCGTAAAAGAGTGTTTCCTAGGTCCGTTGACTGGCTGGTGGTCTCCTCGTGCCTGAATAGATGTCTCTGGGCGGCCAATCATGTGGTGTGTTGACGATGGATGAAAAGTCTTTGAAGTTGAAAGCGGGCTTTGCAGTCTAATCGTTTAAACGAAACTTTGCAGAAAAACTTAACTTTGAACCGAGACTCTCAACGGAAAAGAAAAGAAAACTAAGAAAGAGAAATAAAAAGTGAGACGAGAGTAGATGGCTTGAATGAAGCTGTTAACCCATGTTCTTCTGATCTTGGTTTGGGTTCTTTTGTCTGCTGGTCTACATGGTTACTCGTCTGTCCGGTTCGTCATGGCTTCTCCATGACTTCTGTAAATCTGCTCTAGCGAACAAATTCACAAACCAAACCTCAACCCAACTAAAACAAAAACCTACTGGCTTTTTCGGGTCCTAAGATTTTAAACTCAGCTGTTGCCCAGCCTCTTGGGTGAGTTCTGACCAATTAGGCACTGTCTTTATTTGGGAGGTGGCATTCTCTTCACCTCTCATCGTAAATCATGCGTTATTTGTGATCTCCTTACTCTCCAGCTCTAGCAGAGAGTTCGGAGGGAACAGTTTAGACATTATTCCTATTATAAGAACACAAAACATTTTACACAGATTTCAATCAAGCCATCTTCTGAATTAAGAACAAATGATCGTACTGATAGGAAACAAGACACACTTTCATTCAAACATCTAATAGTTATAACAATTACATGACTTGTATGTGATCTAAGCATAATAGACACATACAGAGGTTATAGATACAATATAGGATTATGTAGTTGAACAATGTTTGATTAGAAGTCCGTCAATAATTGTTTTGGGATGATTTTATGTATTGTTAAAGTCTCAGCCTCTGTGGTTTTAAGAGATTTCAACCATGGGGTCGTTCAGATGAGGAGGTCTGTTTTCAATCCTGTCTTGGGATCAAACAACCTCTGCCGTTATCTTGGTGGGTTCTGAGCTGTGCCATCTCTGAACCAATCAGTCTTTTCCAAACTATCTAACGTGACAACGTTCTTCCTTTAGTTGAGCACATCTCTTTGAAACGTTCATGGTCGTAAAGTTCTTAGCTGAGACTAGCTGGAGTCCACTCCATTTATGGCCTAGATTAGACTGATGATTTGGGGGGTCTGGAATGTTGAGTTTTGTGTGGATTTATGGAACGAATCACCTGGAAGATTCATATGTTTGGTTTGCCCTCAATTCCTACACATGCCCAATGCAGGTGCAAGGTCTAATTGTAGCAAATTACAGTGAATGTGCAGTGCAAACCACAGTGCGACGCACCATCACCACGACCCAAGCCCGGTGGTCAGTAATATATTTTTTTTTAATACTACTACTACCATTACTACTACTACTACTACTACCTCCACCACTACTACTACTACTACTACTACTACTAACAATAATAATAATAATAATAATAATAAATAATAATTAGTAGTAGTAGTAGTATTTTAATTTGATCAGTTTTTCTCTGCCTTTAAAACTGAACAGTATTTTTGTTACACCATTTTTTCTAAAACTACAGGTTTTCCGCAGGTCGCGGCCCACCATATGAGAAACACTGGTCTAATTAATCTATCCTCACTTTGTGGGACATGTTTCTGAACCCAATAGGCAACATTGATGTGTAAACTTGCGTATAGTTATTATTAAATTTTTTTTCATGTTTCGGGTTTCTGAAATTATGTCAGAAAGCCAAAGATTTCAGAATATGAATCCCCTATTCAGCTTGCGAAACAAGTTTTGAGTTTTTGGAGAAATATGTTTTCATATTAGGCTAAACTCTTATCTACAAAGATTACGGAAAATTTGATTCCTCATGATGACCGCTTTAACAAATCAACAGATTTGTGAAATATAAAAGCAAACATTAGCACCTAATTTTGATTTTGAAGTAGCTATTTACTTAATGATAATTTGCCCTTGTCGTTGTCAGCAGTGTGCTCTCAGGTCTTTGTTTGTCAAGTTAATGATCGTTAATGAGAGCTTTAAGCCTCGCTCACTTGAATTAATTAAAACATAATCCTTGTGATTGTGACAATCTCCTGCTATGACGATGGCACTATGTCTGACAAAGGCTTGTTTGTGCACCCATGCTAATAAAGCACTTGTTTGGCGAGGAGTGCATAGAGCATAGTTTTCTAATTTGAAGTTGCATGGTCATTAAGATGTGAGAAGTAATGAAGTAATTGTTGTGCATTTGATTTTCCATCACAAGTGGTGCAGAGTTTGTGTGTGTTTTAGATAAACAAGAATAAATAATAACAAGTTTGAAACCTACAATATACTAAATAGTGATTTGTTTTTTTTCTGTAAAGTCAGATCTACTTCATTCATTTTTGGTGTGTTTTAAAGGGCAACTAGTTATTGGCACTACTAAAATTTTAATTCATAGGAGCACAAATTAAGTTAGTGTATGTTACATGAGAATTGGCACTGACTTTGTTGGAAGGCTTTATTAATCTCAAGCCAAAACCTAGATCAGAACAACATTTAGGGATTCATTTTACATATGCATTCAATGTCCGAAAATACCAGCAGGATGTCTTTGATTTATTAAGGCCAGATAAGTTAAGCAAATCAAGGCTGCAGTTGAATGGAATCTTATCCTCCAAACATCAAAGCTAAGTCCTAGAGCTCTGTGATGGTTGCTTGTAACATTTTTTGCTTTTGAGATTGTATTCAGAATTCTTTCAGGATCCCTATATGTGTAGCTTTTATTGCAGATGTGTGTGTGTGTGTGTGTGTGTGTGTGGGGTGGGGTGGGGGGGGGGGGGGGGGGGGCGGGTGTTTGGGGGGTTTGGGATAAATCTTGGGTTGTGGGCCTCACAAGAAAAGTTAAAACCTGATATTTTTGACCTTGTGGGGACTTTTTTTATTTTTGGTCCCCACGAGGAAAGCAGCTAAGAATTCATCCTAGATGGTGTTTTTATGGAAAATGTACAAATGCAGAAAATGTTCTTTGAGGGCAGAAGGTAGGGTTAAGGGATATAATATACAGTTTGTACAGAGGAATAATCACTGTCTACGGAAAGTCCTTATTAAACTTGAAAACCTGACGTGTGTTTGCCCCCAAAAAAAATTTGTAAAAAAAGAATATATATATATATATATATATATATATATATATATATATATATATATATATATATATATATATATCGTTTGTGTTCAACAGAAGAAAAAAGTCAAACTGGTTAGCAATAAGTATGAGCTACTGATGCCAGAGTTTTCTTAAAGAGAGAACTCTTTACCATCCAAAAAAGTTACACTCTAACTTTATTCTTTGGCCAGACACACATGAGTCTTGTCTCCTGCCATTTGGTTTTAAGAGTTAAGGGTTTCCCTAGACCACACGGCTAGATTATTGTGACTACTCTTTTTCAGAAAGCGGCTGTCTATATCCTGTTAGTCTAACCACAGAGGAATAAAGACAGAGGTGTGCTTTTCATCAGGCTAATTTATGGTGAGGCCTCAGGATGATGGGGTTGAATTTCAATGTCTCACTTCTGTGTGCACGCTGCGGTAGATGCTAAAGTGATGACCCCCATCACTGTGAGCTTAATAGGTCTTGAAACAGAACCCATCTTGTACTGTCTGGATTTCAGTTTCTCTTCAGAAGGAGGTTGCAGCTCTGAGAAGCTCATGATGTGCAGGTATAGTAGCTTATCATGTGTCAGTGTAAACATATGTTAGAAAAGGTTGCATTACCAACAAAACAGTGTTCAGTGTTCATCAAGAGAGTTGTGTAGGGTTTTTACATTTATTTACGTTGGCATTTGCATTTATATTGATTTTCTTGCTGTTTTCTATAACTGTGGCACAACAGTCACTTCAACAGGAAGTTAACAGTACAAATTGCTTATTGGAATTAATTTTAACATTGTTGATCCTAACCTCAGGATTCTCCAAGGCTGCTTTTCCTTTTTAAGTATACTTTATGAATATCATTTTACAATAAAAGACATTCGGAGATACGTGGGACCTGGACTCACATGTAGACGAAACAAGTTTTAATCCGACTTGGATCATCTCCCAATCCCACAATCCTCTTCTATACATAGTCTCTGCCGTGCTTCCAAAGAACCATGGAAAAACCTGCAAAATATAAATGTTCAAATATGGAAAAGTCATGAAAATATCTGTAGTGAATGTAATTAAACATTAAATTGATCAACGGAGACAGTAAACACATTAAGAGATTTATGATGTTACAACGTCGTTCATTTCTAGTTAAAAAGAAGGTTGTTCTTTTGAACTTTCTATTCATCAAATAATCTTTATAAAAAAGTGTCAGTTCCCACAAAAATTGTAATATTGATAATGATTAAAAATACTAAGAAATTATTCTTGAGCACCAATTCAGCATACAGTAGTGTAAATGTACAGAATGAAGAGTAATTTGAAGGAGGCCCATATGCCCATAGCTGAAATAATTTGGAGTCAGATTTTGCCAGGCAATATTTTCACTGACTCTTAAAGTTCCAATTGTTGTAGTACTTCTTGAACTCATGCATTTTATTGCCTCTATTTTTTTTTTTCAAAACAGAGAAATAAAAGACACAATAAAGAGTGTGTTTGCTTGTGTGTGTAATTCTCTACAGTGTGTAATTTCTTTACAGAAGTCTTTTTTCCAGTAATTACAAGTCCTGTATGGGTCAAAAAGTAAGAATCATGTCCCTTTCACTCCTCCTCCTTACAAAAGTATATTAAAAATAAATTGTTAAATGTTTTCTCAATGACAAATAATCAGCTAGCTTAAAATAAACTGTTTTATACTATGTAAATAATCGACGTGTTTGTGCATTCCTGCAACAATGCAAAAATGCTTTTCTTACTCAGTATTTTTGTCTTGTTTCCAGTCCAAATATCTAACAATTCTTAAATCAAGAGCCATTTATGAGTAAAATTCCATAAGATTTTGTGTCTTGTTTTCTGGGGGAATTAATCAAAATTAAGTGAGTTTTTGCTTTAAAAAAAAGCTAAATTATCTGCCACTTTATTTCCCCAGAAAACAAGACTTAATATCTGACGTCATTTTACTACTTTAGTAAATGCGTCTTGATTTAAGAAATGTTTGATATTTAAACTGGAAACAAGACAAAAATACTAAGTAAGAAAAGGTTGTTTTTTTTTGTTTGTTTTTTTTTTGCAGTGAATTGCTGTTTTAATATCCATTTATTTTGTCTGTTTCAAATCCAGCACTGTTTTGTATTCAAATTCATTTCTGAATTCATCAAGGGAGAGGGTGTTATTGCTTTCTTGTCGGTAGTCACCATTTTTAATCGCTTTAATTGGATTATTTGGCTGGAAAGTTCTTCTCAGCTATGAGGAGAGAACCAGATATCAAATAACAAACAGTACAAACTCAATAAATGGCATCTACCAGTGCATTTTCAATGAGAGACGTTCCAGTAATTGCTTTTAAGCCTAATATAAACTATTGTGTTTTCCTTTTTTTCTGCAGATGTTAATGAATGCGAAAGAAGCCCCTGTAGAAACGGAGGGATCTGCACCGATCTTGTTGCGAACTATACCTGTGAATGCCCAGGAGAATATATGGGAAGAAACTGCCAGTACAGTAAGTTCATGTTCTTGTTTTTATGGATGCTTACTTCCCTGTCCCATTTCTTCTCCCTCAGTCCATCCAGTGGGCTTTGTATTAAGTGAATTTTGTGACAGTTCAGAGCATCCGTTTCACCGGGTCCATGGAGAAGCATGCAATAGCAGCAGAAAACAAACAATTATGCCCACACACACAAGACACATTGTGGCAGGGTGAACAGAGAAGGGCACGGTGGGTGTGGTACCATGCCTTGGAGAGGGATTTATTGAAAAAAAATGAACATGAACTATTAAAAAGAGATTGTTGGAAATATTCTTACATAATGAAAAGGGGCGATAGGTTTTAGCACCTTTTTCTGGACCTGATAAGGCTCAAACTCCCAAAAGTTTTTTCAAACAATTTCTTCATACAACTGAATGTATGAGTGTAACGCAGTTTAGATGTTATGGGAAGAAGGAGGCGGGAACGGCGAACAATCAACAATTTAATAACAAAATACAACAAATAGAAAATGAAAGTAAAAGACGGCAGTCCCTCACGGTCGACTACCGCCTCACACAATAAAACATAAACAAAACAAACACAAGTCCAGGCCTGTCCTCTCTCGATCTCCACTTTCGTCGCTCCTCTTTTTATGCTTCCGCTCCTCCGTGAGAGATACGAGACCGGTGCGTCGCGCAGGTGGCGCTCATCAGTAATCACCCTACCCGCCTCATGCCGCTCTCTAACGGCCCTCTGCCTCGTCCTGCTCGCCACAATGAGGGAAGAGACTGAGGCCTAGTCCACACGGACACGGGTATTTTTATAACCGGAGTTTTTCCTCCTGCGTTTAAAAAAAAACTCCATCTACATGAAAATGCAAAAGCGCTGTCAAGACATACGCAGCAGCGCACAATCTGACGTCAAACACAGCGGATAATTGCGCACACATTGACGTCGCAAGGCAAAAACCCTGGTTTTATTGTCTACACAACAACACTGCAACCGGCGTTTCTTAATATCCTCACCCTGGTAGGGGTTTTCAAAAATGTTCCGTTTCAGTGACCTGATACTGCGTTTCCGTGTGGACGAATGGCCGAACCGCGTAAAAAAAGCCACGGTTATGAAAATACCCGTGTCTGTGTGGACAAGGCCTGAGGCATGCTTGGCAAGTAAAGGCAACAGTGATTGAGTGAACATGGTGACTTTACATTAGTCACACTCCTCTCACACAATGCAAACTGGAATCATATGTCATTTAACCATCTTTATTTTACTTCTGTAGTCAATGCTTGATGTACCAGGCTGATATATTTAACATAAGCTCTATAAAATAACCGAGACACTTTGATTTAGGTGTAATCAAACACTTTGAGGAAATAGTATTTCATCACCTTTCATCACCATTTTAGCTGTATTATGTAAAACATTTATATTGCTGCTTCTGTTTTTTTAATAAATGGCAAATGAGACCAAGAGAAAGATGCAGACAGGAGTGGGACTGATACTTGAGAGAGAGAGAGAGAGAGAGAGAGAGAGAGAGAGAGAGAGAGAGAGAGAGAGAGAGAGATGGCAAGAGACAGAAATGGCATTTGTTCACACTAGATATGCTTTATCACCATGAATCAAAAGGGATATTACTTTTCTCTGAGTTATTTGAGATATCTCAAGACATCTATTAAATAGAGACAAACACCTTTATCATCCTTTTCATGGTTATTACTTAAACAACAGCATTTTTATAGAGGATATGTATTGACGTCACTTTCCCGCCGGAACAAGTCCCCTCAGCCGGACTGAGTGGCAAAAGAGCCTGCTGCGTGATTGGATTTAATAGGGAAAACTGCAAAAACTTGAGTAAAACAAATGATTATCAGTTTACGCGTGGTCTGCGGTTGTGAGGCCTGTTGGATGTACTGCCGAATTGTCTGAAACGCCTTTGGAGATGGCTTATGGTAGAGAAATGAACATTCAATTCACGGGGAACAGTTCTGGTGGACATTCTTGCAGTCAGCATGCCAATTGCACGCTCCCTCAAAACTTGCCACATCTGTGGCATTGTGTTGTGTGATAAAACTGCACATTTTAGAGTGGCCTTTTATTGTGGCCAGCCTAAGGCACACCTGTGCAATAATCATGCTGTCTAATCAGCATCTTGATATGCCACACCTGTGAGGTGGATGGATTATCTCGGCAAAGGAGAAGTGCTCACTAACACAGATTAAGAGAGATTTGTGAACAGATTTGAGAGAAATAGGCCTTTTGTGTACATAGAAAAAGTCTTAGATCTTTGAGTTCAAGCTCATGAAAAATGGGGGCAAAAACAAAAGTGTTGGTTTTTTTGTTCAGTGTATATCATCATATCGTCTAGCCTTAAAACTTTTAGCGTTTTTTTTTGTCAGTGTTTATTTAAAAACATCAAATAATGCAGAATATAATATGGTAAATATTACGATATATAACAATAGTCAAGTCACCTTCATTTATATAGCGCTTTTAACAGTATAGATTGTTTCAAAGCAGCTTTACAGTGATAATAGGAAATTAATGTAACAGAGATTGTTTTGGCTTTACAGCAGCTCTAGAATAAAGTTATTGTCAAGCAAAAGTTAGTTTTGATTGATTCACTTCCGTGGCAACGATCATTAGTTATTAACTTAGGGCTGCTAACATGACACCATACTAACAGAAAAACCTTAATGCGATCCAGCCGCTCATTTGCACAAAACAGTGCCTGGTGGCTTGAGAACGCAAACCATGTTCCAAGGTACAAGCCTTGAAAAATGTATAATACAGAATTTTTTATTGCTTCCGCGTAGCCATGTGAACCGGAATTATCCCGACAACGTTTTATCTGTACAGAGGTAAAGGGAAGGGCCTTCACAGAGGAGAGACTAGCTGACACTTCAGGACTGCGTTGTCGTCGTGTCCAGGTGTAGGTCCTTCATCAGATCCTGATATGGCCTGGATCTGGCGGACTGCGGTTAAACCTTGGGATAAACAGAGAGACTAATATTAGTGTAGACGCCATCCTTCTTATGATGTAACAAGTACATCAGGATTTATGGGAAGTGTTCCCGGTTCCGGCTGACCTAATCTATTTAGCCTAATATTGAATTATAGAAGTCAATACAATATATAGGGTATGATTTTACCCGTAAATTCAGCATATTGACACTAAATGATAACTGCAAATGTACCTGTTGCTGCCTTAAGTCCAGTTGTTTCTTATGAATTGCAGTGATCCATTTGCTTCTCTGTACATAGCTTTCGGCAGTCTGTAAAAGATTATATGTCAAATCTAGTTGTTCAGTCTATCTCAAAGCTCTTTTCCGTTTTAAATGTGTTTTGTATGTTTTTCGCGGCATTCACTCTGAAAACCAATGCTGCCGCTAGGTCTTTCTGCCACTCAGTGGGCGTTACCGCAGTTACTCCGGCCGACGGTGACATCACGCGCATACCCTCCATACCAGCTTCCAAAATAATAATCAATTATATATATATATATATATATATATATATATATATATATATAAAAATACAGTCATTTTTTCCCCACCAAAACAAAGTTACAATTATTGGTACCCCTAGAAACTCAAAACTCTTATGAGTAAAATATACCTGAAGTATATAACCATTCATATTTAAAATTTTTAGCATACCAAGATGAAATATAGTTTCAAATTAATATATTAATGAATATAGTTCTGATGTGCAAAAGATTGGTGAGCTTCACAAAATAGAAAGTGGCTGTAAGAAAATAGCTAAAGCATTGAAAATTCCCATTTCCACTATCAGGGCAATAATTAAGATTTTCCAAGCAACTAAAAATATTACAAATCTGTCGGAAGAGAGCGTGTACCTGTGGCAATATTTTTGTAAAATGCAAAATACGTTGCGTTGTGCACGTTCCACAACTGTTTCAAAGTCAAATGTCCAGTTAGTGGCGCTAAAAGCGTTTAGTTTTTTCGGAACAGATGAACGTGAATATGGAAACATTTTATTACATAAGAGTTTGTATGAATCACCTCAGTTCTGAATTGAAATGCCCGGTGAGTGGTGCTAAAAGCTCAATGCTCCATTTTAAAATGACGTACACCTACACTAAACCCTAAACCTACCCGATAGTGTTAACAAAAGCAAATCTGACATAAAAACGTAATCTTAACCATGGCAATTTAGCTTGTTTTTAAACTCTTGTCTTTGAGCTCTTTTATCATGACTTTTCTTTCACAGGATTCGTACCCGAGATATCTGCATCACAAGTACAATTCTGTACCAGTTGAGCTACCGAGCAAGCTTATTATGTCAATAAAACGTATGGAGCTGGTTAACGATGCAAACTATATTAGTTTACAAATCCTACACTATGGTAAACACTGTTTTGATGTACAATGAGCCACGTTAAAACAAGTAATCTGCCCCGGTAATCATAATAGTGTGTGAAAATGATTAAAAGTGCTTGCTATTTTACTGTTGGAAACTGCAGTGATATGTATTTTGTGTTTTGCAAAAATTTTGCCACAGGTACTTTTTTCCAATGTGCCCATACTGCTATTTTGTCTAAATGCACGGCAAGGAAGAGTTAGAATGGCCAAAGAATCTCCGAGGATCACAGCTGTAGAATTGCAGAAATTAGTTAAGTCTCTGGGTCCGAAAGCCTCAGAAAAAAATCTCCACAAGTTGTGTGGGAGGGTTCCAAGGAAAATCATCTGCTTTCATCAATAAACAAACTCAAATTCAGTTCAGACACTAATGGCAAACAGAGCTGAAAAGTACCCCATTCGCACGGTTAAATATAATGCTGTATATTGAATGTGGGCCTATTTTTCTGCTGGAGGTCCTGGACATCTTGTTCAGATACATGGCATCACGAATTCTATCAAATACCAACATATACAAAACGGAACCTAACCTTCTCTGCTAGAAATCGTATAATGGCCTGTGGTTGGATCTTCCATTAAGACAATGATCTAAAACAAACATCAAAATTAAAAAAAAAAATCGCTCACTGGGCACACAATGAAGTTTCTGACATGACCATCCCAGTCCCCGGACCTGAACCCTATAGAAACCAACATGGACCTGGGAATCTGAAGGATCTGGATAGATTCTGTATGGAAGAATGGTCTCTGATCTCTTATTAGGTTTTTTCCAAACTCATCAGGCATTATAGGAGAAGATTCAACGCTGTTATATTGGCAAATAGAGAAATGTTCCCCTATTTTCAATTATGTATTTCAATAAAAGTTTGATTTTTGTGAATTTTTTGAATAAAAGATCAAGCAATGCAGATTTATTTTCACAGGCCTTTTTTGTTCATATTTACCAAGAGTGCCAATAATTCTGACCATCACCATTGTGAATATAAACAATCAAAATGATTGGGCTGTCAGTTTAATGCATTCATTTGGTGTGATTAATTATATATTTATTAAAAAAAAACGCTTTATTTAAAAAATTACAATTCTTCAATTGAAAAAACAGAATAGAATAGAATGCTTTCATCTGCAATAGTGAAGTCATTTTCAATTATCTTTTTTCTTCTTTTTATATGTGCACAACAATACACAAATTAACAAATTATTTGTGCATGGATGATATTCATTTGGTGGCTTTTTTCTGCGAAAATGTATTCATTGGATTAACTGTGATTATTTTATTAATCATGATATTGTTTCCTTAATCCCAATTAAAAATGTTATTGATTGACAGCCCTGTTAATAGCATCCACACAAACACGGGTAGAAGGAACTGCCCTTCCCTACCAAGCTCAGGAAGATGTGTCACAACCTTCCTAGAATGAATTTGACCAAAGCCCTGTCAGAAAGCCTTCACTCACGTCTTCCCACACTGCTAAAATCCATTGCTGTTAAATTCCCTCAGTCGTTTGACTGACAGTCTCGCTCTATTCATTTCACCTTTTTGTCATGTTGAATCACTGCCACCTTCTTTGCTTTATTATGTGTGACAAGCTGGCACACTGCAAATCATTTGCATGTTGAAAGTTGAAGGTTCCCTTCACTCACTCAATCTCTGTATCTCTCTTTAGATTACGAATGATGTAACCATGTAGCCACTTCTAGACAGTAATAATAAAATAAAGAAACAAATATATCTATTCATTCAAAGCCAACCGCACTGACTCAAAAAGAGTATTTGGATAAGTTCCATTTATTTGTTGCTTAGTTTTTTTTTTTTTTTTTTTTTGTCACTTACAGTAGTTCTATTTGATGTTATATTATCTATTTCACTGAAATGTCTTTAAAAATGTGGCTTAATTGTCCAAGTACTTTTTGGGGCAAGCGTATATTGGGAGTCATCATAAATCACAAGGCATATTTAAGAATGGATTGAATTTGCATGTTGGCTTTGCACACATGGTCAAACTGCATGTTCCTGCACAATAAATTCTATTTTGCATTTAGGGCTAGTTGTGAATGAGCAGAATATCAATTAAATGTGTAGTTCCCTTTCGAGGGAACTCAACACTGTGTCGTTGAAAACGACTCTTTGGGGACGCTCCCTTAGCGTGTGCCTCTGAAGTATGAATGAAACTAATCCAATCCTGATTGGTGTTGCATCATGACGTA
Organism: Siphateles boraxobius; assembly: GCF_051911475.1. Taxonomy (NCBI): domain Eukaryota; kingdom Metazoa; phylum Chordata; class Actinopteri; order Cypriniformes; family Leuciscidae; genus Siphateles; species Siphateles boraxobius. The sequence goes on along the minus strand of NW_027508766.1, from coordinate 11,643,431 downwards.
ACATGTGACGGCATAACCGGATGTATTAAAGGAGACGCCGGACATACACACATTAGCTTTTGCTCTTCAGCAAGCGCTCTGTGTTGAAACTGTATCTGTCTATTTGGTGTTGTTTGTCTGATTTAAAGCAAGAAAAATATTATGGCGAGTGAACAGTTTGTCAGATGTGTGCACCCCTTCCCAAGATTTATCACGGGTGGGGACACACATCAACTTTGTGTAAACTGTTTTGGAGTGCTGCACGCACAGACAGCTCTTGAGGGATCTGCCTGTGAACACTGTCAAAGCACCATCTATGAGAGTGCTGCGCTCCCGCTTGGCTATTTTTAATAAGGATGGCCAAGCTTGCGATCCCTTCAGTGGTGGCTGAAAGCCAAGGGGTTTTCCCCCAAGGGGAATCCGTTCCGTATAATAAAGGTTACGCGCAGATGCCTTCGTTCCCTATTAATATGGAAGAAACTTTGATTCCTGTCCCAAAGGGCCAGTGTTAGGGGTGTCATGTCGCCGGAAAACCGTTTGAAAAGACGCCTCCCTTACTGGCTGGGGCGCGGTCATGGACGGCCGCTTTGCCAGGGTCTGTGGCAGGACCATTATCATTCTTGGCATACAAGGCTCCTCAGGGCTCTGAGGAGATTCCTTCCAGACATCAAGGGTTACCATGTCCTGATACGTTCGGACAATACATCAGTGGTAGCTTATCTAAACCGACAGGGGGGACTCAGATCGCGCCCTCTATCCAGATTGGCGCATCAGATAATTTTATGGTCCCAAGGGAAAATTTTATCCATCAAAGCAATATTTATCCCGGGGGTTCAGAATCAGGGAGCAGACATCCTGTCGAGGCAGGGGCTGAGGCCCGGGGAATGGAGACTTCATCCAGAAGTGGTGAAGTTAATATGGCAAAAATTCGGACAAATGGAAGTGGATCTATTTGCGTCTTGAGAGACGTCCCATTGTCCACTTTGGTTTTCCCTCAGTCATCCAACCACACTGGGGTTGGATGCCATGGTACAAGCTTGGCTGAGGCTTCGCCTGTACGCTTTTCCCCCGATCGCTCTGCTCCCGGGAGTCCTGGAGAGGGTTCGCCAGGAGGGCATCAGTCTTCTTCTGATAGCCCCGTTCTGGTTATGGTATCTGACTTAGTGTCATTCCTGATAGACCAACCATGACAGATTCCTCTGAGGAGGGATCTGTTGTCTCAAGCAGAGGGCACAATATTCCACCCTCGCCCTGAGATGTGGAAACTGTGGGTCTGGCCCCTGAGGGGGCTCAGTACTTAGATGCTGGTCTATCAGCTGGAGTAGTTGAAACCATACTTAGCTTTAGGGCTCCATCCACCAGGAGATTTTATGGCCTCAAGTGGAATGTGTTCTCGAATTGGTGTAGAGAACATAATGTAGATCCAGTCAACTGCCAGGTAGCTTCAGTTCTGGAATTTCTTCAAGACCGCTTCTGTGCAGGTCTCTCCCCACCCACTTTAAAAGTATACGTGGCTGCCATTGCGGCTTTCCATGCACCTTTAAACGATGGGCTTTTGGGGAGGCACCAGCTGGTCATACGGTTTCTCCGTGGTACTTGGAGGATAAGGCCGACAACCAGGTCCAGGGTTCCTTCCCGGGACTTGGCAATGGTTCTCGAAGGGTTATCCCTGGCCCCCTTCGAACCATTTGAGTCGGCTTCACCGAAGGACTTGACTTTTAAAATGGCTTTTCTGTTAGCTATTACCTCTATAAAAGAGTAGGAGATCTCCAAGCCCTGGCAGTAACGCCGGGCTGCTTGGAGTTTGCCCCTGGCGGAGTAAAAGCTATTTTACATCCTAGGCCTGGTTATGTGCCTAAGGTGCCATCTAATGTGGCACAGTCAACAGTTATTCAGGCTTTTCACCCTCCACCACATGTGTCGGCAGAAGAGGAAAGGCTCCATTTGCTCTGTCCTGTCAGGGCTTTGAGAGTTTACCTTGAGAGGTCCTCTTCCTGGAGGAGGTCGGACCAACTTCTAGCGTGCTTTGGATCACCTAGGAAGGGATTACCTGCTTCTAAACAAACTATTAGCAACTGGATAGTTCAGGCTATTACTTTGGCCTATAGGGTGCGTGATTCACCTTCACCCTTGGCTATTAGGGCTCACTCTACTAGAGGTATAGCATCCTCTAGGGCCCTTCATGTAGGAGTCCCCATTCATAAAATCTGTGAGGTGGCCGGTTGGGCCTCTCCTCACACTTCCATTAGATTCTATAGTCTGCACCTCCCTAGTACGCCCGGCGCACAAGTGCTCTCGTCCTAGCTAGTGCATGTTTCAGTTTCACTCTAGGACAGGTTTCGGTGCATGGCTTAGTGGGCATTCGGTCCCCAAAGAGTCGTTTTCAACGACGCAGTGTTGAGTTCCCTCGAAAGGGAACGTCTCGGGTTACGACTGTAACCCCTGTTCCCTGAGAAGGGAACGAGACACTGCGTCCTCTTGCCACACCCCTCTAAACCTAGGAGCGGCTTGCTTCGCCGCGAGGCTAATGTGTGTGTGTCCGGCGTCTCCTTTTATACATCCGGTTATGCCATCACATGTTATGTCATGACGCAACACCAATCAGGATTGGATTAGTTTCATTCATACTTCAGAGGCGCACGCTAAGGGAGCGTCCCCAAAGAGTCGTTTTCAACGACGCAGTGTCTCGTTCCCTTCTCAGGGAACAGGGGTTACAGTCGTAACCCGAGACGTTTCCTATAATGACAGTATTTCTAACTTTTTAAAATGGCAAAGCATGCAGCTCCCAGCATATCATCATGTCATACTGCTATAAAGATCTCAGATTGTATGACAAGTCATCTTGATAAGCTGTCACAGTCAAATTAAAAGGCCAATTTTTATACTGCAGTGTATTTACAGTCATCTGTGTAAGCATAGAATGTAACGATAGACAGCTGCTATTGGCTCAAGTGTTGAAGGCATTAATTGAAGTCTGCAGAAGCATTTTCCTTACTGAGTGAAATGTTTGCTTTGACATTTACTTGTGCTCTTGCTTGTACAAAACATCTGACATTAACATATTGTCAGTTGTTTGCATGTTTTCAGTTGCCCCCATGTTGATAAAGTTCCTGCGTAAACTGATGGTTACATATTTGTTGTACAAAGTGGCCTTTGTTTTTAAAGCTTTAAATGTTTTGAGCAACTAGTATTGTTAAAAACGAATAACAGAACATGGTTTTATCCTTTCTTTAAACAAATCAATAGAACATTTTATTAAATTAAGTGGTTCAGTCTCCAATTTTCCTTCCCATAAAAGTAAAAATAAATACAAATTAAAAAATAAATAAATCATCTCAGGTCACAATATGCTTTTGCGATCAAATTAAATAAACATTTCATTATTATTTATTTATTTAAGAAAAAAAGGGCTGTGATTAAACCTTGTAAGACTGCTGATTTGTCCAGTGTGCAACTGCAAATAATGAATTCATATTATATATATATATATATATATATATATATATATATATATATATATATATATATATATATATATATATATATGGGGTAAATTGAGGTAAAAAGTTCCCCTCCCCGCAATCCCTGAAATAAGATAAATTAATACAATAAAAAAAATTGTGTCATGAGACATAGAAAAAGTTGTCAATGAAAATAAAAATAAAAAAGTCTTCAGTGGTGTGAATGAAAGTTTATTGTGGAAACCGACACAATCAGATATTCCATCTGTTGAGAGAACATCCATCTCTTTCATACGTTTTGAAATCAATATGGGAGCTTATTTATTCCAGAAGGATCTCCTTATACACATTTATTCTCCATCCAACCATAGTCAGTATAGAGTGCCAGTGAATTCATGGAGCCAGGGCTGACGCTAAAATTCATGAGGCCCAGAACAAAATATTTATGGTTGGATGCTTATTCCCTTGGACTTAATATGGTGGTCTATAACATAGAGGACCTTAGTGAGCCCAGGACAACCTATGACAACTGTTTCTGATTTAGGGTAACATATGTAAATGTCTTTCCATATTTAGTCTGATTGTGGAAAATTGATTAGCCAATTAGCTGTTCAGTAAGGCTTTTGGATAATTAGCACGTGTCCGCAGGGGGGCAGGCATATTTATGTGTGTTGAGAGGGAGCGTGACAAAAAAAAAAGTGCAGCAAGAAGCCATTCCTAGATAGAATGACTAATCTTAAAAGCAACACAATATTAAACCCTCAGACGGTCCTCGGTCATTTCTGACCGAACAATTTTCTGTTTTGAATTTTTAAAAATCAAAGCTTCATCGGAATGTTACGAAACTTGGTGACTTTTATGGCATTAGGTATGTGAATACAAAAAAAAATGGTGTCATGATCCGAGCATGCTAAGTGGTCGTAAAAAAATAGTAACGATTTTGGTCTTCGGTCAAAAATGACCGACCCATAGCAAATGAATGGGAAATTGACAAAAAAAAATAATTCTCTGAATTTTTGTTTGTACAATCTACAAATCGGCCACAATCCTAAAAAAAAAGTAAACAGCTGTAAAGGGGTGACCCTCTACAACATCAAGAGTGCAATAAATACACACCCACCCACACACACACACATACAAACACACTTGTATACACATAAACCCAATAAATTTTGACTACAAAAAAAATTGTTTTGAATGTTTAAAAATCACAGCTTCATCTGAATGTTACAAAACTTGGTGACTTTTATGGCATTAGGTATGTGCACACACAAAAAAAAAATTGAGATCATGATTCAAGCATGCTAAGTGGTAAAATAAAATAGTCACACTTGTGGTCTTCGGTCAAAAATGACCCCCATGGGAAATGAATGGTAAATTGACTAAAAACTAACACTTTAAATCACTATTTCTAAAAAATATATATATTTAAACCTTGATAAGAAATAGTTTTTGAGATTGTTTAAATATATATTCAAATCCACCAAAAAAAAAAGTGGTAACACTTTATTTCGATAGTCCACTTTTGACATTCAACTAACTATAAGTAACTTTGCAGCTACATGTCAACTAACTGTCATTAGAGTATTAGTAGACTGTCTGCTTAATGTCTGCTAACACTTTATTTTGTTGGTCCCCCAACTAGGGATGAGTCGCGATCTTCGAATAGTCGAACTGCGTTCGAAATTCGATCATAAAATTACTTTTTCGAATATCGTTATATTTTCGCGCAATTCCAATGTGTCATAATTGACGGCGCGCCAACTGTCACAGATCGCGCAGCAGGGTATTTTCCTGTCGGGGACACAAGGTGTCACTAACATGAATGAAACCCCCTACTGCGCGATAGGATACCAGTGTTTTATACATAGTGTAAACAAACAACAGAAGAAGAGCACCGTGACCGTTAACTCTGCTCCCAACAGAGTTGGGTAGTAACCTTTACTGTCTATGGTAGTAACCGTCTACAAAGTAGGCTACATTTACTTCCTTACGTTGGGGCGACGTTCCTCTCGTTATTTTATTTATGCAATACATGCTGTTTAATGCATAGTTTATTCCAAGCGCGCTGCATCTGTTTTATGGGCATGAACAATGCTCAATTCACAAATGAATCACTCTTTTGAGTCGATTCTGTTCAAAGACTTCATCAAACAAGTTGGCAGATCTGTCTAAATCGGTTCACAAATCAGTTTGAATGCTCTGTTCAGTTTCCTGCACGCACTGAATCCTCTGAAGCGCTTCCAATTCACACTCGGAGTTGTAACAGGAAGATTTAAGAACATCAAGAGCGTTGGATGAAGTGGCCGTGGGCCTAACAGTTACAGTTTACTCTAGTGAATGCAAATCTGCAAATGCATAATATTTTTGCTAGCGATGAAGATCTAGTTGAACATCTTCGTATGCTGTCGGTGAATGAATGATTCCACAGGACGATACATTCGAGTTCATTTCATTCAGGTAATACATTTTACAACCAAACAGATTATTACGCGACGATGGCACTACTACAAGTATGATGACATTATACGTTTTTTGAACACATTAATTTATAGGCTACATTAAATAAGCTACCATTGTTTATGAAATGAACACCATCCATCCCGCGGTAATGTGTGTGTATTGCGCAGTGGCATCACACGAATAGTTTTGTTTGAAACTAATGTGTTTAAAAAGTAGGCTATTGCAGTAACAAGGCAGGTTCGCATAAAATTATTATGATATATGACATTATTTTTTTATCTAACGAGCATCCTGTTTGGCGATGCAAAAACGGACTGTCGTGCTTATTGTTTTTTTCTTCTATGTTAACTATGTTAAAAACGACGAAAACATGTTACTTGTTCAATTAATAAACAGTTTGTTTGATGACAAATCGCTAAAGATGGAATTGACCTCCCTTTCTGTCATTGTGAGTGTGCGGGTTTTTTTTTTCGTTTTTTTTTTTTTTCCGATTTTCGAACGATAATCGACTTTTGCTCCTCGATTTTCGAATGGCATTTTTGGCAGAAATTCACATCCCTACCCCCAACAGACATTCTACTGACTATAAGTAACTTAGCAACTACAAGTCAACTTATTCTCCTAACCCGAACCCTAACGCCTAACCCTGACCTAACAGTCTACTGACAGTGTACAACAGCCTACTAATACTCTAATGACAGTTAGTTGACAAGTAGTTGGAAAGTTACTTATAAATAGTAGAATGTCTAAAGTGCCTATCGAAATAAAGTGTAACCAAAAAAGTAAATGTGTCCATAAACAGCTGGGGAATTCACATGCCTCTCCATAGAGAGCAGTAGATGCCATCTAGTGGTTACACCATGGTCCTACTCTTTCTCTCCATACTCTCACCAGATGGTGCTAATCTGCTTAAAAGTTTTTTTTGAAGGCCTAGACTCTATATTAAAATAAAATAATGCATAAAAAAAAAATATATATATACAGGTCCTTCTCAAAAAATTAGCATATTGTGTTAGAGTTCATTATTTTCCATAATGTAATGAGTTTAATTTTTATTTCATATATTTTAGATTCATTGCACACCAACTGAAATATTTCAGGTCTTTTGTTTCATTGTTTTAATACTGATGATTTTGGCATACAGCTCATGAAAACCCCAAAATCTCAAAAAATTAGCATATCATGAAAAGGGTCTCTAAACGAGCTATTAACCTAATCATCTGAATCAACTAATTAACTCTAAACACCTGCAAAAGATTCCTGAGGCTTTTAAAAACTCCCAGCCTGTTTCATTACTCAAAACCGCAATCATGGGTAAGACTGCCGACCTGACTGCTGTCCAGAAGGCCATCATTGACACCCTCAAGCAAGAGGGTAAGACAAAGAAAGAAATTTCTGAACAAATAGGCTGTTCCCAGAGTGCTGTATCAAGGCACCTCAGTGGGAAGTCTGTGGGAAGGAAAAAGTGTGGCAAAAAACGCTCCACAATGAGAAGAGGTGACCGGACCCTGAGGAAGATTGTGGAAAAGGACCGATTCCAGACCTTGGAGGACCTGCGGAAGCAGTGGACTAAGTCTGGAGTAGAACATCCAGAGCCACCGTGCACAGGCGTGTGCAGGAAATGGGCTACAGGTGCCGCATTCCCCAGGTCAAGCCACTTTTGAACCAGAAACAGCGGCAGAAGCGCCTGACCTGGGCTACAGAGAAGCAGCACTGGACTGTTGCTCAGTGGTCCAAAGTACTTTTTTCGGATGGAAGCAAATTTTGCATGTCATTCGGAAATCAAGGTGCCAGAGTCTGGAGGAAGACTGGGGAGAAGGAAATGGCAAAATGCCTGAAGTCCAGTATCAAGTACCCACAGTCAGTGATGGTCTGGGGTGCCATGTCAGCTGCTGGTGTTGGTCCACTGTGTTTTATCAAGGGCAGGGTCAAAGCAGCTAGCTATCAGGAGATTTTGGACCACTTCATGCTTCCATCTGCTGAAAAGCTTTATGGAGATGAAGATTTCATTTTTCAGCACAACCTGGCACCTGCTCACAGTGCCAAAACCACTGGTAAATGGTTTACTGACCATAGTATTACTGTGCTCAATTGGCCTGCTACCTCTCCTGACCTGAACCCCATAGAGAATCTGTGGGATATTGTGAAGAGAAAGTTGAGAGACGCAAGACCCAACACTCTGGACGAGCTTAAGGCCGCTATCGAAGCATCCTGGCCCTCCATAACACCTCAGCAGTGCCACAGGCTGATTGCCTCCATGCCACGCCGCATTGAAGCAGTCATTTCTGCAAAAGGATTCCCGACCAAGTATTGAGTGCATAACTGAACATAATTATTTGAAGGTTGACTTTTTTTGTATTAAAAACGTCTCGGGTTACGACTGTAACCCTTGCTCCCCGAGAAGGGAACGAGACACTGCGTCATCGTCGTGACGACACTAGGGGAATGCCCCCAGCGTAGCGCGTCTGAAGCATGAATGAAATCTGTCCAATCCTGATTGGTGCTGCGTCATGACGTAGTAGATGACGGCATAACCGGAAGATACAAAAGGACGCCCAGCACACACACACATTAGCTCTTTTGCGATGAAGCAAGCGCTCTGACCGTGATAGCTGTGGTGACGAGACGCAGTGTCTCGTTCCCTTCTCGGGAAACAAGGGTTACAGTCGTAACCCGAGACGTTCCCCTTCGAGGGAACTCGCACTGCGTCGTCGTCGTGACGACACTTGGGGAACGAAATGCCCACTATGCCACACTGTAATCACGCCCGCTTTAGTGTGAAGCTGGAAGACCAGGCACACTTAGGACGCGAGCACTCTGGCGCCAGGCGTCACGGGGAGTTGCAGACTGTAGAAACGTATGAAGGTGTGCGGGGTAGCCCACCCGGCCGCCTCGCAGATCTCCGGAAGCGAGACGCCAGAAAGGAGGGCCACCGAGGAGGCCATGCTCCTGGTGGAATGTGCCCTCACGGCCATAGGTGAAGGCAAATTGCTCACCTGATAAGCCGTGGCTATAACCTGGACAATCCAATTGCTGATTGTCTGTTTAGATGCAGGCAGCCCTTTCTTGGTTGAACCAAAGCACACCAACAACTGGTCTGACTTCCTCCACTGAGAAGACTTCTCCAAATAAACCCTTAGAGCTCTGACTGGGCAGAGCAGGTGAAGTCTCCCCTCTTCCGCCGTCCCATGAGGTGGAGGATGGAAGGCCTGAAGAACCACCGACCGTGCCACACTAGACGGCACCTTGGGCACATAGCCCGGTCTAGGATGCAAGATGGCCTTGACACTGCCAGGGGCAAACTCCAGGCAAGTTGGCGTTATAGCCAAGGCCTGGAGATCCCCAACCCTCCTCAGAGAGGTGATGGCAAGGAGAAAGGCCAGCTTGAAGGTCAGGTTCTTTGCCTCAGCCGACTCCAGTGGTTCAAAGGGGGCCTCAGCCAACCATTCAAGAACCACCGCCAGGTCCCAAGTTCGGACTCTGGAGTGAGCCGCAGGGAGGCCGCCGACTGTTTTATAACCTCCTGAAACCTCCCGACGACGGTATCAACCGCGCCGCCGAAGAGGCCAGATTGTGAAATCGGGGAGTCTAGGAGAAATTTTTTTTCTCTCTCCTTCATCCCCGACAAATTCAACCATAAATGCCTCTCCACACACACCAAACCAGCCATGGAGCGGCCGATGGCACGGGTCGTCTCCTTGGTGATGCGGAGGGACAAGTCAGTGGCCTTCCTCAGTTCCGTGATATCCCTAGGACAGGGACCCTCACCCTCATCAAGCTCCTTGAGGAGGTCGGCCTGGTAGGCCTGCAACACCGCCATGGTGTGCAGGCAGCTACCAGCCCGCCCAGCCGCCATAGAAGCCCTGCCCACCAGCACGGATGTATCGCGGCATGGCTTAGTGGGCATCACCGGGGCCTTAAGGGACGATGCGGCCTCGGGAGAAAGATAGCTCGCGAGAGCTTCCTCTACCCGAGGCATTGTCCCATAACCAAGCTCAGCCGCCCTCAACACGTTAGCAAAATCAAGTACTGGGGGATTGGAGAGCCTGGCTGAATACGGTTTCACCCATGACTTGCACAACTCATTGTGTAAGTCAGGAAAAAACGGAAGGCCCCGGCGTGGAGGTTGAGACCTGCGCTTAAAAAATCTCTCATCCAGTTTGCTTGGTGGCTGGATCTGCAATTCTTCTTGTGGCCAATAAATTCTTAGTTTGGCCTCAGCGCGGGTCAAAACCTCCACTAGCTCCTCTTGAGCAGGCGCGTGAAGTGGCTGATCAATGTCCACAGAACCTCTGAATCCTCAGACGAGGACCGGGAAGATGCCGTAGCAGTCCCGTGTCACCCTGAGAGATCCATCTGCGAGCCCCACGATCTGCGGCGTCGCGCTACCTCGGCAACCGCGGGCCCAGAACCGCGAGGCTCGCGAGCCTGGCCGCTTGAATCAAACACGGTCAGCCGCGAGCGCAAAGCCCTGAGCGGCAGCTTCTCACACTCGCTACAAGCGTGCTAGCGTGCTGCACGCCCAGACAATACACACACAGCTGGTGTGTGTCCGTGCCCGTAATGTAGCGCGGACACGGATGCACACAGTGTCTAAATTGCTCGCTAGACATCTTATATATTGTGCTTGATGTCACTGCAAATATATATGGGACAAACAACAGTAAATAGGACGAACAGATCACACAGAGCGCTTTAGCTGAAGAGCAAAAAAGCTAATGTGTGTGTGCTGGGCGTCCCTTTGTATCTTCCGGATATGCCGTCATCTAATACGTCATGACGCAGCACCAATCAGGATTGGACAGATTTCATTCATGCTTCAGAATCGCTACGCGGGGGGCATTCCCCTAGTGTCGTCACGACGACGACGCAGTGTGAGTTCCCTCGAAGGGGAACACTTCTTTTATTGGTCGGATGAAATATGCTAATTTTTTGAGATAGGAATTTTGGGTTTTCATGAGCTGTATGCCAAAATCATCAGTATTAAAACAATAAAAGACCTGAAATATTTCAGTTGTTGTGCAATGAATCTAAAATATATGAAAGTTTATTTTTTATCATTACATTATGGAAAATAATGAACTTTATCACAATATACTAATTTTTTGAGAAGGACCTGTGTATATATATATATATATATATATATATATATATATATATATATATATATATACATTTATTTATTCTTTTTAATGGCAAAAATAGACCATAAATATTGCATAAATATTAATAAATTCAATAAAATTCTCTCAAAATACAAAATAGAAAAATTTTATCATAGAACAAAAATAAATTGCATTGGTTTTACTGGGATGGAGGAAGTTTCATTTTTAGGTGTCCGGTCACTTCTGACGGGTAGGCCCAGGAGGTGACTCAAAGACGAAGACCGTCTGTTAAAAGGGACCCTTTTGAAGATTCTCAACATTTGTTCTGGGCTTGCCTCATGCAGAGAGATATAAAGATCTGAATAAAGTTCTGAAATAAATAAAATAAAAAATAATATACAGTATATATATATATATATATATATATATATATATATATATATATATATATATATATAAATTACAGATGGAAAATCCAGAGTGTGATACATTCAGTAGAAGAAAAATAGATGTACTTAAAGGAACACGCCGGCTTTTTGGGACTTTAGCTTATTCACCGTATCCCCCAGAGTTAGATAATCCATACATACCTTTTTCATCTCCGTGCGTACTGTAACTCTGTTTGACGCACCCACCGCTAGCCTAGCTTAGCACAAAGACTGGATGTAAATGGCTACAGCTAGCATACTGATGCCAATAACTGACAAAATAACGTAAACATTTTCCTATTAACATGTGATTTGTATAGTCACAGAGTGTACAAATCACAAGGTCATATGAGACACAGCCATATTTTAAACGTATAAATACTGGGAACTATATTCTCAGAAGGCGAAGCACTGCTACTTGGGCGGAGTGATTACCGCAGCACCTGAGAGACGCACAGTTGTTTCTTCTTGTTTACCTCTAGCTCTGCTCATTTGTTACTGGGGCGATAGAGCACGTTCGTGACAACACAATATTAACATTACAGGAAATAAATGGAGCCCGGGAACAACTGCAATAGTAGTGACCACCCTATTCATATAATAGTGTCACTAACGTTACATTAGATCTAGCTATTGGCACTTTTACAGTAAAAACATAACATAAACATAAAACATAACGGAACACTTACCGCAGCCGCAGGCGATCCACTTTGCCCTGTCTGTGCTATCGATTGGATGGCCGTATCCTTCAGCATACGTTTCATGGTCCGTGCGGCAAATTCCATTTTTTTCAAAATAGTCGTCCTCAGTGAAATGTCCTGAGTAAACACGATGGCCCTTGATGATCTCTTCAGGTGTGTTTGGATCGATATCCAGAGCAAGTAATTGATTGCTCCTCATATAAATCACAGGAACATTTCCGAGCCGACATATATCCACAGTCACCCATCTACATGTTAGCCATTGATTCATCAGGTCAGCGTTTTTGGTTGGAATTCTATGAAACATCATGGTATTACCTGGTCTCTCCTGTTTATTGTCGCAGCTCTTTACAATACAGCGAACACCCATGATTGTAAACTACGCTTTTACTATCTAGTAATTGCTGACTCTATTACACCAACTCTGAACGAACTCTCTGCTCCGCACCACGGTGCGTCTCAGGTGCTGCGGTTATCACTCCGCCCAAGTAGCAGTGCTTCGCCTTCTGAGAATATAGTTCCCAATATTTATACGGTCAAACAGAGTTACAGCACGCACGGAGATGAAAAAGGTATGTATGGACTTATCTAACTCTGGGGGATACGGTGAATAAGCTAAAGTCCCAAAAAGTCGCGTGGATTCTGCTGTTATATACGGACCCAGCTGTTGAGATACTAACTAATAAGACCATCTCAAGATCATTCAATCTAAAGCAATCCACCCATCAGGGGTTCCCTTTGTCCCCGTTGTTGTTCGTGTTGGCAATTGAATCCTTAGCTATGGCAGTGAGAGCACATACAGGAATATCAGGCATTACAATTGGAGAGAAGGAACATCATATCTCTTTATTTGCAGATGATATTATATTTTTTCTCACTAATGTGAAAAGTAGTTTTTCCAATTTGATGAGATTAATCAAAAACTTTGGAGAGTTCTCCGGATATAAAATTAACAACTCTAAATCAGTATTATTATTTCTTAATAAGGAAGAAAGACATAGACCCATAATAAATACCCCCTTTATGACAACTAGGGAAAGCTTTTAGGTATTTAGGTGTTAAAATTACTCCCGACTTTAGTGAAATCCTCTCAATAAATTACGATCCCCTGGTGGAAAGAACCACTGAAGCATTGAAAAAATTTTAAAATTTACCAATATCCATGATTGGATGAAATAACATAATTAAAATCTCTATTCTACCCAAATTCTTATACTTTTTTCAAACACTCCCAATGCCATTACCAACCATGTTTTATGATGAACTTAACAAACTAATTGCTCAATTTATTTGGAATGATAGAAAAGCTAGACTTACGCTATTACACCTGCCCTATGAAAGGGGAGTTATTCAACTTCCAAATTTTAGATGGTACTATATGGCTGCCCAGCTGACCAGCATTAAACTATTTCTCTACAACAGTGCCTCCAGCTTGGGTAGACATTGAACAAGAGTCCATCCTAGATATACCATTAGAAATGTATCTATACATCTCAGATATTAAGTCATTGAAGAAGAAAACCAAAAAAACCTTTTCTTCAAAAACAATGTTTCAATCTGGCACGCTGAACAAAAGCATATTGGTGATTATCCCAATTTACTCCTATTAGGGGTAATGAACAATTCATACCTGCTAATAAAGATGGAGGTTTTAAGTTATGGAATACAGTATAAGAGGCATTTTCAGAAAATTATGGATCTATATGAAGATGGTGTTTTACTTTCATTTCGTCAGCTGTGCCAGAAATATACAATCCCAAAAAGCATTTTTTTAAGTATTTGTAATTGAAAAATGACATGTTATCAACAGAAGAACGGATAATCTGTATGCCATCTTTATCAAAATTAGAAGAAATAGCGCTTGGAAATGTAGAAAGGCAAGGGTCACGTATCTGTGTACTATAATTTAATGGTCAAACACAGTACTGAATCAACATTGGAAAAATTAAATGCCTGGAAAATGGATATTCAGGAAGATAGATGGGGCAGACTGGAAATATGCATGTCTTAAAGCACAAACACAGACAATAAATACAAGGTTTAAATTACTGCAATATAAATGGTTAATGAGAACCTATATAACACCTGTCAAACTTCATCAATTGTCCGGTAATATTCCACATGTGTGTTCTAAATGCTTGGATAATAAAGTTACATTATATCATTGCCTATGGGAATGTCCAAAAATACAAAACTTCTGGAAGGAGGTTATAACATGTATGTCAAACATGTTTAACATTAAAATTCTTTTGAATGTAAAACTTTGTATTCTTGGAGTGTATCCAATGGACTTTATGCAAACATCAAGACAGATTAAACTTATAGACTTTAGTCTGCTTCACGCCAGAAGAGCTATTGCATTATGCTGGAATAGTATGAACGCTCCGTCCATGAAAATGTGGATAAAGGAGATATCAAACTGTATCGGACTGAAAAGGCTAACTTATATTGCTAAATGCAAGAGGAAAGACTTTGATCAGCTGTGGGAGCCATACATAAATATCATATAAACTGGAAATGTAAACCTTACAGAAAAAGACCTTGTAAACACTGTCTCTAACAAATTCATTCATTATTATTTTACTTTTGTTTTAATGAATTTCTTTTTACAATTTTTTTACAATTTTTTTACAATTTTTTATTTTATTATTATTATTATTATTATTATTATTTCTCTTCCTTTAAAAAGTGTTAAATTGAAAATGTATGTGTGAAAGGGTGTAAGCATGTGTACTTAAAATGAGAAAATGATAATAAACATATTGAAGGAAAGAAAAGTGTTTACAGTGAGGGTTAGGTGTAGGGAGGGCTTTATTGTCCCAATAAGGCGTCATCCATTTAATAACAACCACCCCATGACACAAATTGCATTTGCCATTATTTATAAGCAGGGCTTGACATTAACTTTTTTGCTCACCACCCACTGTGGCTAGTGGTTTTCCAAAGTTATAGCCACTCAGCATTTTCACTGGCCACAATTTAGACACCGATACCATAGGGGAATATCTACTATATAGATATTTTTAATAGTATCTCATAATTCGTCAGCGAGTATATTAGGCTGCTGTCACTTTAAGACCTGACGCACGGACCCATTATACTGTTTTAAACAGCCAATAAGAGGCTATTGTATTTATGTGCACACACTTTGGGTGTGAGCACAAAATCTGTGGGAATGAGTAAAATTTTGCTCAATATGCGCAATCCGCCGCCGGAATTCAAGCTTTGTACCACCAACAATATTCATCTGGAGCAAATTAAACGAGTGAGTAAAGGGTTGGTGTGTCAACTTGCTGTGTAGCCTATCTTGTGCATCTATTCTGCGGAAGAGTTTCAGATATTTCAGTATTGATATTTATCGAATCAATATTACTGACAACACTAGATTGCACTTAGTTTATTATTTCAGATGCCTTTTTAAAAGACTACAACTGAAAAATGTATATTATATAAAATTCAACCCGCCAAAGTGGCTATTAGGAGTGACTAGGGGTGGAACGGTACACAGAAGTCACGGTTCGGTTCATACCTCGGTTCAGACATCATGGTTCGGTACGATTTCGGTTCAATGGAGTGAAAAGCAAAACAAAAATGCAGAAGGCATTTTTATAAATGTCTTAAGCCTTGTATTTTTTAAATAAGTTTTATAAATAAAGGCATATAACCAGTTTATTTGTAGTGCACTGACAATTGTTTTATATAATTGAATTAGTGTATTAATTAAATTAATAAAAAGACAAAGACCTTGCGAAAAGACAAAAAGCACAATGTTGTGTTTTATTGCGAGTGTACACAAATATATGTAAACACTTTGCAGTTTGAATTATATGTTTACGGAGTATGTTTTTGTTTCCACTGTTCGATCGCGCACGCGCCTCTCCCTCTCTCGCGCGCGTACACACACAGTTCAGCTTTGCAATATTGACATCGCAGTCTGTTCATTATGCTGCGTTCAGACCAAACGCGAATTGAGCGAATTTTATCGCTATTTAGAGTTTCATTTATTTTTAAAGTCCTACATATTTATAAGTCCTATAATATTGTACTTGCAGTCTACATTGGGCTTAAATTAATACCCCACAGAGAAACAACAGATCCACAATGATAAAAGAGCTGTATCGCTTTCGTGAACATATCTCTGTTAAGATTGTGAAAATAAGAAAATTGGCAAGGTATAAAAAAATCACATGGCAAGAGAGAGGATGTTTTTTTTTTTTTTTTTTTTTTTACATAATTGAACTCTGAGTCCACGGATTCTCAGCGAACAGAGATCTGTTGTGACTGTAGGTGTCAAAAGTTTACTCTTGTGATGTACCTGTTCTTTGATTCCACACAAAACTGTCTTTGTGATTGAGGGATGAAAAGGGAAGAGGCAAAACAGAAACTTCTGACTCCTTCAAACAGCAACAGGCAATTGAGATGAATCAATCGGGAGCTATGGAGTGCCAAGCCGGGAAAATATTAGTATTGAGCACACGGGATAAAGAAAAGGCACCTGAAATGTCAAAGCCCAAATTGAATTGAAGATGTATATCAACACAGTGGCCTATATGCATTTCCCAACAACCAGACCACCAATAGGAACCTATTTGCTATGTGGGAGAAGAAGGATTCTAAAAAATATATTAATACATGCATTTGTAGGGTTACAATCCCAGCAACATTGTTAAATTGCACAGAAATTGCGTGGAAAATGAGGGCGAGTTTGTTGGTATGGTGTGGTGATGCTGTAGTAGACAGTAGACATTTTAGATTATACAGCAGAACACCAGATGTCATCATACTCATTTCATCATCTTATTATTTTTATTTTTTTACAAAAGTTTTAATCAGACGGGGAATTGGAACACTGTTTTTATCTTGTGTAGTTCTAAGGTGGTAGGTTCGAAACTTACAGATTCACAACTGACAGAAAAGGCAATAGAGATGTGCTAATGACTCAAAAATCAATATTAATTGTAAAAGATAGATGGATGGATGGATAGATGGATTTATATAATGCATTTCTTAAGATTTAATCTGAATTCCTTTCTCAACATGGATATCAATTTCAGCTGCTGTTATAAATATGCAGTGGTTTCTGTTACTTACGGACAGAAGTTCAGCTTAAAGGTTCTGATGGTAATTTCATGATTTACACCCCTTGACCTTTTGCTCTCATTCATAACCTCATTCATCCATTTCAGATGTATGTAGTCAGATTTATGCAGTAGTTCTTCGAGACAAACTTTGTAATGCTTTTAAATGTATTTCAGCCATATGTTAAGAAATTAACTGTTTTTGAGTCAGCCACATAGATGGGTAGTCTACATCCTGTTCATCTTTGTAAGACTTTGCTTTTATTTGTTTTCTGTCTGGAAAACAGTATAGGTTTTCTAGCAGCAGGCGTGCTATGTTTCCCACAACACTGCATTTATTTTTATTTATTTATTTTTTTGTATTATATCATTGTCATTTTTTTTTTGGTCTTTGGAAACACATGCAAAAATGTTGTTTTCCTCCACAGTTTGGTTTTAATTCTCTGTTTTGGTCTTGCATGCATGTTACTGTTACTGTAACGTACACAATGCCCCTGCTGGACAGCACATGCCAGCATAAAATAGCAGAGAAAAAGAAGCAAAGAAAAGGCTTGAATAATTGAATCATCCTCATAACCCTTAAGAGGGGAGGTATTGGAGGAATGTCTTTGTACATCTCGATGTTAAGTAAACAAACTCACAAACATCCTCTCTTTCCCAGAAGGCTTGGAGGAAGTTCATGTTAAGGATGATGATTCAGCATTCCGGTATTGATTTGGTATCTGGGTGACTAATTATTGGAACCTTTTTAAATGGAAATGGAAAGGTTCAGTTGCAAGTTGCATAAAGAGGGATGTTTGATGTAAGGATGTAAGGACTAAAGAGGCTCTGAGTGTCTTAGTAATTCCACTGGGACAAAAAGAGAGATGTAGATAATTTTTGTTTTTTAAAAATAGATGAATGCTTATATTTAGCAAGGATGCATTAAATTGATATTAGAATGTTAAACAGTAAAGATATTTAGAACGTTACAGAAGATTCATAATCCAAATAAATGCTGTTCTATTAAACTTTCTATTCATCACAGAATACTAAAAAAAAAGATTATCAGCACAATTTTCAACATCTATAATAACAAGAAATGTAAATCAGCATATTAGAGTGATTTTCTAAAGGATAAATACATATATATATACACACATATATATATATCAAAGCATTGTTTGGTTAGATTTCTTCCATTCCAGATAGGGCGTCCTGAAACTAGTGATCAGGCAGTTCAGAATTGAGTATCGTTTTACTATAATTTTTTTAAAGATCTTTTTTTTATGTAAAGTACTTTGACTTACCATTGTGTATGAAACATGCCATAAATGCCTTGCCTTTTGTTTTGACTAACATTGGAATTTGACTTAATACACTCATTTGACTGTTTCAAAAATAATTTCCTACTTCACAGATCCACCATAATGTGATACTTGATACTGTATATGCATATGTTTTCAGCTCCATGTTTTAAACTCTGTGTTCTTCTCTTAAATAGACTTTTTAAGAAGATATAGGTTGTAAAGCATGAGCAATTAAATTAGCAATTAGCATTGAAAGTGTGCACATTTCATCTCAGACAATTAACAAAACAAGCTCTAGTTTAACGCTCCGTTTTTGTTGAGGTCATTGGCAATGCTTCGACTTTGAGAGATTTGAGTATGTGTGCACAGAGAGAGACAGAGACAGATGAAAGAGAGAGGATGGCTTTGAGGCAAAAGCAAAAAAAAAATAAAAAAAAAACACAGCTAAACAAAAATAAAAACTATTTCTGAGTCATGCTGTACCTTGTAGATTATGTGATTGCATTACATTTTCATGGAAGTAATGCATGTCCAATGAAATGTTCACACAGCTGAGGTATTTAAGCACAATCAGGCGTACAGCCTGTGAAGAGACATGCCCCTGAAAGACTGTTTTTGGAAGAGAGAGCCTTAAGAAAAATAAATAAATAAACCACACCTTGAAGATTAGAGGAGCATGGAAACGTTCACTTTTGGCTTATGCACTGTAAAAAAATAAAAATGTACTGGTAATTTTCTGACAGGACAAAACACAACACAATGCAATATGTAGTTCAAAATACAGGTAAACCCGTAAAAAACAAAACAATACATAAATTTCCTTCATATTTATACAGTAAATTGTGCCCTTGTTACGTAACATGTAGTGGAAACAGACACAGAGATGGAGAACAATTAGAATGGTATTCAATGGAATAAACCTGGAATCAGGAACATCAGAACAGGAGACTAACGCAACTTTACATTAACAAGAAAGGACAAAGACTGAGGGGAAACACAGGGTCTAAATACACAGAGCAAACAAAAGGAACTTAATTAGATAATTAACAGAACACAGGTGAAGGTGATGACTAATTAGACAGACTGGGGAAAACTTGGTCACAGGACCAAACCAAAAACACTATGAAACATGTGAGACAGACCATACATGTAACAGCCCTATCTTTACAGACTTTTTTAACAGTGTGAGCTTTACTATTTTGAAAATGAGAACGCTAAGGCTGACATTTCCCTTATTGAAAACAACATGCAAAAGGGTTTCCTACAGGTGAAATCATGTCCCCATGTGGGACAGTGTAAATCGGCTCACATGCTGAATGAAAGGAAATCATTTTTGTAACAGAAGAGAAGAAGATCATTGTCCATTGGAGAGATCTCAGAGAAGGAAACAAACAAGGATAGTTATTCCCAGATCCATCCATCCATCCATCCATCCATCCATCCATCCATCCATCCATCCATCCATCCATCCATCCATCCATCCATCCATCCATCCATCCATCCATCCATCCATCCATCCATCCATCCATCCATCCATCCATCCATCCATCCATCCATCCATCCATCCATCCATCCATCCATCCATCCATCCATCCATCCATCCATGAATGATGCACTCTCTGTACACTGTCTGTCTAACCTCTCCATTCATGTGTTTTTTCTGTGTATTGAGCAGAATGTTCCGGTGCACTGGGCATGGAGGGTGGAATCATCTCTAACCAGCAGATTACGGCCTCCTCCACTCACCGTGCTCTCTTTGGCCTCCAGAAATGGTACCCCTACTTTGCCCGGTTGAATAAGAAGGGTCTTGTGAACGCCTGGACCGCAGCCGAGAATGACAGATGGCCCTGGATTCAGGTAACAGATTGACACGGGCATTAAGTCTGTATGAAAATCTATCAACAGTGAATGAACCTGTAGTTGGCAGAAATTTTCTCTTCCTTTCGGCATGTTTATCTGAAAATTATGATCATGGGTAGACTGTTTTTTGTTGTATGTTTGCCTTGATAGTTTTTGTTTCATAGACAAGACAGGTTTTTGTGTTAAAAGCTACTCTTTTGCTATATTAGTGGAAAATGATATTCCAATTTATTTTGCTTAATTGACATGGGATAAATTGGTGCATACTGTATTGCCAAAGCACTGTGGAATATATAAAACAATAGAACAATAATTAAATAATAGTAAATATATAATAATATATAAATGTTATATAATAACACCAGTCAATAAATAAAACAAAAACGGTAAAAGGGATAGTTCACCCAAAAATGAAAATTCTGTCATCATTTCACCCTTAAGTTGTTCTAAACCTGTATGAGTTTCTTTCTTCTGTTGAACACAAAATAAGATATTTTGAAGAATATTTGTAATCAAACAGTTGATGGACCCCATTGACTTCCAAAGGAGGACAAAAAAATTACTGTGGAAGTCAGTGGGGTCCATCAACTCTCTGGTTATAATAATAATAATAATAATAATAATAATAATAATAATAATAATAATAATAATAAACTTTATTTTCTATAGTGCCTTTAAAATTAGCATCTCAAAGCGCTTCACAAGAATAGAAACATAATAAAACTTACAATTATGCAATGCATTTAAGGTATTGTAGGTAGAAATCCACAAAAATATTTTTTGTCAAAATTTGTTTAAACTGTCTTTATATATCAATGCATAATTAAAATGTAAGTACTCTGGAAAAGAAATTATAAAAATCGAGTGTCTGTAGTCCTCTTAGGACTACAATAAACACAGCTCATTATCCCATTAACTCCCACTCCCTCCCTTCTCGGCTCCTTCCAAAGCCACGCCCCCAAAACAAATGAACGCGCGATCCCGGCCATTCGCTCAGCTGGAAGAGTCGGACGTGTTTACCAGCTTTACCAGATGTAGTGACATCATGTCAGAATCACAAGTAATAAAATAACTAACTTTATCAGTATGAATATAAACAATTAACATGGCTGTTAGTACTCACTATCCAGCTCGCATAACGATACTTGTAAAGTTTAAAATATTTTACTAGCTCGTAACGGAATCAAACTCAATATAAGGCAAAGCTATAAATAGCTTCATTGATACACGTTTGCCGTTACTATCAGTTACACTGTGATGAAGGTGAATTTGTAAGATTCATAACATAAGATTGTTTACAGATAAACTGAATTACATACACTCAAACACCTTCTCACAACTGCATTGCAGACCCAAGATAATATAACACACACACACACACAACATATATTGTATAGCACATACAGATACAACATTAAGACATATGTAAACATATGTAGAGCATATAACAACAAACCAAATGTGAAAAAACGGAGTAGGTAGAGTTCACGGTGAAAATAGGAACACAGTTTAGGCAGAGGGTAAAGCTAGGTATAAAAATAGATCCCCTAAACTTTTTAACCTAAAGTTAGATTCGGCGAAATTAAATAAAACAGCTTTCGACTGCAGATAGGCCTATTGCTTATTTATCGTCTCAACCCTGGCTCACTAACAGTAACGTTATACTAGTCGACACCAAAGTTACACTGTCATAGCTAAGCCAGTACCGTTAGTTATGCTACGTAACGTTAGGTAGCTAATATTAGGTAGTTAGGTGTGCTAGTGATACATGCTTCATGAAAAAATAAATGCCATCAAAATGAAAACAGCAAGATTACCTGTCCAGCAGAAATAAAGCCATCATGGAGTCACTTTTCAGCCCCTTGAGATCACTCAGTAGTAGCCGACGCTGGAAAGCCACGCCGACTCTCTTATGATTTCTTTATTTATCCAAAGACTTTTTGTTCATAGCCTTTTCAAATACTGTCTTCCTTTTTTTAACTCGTTTGACTTCGCTGCCTCTATATGCAGGTAACGTTACTGAGAATTGTGACTGTTCTTTCTCTGCCATAATTGTTTGTTATTACTAGCTTCCGTTCCTTTTCAAACGGGTGCGCGCATTTGGGCTCCTCCTGTATCAGCAGAGGTGGTATCCATGGTAGCGAGGGAGAGTGACAGTCGCCCCAGCCAATCATTTCTTTCGTCCCGAATGGAATAATGAGCTGTGTTTATTACAGTCCTGAGAGAACTACAGACACTCGATTTTTATAATTTATTTTCCAGAGTACTTACATTTTAATTATGCATTGATATATAAAGACAGTTTGAAAAAAATTGGAAAAAAGTATTTTTGGGGATTTCTACCTACAATACCTTTAATGACAGAAAAAAATAAAATAAAAACATATTATGAAATTTTCGATTAATAATACTAATAATAATACTAATAATAATAATAATATGGCAATTATGAACAATTATGTAAAAGCTACCCCAAACAAATAAGTTATAAGGGATGATTTAAAAATCACTAAGGGATTCAGCTTGCCTTATCTCAGCTAGCAGGGAATTCCAAAGTTTCGGAGCATTCAAAGATAAAGCCCTATCACCCATGGATTTTAAATGAGTAAGCGGAACAATTAAAAGGCCAGCTTCCAAAGAGCGGAGATCACGTGCTGGAGTGTAAGGGGTTAAAAGTTCAGAGAGATAATGAGGTGCCAGTCCATGCAAAGCCTTAATGGTAAGCATAAGGATTTTAAAATCAACACGGAATCTGACAGGGAGTAAAGATTAGGTCTGACAGGGAGAAGACAGTGTAAAGATTCCAATACAGGATTGATGTGATCCCTTTTCCTGTTTCCCGACAGGATTCGAGCGGCAGAATTTTGAACCAACTGTAGTTTTTTAAGGGTAGCTATTGAAACCTCGGCCAGCAAAGCATTGCTGTAATCAATGCGAGAAAATACAAAGATGTTAATTAACTTTTCAGCCACTGGGAGTGACAACATGGGACGCAATCTGGCTATATTTTTTAGATGAAAAATTATGTCTTGACAGTGCTCTGAACATGAGGAACAAATGTTAAATTAGTATCAAATATCACCCCCAAATTTTTTTAATTTTGTTTGAAACTGAAGTGTAGAACCATCTACACTTAAAGTTGGAGACCCAGCCTTACATAGCAGGTGTGGTGAACCAATGAGCATTACCTCCGTCTTGTCACTGTTTAGACATAGAACATTTTTACACATCCATTTTTTAATCTCAGAAATAAATAGAGAAAGAAAGGACACAGCCACATTCTTCAGTGGGAATTTAGTAGGATCTCTCTGTTATTCACTCCAGAAATCAAAAACAGTTGTTTTTCTTAAAAAAAATCCCTCCTTGGCTGCAACTCTGTCAGACATGTTTAAAAAGCGTTGTCCATTCATAGAACCACTTCATGTTAGTCGATTACTGTCAATTACTTTGATGCCAATGGCAAACTTACATATGTGTGTATCAATCCATTTCTTTGAGTTTCTTCGGGAGATGATTTGGTATTCATGTGCCGTTTCTTTAGCAGAGAACATTTGATTGATAATGCAGACAATCACAGTGGATGGAAGTCTCAGTCCATTTACCTCTAGTTTAACAATGAGTAGCCTCATGTCAACCTCAAATTTATTCTTTAAGGCCTGCTTGTAAAAGACAGAGACTGAATTGGATTCTTCATTGAATTGATATTCAGCTGGTTGTCTGTGCAGCAGAGGGTAATATAAAATACCTGAGATGAAATTCGGCTGAAGAAAGAAATGATAGGGAGAGTGACTGCAGACTTGTGAGCGTAACAAGTTAACCACTGTTTGTGCAACGGTCGTTGCTCGCAGGTAAAGAGTGAGGATTATAGGTGGAGCGAGAGAGAGAGAGAGAGAGATACAGGGAGGGGAAAGTATAAAAAGGGATACATCTAAAGCATTTAGGGAATTTGTCTGACTTTAATGATGCCACTTGGGATGGAGATTTTGGTGCTCTGGAGCTGCTGGGTTAGAACACAGAGAGGTATGCTAGAATATCAGATTGGCTTAAGGCCATATGCTGTGGTAGCCTCCACATGACCTCTCTTGAACTCTCGTCACTTAAATCAGAGGTGACACACAGCATGTCTGTTTGTCTGCCTCTCGTTAACACGCTTTTTCCTCACTGTCATTGTTATTCTGTCTTTTCCTGACATTTATACCTCAGCTTCTCACTGTCTTCAAGCCTTATGCTATGGTGATTAAAATGCTAACTCTAGTGTCATTTACAATGGGGGCAGTGGGGATATCATCACCACTTTCTGCCATTTTTGGCAATGCTGTTTTTGCGAATAATTATAATTATTATAATTATAATTATTTTGCGAATAATTATAATAATTATTAATTATTCCACCTATGCATTAAAATGTAAGAGGTTTTGTGGAAAATGAGCCACTTATTATACTCGGGGAAGGGGCTCTTTTAAATTCAAATATGCAGACAGTAATTATTGCAGAAATTATAAATAGAGACCCTAAAAGGCCACTTGAAGGCATCATCACCTGCCTTCAGCAAAAGCTCAATAACTTTTGTTTTGAAGGTGATAGATAGACAATTAATGTCTTCCTGTATGCTGGGAATCAAACTAAACTTTCAGCAGGGACATAGATCAAATAGACCCTAAATAACTAAAATAAAATAAAATATATATTTTTTCTGTTTATCATAAAGTTATGAACACAAACATTAAACAATATTAACTATTCCCTTATTTATTAAAATGTATGGGGTTTTCTGAAATATTAACATTTTTGTCTATTAACTCCAATGTACATTTGTGATCAGAATTATTGACAATTATTTAAGTATTAAATATGATACATTTTTTACTGGTAATTTTGGCTGAAAAAAAATCAGCATTGTCTGTCCTTTTGATCTTTCATTCAAAAAATGTAAAAATCATTGAAGTAAATGAAAGTGGGGGGTACATCAATAAATAAATAATAGAAATAAATGTTTTTCTCCAAAACACGTTGGCTATTTTATTGCCACCCTTTTATTAAAAACGTTTTGCAACCTCCTTTTTTCCAAGATAACAGCTCTGAGTTTTCTCCTTGATGAATTTGGAGAATACCTGACACGAGATCAGAGACCATTCCTCCATACAGAGTATCTCCAGATCCTTCAACTAACCTCTGCAATTCTCCATCTGTGTTCCTTGGACAGTCTTTGGTCACTCAAACTTTCCTCCTCATCCTGCATTAAGACATTATAGACACACGCTCTCTTCCTGGCAGATTCGTAACATCTTTAGGTGATTTGAATTTCTTAATTATTGCCCTGATGGTTGAAATGGAAATGATCATTGATTTTTTTTTGTGCTATTTTCTTACAGCCACTTTCTATTTTGTGAAGCTCAACAATCCTTTGCTGCACATCAGAACTATATTCTTTGGTTTTACTCATTGTCATGAATGATTAAGGAAATTTGGCCTTTGTGTTTCCTAATATTTATACTCCTGTGAAACAAGAAGTCATAGCGGGACAAGTTCATGTTCCTAGTCTCCCTGACTAAAATATTTAAATATTAATGCGAATATAATTCAGAGATATTTTACTCATAAAAATGTCTAGGGGTGCCAGTAATTGTGGCCAACGTGTTTTGGAGAAAAATATTTATTTCATAATGTGCCAGAATCCAAATATACACCAGAGCTGAAGAGGTTAATATATAGAAATATGTTTGTGGATTAGAACCCAGCAACCCTCATACTCAAAGTAAAAATGTTATCTCTAAGCCAATGATTCATTTTTAAGATTAAGCTGTTGATCTATGCATATCCAGAGAGCTATACAATCCCAATTCTGGCAGCGGCAGATGTAGGAATGAAGTTATGGAATAAAATTTTTTATTTAAAGTTTATTTAAGAACTTTAACTGATCAGTGACAATGAACGGTACCTCAAATCGCTGTGTAATGAGGATTTAGCCTTAGGCAGTGATTTATGTTTCTGCCGGAGGATTCCCACACTCCATATAAAAACTCACAGATAATAGCGGTTACGGTTCACAAAATAAGATAATTCAATAAATACCTATCTACAATAAGCACTTAACTCAAAAATAACTTTTAAATATTAAAATAACTAGAGAACAAGGTGACTAAATTCGGCTTGAAAATGCTATCTCATGAATTAAAGGTGAATCCGTATTTTGTTTGCAATATTAGGGTACACTGTGTTATTTCATCAGTCAATCGTTAGGGTCTGGTGGTTGAAAGCTTCTGGCAACATTAAATCCAGCAGAGGACACAATTCTAGAGAAAAAGCAAGAGCATGCATCCCGTTTTGTGCTAAAGTGAAGGAAACTGAGAGATTCTTGCTCGCACATTGCATGGATGCGCTCTGATGGCAATGCTAAATTTTCAGTCGCCATTATATTTGATGAAAAATAACAAAAGAATAGCATTTATTTGAAATATAAATATTTTGTAACATTATAAATACTTCACTGTCACTTTTGATCAATGTAATGGATACTTGCTTAATACACAAATCAATGCATTGCTTTATAATATAATTTTACAAGTTTCATTGTTTGAAAAAAAAGATGAATCTATTTGTTTATAAATTAGAGGGAGAAAGTGTTAGAGGTAAACATGGAATTCTGTGAGGGTGGAAGAGGCAGATTTGTCAGTAGCACTTGCATCTTGACTTTGTGTGAAATTGCTTTGTGACACACTAGGGAAATTTGTTTCAGCCCATAGTGGACAAAAGCATGAGATTTCATAACTGAAGAAGTGACACTTTTAGACATGAAAGAAGTGGAATACTCAGCAGCATGCTTTATTCGTTTATTTATTTATTTTCTCGGTGAGGATCAGGATTTGGCACGTCTCCTCAATATCATGAATCTCACCATACAAGTTCTCCACTGTAACATCCAAGGCTTTCATTACAACATATCGACACTTATCCTTGCTAGGCATGTTTTAGTGTAACCTGTTAGAATCGAGTTGCATAATTTATTCCCAGTTTATATTTTCAAATATCGCAACCGTACACAACTAAATCAAATATCTTAGGGTAGAAGATTGTTTGTAACTGCTGTCAGTTCTGAGTATATCAGCCACATTACCAATAACACTCAGTCATTTGACTTTGTGTCAAGGCCAGACGTAAGTGGGTTGACCATGTTAAATTCGGATTGACCCCTGTGTCTGTTCTCAAATTTCATTAATGATTTTGTTCCCTTTCCTTAGTCATTATGAGACAATATTTGACTATGCTACATAGCCTAGATAACAGTACAATATCAGAAACAGTACAATAAGTTGTAAATAAATATGCTTTAAAGTAGCAGTGTGTAATTTTTAGCAGCATCTAGTGGTGAGTTTTGCGAATTGCAAACAGCAAGTCACTCGCGGTCTATCCCTCGGTTTACAAACTCGAATGAGAAGCTACGGTGGCCGACGTAAGACAAAAGATGTCGTCGTCTGAGTCTGAGTCAGCAGCAGAGAGTAGTAAGTCAAGCAATGAGGTTTCTTTAGCGCTGTTTGTTCGCTTTCGGCTACGGTAGACACATGACGTCACAATATGTCGACCTTCATAGAAGGGGATTCCCGCGCCTATGTAGATATAAATGTCTCATTCTAAGGTAATAAAAACATAACGGCTCATTGAGTAAGGTCTTTATACACCACTGAAAACATAGTTATGGATCTTATATTGCATTTCTGTCAATAGATCCTAAGAAATATCACACATATTGCACCTTTAAAAGTATTCTCAGCATGCACTGTGCCATTAATAAATCGTGCACACTATGCTTTACAGTTCATTGTTTAATGCATTATTTGCACTGTGGTTGCTGTATTTGCATCTCCTTAAAGTCATGTAGTGTTAACAGTTATACAGCCTATATGTCAAGGATGTGGTTGGTGAGTAATTGTTTATGAGTGGGATGTTAAGTATCACACCCATGAATCTGTAACTGGGGTTCAGTCTCTGTGTTTATTTTGTAAAAACATCATACTTGTTTAAATTATTGTTAGCCGAGCAAATATAACATGGATTAAAAGCAGAATATATCACTGCTTTGGAAAGTTTTATCGTGACTGTGAAAGTTATAAAAGGTGAGACAATACCCAATTTACACTACCATTGAAATGTTTGGGGTCAGGATTTTTTTTTTTTTCCTAAGAAAGTAATACTTTTATTACTATGCAAGCACGCATTAAATAGATAAAAAAAAATTCAGTAAATATTTTAATAATGCTACAATATATTTATTTTTCTATAAGGTTTCTATTTCAATTAAACACTGTTGTGTTGCTGTCATTAAACATGTTGAACATTCTATTCATTAAAGAATCTTGAAAATAACCATATTTTCAACTTAATCTAAGCATCACAAATGTTTTTTTAACAATATAATAATATGAAATTGGCATATACTAGTATAATAAAGTAATTGGATGTAAGGATGCTGAAGATCCAGCTTTGACATCACAGAAAAAAAATGCATTTAAAATTCAAAACGGTTCTTTTAAGTTATAATTTCACAATATTACTTTTTACTGTATTTTTGATCAAATAAAAGCATCCTTGGTGAGCATAAGAGACTGCTTTCAAAAAAAATAAATATATATATATATTTTTTTCTAAATCTTAACACCCATAAACTTTTGAACGATACTGTACAAATGAAATAATATGCATTGAGTCATGATTATTTTCTGTGTGACAAATTAATCTTTATTTTCAAACTATTAGTATGTTCCGGTAGCTTTGACTGTATGGACCAGCTGTCAATTTGGATGAGCTACTCTGGCCCTTACTGTATGTGGCCTTTGTCACTTGTCAGTCCACAAATTTGATTCAGACTGAAACTGCTGGTTATGGCTACCTGGCCTCTCTGTCTCACAGTTTAGAGATTTCAGATCTCAACGTTTCATTGGATGATTTACATTTGAGGTGTCGCTCTCTCTGTGTTTCTTTCGCTCTTGTTCTTTCAACTTTTAATTGCACATTAGTCTAAAAAAGACTTTTAGACCAAAGGGGAAAAAGTAAAAGTCTTAATCATGATTATGTGACATTATTATTGCCTAAAATCTGCTTTTCATCCAACATTAAAAAGGTTTAAATACACAGCATTAAATGTAGTTTCTGCTTTGCGGCATGTTCCCTTTCGTTGTCACACCGAGTTACGTCAGATGACGACGAATGGGGTTTCGCTTAGAAAGCCTATCAACTTCGAGTATACAATGCCAATGGCAAAGAAATGTCATGGGTCTGCGGAATTTGCATAGCGTATCTCCGCCTTACTCTTGGCTCCTAAGGTATCTCCTTCATGATAGCTATCTCTTCACTCCACAGCCATTTCTGACTTCGCTCTACGAAATGAGCCACACTCTCACACTGTTGGAGGGACGGCGATCTGCAGCGTGTTCACATTGCCTGCCGATCTGTGCAGTGATCTGCCAGTGAGTGTGTTTCTCCCTGCTCGCTTCAACATTGCAGAGTTTTTTCTCCTCTCACAAAAGAGCTTGCACGCGGCACGTCTTTTTAAAGACGGCTCGCCTGTGAATTTCTGGTTGTGGTCGACTCATTTCCGATTTTGATGGGCACATTCTCTGCTCTGCGTGCTTGGGCTTGATCATGCTAGAGCAGCGTTTGTGGATGACTCACGTTCTCCCTGCGGGAACGTGACCATTGCGTCGTCACTGTCGAGACTCAATGATCTCGTTAGAGAGAGAGTCCCCTCATCCACAACCCGATCTAACACTCTCCACGTGAAGTGCTACTTCGGCTGGTGGCCAGGGTGACATGAGGGTGATGAAGTGGAACAAAGGCGTCGACTGTCCGTCCGTGCCCCACGCCCCCCTCTTCATTGACGCAACCCGTGAGCGATCACGGGACGCCCGCAGGCCCGTCTTCGGACCCCCTGCGGGTTTCCTTTGACGTTCCAGAATCGGATCTGTTGTCCATCGCAGCATCACAGGGCGGGCAAAAATCTTCAGGTAGTGAAGATTCAACAGTGCTGCCACTTTTGGGTGTGCATATGGCATTTGTCGAGTCAGATCCTGAGATGACGGCCATGCTTTCCCGGGCCGCTGCGGGCATCAGACTAGAGTGGGACCTTCCACCCTGTCTCAGCGCTCGCTGCTGGACGATTGGTTTTTGGGTACAGCCGCTGACACCTGTTTGCGTCCACCCCAATACCTTTCTTCCCGGATGTGCATCAGGAGATCTTGAAATCCTCGAAGACCCTAGTGTCTTCCAGCGATCCCTCGTTGATCTCCTCTGCCCTTCCTCCCCTCGATGGGGCCGCTGCCCATGGGTACACTGGGGTCCCCCGGTTGAATGCTCTGTTCCGATGCTACTGTGTCCTCAGAGTGCTTCTTCTTGGCGCGATCCTAAGCACCCGTCCGAAACCTGTAGTTTTTCGTCTAAACAAGTTGTGGCGAAATTCTATAGCGCCACAGGACAGGCAGCTGCCTCACCGCAAGCCATGGCCATTCTGCTGGTCTACCAGACCCAGATGCTCACGGACATGCACTAGGGCGTGACTGACCCAGGGCTCTTCAATGAGCTGCGCGCCGCCACTGATATTGCTCTCTGAGTGACGAAAGTGGCCGTATGCTCCCTGGGTCAGGTGATGCCCACCATTCTGTGGCTGAACCTGTCCGATGTGCAGGATGTCGGGCGGACCCATCTGCTCAACACCCCCATATCCCAGGTCGGCCTCTTTGGCGGTGCGGTTGAGGGCTTTGCCCAACAGTTCTCAACCGCCCATGAGCAGACTAAGGCTTACTCTGTCCCGACAGCCCCGCCGTCCGCTCAGATCCCTCAGTCTGCCCACCGCCGAAGGCGCCCTCCCGCGGCTCCCGTCCGTTCACCCGGGGGGCCCCGCAAGTATGTGTTTTCCCCCAGTGAGCCGTCTGGCACAGACCTGTGCGAGATCAGGGAGGACGAGGAGCAGGTAATTCTGGTCCCGCCGCACTGGTCCGCCTGGACCTCGTTCTCCGAACTAGTACTCCTTGTGACAGCACCTCCCTGGCCAATTCCACTGAGGAAGGACCTCCTTTCTCAGGGACGGGGAACCCTATGGCACCCTCATTCCGATCTTGGAGCCTTCACGCGTGGCTCCTGGACGGGACGAGGCAGGTTTGAGTACCCTACCACCAGCGGTGGTGGCTACCTTCACTTCCGCTAGAGCGTCGTCCACGAGACACGCCTATGCTTGAAGTGTAACCTCTTCGTCAACTGGTGCTCTTCTCACCGAGAAGACCCCCGGAGATGTTTGATCAGTGTCGTGCTTTCCTTCCTTCAAGAAGGGTTGGAGCGAAGGCTGTCTCCCTCCATCCTCTATGTATACGTTTGCCGCCATTGCCGCACACCATGATAATAAGTCTGTTGGGAAGCACGACCTGATCGTCAGGTTCCTGAGAGGAGCGAGGAGACTGAATCATCCTCGTCCTCCTCTCGTTCCCTCTTGGGACATCTCAGTGGTTCTCACTGTCCTGCAGAGTTCTCCCTTTGAGCCTTTGCAATCAGTGGAGCTTAAGTTCCTGTCAATGAAGACAGCACTCCTGGATGCATTGGCCTCCATCAAGAGGGTAGGGGACCTGCACGCATTCTCCGTTAACGAAGTGTGCCTGGGATTCGGGCCGGCTTACTCTCACGTGATCCTGAGACCTCGGCTTGGATATGTGCCCAAGTTTCCTATCACTCCCTTCCGGGACCAGGTGGTGAACCTGCAAGCACTGCCCCTGGAGGAGGCAGACCCAGCCTTGGCGCCTATGTAGACAGAACGCAGTGTTCAGGAACTCAGACCAGCTCTTTGTCTGTTATGGTGGGAAGCTGAAGGGAAAGGCTCTCTCCAAGCAAAGGTTGTCTCACTGGATAGTGGATGCCATTGCTTTGGCATACCAGCAGCAAGGTCGACCGTGCCTCCTTGATGTGACTGCCCACTCCACCCGGAGTGTGGCGTCATCGTGGGCTCCAGCGCATGGCGCCTGGCTAACAGACATCTGCAGAGCTGCAGGCTGGGTGACACTGAACACATTCGCCAGATTCTACAATCTCCGAGTGGAGCCAGTGTCCTCTCATGTACTCGCTTCAACCAGCTAGTACTGGACCCACTCAGATGTCTTCGCTTGCTGCCATTCCACTCCACGGACTGGATACGTGCGATATTCTCCTCAGGTGAGCTTCCCCGAAAGCCCTGAGTTCCTCCAGCACTCCTGACGTCGGCGCCAGTGTCTATTGCCTGCGTGTTGGCTAGGTGCCTCCCGTGTGCATGGTCCCTCCTCTGAGTGACCCCCTCATGTGTATTTCCACTGTGAGCCTCTCTGAGCATTTGTATTTCCCTTGGCAAGCCACCTTGCCGCCCTTGGGTTGAAATATTCCACCTGCGGCTGGACACCCCAGTGTTCTCCATATGTATCCCTCCCGGTCATATGTGTATTCTCTAAATCCTGCATGTTGCCAGCGTCCTCCTTTTATACCCACGAGGTAAGGCGGAGATACACTATGCAAATTCCACAGACCCATGGCATTTCCCATGACCCATGGCCCATTTGTCGCCATCCGACGTAATGTCTCTGTTCCCTACTCAGGGAACAAGGGTTACATACGTAACCGAGACGTTTCTCATACAGACAACATATACTGAAGTGTGTCCTTTATGTCTGCAGATTATTCCTGCAGACACCAGTGGCAATCCTGTGGGATGATACTGTCAGTAAAAAGTAGCACATCACAGAATCTTTGAAAATGCCCTCACCACAGCAGAAAGCCTGAATGTTTGAGGTGGGATAGTTATGACTGTGTGTGACTCAGCAGATTGTATCATATCATGGGCTTAATATGCTGGTAAACCGCTTTTGGAGGAACTGCAAGCATGTTCCTGCATGAGATGAGTCATAGTTGATTAAGAGGTAATGAGCAGGGCTGTAAGCCATGCCACTGTCTAGATGGAAGACAGCAGCAGAACTGCTGTCAGTATTATATATATATGGACACTACACACACCCATTCAATATATTGT
Source organism: Siphateles boraxobius (assembly GCF_051911475.1). Lineage (NCBI taxonomy): Eukaryota > Metazoa > Chordata > Actinopteri > Cypriniformes > Leuciscidae > Siphateles > Siphateles boraxobius. The sequence continues at coordinate 11,610,036 of NW_027508766.1, read as the reverse complement.
TTAAAAAACAGCAATCTTATGAAATGGTATTAGTTTAAAATAACTATTTTAATATATATATTTTTTTCATTTTTTCCTGCGATGGCAAAGCTGAATTTGCAGCATCTATTAGTACCATCTATTAGTCTTCAGTGTCACATTCTAATATGCTAAGTTCTGCTCAGGTAACTGCTTAATATTTTTTGTAGAAACATGATGCGTGTTTATTTGATGAATAGAAAGTTCAAAAGAACAGTATTATTTTGAAATATTTTTTTTTGTAGTAATGTAAAAGACTTTACTGTCACTTTTGATAAATGTAATATATCTTTGCTGAATACAAGCAAAGACCCCTCTTAGGGCCCTATTATGGATTTTTGAAAATTACCTTTCATGTAGTGTGTAACATACCTCTAAGTGAATGAAAACATCCTGCTAAGTTTTAAATCTGAAAGTGCACCGTATATAAAGTTATTGTCTTTCAAAAGTAAGAGTTGACTCTGAGACAATGAAATTAATAGCTTTTAAGTTTTTAGAGTCATAAGCCGTTTCGTTGTGACGTCAAGACGAAACATTAGCATATCGCCCATCCACTTATTGCAGTCGCAGACACCAGGGAACTTGAACCTCAAACCTGCAGCTGATTCATGTGGATACTGCATAGTAGGACTGGGTAAAAAATTTTATTCTCGATTTTCGTTTTTATGAATTGATATCGATTCTTAAATCCCAAGAATCGATTAGGCTAGTCATCCAGTTCCCGTTCGAGGGAACTCGAACTGCGTCGACTACGACACTTTGGGGAATGCCCTTAACATAACGCATCTAAAGTAAGAATGAAACTAATCCAATCCTGATTGGTGTTGCGTTGTGACGTAACGTGACGGCATACACGTAAGCTACAAAGGCGCAAAGGCCCCACAGGCTTGCGGCCATGCAGTGTTCCTTCTGCACATCAAAAATCATTTTTCGTTTTTTCCCTGCCAGTCCTCTGCTTCAGGGTATCAAAAACGAGACGAAAATAGCACCAGCCCAGAGTGTTGGCACCAGCCCAGAGAACCACGTTTCTGGGAGTGGTGTGGGACTCGGTCACGATGCGGGCACCATTTTCTCCTGCACGGATCGATTCCATCCTGGCCACGGTGACTAGGATAAAGTTAGGCCAAGCCATCACAGTAAAACATTTTCAGAGAGTGTTAGGTCTCATGGCAGCAGTGTCCAATGTCATTCCATTCGGCCTGCTGCACATGAGGGCCCTGCAGTTGTGGTTGAAAACCAAGGGGTTTCCCCGAGTGGGAACCCGTTCCGCATGATCAGGGTTATGTACAGAAGCCTTCGTTCCCATGGGAGCGTCATGTCGCCGGAAAGCCGCTTCGACAGACGCCTCCCTCACTGGCTGGGGCGCGGTCATAGATGGCAGGGCTCTGAGGAGCTTCCTCCCGGACTTCAGGGATCACCGCGCAGACAATGTCACGGTGGTCTCCTTCTTGATTCATCAGGGGTTCTGAGATCGCACCCTCTATCTAGATTGCCCCGTATTGGCCGGCCCGGGTATGGTTTTCAGGCATCATAGCACTCCTGGCAGGCCAGTCTTGGCAGGTCCCTCTAAGGAGGGATCTGCTTCCACAGGCCGGGGGCTCATTGTTCAAAGCCCTCGACCAGACCTGTGTAAACTTTGGGCCTGGCCCCTGAGGGGGTCAGTACCTAGAGGCTGGCCTGTCTGCTGGAGTGGTTGAGACCATACTCAGTTCCAGAGCTCCTTCCACGAGGAGATTGTACGGCCTAAAGTGGACTGTGTTTCCACTTGGTGTAGAGAGCGTGAGGTGGACCCAGTTAACTGCCCGGTTGGCTTCAGTGCTGGAGCTCCTCCAAGATCACCTCTCGGCTGGTCTTACCCTGTCCACACTCAAGGTGTACGTGGCTGCCATTGCGGCTTTCCACACTCCTCTGGGTGATGGGCTTCTGGGGAGACAAAGCTGGTTGTACATTTCCTCTGTGGGGCTCAGATGATGAGACGTGTGGCTTGTACCAGAGTTCCCACATGGGACCTGGCAGAGGTTCTCGAAGGGCTGATCGAGGCCCCCTTCGAACCTCTGGAGTCAGCTGAGGCCAATAACCTTCCCTCAAGGTAGCTTTTTTATTAGACATTACTTCTCTGAGGAGAGTAGGAGACCTAGGCGGATGAAGAAAGACTTAATTTGCTCTGTCCTGTCAGAGCTCTCAAGATATATGTCCAGAGGTCTTCTTTATGGCAGAAGTCAGACCAGTTGCTGGTGTTCTTCGGGTCGCCTATGAAGGGGCTTCCACCATCCAAACAGACCATCAGTAACTGGGTTGTTCAGGCTATCTCTATGGCCTATCAGGTGCGCAGCTTGCCTTCACCTTTGGCAATGAGGACTAATTCAACCAGAGGTATGGCGTCCTCTAGAGCCCTCCTTTGAGGGGCCCCGATCCAAGAAGTGTGCGATGCAGCAGGATGGGCCACAGCTTCACACTGGGACAGGCAGGGCTCGTTGTGGCATAGTGGGTACTCGTTCCCCAAAGTGTCGTAGTCGACGCAGTTTGAGTTCCCTCGAAAGGGAACGTCTCGGGTTACGACTGTAGAAGGGAAGGGAACAAGACACTGTGTCCCTCCGCCACACCTTCCCCTGCCTGGGAGCGACTTGCTTCATCGCAGAAGATAACTATGTTGTTTGCCGGCGTCCATTTGTAGCTTCCGTGTATGCCGTCACATGCACCAAAAGTGTTATAGTCGATGCAGTGTCTCGTTCCCTTCTCAGGGAACAAGGGTTACAGTCGTAACCCGAGACGTTTTCAGTTGATGAATGAATGGAAGCTCTCATCCTATCCAATAAATTGCAATAATCTTTGTGTTTAGTTACTATTGATATGAAACAAAGTCTCAGATTTCAAATTACGTCCATTGTCTTACGAAATTCAAAAACATAAATAATCTTCTCTTCCACCTTAATAATACCAGTTACAGCACGAAATAAACATGAAGGAGCATCTGAAAGTGTGTTAAAAGATAGAGTACAACAATCCATATCATGTTACATGGAATCGCTCAATCAGTGTTTCAACCGTGGAAAGACGTCAGTAAAACAGCTTGTAAAACATGTCATGCAATGTCACATTTACTTGAAGATGTCGAGAAGATGCTGAGCTCTACAATGTGAAGGTAAAGCCCTTTCTTTTCTTTTTTTTACTGCCCAATGACGAGCATGTTAAGAATCAGTGGCTAAAATGAATCTTTACCACAATACCACAGCAGTATAATCCTAAACTTTTGCTGTGTTCCCTTTATTTTACTGACAACTGCTTCTCAAATCACGGAGTTAAATGCAGGATTCCCAAACCGCTTGCTCTTGAAAGATGGTGTGCAAAATTCTTAGTTTTGAGTTTTATATTGTGTAGGTCTCCTGCTAACTGGTTAACCCTCTGAGGTCTAGGGTGTTTTTGGGGTCCTTGAGATGTTTTGACATGCCCTGACATTTGAGCTTTTTTCAGTTGCTTATAAACATATTAATTGCAAAGGTATAATTACACTCTATTTAGCACAAACAGGGCTACCATAATATGTGAGCAAGATGTATGTACATGTTTCTATTTTTGAGAGAATATTGTTTATGCATGGTTATTGGAAAAACTAAAACTTTAAGTGTCTGAAATAAGGCCACAAAACACATACTAAATATGTGTCCACCAGACTTTTGACTAATGGGTGTTGTTGCCTAGAATTTTTGCTTCAAAATGATCTGAAAATCATCCTGCCTAATCATTTACACAAAACAATACATTGATTTAAATTTTATAAGACACCTTTTGTTTGGAAAGGCAATATGCGTGGAGGCGTGTTCACACCTGAGAAGACAAAGGCCGAATAATGTGTGAGCTGCATATTAATTAGCCTTTCACACAGCTGTGTCACTGGGTACCAAAGAATGCGACCTCGGACAAAATAAATTGTATATATATATATATATATATATATATATATATATATATATATATTACAATTAGAAATAGGTTACAATTACAACAACAATTACAATTTTAAGCAATATTTCAAGTGTATGCTTTCTTTGTAAAAAGTATTCATTTTATCATACGTATTAAAAAAGGTAAGGATTCATTGGTTTGAATATTGGAACAAACATTATAAAAACATCTTAGTTGATAATTCAATAGACCTACTTTATTTTTGACAAAACATCCCATACTATAGTATATTTAACATATGAGCAGAAATTGGCAAACAAAAGCTTATTTAATGTGACAGTAGTCTTTTTTTACAGTCAAAACTTTATAATCTATCCAAAACCAATCACGAAATCTTGTCTAAACATTCATATTTAGTCTGTAACATATCGTGTTTATGATATTATATTAGCATGTTAATCTGCAGTTTGTTGCTTACACAGACATTTTATTTCAACATATTTAGTCTATTTTTACTCATCTTAGTAGGCTATAGCAATATAGTTTGGATGTGTCCATGTAAAAATAACATGTTTACTAATATAGGTGCGAGAGTAAATGAACGGCACAGACACGCGCTGTATAACTGAAGTAAACAACGCGCGCGCACCTGTGTCTGTTCATTCATCTTTTAACCTACACACAGACACGCAATTCATATTTAAACAGTCTTTCTGCGGTTTAGAGACATATTCAATATCGCGATTAGAACAAAGCACTTAAGAATAAATGACTTACTACATCAGCTGGATCCGTTGCTCCTCGACATGAAACTACCAGCACGTCTGGTACATTTTCCAGGGTTATTAGATAGTATTATTCCTCACAGTGTAGGGATACGCTGTGTACACAACATGTGTTTTATAATCCAGCTGGTGGGCGTTGGCATGTTTGCATGGCTTGCCATAGATCATTTGCGTTTGAATACCGCGCGCTCTCTGCGGGCGTGGCATATTAACACGTAATCAGGTATAATGAGCTGGAAAGAAAAAGACTGACATCTCTCTCTTTTCATACAGATTACATAAACTGAGAATATTTGTTTTTTTTATATAAATTAATTCATTTAAAAGAAGAGAGTTCAAGCTTCATTATGGAAAAACACTCGTGCCTTTATGACAAGTATTCGCGGAATTACAGTTAATTTTCGGACGCGTTTCAGAATGGACTTCTCTCACAGAGAGAAGGCAAAACTAGCATCATGTTTATTTTTCTTTATTTGACTAAAAGCACAATACTTTGTTTATATTGTGAGTATACACAAAAGAAAATAGAAACTTAACAGGATCGAATGATGTATAACACTAACACGTAAGATCAAAATCAACAGAGTATTTTGAGTCTCTTTTGCACTGTTAAGACAAAAAGCGAGACTATCGCGCCGACGCGATAGCCGACCTCAGAGGGTTAACTCACATTATTACGGTCTTAAAGGTATTGTAGGTAGAAATCCCCAAAAATACTTTTTGTCAAAATTTGTTTAAACTGTCTTTATATATCAATGCATAATTAAAATGTAAGTACTCTGGAAAATAAATTATAAAAATCGAGTGTCTGTAGTCCTCTTAGGACTACAATAAACACAGCTCATTATTCCATTAACTCCCACTCCCTCCCTTCTCGGCTCCTTCCAAAGCCACGCCCCCAAAACAAATGAACGCGCGATCCCGGCCATTCGCTCAGCTGGAAGAGTCGGAGGTGTTTACCAGCTTTACCAGATGTAGTGACATGATGTCAGAATCACAAGTAATAAAATAACTAACTTTATCAGTATGAATATAAACAATTAACATGGCTGTTAGTACTCACTATCAAGCTCGCATATCGATACTGGTAAAGTTTAAAATATTTTACTAGCTCGTAACGGAATCAAACTCAATATAAGGCAAAGCTATAAATAGCTTTATTGATACACGTTTGCCGTTACTATCAGTTACACTGTGATGAAGGTGAATTTGTAAGATTCATAACATAAGATTGTTTACAGATAAACTGAGTAACATACACTCAACACCTTCTCACAACTGCATTGCAGACCCAAGATAATATAACACACACACACACAACATATATTGTATAGCACATACAGATACAACATAAAGACATATGTAAACATATGTAGAGCATATAACAACAAACCAAACGTGAAAAAACGGAGTAGGTAGAGTTCACGGTGAAAATAGGAACACAGTTTAGGCAGAGGGTAAAGCTAGGTATAAAAATAGATCCCCTAAACTTTTAAACCTAAAGTTAGATTCGGCGAAATTAAATAAAACAGCATTCGACTGCAGATAGGCCTATTGCTTATTTATCGTCTCAACCCTGGCTCACTAACAGTAACGTTATACTAGTCGACACCAAAGTTACACTGTCATAGCTAAGCCAGTACCGTTAGTTATGCTACGTAACGTTAGGTAGCTAATATTAGGTAGTTAGGTGTGCTAGTGATACATGCTTCATGAAAAAATAAATGCCATCAAAATGAAAACAGCAAGATTACCTGTCCAGCAGAAATAAAGCCATCATGGAGTCACTTTTCAGCCCCTTGAGATCACTCAGTAGTAGCCGACGCTGGAAAGCCACGCCGACTCTCTTATGATTTCTTTATTTATCCAAAGACTTTTTGTTCATAGCCTTTTCAAATACTGTCTTCCTTTTTTTAACTCGTTTGACTTCGCTGCCTCTATATGCAGGTAACGTTACTGAGAATTGTGACTGTTCTTTCTCTGCCATAATTGTTTGTTATTACTAGCTTCCGTTCCTTTTCAAACGGGTGCGCGCATTTGGGCTCCTCCTGTATCAGCAGGGGTGGTATCCATGGTAGCGAGGGAGAGTGACAGTCGCCCCAGCCAATCATTTCTTTCGTCCCGGTTGGAATAATGAGCTGTGTTTATTACAGTCCTGAGAGAACTACAGACACTCGATTTTTATAATTTATTTTCCAGAGTACTTACATTTTAATTATGCATTGATATATAAAGACAGTTTGAAAAAAATTGGAAAAAAGTATTTTTGGGGATTTCTACCTACAATACCTTTAATGAAATACTTCTGCTAATCAGTTGTGGGCCACTATTACCTATAACTGTGAGTACTGCAGATCGACTGTCGTTCTCACTACTTTGAGGTAAGATTAAGCATGGAGCAAGATTTGTTTTACCAACGTTTATGTTACATCAGTCATTCACACTAGAGCTCGGCTAACATTGCATACATGCACTGTTATTGATACAGTTTCCACGTGTTCACCGCAATAGGCCATATTAGAAAAAATTCTCTGTAAATAAATTAGTACAAGTAAAATAATCGGTTTGTTGATGGACATGCACTTGTTAATGCTGATGGTGATGAATTACAGTTGCAACATCTCAAACTAAGTAACGTATCACTTACGTCCTGCTCGAGTTGTCCTTGCGATGGAGGTTCAAGTTGAATGAATAGTTCTTCCGACTGTAGCAGATTGGGAATTTCCTCTATAACTCCCCCTGGTGGAGAACTGAACATATCTGTCCAGTAGATTTAGCGGTGTCAGGTAACCTGCTGGTTAATCATTACCATGATTGCGCTTCTAATAAAAGTGGAACACACAAATTGCTGTGTGTGCGCGTTACTCTTTGCATCCTGTGTTGTTTTCGGGGCATTTATTCTGTTCTTTGTTCAATTAGGTATGTGAATGAGTGGAACGTGGCATGTGATGTCATAATGTTGGTGTGTAATTTAAAGCCTGTGTTCTGCAGTCGCTACACACAGTTCAAGCGCAGCGAGAGAGTGTGCGGTCGTTTTAGAATCATTGTTAACGCAGTCGGGGGGACGTTCAGGAATGCTTCCAAGTCTGAGCGGTGTATGCGTATCTTTAATTGGCAGGACACACGGACCCGGACTACGCTGCTGTTTTGTCTCCATTCTGAATTTGTTTCATTTTTATTGTTTTTGTTTTGTGGTATTAATTGTTTTAGATCTGTGTTATCTGATTTTCTTTTTTATGTGTATCTTGTGGACGAACTGCTTCCTACAGGGAAAGTTTGCTGATGAACAGTAAATTGTATCAACAATCATTTACGGGGGTTGGTTTATAACTTTTTTAATGAGTGATTCGGAAGTTTGAGATTTAGCTTATCCATGTCAACTTTTCTCACTCGTTGTGACAACTAACCTATACCACTCCCACACCATACTCATGTCAAAGTAGCTGGAGCAAATATAATATTCAATATAATAAACACTTATAATAGTATAATAGTGAATCAGGGTCAAGACAAAAACACATTTTGAAAGAAGGATTGATAAGGTATTGACTCATTGTTTAAATTGTGATAATTTTGAACAAAAGTTACATAATGTACCTTTAAACTGACCACTACTATGTTCATGAAGGGAGATTATGAGATATGATGTGTAAACTGGAATCAGTAGAGTCCGTAGTGGTGTTTGTGTCTGTTTATGTCTGTGCAGGACTCTCATTCTCCCACCCCCACCACAACAACTTAAAACCCTGTCAGTGGCTGGAGAATTGAGATCATGATTGGTAAACGACTCTTGTGTGATTGGGTGTCAGGCTGATAAACAGCCTCTGGGAATTACAGCCACATCCGAATCAATTTCCGCAAAACTGACAAATATTGCCGTGCCAGATGTTTCCAATGGCCCCTGCACACATGGCGCCAGTGTGTATCTCCATTAGATAAAGTGACTCCAGCATCTGTGGCCATAATGACAATGAAGTATCAGCCAGTCATGGCCTTTTAGTCACACATCTTTAATTGGTCACCCCTGTTTTTGTCTTGTGTAAGTCTATGAAAGGATAGATTGAGATTAATTGGTGTATAATTAACATTATGGGTGTGCTGTGTGACCAGAATATTCTAGGAGTAATTTTATATAACATAGTTCTTTTTGTTATTAAATATATTAAATAACCATGTGACAATTATTTTTCGATAATCTTGCAAATTAAATGTTTTACAAATGAAAGATAATTTCTCTCATTTCATTATTTTATCTTTTTTATGTTGTGTTGGGCGAAAAGCAAAATATAAGTTTATTCAGAGCAAATTAATGATAAATCTGGCATCAGAATAAGTTAGAGGTTCTTTTACAAAACCTTTTGCAAAATTAGACAAGTTCCAAGTATTAACATTTTAGTCAAGTTGCCTTTCTGTGTTAGCTTTTGAGCAATATGTTTAAGTTACATTGAATTGTTATTATTAGTTATTTATTTCCTCATTTTTAAATAGTTTTGCTTTATTTTTACTCCTTTTGTTTGCTTCTGTTGTTATCGGTCTTGTTTTACTTATGTATTTTTTTATATGCATTTTATGTATCCAAATACTATTAATAAAATTTGTATAAACATTTGACACATTTCTATCACGGTATGGTATATATCACCATACCTCTCAGTCCTAATTAACATTTAACATCTTAACTAACTAATACCCTAACACCTAATTAACTAATTAACACCTAATTAAAATACTCAACTTGTGAGATATAGAACTACCCTTCAACGGTGAAAATCTCTCCTCGACTAACACAAGTACACGTCTGTGATATGCAAAATACAGTTACAATTATGTCTAATTACTGTACAAGCATGTCAAACTACAAGATTTTTCATAGAACTTCAGAAAGTGATTGTTCTTTCAAAAACTTGACGTATTCTCCCAGCGTGCGCTATATAGCCGCTGTCAGTGGTGTTGTGAGTTTCTGATACATCTTCAGAGAGACTTAAAGGCTAGGAGAACGAATTCAGCTAATGATTTGTGTGGCCCCTCAATATCCCAGCCCATTGCTCACACACACTAGGATGGTGAATTAGCTGTCATCAAGTGTAGCTGACTGTGAAGCAACGCGCACGCACACAAGCTCCCCACTCAGCGATAACAAATCATTTTAAACCCTGTATTATGACTATAACTTTTCCCCCAATTCATGGCTGTCTGTCTTCGAGCTTGAGCTGTCTTCCCATTCCTTCCACATTCTGAGCACTCGGCTTCGCTCCACGCCCCGTCCCTCAGGAGCCTCTCAGACAGCTTTTTACCTCTGGGGAAAACAAAGACTTGACTGACTGCTTTCACTTGCTGTTTGAAAGCAAACTAAATGCCTTAACTCAGTCTCGGGTCTTCATGCGTTTCTCCATTAGTTGGACAGAGGAGTTATGCTGAGAAATAGTGTGGGAGTTATTTTGAAAGGCTCATTACATGCAGATCACTTCTTTGCTCAACGATGGTGGTTTATGTGTACATATGTAGAGTGTGATGGATGGGGTTGTGCCATATGTGCACAAGTGAATGCATTTATACATGTGTATGCATTCAGACAGGAGGAACACAATGAGTTGAGAATCAGTGTGTGCTCATTTCAATATTGCTCTCAGTCTCTCCCCCTGTTATGAAGCCAAGCAAGAAGGACATTAGTGCCCCCCTCTCTCTCTCTCTCTATTACCCCCCCCCCCCCCTCTCTCTCTCTCTCTCTCTCTCTCTCTCTCTCTCTGGTGCATGCTGTAAGTGTGGAGTGTGGAGGTGGGAGCCGATTTGAAATGGCCTTGTTTTGATTTTAGACATCACAAAATATTTAATACATCACTGGTTCTCAACTGGTGGGTCGCGACCCCAAAAATGGCTCGCAGGATAGTTGTGATAGGGTCACAGACAGCAGGAAAAGAAAACAATGCTGAATGCAAAATATTAAATGCAACTAACCATTTAATCATGCATGGATAGGATAGCACAATAAATAGTCTTTAAAAGGAAGGGGGAAAACACTTTCTATATTTTTTGTTGTTGAAGACTCTACAGTAGTTCTCTTACGAGAGTATCTCTCGTACTGCGTAATATCTTACGCTATGGGGAAAACCTCTTTTCCACGAGATATTGAAGCCAAAAATTATCCTTTAATTTTGATTAATGTAAAACGCTGTGCGGCAGCGTGCAGACATAGGCAAGACGGCTCGCGCGCCTATTGGCTGCCCTGCGGCCACAGCAGCAAGCCTATCGAGAGAGGCCCTGCGTGACGTGACGTCCAATGGGGGTACTTCGCGCCCATTTCGTCGCGTCCCGCCAGAATAGGCGTGGCCTTGGCCTATAAATACGCTCGACAGGCTGATACAAACTGATTTTCAACTCTTCAGCGAAGCACTACTGCATCGCTGGATCCGGAGTGAGAAGCCGCGCCGTCTGATTGTAAGCCTTCTGCGGGACGAGCCTTCGAGCCTGAAGTCGCTGGCCTGCACCTCGCCGCCTTCAGCCGCCGTACCTGCTACGCTTTCCGGCGTTCATATCCTTTTCACTGCTGAGTGTGTGTTCGCCGCTGCGACTCACACTCTATCTCTGTTTTCTATCTGTTCTAAAAGAGCAAGCGTCTTTTTAAAGATGCAAAGATCCTGCGGCTCGTGCCGAGCCACACTCAGCGACGGGGACCGTCATGTCATCTGCGCTTCCTGCCTGGGTGAGGATAATGCGGCTCTCGCTCTCGTCGAAGGCGGATGCCCTCATTGCGAGCTAATGCCTATGGTGACTCTGAGGACTCGCCTGGCATCCTTCTCAGAGCCTGCACTTCAACCCGCTGTGACGCCGCGCCGTAAAAAGCGCCGCGCTCAGCGCGTTCCCGAGCCCTCTCCTGCCCGCCTAAGCTCGCCGGTTCGCCCGCTAGCTTCGCCGGCATCGCTCGAGTCACTCACCGATGGACAGCGGCCGCCGTCTGCCACCGCTTCCGCCATTGAGATCGACGAAACAGCCGAGGCTTGTTCTATCCTGGCGTCGGACAGCGAAGATTGGGCGAGCTCTGTGGACCTCCCCTCCGCTGTTCGCGAGCCTTCCGGGAAAAGAGCGGGCATTGAGTCTGAGTTGATGCGTCTGCTCTCTCAAGCCGTCGACAACCTCGGCCTCGACTGGGAGGCGCCCGCGCAACCCCCGCGCAACCGACTGGATGGATGTTTCCTCAAGAAGGACCACGCCCCATCACAGTCCAGACCCGCGCCTTTTCTTCCTGAGCTTCACGAAGAAGTCGCGAGGTCTTGGAACGCCCCCTTCTCGGCCAGAATGCGTACATCTGTCTCTGCTGCATTCTCCACTGTAGACGGTGCGAAAGACAGAGGGTACCTTTCTCTTCCTCCTGTGGAAGCAGCGGTAGCATCACATCTCTGCCCGCCCTCTGCTGGACGGCGAGCACAGACGGTGTTGCCATCTAAAGCCTGCCGAGTGACGTCAGCCATGCACGGTCGCGCTTACACCGCCGCCGGGCAAGCTGTGTCGGCGCTACACACAATGGCCATCCTGCAGATCTTCCAGGCCGACCTTCTCCGAAAAATGGACGAGGAAGGCGTGGGATCGATCAGCGTTGCGGATTTAAGGAGCGCTACAGACCTGGCTCTTCGCGCCGCTAAATCTGCTGCACAGGCCGTTGGGCGGAACATGGCCTCTCTCACCGTGGCTGAGAGACACCTATGGCTAACGCTGTCTGAAATGACGGATTCGGAGCGCTCTGTGTTTCTCGACGCGCCCATTTCGCCAGTGGGCCTCTTCGGATCTGCCGTCAAAGATTTCGCGGACAGATTCCAGGAGGTTCAGAAGACATCGCAGGCTATGAAGCACTTCCTCCCGAAGCGCTCTAGCTCCGCAGCAGGTCGCTCGAAACAGCCGTCTGCCCGCAGCTCACAGCCACAGCCTGCACCACCGGCCGCCGCTTCTCAGCGCCGCCAGGCCCGAGAACAGAGACCGCGCTCTCGCTCTGCTGGACGCCGCCCCCCTCAGCGCGGGCCCCGGCCGAGGATTGAGATCAAGCCCGAGGTCTCAAAGCCTTCCTAGCCATCCTAGGAAAGCGACGGTGTTCAAATCTCGCTGCGGCCGGATTTTCACCGAAACATTTCGCTCGTCCAGTTCCATGCGATGTGACTGTTCCAGTGTATTTAGCAGTCAACAAGTCGGTTCATTTGCCCGCTTGCCTGCACACAACAGCCGTTTTTACGGCTACCCAGATAAATCCAATAAAGAGTGTATTTTCTGGTGTCCCGGCCATAGCCGATGGTGTTATGAGTGTTGTAAGAATGCCCACGTCACAGTGCCCATTCCCACACACAGACACAGCCCGCCACAGTTCAGGGCTAGCACAAATAAAATCGACTCATGTCGATTGTGCAAACGTAGTGAATGTGCCCACGACACAGTGCCCACAAACACTACACAGTGCGTGTCCCACGGTTTCTGTAAAAACGAAACCAACACATATTCAGTCAGCGCAAGCCGACGGTGTTTTCAGTGCAGTAAATGTGCCCGCTGTCCCGCGCCCACATTCACTCACAGACACGCTGAACCCTACGGGGCTTGTCCCGCTCGTTCTCTCTCCACAATGTGTCATAGAGAAAGCGAGTGCGAACAGCCTGCCCGCCGTGATCGGCGCGCCCCCCGCCTCGCGCACTCTAAACGCAGTGTTCATGTCTCAGCACACCGAAGCTCTGCAGCCGCCGCTGTGCCGCGGCCAGAGCCCGGATATCATTCTGCCTCTAGCTATCCACGCGAATGCATGGGCAATGCTTCCCGGGGTATCAGAATGGGTGTTGAACACTATAAAGAGAGGCTATTCGCTACAGTTCGCTCGACGTCCCCGCCGTTGCACGGCGCGTGTCGAAACCACGGTGGACAACGAAGTATCTCATCTACTTCGAACCGAAATAGCGAAACTACTGAGCAAAGGGGCCATAGAACCTTTATCTCAGGCTCAGAGCGAAGGGGGTGTATACAGCAGATATTTTCTGGTACCGAAAAAAGACGGGGGTCTCAGACCCATTCTAGATCTGCGACAATTGAACAAAGCGCTTCTGAAACGCAAGTTCAAAATGCTGACAACCAGCAAAATCCTCGCGCACGTGCGCCAGGGAGACTGGTTCATGTCAATAGATCTGAAAGACGCCTATTTCCAAATACAGATTGCGTCACGTCACAGGCGATTCTTGAGATTCGCCTTCGAGGGCCAGGCATATCAATACACAGTCCTACCGTTCGGCCTGTCTCCAGCACCCCGTATATTCACGAAGTGCATGGACGCGGCTCTCGCACCCCTGAGACTTCAGGGCATGCGAGTTTTGAACTACTTGGACGACTGGTTGATTCTAGCTCGATCACGATCAGAGCTCATAGAACACAAGACCGCATTACTCGAGCATCTCGAGAATTTGGGTCTCACAGTCAATTGGGCGAAGAGTTCGCTGTCTCCCAGCCAGGAAATCTCCTTCCTGGGAACAGTGATGGACTCCCTGTCTATGACAGCACGTCTGTCGCCGGAGCGAGGACTGAACATTCAGCGCGCCGTGAAATCCTTCCGCCGCGGCTCTATAGTCCAGCTCAAACGGTTTCAGAAAATGCTGGGCCTTATGGCCTCAGCATCTTCAGTACTTCAGCTGGGCCTGCTTCGCATGCGCCCACTGCAGTTATGGCTGAAAGCACGAGTTCCGCCCGGGGCTTGGGCCGCTGGTCTGTTTCGCCTCAGGGTCGACAGGAAATGCGTCTCGGCTCTGAAACCTTGGAAAAAAGCCGACTGGTACCAGTCAGGCGTGAGTCTGGGGACTCCCTCGAGTGTGATGGTGGTGTCCACGGACGCCTCCACCTCGGGGTGGGGAGCACTGCTCGAGGGCAGACCGTTCTTTGGCCAGTGGTCAGAACGGGAGAAGCTCCTACACATAAACTGTCTAGAAATGCTGGCAGTAGACAACGCGCTAAGGCGTTTTTGTCCCCAGATAAAAGGCCGCCACGTCTTAGTCCGGTCGGACAACATGTCAGTGGTGGCATACATAAATCACCAGGGCGGCACCAGGTCCCGAAGCCTTTACAGGCTGACGAAACGCCTCCTGGGCTGGGCTCAGCACAACCTGCTTTCACTGAAAGCAGCGCATGTGCCTGGTCACCTGAATCTGGGACCAGACAGACTGTCCAGAAACAATGTCCCAGCAGGGGAATGGTCGCTGCACCCGCAGACGATCCAACTGCTGTGGGAGACATTCGGCAGAGCGCAGGTGGACCTGTTCGCGTCCCAGGAAAACGCTCACTGTCCGGACTTTTTCTCCAAGAGCAGGGACGCGCTGGCCCACGTATGGCCCCGACGCCCCCTCTATGCTTTTCCCCCCGTTTCGCTCCTGCCCCAAGTGCTGGAACGAATCAGGGAAAATGGATGCCCAGTGCTGCTCGTGGCTCCGCTATGGACGAACCAAACCTGGTTCCCAGTCCTGATGCAGCTGGCCAGCACTGCCCCGTGGCCGATACCGGTGAGGAGAGACCTCCTCTCTCAGGCAAAGGGCTCGATTTGGCATCCTCGCCCGGAGTTATGGTCCCTACATGTGTGGGCCATCAACGGGTACCCGCTAACCTCCCGGAGGGAGTGTTAAACACGATCACGCAGGCTAGGGCCCCGTCTACTAGACGGCTCTACTCCTCGAAATGGTCAGTGTTCTCTACCTGGTGTCAAGCTCAGGGCTTTACACCCGTAGACTGCGGGGTTACGGAAGTGCTCTCCTTCCTTCAGGAGCTGCTGGATAAGGGTAGAACCCCGTCCACGCTCAAAGTATACGTGGCGGCCATAGCGGCGTTTGCAAAACCGACGTCTGGCCAGTCACTGGGGAAGAACGACCTTGTCGTGCGATTCCTCAGGGGAGCGCGGAGGCTGAATCCTTCCAGACCTCCCTCAGTCCCTATGTGGGACCTTTCTACGGTTCTGGAAGCCCTGAAAGGTGCCCCATTCGAGCCAATCCATTTGTCAGACATGAAGCACCTGTCTTTCAAAACGGTATTTCTTGTGGCTCTTGCTTCAATGAAGCGCGTGGGGGACTTGCAAGCGCTTTCAGTAAGCGCGTCCTGTATTGAGTTTGGGCCTAATGACTCAAAAGTCATACTCAAACCAAGGCACGGGTACGTGCCAAAATCCCTCAACACACCGTTCAGGGCCCAGGTTATTTCCCTGTGCGCCCTCCCGGTGAACAATGAGGAAGCGGATGCTAATCTCCTTTGCCCCGTCAGGGTGCTGAGAGCTTATGTGTCCCGCTCGTCTGTCTTCAGGCAGACCGAGCAGCTCTTTGTTTTGTTTGGCGGACGCTCCAAGGGACTGGCCGCATCAAAACAGAGCCTATCCAGATGGATAGTCGATGCCATAGCGCTGGCTTACACCTCTAAGGGCCTGCAGTGTCCTTTGGGTGTCAGAGCGCACTCCACGAGAGGCGTGGCCTCTTCGTGGGCGTGGTCTAGTGGGATTTCCTTGCATGATATCTGTATGGCGGCAGGCTGGGCCTCGCCGTCTACATTTATAAGGTTCTATAACCTAGAAGTTCCCGCCTTACAGGCCAAGCTGCTGTCGGTCTAGAATTCAGTACTATCTGTCCCGCTGCGCCGGCGCAAAATGCTGAGTTTTGATTGAGTATCACTCACTGATCGATGGAACACCTCCATGGGTGTTGAATGGCCCGTATTTTTGCCCAGTTCAGGCTGAACGCGTTCACCCTGTCTGCGGGATATATTGTTGACATAACTAGCTCCTATGGGATGCTATTACGTGGGGAATGATGCTGGTAGCCTCTCTTCTCCGACTCTCTGTGAGTCTACGGTGATTATGCACTATATGAGCCCCGGGCTACTGCCCTTGGGACTTTGGTGTCGGATCCCAGTACGCACGGCGTCTTACATTGTGTTCCCCATAGCGTAAGATATTACGCAGTACGAGAGATACTCTCGTAAGAGAACGTACTCGGTTACTAACGTAACCTCGGTTCTCTCTAGAGAGGGAACGAGTACTGCGTATCTTGCCGTGCATACAACAGCGCTGGTTCGCTTCAACGTTGAAAACCAGTTTGTATCAGCCTGTCGAGCGTATTTATAGGCCAAGGCCACGCCTATTCTGGCGGGACGCGACGAAATGGGCGCGAAGTACCCCCATTGGACGTCACGTCACGCAGGGCCTCTCTCGATAGGCTTGCTGCTGTGGCCGCAGGGCAGCCAATAGGCGCGCGAGCCGTCTTGCCTATGTCTGCACGCTGCCGCACAGCGTTTTACATTAATCAAAATTAAAGGATAATTTTTGGCTTCAATATCTCGTGGAAAAGAGGTTTTCCCCATAGCGTAAGATATTACGCAGTACTCGTTCCCTCTCTAGAGAGAACCGAGGTTACGTTAGTAACCGAGTACGATTCACCTGTCACTGTGTATTACACCAATAGTATTAGTATTTAGTACATTCTTTTTTTATGTGTTAGACTGGTAAGTCACTGTTGTTTCTTATGCATTTTCCTAATTGTCATGTAAATAAACAAGTAATTAGCTTAGGGTAATATACTTACAAATTAGTGTTTTGGGGTCATTTTGTTGAATTGTCAATGATAAACACTATTTGTGAAAAGTATACGATAAACAGTATTTTTTCCATGTGTTATGGTAAATCATACTTCTGCTGCTGCTTATGCAATTATGAAATAGTAATGTCAATAAATAAATATGTTATTGTTAAATAACTAAATTAATGAATTGATATATGATATTATATAATATAATATTAACTATGCTTGTTGTTGGGTAATATTAATAAATGTTAGTGTTTTAGGGACATTTTATTGTGGATTGTGTAGGGTGTTGGGTTACCACCTCATGTCTGATAGGTCCTGAAGTAAAGCAGCTTAGAGTCAGTGTTTTACATAATCTTATCTTAGATTCCCCCCGTTGTTCTTCCACTAAGCACCAGACCAGAGCTGTGTTGCACTGAGTCGTGACCTACACAACAGTTTGGTTTGGCATGATGTCAGTCCCCGTGGGCACGTCCTCCCTCTATCCCACAGCAGGTTCAGTTGTATGCCTCAGATTAACTCTAACATTGAGGATATGCCGTGCTGTGGAAGAGCAAACTCACAATGGGAGCATGAAGTGAAGATGGGGTGAAGTTATGCTTCAATTAAGTTATGGTTAAACTTGTTTATCTAGAGCCATTTAACTGACACATAGAGTCGACATAAATGTATTTACACAACACTCACATTGAATGGAAAAACATGCATTGTGTGTTTGGATGTTGATTATTGATTTGTGTGCACAGTGGACTGAACGAATGATGTAGGTGGACTGAAATGAAGGAGCGGCAGTGGAAAGACGCAGTAGGAGCCTTTGCCAGTCCAGCTGCTCTCCTGTGATGTGAATTAAAGGTTTTAGAGCAGAATCCCTCTCAATAGCTATGTTTCCATCCAAAGTAGCACATTTAACTTATGTGCAAAATTGGAAATATTGCATAAAACATTTGTGAATAAAAGCAGTGTTTCCATCTCATGTGTTCGAGAGATCAAAATAGTCACTTCCTTGGATAAATTATTGCAAAATATATGTAATAAAAATGGAAGTTGCTGCAATCAGGGAAGCCACTGTGGCTCTTTTTTTGTAAATCAGAGTGCGCAGGTGAAACATAATAAACAATCTCATGTTATCTAACGTTCTGAGGTGGATGCCTGGTGTTTTATACCAAACCATTTTGATGATTTTAACGCAGGCATTTCTGATTGGACCAAACCAACAATTGAGATGCTGTGCAATGAAATTGGTCCGTTGCAGTCCAGTAATCCAATTACCCCCTATATTGAGGCAAAGAGCTGTGAGTTTTTTTGTTGCATATCGAGCAATTTATTCAGTAAATGTGTTCTGTCAGGTTTAAGTTCTGTTTTCTTGTACTTTTATATTGTAGTATTTTGTTTTCCTGCCTGGGTTCTGTTCCTGTTTCCTTTGTTCCCCACTTTCCTGCTCTTCATTTCTTTCCATGGTTACTGATTTAGTTACACACCTGTTTCTAGTTTACTTAGTTAACCTGTGTATATGTAGCCCTCAGTTTTAGAATATCTTGTTGTTATCATAGGCATGCCAATCCTATTCATGTTTCAGTCTGACTGCTCTGGTCAGATTTTGTGTGGTTTATGTGACTTTCTCACGCCATGTAAAACGTAAAGATATCAGACATTTTTATAGGAAACATGCTGAAAGTCGCTGCTGAAACAACGTTGTGTTGTTGCACAAAATAGGTGGATGGCATAGCTAATATTTATTTTCTGGTGAAAATGTAACTTTTACCTTCTCAACAGTGCAACATGTTTATATTTTCTTTCTTACTTTTTTCACGTTTTTCTTAACATATGATTTATCTGATGACAAAAATAATGCATCAGTGTCTTGTAAGGGACATTTTTTTATACTTGCTGAAGGACAGCAATGCAAACAAGATAAAGATGAAAGTATTCAAGAGATGGAAAAATTGCCTAAAAATGACACCATTGCCTGTCTTTATCAGATACATCTAGGTAACCTGGAAATGTCTTGTCAGTGTATATAATTTAAAACTTACATTTCTTATAGTTAAATTAGTAGCATTACAAATTAGTAGGTAAGTGAGTAGCATAGCTACTTTTAGTTTTTTTCCTTCAGAACATTGGTTACCGAAAGCTGTAGTTCCCTTTCGAACGGTCACTTCGTATTGCGTAGCTATACGCAGTGGGGAAACTCCTTTTCCTCGATTTACTGAAGCCTTTATGTAAAGCGCATTTGCAGCTGCACAGCTATAACATTAGCGTCTGGCTCGCTCATAGGCTGCGCTGCGGCAACTGCACATCCAATGGCGCGGGCAATGAGAACACTCTGCGTCATACACGTCAGAGCCCGCCAAGGGGGCGTGACCTCAGTCTATAATAGTCCCCGAATTTGCCATTATAGCAGATTTTACTCCTTCAAGGGTTAGTTCACCCAAAAATGAAAATGATGTCATTAAAGACTTAAGACCTCCGTTCATCTTCAGAACAGAGTTTAAGATATTTTAGATTTGGTCCGAGAACTTTCTGTCCCTCCATTGAAAATGTATGAACGGTATACTGTCCCTGTCCAGAAAGGAAATAAAGACATCATCAAAGTAGTCCATGTGACATCAGTGGGTTAGTTAGAATGTTTTGAAGCATCGGAAATACATTTTGGTCCAAAAATAACAAAAACTACGACTTAATTCAGCGTTGTATTGTCTTCCGGTTCTGTTGGGGATACTACAGCAGATGCTGAATCCGTAGTTTTGTCAAACAAGAGGGTTTTTGAGGCTGTCCGAATCTTTGAGACCATCAGAGTTTACTTTGTGAGAACTAAAATTACTAAAACCAAACCTATAACTGAAATAAAAATAAATTAAAGCTATATAGAAATACATAAAAAATAATAGTAATGACAAAAGCACATAACAAAACTATACTTAAACTAAAAAAATAACGAAAACTGAAAATATGAAAAGCTAATTCAAAAATGTAATAAATACTATAATAGAATAACTATTAAGGTAAATAAACAATACTAAAATAAAGCCGTAAAGAAGACTGTTTCTGTCTCTCTCTTTATCTCTGTATCTGTTCTTCTCTCTCTCTCTTGTTTCTTTCTCACCTTCACTCAGATTAACCTACAGAGGAGGATGCGGGTCACAGGTGTGATAACCCAAGGAGCCAAGCGCATCGGGAGCCCAGAATATGTTAAGTCGTACAAAGTGGCCTACAGCGATGACGGAAAGACCTGGAGGACGTACAAAGTCAAGGGCACGGAGGAAGATATAGTGAGACATTTTTTTTTTAATTAGCGAAAAAGAGCCACATCAGTCACTCAGTATGTGCTTTTGCTTCTCTCTATGCCATATGCATTTTCAGTCTAGATTTTTAGGGGATAAATGAGAGTTGTCAGGGCCTCAGAGGACATATGGTGTCCATCCTGACAGATGCCGTCATTTTATTATTAGACCGTGTCCAGATCTCCTCTAATAACTTTGAGTAGTTGCCATTTTGATCATTTCAGACACTGTTTTGTTATTAGGGGATTTTAGCCATTATGTCATATTGTATTATATTATGTATTCTTGCTCTAAACAACAGTGATAATTCCATCAAAATATGTACATACCAAATTGTTATCAGTATTCTCTTTTACATATACAGTATTTTGCATACATATAGGGTAGCCACACTTCATTTTCATTTCCAAAAATGAAAATTGTCATAATTTACTCACTCTTATTTCATTTCAAACCTGTATAACTTTATTTTTTTCTGTGGAACATAAAAGAAGATATTCTGAAGATTGTTGGTAATTAAATATTTTAATTTACTTCCATTATATAGACAGCATTTGCAATGGAAGTCGATGTAAATTATATATGTTCCACAGAAGAAAGAAAGCCATACAGGTTTGGAACGACATAAGGGTGAGTAAACGATGACACAATTTTTTTCAATTTGGGTGAATTAACCCATTATTTTTTTATTTATTTATTTATTTATTTTTTTTTATTCATTTGTCCAGAACCTAAAGTTTTTTTAAACACTCATACTTTTGCTATCTTGCAAGCACTGATTTCCTTTGAGAAATGCAATCCTAGTCCAGTTTAATCTAGTTTCGACCCTTTTACCTCAAACATTTTTCTCCCTCCAGATCTTCCGTGGAAATATTGATAACAATACTCCATTTGCCAACTCCTTTACGCCTCCTATCGAGGCTCAGTATGTGCGGATCTATCCGCAGGTGTGCAGGAGACACTGCACTCTTCGCATGGAGCTCCTGGGTTGTGAGCTCACGGGTGAGTCACCTCAGTAGACAGCATACATCATTCTGAGAGCACATCCAAAGGGGACTTTAAAATGGTGTTATACTTCTGAAACATTGTCCAGACTGTCAATAAAATGTAACACAACAGGGTTGAAGTCAGTTCTGTTTTCTCTTACCCAGTTCAGGGGACTTATTTTATAGGGATCTGAATGATAGGAGGGCTCAACAATAAGAATTTTTTTTTTCTGTTGGTCCACTTGTGCCAGTAGTTTCTGATTAATATTTGCACTGCCAATGTCCCCACCACAAAAATGAACAATTATTTTAGTACTTCAGTATTTATAAGAACATGTTTTAACCAAAAATGACAAATAATTTATAATTTTTTTAATAGGTTTAAAATGTAAATAATAGCTAGAAATCATGCAGCTATATATTCATAAACACACTTTTTATTGAAAATGATTGCATATAGTTGTTTTCACAAGACATTTGATTTCAACAAAACCTCATATGTGTATTTATTCAGATCGGTAACTACTTGATGACATATTTAAAATTTCAGCATTGCTCAAAACATGAAAACAAACCAAAGGCATAAAAACACATATTCATGATCAATATGAACATAAGATGCAAGAACACAGTGCTGGCCCAAAAATAAAAAAGTTGCATTAACTATCCTGAATCTCTTTCACACTGGCCTTAAGCCATCCTTATTGTTGAGCCCATAAAAGTTCATAATATAATTCATATTATTTTCAAGCTCAGTATCTGGGCAATATATCCTCTAATTTAAATATTTTTTATTTATTTTTAAATTTTTAATTTTTTTATTGTTTTTACTATATAACACCATTAAAAACAACAATTGTTGACCACTGTGCTGTGAAATATGTCTAAGGACAATCAATTAATAAAATAATAAAGAAACAAATTTCAAACCTAACACAAGAGCAACAACCACACAATAAATCCACTATATACTTAAAAAGAGGAAATTAATATGTTTACATCTTTGTTTTAAAAGGATGTAGGGGCAGTCCTTATAAAACAGTTAGGCTGTTTTCCAGAGTTTTCATTTCTGCCTAGCCCGGGGAACCTTTAGCGGTCCCTGATCGAATTACCTTAAAGAAGTGTGGAGATGTGAACAGATAGTAAGTTAGTGAGGAATGCAGGTGCTAATCCATTCCAGGATTTAAAAACAAGTAGCAACACTATAAAATCTATTTTGTAGTTAATTGGAAGCCAATACAACTGGTTAGAGGCATTGCAGTGGCGTTGTCTACCTTTTTATGCTTGAATTTGTTATTTAGACAATACATAAATGATAGTTTACCTGCATTCCTTGCTAAAACAATATCCAGAATGGCTGGTCATAAAACACTAACCTGCCAACATTAGCTTGTTCCAGCATGGAAGTTGATTTTTGGTGTAATATGGTTTGTGAGCTAATGACATGCCTTTGAATCCTTCAGGGTGTTCAGAGCCAATGGGCATGAAGTCTGGCCACGTTCAGGACTACCAAATCACAGCCTCCAGCATCTTCAGAACTCTTAACATGGACATGTTCACCTGGGAGCCTGGGAAAGCAAGACTGGATAAACAAGGGAAGGTCAATGCCTGGACGTCTGGACACAGTGATCAGTCCCAGTGGCTGCAGGTAGGGTTTATTATAATGTCCTTATATGTGTACGAACAGTGTACAGTGTGTATGTTATTGGCGCTGATTCTACAGAACTCAACAGAATAGCTGCAAATGATTGCATGAAGAGATGAAATATGTGTTGTAATAAAAATATCACTGCAGCACAGCTCAGGGTGTAGTCTATAAAACATGATTATCCCTAATACAGAACCTAAACAAAGATCAAAGCCTTATCATGAGGACAAGATTCTTGCTATTTAGCTCGCAGAATCAAAGTTTCAACAAAACCCCTGTTATCCCTTCTCCTTAGAGCATCTTCGTTCTACTTGCTCAGTCCCTGTTCATTAAGGTAACCGATCTATCAGGCTTCAAGAGAGAGATATTTGCCATCATTCAAGCCAAGTATCTTGATACCATTGTCATCACTTCATATTTAACCATATTTCCCTTTAATCCTGGCTTTAAATCACTGGCTCAAATTTTATTTTAATTTAAATATGTAGTATTATAAATTACATCTGCTTATTATGAAACTTTAAAAAAAAAAAATTTTCTTCCTTAAATGTAATGTATTCAAGTGATGGCAAAACTAGATTTTTATTATCCATTACTCTCATGCCACATGATCCTTCAGAAATCATTCTAATATGCAAAAATTGGATTTACAGTGTATAGTGGGTCATGTGTCACAATATGCATTATGCAAGGCTATTAAATACATTTTAAATATTATAATTATTATGTAAAAGAAAAAAAAATAGGTACACCTTGCTAGTATTGGGTTTTACCCACTTTTGCCTTTACAACTGCCTTAATTTTTTGTGGCAGTGATTCAACATGGTGCTGAAAATATTCCTCAGAGATGTTGGCCCTTATTGACATGATAGCATCACGCAGTTGCTGCAGATTTGTCAGATGCAAATCCATGATGCGAATCTCCCGTTCCACCACATTCCTCTATTCACCACTGTGCTCTGTTGGTTTGAGATCTTGGACTGTGGAGGATATTTGAGTAAGTGAACTCACTGTCATGTTCAAGCAATTTGAGATGATTTGAGGTTTGTGACATGGTGCGTTATCCGGCTGGAAGTGGCCATCAAAAGATGGGTACACTGTGGTCATAAAGGGATGGACATGGTCAGTAACAATGCTCTGCAGGCTGTGGCGTTAATGATGCTCAATTGGTACTTAGGGGCCCAAAGTGTGCCAAGAAAACGTCCCCTACACCATTACACCCCCACCACCAGCCTGAACCACTGATACAAGGCAGGATGGATCCATGCTTCAAGTTGTTTACGCCAAATTCAGACCCTACCATCTGAATGTCGCAGCAGAAATCGAGACTCATCAGACCATGGAACATTTTTCCAATCATCTATTGTCCAATTTTGGTGAGACCGTGCCAATTATAGTCTCAGTTTCCTGTTCCTAGATGACAGGAGTGGCACATGTTGTGTCTTCTGCTGCTTCTGCCCATCTGCTTCAAGGTTCAACGTGTTGTGTGTTCAGAGATGCTCTTCTGTAGACATTGGTTGTAACGGTTATGAGTTACTGCTGCCTTTCTATCAGTTTGAACCAATCTGGCCATTGTAATATGGTGTACTTGTATAGCATCACTCCACTCTCTCTGGCTACTCCGTTTATCTGCGTATGTATATTTTAGGAAACAATACATCTATATAAACTATATATTGTCAATAAAACAACAATAAAACAATATGTGCATATAGCTACTCTGATTATCTTCACTGTAATAAAATGAAATATGACGTAAAACACAACCCTGTCTCTTTTTATTAAATGTCAGTATTATTGATCAATAATAGCCATTATAAAAAGTATAAGTAAAAGGTATAAGAAGCTATACAATATGAAATAAAGCAAACAATTCAGTCAAACATACAAAGTCAGCGCTCTAGTAGGCTATAACGGTAAAGGTAAATAGCCTAAATATATAAAGATATGAAACTTCACTTTGCACTCAGCAGAGTTGGTGTGAGATTCTTGGATATCCGGCTGTCTCAAGTCCAGCACAAGTCACCTCTAGATGCATCCTCGATAAAAGGGGCGGATCAAGAACACATCCGGGGATTCGAACTGTACTGATGATCATTCACAAGTCCACAAGAACACAAATACAGAAATGAACGAATATTGAGAAACGGCCCATGTCTACATGCCTAAATGCATTAAGTTGCTGCCATATTATTGGCTGATTTGATATTTGCATTAACGAGCAGTTAAACACCTAATAAAGTGACAGTGAGTGTACGTTATAATTCAAAATAGCTAAATGTTCTGGGTATTTTGTCCAGCACTGATATAATTCTGTTTGTTATTTTTGATAGACAGCTCTGTAATAGATGGGGTTGTGCTATTTTCCATAGGGCTTTGACTGTTGTTCATGAGATGCAGGGAATGTCATCACATCTGAATAATTTTCTAGCTCATGAGGTGCTAAAAATGATTAATATCCTGAGATTACTGAATAAATGCTCCAGTGCAATCACAGAAATTGAGCGAGTGTGAGACAATTGGGCACATTTCAAACATCTGTTGCCATGGTGAACTGTGAGCTTCTGCAGTGGTTGCCCCAATGGAATAATCAATACCAGTGGCATCAGAGAATGACTTTAGGCTTAATAGATTAATGGAATTAATCAAGCTTAATGACAAATTAAGTATTCCAATTAATCAAGACAATTGCAGTGCTGCCGAGGCAAGAATTACCTCACAAACTGCAGGAACATCAGAGACATTTTGACCGAACGAAACACAGTGCTGTTCTAAATCACACTACATCAAGATCCTGAAGATGTCACCGTGTCTCAGCAGTGCACTTGCTTTTACATCCACTTTTAGATCAGGAGTCCTTTATTTCTACAGTATGTCCATTGATTTTGGTGAAAACAAATCTGTTTTTACTCGCAGCCCTTTATTTCAATCTTTGTTAATGATCTTGGTATTTCCAGTCTGTTAAACGGTTTGGTCTCTGTGTGCTGACATGTTCAGTCAAGGAGACATTTTACATGGTGGATGCTCATGTCAATATTGAGTAAGACTCCAAGTGAAAAGTTCATTTGCCTACATTCATTTAGCTGGATTAGAAACTGCATCAAATTGATGCAAATAAAGTCTTATATTGCCAGGCAGTTTGTTTTAGTGAATTAAAATACAGGCGGGAGTCACAAACAACATTATCTTTTCCATCTGTCGCAAAGTTTCCCCCCATTAACCAATCAAAAAAACAAACCATACTGCTTTTCCAGGGACTTCTGAGGTCAAACAAACCACTCCCATTAAAATGTATATAAATCCCTATGACAGGTTTTGGAGCTGTTTGAATTAACCAATTACTCACCAGCCCTTCAAATACACTGCAAGTCAGCTCTTTTTCCTCTGTTTGGACATACACCACAGCAAGAAGGACCCTTGAAGTTTCTGTTGATTGCTTCCAAACATGCTGAGTCGACCAACAGGCAGTGAGGAGACGGTCATCCTCCCCTACTTACATCTGTCTAGCCTGCCTGGGTCTATCTTTGGCTTTTCTCCCCGCAGATATTGAAAAATTGCCTTTTCGACTCGTTCCTCTCCCTGCTCTTCGAGTGTAATGAATCAATTTAGTGTCCTCATTTGTGGTTTCCTGTGTCTGCGCCACTACTCAAATAGAGATGTGACCTCAGTCCCACACAGAGAACTTTTAGCCTTCATCAGACAAGGCATGAGAAAGAGCACTTAGATTCATTATGGTTCTTAAGCCTGCTCATTATGGACTGTGTGCATGGACAGTTTGAGAGATCTTTGCAGTGGTTTTCTTCTGTAAAGATGAGGACTAGAATTTACAAGACATGATATCAAAGTCAGCGTTTCTCCAACCGTCGCCAGGGGGTTTGTGGAAAATTTCTGAAATGAGAACAAAAAACCTTTCTGCGAATCCATGACAAGCTTTTCCAGCAGCCCGGATTCTGGAAGGATATTCCCATTCATTTTCTCCATATAGACATTTCAAAATAACATATAAGCCCTGAACCAATCCATAGTTTCAAAATGAATCACATTACAACATCATAAACAATTTGAACAGAATTTGAAAAAGATTACAAGAGTACAAGATTGTGTGCTTAAGATTGACCATTCATATAATCAAATCTGCAATGATGATATAGTATAAAACTGTTGATAATTTTTTTAGTCGTGGTTGCCCAGCTTTCAGTTTCTCAATTATGTTTAGTTACTGCTTCTTTGTACGCTATATAAAAGCATTTATAACCCTGCAGTGGCCTGTTATCTGTCTCAAGCTCTTCACACTGTTCAGACCAAAGTTATCATTACCCTGTAGAGGGGTCTTTCTTTTCACTAGAAAGACGTTATACTAACAAAGATGTGAAATAAACTTAAATTTATATGTTAATTATAGCTGGAAAGTGTCATTTCACACACATTGCAAAATAATTTTATTGATTTTAAGCCAAGTCGAAATATATTAACATCATGTTAGTTGTGTTAGAGGTCACATATGTCTTTTAAATTGTTCCTTTTGTACTGCAGCCTCACAATAATTTGACTTTGTATTTCATTTGGCCTGGGGTCATTTTAGACAAATTCTTACATGTTTCATCAGACAGATATATATATATATATATATATATATATATATATATATATATATATATATATATATATATATATATATATATATATATATATATATATATATATATATATACAATTCAGCTTTGGCAGGAATAGATTACATTTTAAAATATATCAAAATAGAAAATTGTTAGTTTAAATTAAAAACAAATTTAAAAACAATATTACTGTTTTCAGTTTACTTTTGATCAAATGCAGCCTTGGTGAGCATAAGAGACTTATTTCAAAAACATTTAAAAAATGGTAGTGACCTCAAACTTTAGTGTTTTTTTATTATTATTATTTTTTATTAATGCTTTAATGTCAACAGCAAGTAGCATGTACAGTGCCATATCTCATATAAAACTTTAGTGTTACTTTAGTGTAAATATCAGAGTAAAGAGGGTATATTGTGTTCTCATTTAAACTGCAATGTTTGTGGTTAACTCTTTATTTCTGACGTTTGTAGTAATGCTGTACAGTCACAGTTAAGTATAACCAATTGTGGTAGTCTGCTGCTTCCTCCACAACTTAACACTCAGAAGCGGTCTGTTAAAAGGGAGATTGCACTGTGCAAATTGTGCACAGCACACATTTTGTTAGCGACTTTCCCTTCTTTGCATAATTCCTTCAGGGAATTTGGTGCTAAAACAGCACAGTCTGCATGTGCAAATAAACGTAGTAATCATCTGGAATAATTAATTCTTAGTTAATTCCTCCCTTAATCTCTTAATCAGGGAATGTATTGTACCTCCACCTTTGTTTGGAAATTACAAACCTTTTAGCTTTTCGATTTTGTTCCTGGCAACTGACCAACCTGTTGTATTGTTCTGTGCGTTGACTGGTCTCCCTTGATTCTGCTGCAGGCAGTGTTTTAGTATTAGATACAAAGTCATTGTAGTCTTCACTGTCCGTGAGGTTAACCTTGTCAACGAGTATTAAACCTAGAATAAAGGAAGTCAAACTGACCTGACATGCTGTGATTTTTGAAATATTTTATCAATGAAAATATTATTTAGTTGATATTAAATGAATTCATCACAAAACTCGTTTCTGACCATCATCAATGACATTTTCATATTTCTTGGTATCACTTACCCAAGATGCATAAAGGAATTTTGACAGTCAAAAAAGTATTTTTGGATACATTTTTGTCAATTTGTATTTTCTCTAAACTTTATACATTATTTATGGATTACTTAATCTGTTGTGCTGCCAATAATTTGCCTCATACACCAACCCTAAATACACATATTTGTCTAAATATGCACATCTCCCTACTATTAGGTGAAGAACAGTAGTAGAACAGTGTAAAATAAGTAGTATGTCTGAATTCACAGTATTCATAAAACAGTTGGCAAAAAAAAGTATTCTTTCATCCTGTAAGTGTTTGATTGCTCTACCATTCTTTGTATTTTTTCTGAATTTCAAAAGGTTTTTAGACCAATCAGACAGGTCCTCAAACACTGTGCTCTGGAATCCAGAAACCAGCTTCACACTGGCAGACATGGGAATGAGATTAGAAGCTCATTCCCTTTTGGAGGATGCTTGAAGATGAGATGGTGAAATCTTCTGAAGCAAACAGTGAATATGCTAAGTTCCAGCTGGCAGAGGCTTATTAGTTAATTATGCACATTAACAGGCTAACCGCATAACACAGAGTCTGCCAGAGTGCACTTGGCTCTTTTTAGAACTTCCTTATTACAGAATCATTGCAGCAATGCAAGCATATGCTAAATGTTATGCTGACCCTGCTGGTGCAGCAACAGTTTCTACAAAAACCACAGACGAAACCGCACTCAAGAAACACAGTATTTCTTGCAAATTAGAAGTATTACATATAATTAGACATGTTAGAAATAATAAGGGCTTTCAAAGTTAATGTGTCATTACATGCAATAAATTATGTTTATGCATTACTGTTCCATTCTATTATTATTATTTTTATTAGTATATGTCTCACGCATGTTCTTGTTTCATTTAGTTTTGTGTTGTTTTTCCTGGTAGCTTTAAGTTGTTTATTTGTCCTGTCTTCCTCTGTCCCCTGTCAGTTTGTCACCATGTTTACATTTTGATTTCAGTATTCAGTTCAGGTTTGTTTCGTTAATTATCTTGTTAGCTCCCTTGTTTGCCCATCTATTTAAGGCATGTGTTTAGTCATTTTCAGGTGTCTGTCATCGTTGCTATTTGCTGGTTGTTCTGTTCTTGTTTTTGAATTCTTGAGAAACTTGAGTATTTATGTTAGTTTGAGTTTGTTATCAATAAAGGCTGCTGCAATTAGATCCAGTTTAATCTCTACGCCAACCAGCCTGTGACATTATTATTATTATTATTCAAATTCAGGTGGGATGTATTACCAACAAAAAAAACAGCACAGATGTGAGAGGTGCATGACTTAAATTGCCCCATTATGCGTTTTCAAATATTACGTTTCATGCAGTGTGTATAGCTGTCTTTGAATGTAAATGGTCTGCAAAGTCAAAAGTGGACAGAAAAAAATTGATTGTTTCCCAAAAGAAAGAATCGACTCTTAACCGCCTAACCGAGTCTTTATGAATTCCAGTCTCACTTTTGTGACCTGTATACGTAGTTCGGTAAAACATTTGCATAATGCCGCCTGTGGTCTTCATTGGCTGGCCGCGAACAACGTCTACTTTGGCCCGCCCTCAAACGCTGTAGCTGGTTTGTGTTGTGTACATGTGGAGACGACGCTGTGAAGAGTCAGTGGTTAAAAGTATCACAGCGATACAACAGCAGTATAACATTTTGACAATTGCTTCTCAAATTTCCATGAGGTCTAAATGGGATTTACAAAACGCTTATACATTAAGATAGGACAGTACCCACTTTATTTGGACCAACTTGCTCCTCAGAATCATAACCTGTAATTATAATTAATTATTGGTGTATATATTTTTTACCTAGTGTTCAAAATACGTAGTTTTGTGTTTTATATTGTGTGGGTCTCCAGCTAACTCACATTATTACTGTCTTACTGAAATACTTCAGCTAATCAGCTGTGGGCCACTGTCATCTAAAATTGTGTCCATTAATGTATATTATCTGTTGTTCTTACTACTTTGAGTAATGATAAAGAATGGAGAAAGATTTGTTTTATAAACTTTAATGTTACATCAGTCATTCACGTTAAACGCTGTTTTTGATACAGTTAATAGTACATTTTCCACATGTGCACCGCAATAAATTAGAAATATACACATCAATTTGTTAATGGACATACACTTTTTAATGCTAATTACAGTTGCAACATCTCATAATGTATGTCAAACTTAGTAGCATATCACTGAGAAATGTCCTGCTCAAGTCGTCCTTGCGATGGAGGAAGGACTGAATAACTAGTTCTTCCAATGTTATAGCATTGGACTCGAATTGATATGGTCAAATCGACACCATCGTTGCAGTCTTTACCGTGTGTACAATCGCTGAGGCCTGAGGAAGCCTACCGGAGCGGATTCAGTTATGGTAAATGGGCGTTTCATTTTCTCCACGCGCTGTAAGCGGTAGACAATCACAGCAGACTGGCCATCTGGCCAATCAGAGCAGAGTAGGCTCGCGGAAAGGAGGGATTTAGAGAGATTGAATCATTGGATGAAGCGTTTGAGAATCATTGAAAATGTTGTGTTGTGCAATATATATTATGAGAAAATTAAAAGTTTTTTTGACTTTTGATGCAATGTAAAAATGCCATAGGATAACTCCAAAACTGAAATTAGGAACCTTTAAAATAGCAAATGGGGCAATTTAATTTTAACCAAAGTTACAGATGTTTTGTAAATTAATTTGTAAAAATAATTATATTATATTTGGACATATTAATTTTAAATGTTCCCTTTGGGGTGCAGCCTCAAAATATTTCGATATGGTATTTTATCTAGCTAGGCTAAGCATGCCACATCTGGCAGAATGGCTCATAATTGTTAAATTACAGCATATGGATGCTTTCTATTATTTTGTAAATTGTTTTAATGCAGTTGGCTTTAAAATGTGTAAATTCAATTCAAACCCAATGCAAAGAAATTCCAATTAGCATAAAACAGTAGTTTGTTTAGTTTATAATGCAGTGTTTTAGTACCTGGCTTTTTTGGCACTAACATGATGTTTATCAGTAACATTACAGACAGTGTTCACAGCTGGATCATTTGTAGTAATGGTTCATGCATCACTTTTTGATAGATGAAAATACATTGGGAATTTTTTTAAATCTAAATAATGATTACTTGAGACCTCTGATGATTGCTTTGTTTAACTGTGAATATTACAGTATTTCTGTGGTTTATTTTGCTAATCACTTTTCTTCATCTCGCATGAAATATACCATTCAAATTGTTCCGCTGCCGATGCAAAAAATCACCTGCTTTCTCACTCCATGTATTCTCAACAGTCCAAGCACCTCATAAATAAAGCTATTTGCAGATTCTGACACTCTTTTTCATCTGATAGTCATGTGTTTTCTCAGTTAATTAGCTCCTGTACTGTGATAAATTTGCTTGATGCTCTACATTTAATTAAGATCATCTCTATCGTTCTCTTCTCATATGTAGCTAGCTTCTATAGGAGAATTTCTGAAGATGTAATGGTCTCTGATTAACAAGTGCACCAGCTGAACAATGTTCTCACTACAAAACAGCAGTGGACTGGCTTTTTAAAAATATCACCCATTGCTTTGTATTAATCAGTCTATATGTCATTAGACTGAGCAATACCTTTTTTTATTTACTTTTTTTGGGGGGTTATGATAACACAACTTATAAGGTACTTCATTTATGGATCTTAATTTAGTCAATTGCAAATGATTCACAAGCATCTTTTAATCAATCATTGTAAAAAGGGTCATAATGTGTAGAGCTTCAATAATATGAATCAGGAAAATCTAAAATAATTGTGTTTAGTTTTCCTCAGTATAGCCTTTGATAATTCTCATTAACACTCATGCATTCAAGTTTTTGTTGTGTGTGTGTGTGTGTTAATATTACAGTTTTCTTGGACGACACAACAGAAGAATATTGACGGCGTATTTACATTGCAGTGGATTTAGTGGTGCAAAGCAGGCATTTTCAATTAATTCCTGTAGAAGCTGAGCTTGTGGTGAATTGTGATATTGATAGCGGGTAAGAAAAAGCACGGAGAGCGGCCAAGAGCAACCAAATTTGGGGAATGTTTAACTTTATGCAAATGAAAAGCGAAAAACTTCAGATAGCATGCAGCCTAATGCTGTGAAAAGCAGGTAGTTACAAATATGCCGATTGTTCTGGAGTTACTTCTGGATTTAGTGCACAAATCATATTGTGTACACACATTACAGTTGTCTTTTACTGTGATTAGACTGGCTGTGTTTTTTATTTGA
Organism: Siphateles boraxobius; assembly: GCF_051911475.1. Taxonomy (NCBI): domain Eukaryota; kingdom Metazoa; phylum Chordata; class Actinopteri; order Cypriniformes; family Leuciscidae; genus Siphateles; species Siphateles boraxobius. Next base: position 11,576,867 of record NW_027508766.1, on the reverse strand, counting down.
CACTGTATATTTACTTTAGGCATTTTGAAACAAAGCTTGTATCTTTCCAACTGTAATCGTGTGTATATATTACACTGGCCATGTGCTGAAAAAAAAAACATACATTAAACGCACTCAGTATCAACACAAAGTGAAGGCGTTGTAGCCAAGTCAGTGGCACTGAGCAGAGATTTGCTGCAGTATAAGTACACCAGAAGACAATCTGTGCCTATAAATGGCAAACTGTTTTACTGACACTAAACAGATTTGAACCCAATCTAAGGAGACTAGTGATCTGTCTACGCTTGAACAAATAGCTCAAATGGAGGAGCCTGGGCGTGGGACAGTAATTAGGAGTAATGCAAGATTGATTCGTACTCAGCGGCAATGCCTTGATTAATGTCAGGCTCTCTGCAAACAGAAACATGTGTTTGTGTTAATCAGAAGGTTTGGTATAATTGCTCTGTGTTTGGAGGGATGTTTTGGTATGTAACCTGGTGGATGCTTCTGGCAATGAAAACGAGTTCCCTTAGTTAATATCACCGGGTGCATCTTGTCATGTCCACAGCACAAAGCTGCTACTTACTCGTTGATTAAATTTCTGCTCTGTCGCAGTTGTTTATTATGAACACACTTCAAAAATGGAATATGTCACCACCCAAGACAACATATCTGAGAAAACTGCTGCCTTGGAAAAATGAGGGAATCGACATGACAGAAGTTGAGAGGAATTGTAATTGTCTCCTAGAGCGGTAATGATGACTAGCTAAATAAAGGCTGGGGCTACTGCTGTTTTGATTAAATGTCACACATGAAAAATGAAGCTCAACAAGCGGCCATCAGTGCTCATGGAAAGAAGGATCTGTAGTATGCCTCGGGATTTACCAATCAAAATGATCCACAAATATATTCTGGCACACCAAAATGTCTGAAACATGTTTAAGTGGCATTCTTATTGTCTACCATCCCTCCGACCCCAAAATGAAATAGCTTTTTAATGTTATATGACTTATTACCCAGCCTTGTAAGGGAATCAATAGAAACTCTACCTGAAGCCATATTGTCTTATTCAACTAATTGTGAGATGGAAACAACGTCCTCAGGATTCCAAAATAATTATTGAACAGACAAAAAAATATATATATTTCATGATTCTTTCTTACAATCCAGTAAATGAAATTGAACAACTCTCTCAGTGAGTCGAATCCACTTTGAGCTTTGAGAAAATAAGCATGCATTTCAGAATAAAAAGCAATATACTATACATTCCCTTTAGTTTTTCAGTTATATAGCATTATTTCATGGTTGATTGTAATGGGTCAGTCACAACATGCTATTATCAAATATTTTTTTTTTTATAATGACCACCAGACTACATAATTATCCTTTATTAATTAGGAATTATTGTCCCTGGTCATTATCACAATATTTTTTTGTGCAAGTAGCATCTCAGAATTGCACAAAAACAACAACAACTCTTAGATAAGCAGGTTGTCATTTGCAATAAGTTTGTATTTTGTATTGTTCCAACACTAGAATCACATTGTACTTGTCAGAAGTTAGACTACAGATGGATTAAGTGTGGTGTTCTTTGCATATTAAAAGTAGATGGGAAAAAGTATTTTATCAATATTATTCACTTTACCTTTAACACTACTGATTTCCTGTGAAGTTGTTTGCTGACAGAATGAGAATGCAACAGAACAGATGTCTATGTTCATGTGCCAAGAGAAGGTGCTTTCTTTTTTTAAATGTGTGAGGTGTGCAGGTGTGAAAAGGTGAAGGGCAGGAACACTTTCAGATGCAGCAAGGTCTTTTTGTGAGCAGATGGTGATGTGCGCACCAGGGAAACAGCAATTGGTCCTTGGTGAAAAAAAATTAACACGGGGTCTCATTTGCTATTAATTGCACATGTGAAAATGTTCATACGCATACATGCTGGTGTTTTCGAACATCAAGTATGGTTGTTTACATACTTTGGGGCGTTTTCCCCCTCTCATCCAAGACTGAAAGTCATTTAAATGTTAACTCTGTGTTTGCGAATGATCTAAACATGAACTAATCTAATTTGAGGGGCGTCTAACACATCACAGACTCTCTGTTAGATGAGGACCAATGAAACTTTCACTTTACCCAATTTGAGTTGATTTCCCTGAGTGTCAGTGTAAATTCGATTAGTTGATAAATGGTGTTACTTCAGGAAGAGAGGAGATGCATCTACCTCTGCAGTTCAGTTAACATTTTTCAATCATTGCCATTCTTCAATCATTGCATCTATCTGCTTTAAATGCATTTTCACTTCGTCACTGTGCACTTCACTTGTGTCTATAATGGGCTGAGGGTCCTATTTACTAAGTCCTATGTATTTCCCACCTGTTGGAAACTGCAGAAATTATCATATAGCCTGAGCCTTGAGTCTCTAGACTGTAAGCTCATAGATATGCATAATAATGGAATGGAATGTTAAATTCTATTGAAATTATGTAGGTTTTCTGTTTAAACCATTCAAAGAAAAATTAAATCCAAACACTATTTTAAGACAGCACATCAAACATCAGCAAACCCTGAACCAGATGAGTAACTGCCACTGAAATGAATGGGAACGATACAAGCTTTCTGCGGATATTACAGGCTTATTTGATTTTGTACTAGTTTCATTCAGAAATGTAACAATTGCATCACTGCGTCTGTCATCTATTTTGGAGAAGAATATACCAAAATAGATCTAATCTGTTAGCTTGATAAGAGAACAACAAGAAAGTGAGTGAGAGCCCCTCAAAACAGACAAAACTAAGAGCAAATAAGTCCCCTGTGGTGAATATGTTATTGCTCTACTCAGACTATTCAAGCCTGAATCATTCTTTATCTGTACAGATTTGCACTTAAATCGCTTCTTTTCATTCCATTACATTAATTAGTTCCACTGCTTAACAAAATGAATACAAATCAGACCTGGATAATGGAATACCTCCGGTTGAGAGAAAATGAGAGAAGAGAGGTAGAGGGGAAAAAAAGACAAATTTTTGCGAGTAAAAGCATCTCCAATTCATAGCAATCGTCCAGATTCGAACAGACTTGACAGCTTCTCAATTCAGAGTGCGCTTGCTCTGCATGCATAATTCACACAACCAAACCTCATCTAAGAGCTTGACACACACACACACACACACACACACACACACACACACACACACACACACACACACACACACACACACACACACACACACACACAGACACACGTTTGTGAGAATTTTTGGAGAACATCCGCATGCGAGTTGAATGTGACCGCTCCTGTATTGTAGAGGTTTAAGGCTCTACCACAGATATCCAAAAATCCACCACAGCATTCATCCATTCTAGCATAGATATAGATAATTTAAAAAGTTTACTCCCTGGAGGATATCAATATTTTTAGCCATCCATGCTTCAAATCCAGGTAAGAGCTAAGGACATTCTTAAGGTGACAAATTCAGCTCCTAGTCAGTAGACATGTTGGGAATCATTCTTGTTCATCTGTGAAAAGACAGGATAGAGGCTTAGATATTTATCAGGTCATGCATCAGTCATTTTGTTTTGCTGTGTTGCCACAGAGTGTAGAAGAGCACTGATTGAAGAAATATGTATATTTGATTTCAATAACTCAAAAGAACTACAGATAAATCTGCCATTGCAGAGCTTGAAAATCTAAAGGTTAAAAACAGATTTTCTAACTAACTTTGAAGGCTTTGATATATGACAGCATTATGTTTTAACCCTTAATGCATACCACGGGTATTCAATGACCCGGGACGTCATTCACTACCCTCTTCCTTATTCAAGTTAGACTTCAACCTTCTTAGTATTCCTCAATTAATTCATTATAAACAATATAACAAGAAAAACAAACAAAAACCCTATAAAAGAATGAAAGTTTTGAGAATTTTGAGATCGCGAATATGAGCCAGATGCTGAATGTACTGGGAAATGAGCTCTGATGAGGACAGTGATGATGGTACAAAACATCTGCTTAAACTGAACACTTCCTAGCTCCAAAAGGTAACAAACTATGCTTTATTTAATGTTACTCTAATATCTGGAGAGTTTTATATTATTGCGACAAGTAGAGATCCATCCGTTAGATATAGTACTGGGTCCCTAAATACCCAAATATGTTAAAATTATAGGCTAAACATTCATGCATTTAAGGTTTTAGCAATAAGTTTACCATAAGTTTCCCGAAACTCTTCTGATGTCCTGTCACCTTGTTCAGCAATGTATTTAAAAACCTCTATTTGATTCCTATCAAGGGGACCAAAGGGAGAAGTTCTGAAACTGACTGTGCCTAGTCTTAAAAAATACAATAACTACCTTATTTGTTCATTCCAAAAAAAAAAGATCACCAGACTAAAATCAATTTGGAAAAATATATTTAAAAAAGTTAAATAAAAGGTAATCACATTTCTGTTTCTACTTATAACCATGTCCTGAGCACACCTCAGGTGTTGTGTGCACAGTACAAGGACTGCTGTCTGCTTTATTGGATATTATGTATTATATAAAAAACTGTAAATGAATGTCACTTTTTTTCTGTTACATTTTGCCAGAAGCAGATCCTCAGTCCGCCTTTCCTGAAAAACTTCAAACCTTCTGTCTGTGTGAATGTTAGACACATTGGGAATGAATACAGTATTGTTGTGCCACTTTTTGTGCAGTATCTTAGCACAAAAATACATGCATTCAATAACTGGCTGCAGTTTAACCAAGCTCTATTTGCTGTATTAGTTATTGTCATTCTGTTCAGCACAAACAACCCTTTCTATGTTCATTAGGTTTGTATATTGAGCCTTATTCACAAAATTCAGTGCAATTTGGCTGGTGGAATTAACATGGGGCTATTGCCAATTACAGAAATGGTGGCATTGGCTCACTAAATGATAATAGCATTTTAACCAGTCATATGTCTAGCTCATATGTCTAGCATGGTGTAGACAAGCATACTTTTGGCATTTTATAAAGCAAATTCGGGTGATTTATAGGCAAGTTTACAGCATTGCCTGATTTGCCCAAATTCTTTAGCGTATTGACCAGTAAGCATGTGCAAATGACCCACGCTATCAGTGAGTGCAATTCATTCTTAACAAATTTCCGCATTTCGCCACCTTGGAATTATAAGGTTCTATCTGCATTCTGAGTGGTTAGGAGATTTTGAGCTTCAAAGATTTTACATTCCATATAGCAAAAGTGATATGGGGAACACGTCTCTTTCATACATGAATATGACAGAGACCCTAAATGTATCTTAAATGTACAATATCAAAATCCTCTTAAATTTGTAAATGGGGGTTTTGGGAACAGATCATTTGCAGATCCAGAACCTTCTAATTCTAAAAAATCACTTTCCGCTTATAATTATAAGGTTATATCTTGCAAAACATTAATTGAAGCAATCATTTTCAAGAAACACAAACAGTTTACTTTGTTTTAAACTTATAAATTGTTTTAAAAAATAAAATTAGTGTTGAAATAATGTATCGACAGGTATTCGCTTTCTATTACATTTATTTTATATTTTAGGGATGGAGTAATTATTTTCTGATTCAAGGTAAGCACACAAGGCAGTGCTATTTTGTCCAGTGCAGATGTTAATTTTAGGTAGGGATATGTTGGGTAATTAAACACATTGCAGAAACCGTTTGTTTAAGTTTCTTTTGGTCTAGACAGAAAGCAGCAGTAATACATCTGACCAGGACTTCATTTCACAGAAAGTGGGACAGTAAAATGGCTTTCTCTCTAGAGATCAGTATGGATTGAAAAGTTTGATAATGTAGACAAAATAATGTATTATGTCCATAGAGAATTTATGTGTGTTGACTGAGTGTAATTAAAGAGAAGTCAAGTGAAGTTTTTTTTAGTTTGTTTCTCTCTTATATAATAAAAAAAGACCCAATGTAGTTTCTCCAGTGACCTTGGTGCAGAAGCTTAGAGTTCAAGTTAGTCACACAGATTCACCACGCTGACCAACAGAAAGCTGCTTGGTTTAAGTCTGTTTGAGCGGTGCTTCATATAATACATTGACATGGACAGTGAACATTGCTGAAATTTCGCTAATATGACTGCACCTTATGGCTTGAGAAATTAACGTCTTGTGTTTGGTGTATTTGGAGTTTTGCGGCTCCTCTGAAGTGCCATGTGAGTGTTTTTGTTTCTTAACCAACACTATCTGAACACTCTCTCCCTGTACAAATGAGCTGCCTTCTCCTTCTTGGTGTAGTTCAAACCATTTGTGACAACAATTCAATAATAATGACTAAAAACTTTGAACGAGACTGCTGCAGCCCGATGTCAAGATAAACCATGCAAGTCTCTAGCAAGTCTACTTTTTAGGTAACTATTTACCATCAGCTCACAAAGCACATAATAATTTACCTTAGTTGGTCAAGTTAAGATGGAAAGACAGAATTTAGCATTGCAAATAAACAGTTAAAAGTACATATTTAGCTTGCTTTACAAATTAGATTACATAAAGCACATCACAGCAATCACAGTTCTGCTGAGCTGAAATAAAAGGGTACATCTTATTGCCCACTTTGCTATGAATAATTGATGATACCATCCAAAAAAAATGACTGTATCTTTAGAAGTTAATGCAGGAGACAAGGGTGAAAGATTCAGGCTATTTGGGAAGTCTATTTTCATCTACTGATAGAAGAAGGATATTTTAATCAGTTTCTTTCTCTCTCTCTCTCTCTCTCTCTCTCTCTCTCTCTCTCTCTCTCTCTCTCTCTCTCTCTCTCTCTCTCTCTCTCTCTCTCTGTGTGTGTGTGTGTGTGTGTGTGTGTGTGTGTGTGTGTGTGTGTGTGTGTGTGTGTGTGTGTGTGTGTGTGTGTGTGTGTGTGTGTGTGTGTGTGTGTGTGTGTGTGTGTGTGTTTTTTCAGGTTGACATGCTTCGACCAACAAAAATCACAGGCATTATTACCCAGGGGGCTAAAGACTTTGGACATGTTCAGTTTGTCGGCTCCTACAAGGTGGCTTACAGCAATAACGGCGAGAGATGGTTTATCTATCAAGACGAAAAACAGAAGACAGACAAGGTAGGATTCTTTCTCTCACAGTCGCATGTCAAAAACTCATATTTTTGCAAGTCCAAAAGATCTTTTATCTTTTGACCAAAGGCGCTTTCATCTCAAGGTTGATGTGAATCACTTTGATTTTTTTTAGATTTTTTTTAAATGTATTTATTCCTTTCACTTTTCTTTTCTTTTCTTTTTTACCACATACTGTGTGATTGTTTTTTTTTTTTTTTTTGCTAAATCTAAACACTGTCTAGATAGTCATTGTTTTCTTAAGCTGGCTTCCATAGACATGTTTACGTCATAAAGTCAATAAAAGAAGCATCCACTTGTCTGGAAACAGGACTGTATATTCTCCTCCATCCTGTCAGCACTGTCCCAGGGTACCTGGACAGACTCTGTCTCTCTCTCCATGGTCTGCCTACATGCAGATAACAGTCCAATCTGCCCAGCCTCAGTGAAGAGTGTGCCAGAAATGTTTGTTAACAACCCTCTAGTGGGTTAAATGTGTCCAGTCCATTGGCCTGAGCTTGTCCTCTGAGGCTTCTGACTCTATTCTGAGTCAGAGTCACAAGATGTTGATCTGTGTATGTATATTCTGAAGATATTGTTTAATATAATTTTTAGTCTTTGAAAAAAATTATCAAGGAGTCAGGGCTGTTAAATTGAAAATCTAAAAGATGACTAAAACATGGATTAAGGCAGTAATTTGTTTGTGACTAATATTTGTAATGTTTTTTATACCGCCCTGTGTCAGCTCTGATTTTCATTTTTAGTACTGAGATAATCTTTAATTGTATTAACTATTCTATTCTATACTACTATACTATACTATACTATAATATACTATACTATAGTCAACAGAATGTTCAAAAGGGACCATCAAAATAAAGTGTTACCCAATATTGAAATGGATTACTTTTGAAAGTAACTCACCAACATTGATTATCTTAATTAACAAAACGTGTAAGAATCATAAACTTTTGTTGGTCACAGAGCTTGTTTTCTGCAATAATCCAAAAGTCAATGGAAAAATCCTACTGGCTTTTTTGTCAAGAGAACCAGAAATGTACGATGGCCTACAAAAAAAAAAAAATCACCTCTGTAGCATTCTGTAGGAATCAGTATGGTGGCAAGATAAAGACTAATGTCGAAGTTTGTGAATGAATACCGCTTCGCCTTTGATTTGCTTGTACCGCACTTGGTAAAAAGAGACACAAATTGACAAGCTGTCATTGTCCACCAGAGAGTGGCGTCAATGCATTAACAACTAATTGTTCAGCTTGGTTCTGTAAACACTAGAAGGATTTAATTAAAATTGATTTGACTGGGGTCGTCACTCCCCACTATAACCTTCTCTGTGTGTACAGTATAAAATTAAGCACTCAGAAGAGGAGTGACAACCACATTTAGGTGTAATGTGTGCCCATGGTTATTGTGGTGTGTTCTTTAGATCTCACTCTGCCTTTGGCCAAAACCTAAACTCATCTGAGTGTGTCTAACCTCAAGAGACTCATCTCACAATAAAAAAAAAATGCTTGCACACTCACATAATGCTTACTTACCCCATAATTTCCACACAAACATCTCCTTAACAACAACTTTTACCTGTTTCCTGTTAGAAATCTTCAGCCCCCTGAATCTTTTGTTAGGGAAGGCGCCGTGATTGGCACAATGCACACCCATCATTGATTAGCCTGGGGTCGACGTCAAGGGGTTAATTAGCCTGTGAATAGAACTGTTCCCTCGCAAGCCATGGGGTAAATAAGATCACATCACAAGATTAGCTGCCAAGTGGATGCCCTTCCCCCATCCAGCCATGTATCAGTAATGCATTGGCTTATAAGATTTACATCAGCATTTGAATGAAGAAAGAAAGGAGATTGGATTCCCACGATGGGTATGACCAGCAGAAAGTAATATATGGAAATGGATGGATTATTCTTCTGTTGCATCATCTGTATCAGTTTCGAATCATGACCAGGAAAGGTGCATGTTCCCTTGGGTCTTCTGGTAGTAGGTGCCCTTGATGTCCTCATGGCAGAAATCAATACTGTGGAAACATTGCCCAATGGGTTAAATAGAAGGCACAGACCAGAACAGATTGGAGGGGAAAAGTAAAACTCTATTTTCAGCCACTGGGCAGGAAGTTTAAGGGAGGCTTAGTGACCCACAAAGGGCACAGTGGATATTATTAAGGATAGCACCTTTTGAATTTTAGAGGTGCTCTTCTAAAATGCCTGCATTAATACCTGTGAAGACACAATATATGATGTTATCTGGGAAAACCCGTCAGATGTTGCGCTGGTAGGTCTAAAAAAGGTCTAAAAATAAGTAGAATATAATTTTTTTTTTTGTCAAAATTAGGTTTTCATTAAATTATTATTCTATAACATCTTGTCTATCATCTCTAAATAAATCTTTGCTAAATTCACTAGTTTGGTGCAGAAAAATAACGATTTATAGTGGCAAGCTGAAAAGACTGTGTCTTTCTCTTTAAGAACACGCACGGTGGAGGTGCAAAAAAAAGAAAAATCGCACAGCTCTCCTTCTCTTAACACTACAAAGGCAGTTCACCGATCAAAATAAACCACATAACATCTAGAATAAAGGTATATCAATGCGGATTTCCCGCCAGTCCTGTGTAAACTAGAACGGCACGCAAGTTTTTAAAAGAAATGTTAACCAGAATATTATCGTGAGATGCGGTGAACAGAGAACAACTGAGTCTGAAGTAGCTGCTGGCTTAAAGGACAAGTTCGGTAATACATGCTAATACAGAAAGCAAAAATTCTCGGGACACCAGCATTTGTCCAAATTTCAATCTTAACCATTCTATTTAATCAGAAACGATCTTAAAACAGGGCTTTAAGTGTAAAATACCGAACTTGTCCTTTAAAAGATCTTGCTCGCCTCTCAATCGTCCAATTTCAGGTTTTCACAGGATGAATTTTGAGTTTGTAAGCTTTCAAATGATACCTAATCTATGATGACTACTAAAAAATGTGATATGAAAAAAAGGCAATAAAAAAAGAGCGCGTGCTGCTAGCAGGACGTGACAGTTAAACCTGTTTTTCATGTGATGGGTTTTCCCAGATCACATCACATATGGACAGGCAGTTTCTTGATGGTCAAGAGTTTTACATGATTTCTGAGATGTTTCAGTCACTCTTCTAAACGGATCACTTGGTCTGGTTCTTATCACGCTGTAGTCACGATGCAGCTTTCATCCTCTACTGAAATCTTATTTCACCCCCTCATATCCACAATTGCTTTCAACTCAAGGGGGGAAAACCAATATCAGATTGTATCTTATCTCTTTTTTAACCTTTCAGATTTGGACCTGGTCTAATGGTAGTCTTAGATTGCTATGTATCTGGTTGTTGGCAATAGGATTCTGAGGATGATGGAACTTGAAGATGAAATTGAATGCAATGCAACCCACAATTTACTGTCTTTAGGTGAGATGAGCTCTGGAACAGCGGTTGCATTAGCCCAGTATATTGACTAGCAGTCACAGATGTTCTTCTTAACATGGAATCATTTTCAGAATCACCGAGCATATCTTGATATGGGTCTGAGAAAAGGTGCCAGTTTAATAATATGTGACACGAGTGAAATGGGTCACAATTAAAGGGGTCAAGACATGAGAAACCAAATTTGCCTTGATCTTTGTACCATTAAAACTTCCTGCAAGTTTCATAGATTAAGACGTCCTCCCCATTATAAACGAACAATTTATTTAATCAAGCTCTAAATACAGCTCGTTGAGGATCCATGGTACGAAATGACGCCACGGTACGAAGTGGCGTACCAGTCGTACCATATGACCGCCTCAAGAGCAAGACGACTATGCCTCATTTCGCATCATTGCATCGTTGTCGCGCCCACAGGTGTTCAGTCGACGTGCAGCGAGTGTGTCTGTTTACAAGGATATCACGATGCCATGCAGATGTGCTTTTCCTGGCTGTGGATAAACAACATGTTTGAATATGCTGCCAAAAGATCCAGACGTCAGGGAAAAATGGTTGCAGTTTATTTTTTGCGGACGTCCCAGTCACGGCAGTGTTAATTTAAGCTGTCTTCTCTACATTTCAAGGATGCTTAAAGATCAGGCCTAGGCCCAACAACGACGCCGCACACTGTAAATAATGTATTTCATCTTAAAACTACTTTTTAAAACATTAATTGCAGTTTCATTCATTATGAATAATCACAGTGTTTTTACTTAGTTTACTTGCATATTGTTTTCAGAGTCCGTCATGTTCAGGGCAGGCCCCGTATTAAAATATGTAGGATGTCAAACTGACCGACCCACTCAGACAAATAATGTTCAACTGTTAGCAAATTATAGGATGATTAGGCAACAATACCCCGTTTTCAAGTATATCGGGTTACAAAAATTTCATATTAATTCAAAATAGTTTCACACTTTCCACAAGGACACGGGCTGATCCATTCTTAGTTGTTGTGGTGATGGTTAATTTTCTTCTGATTCCTCATCGGATTCCGGATCAAACATATAGGATTGTATCATTACAACTGGAGCCATCATCTCGACTCGCACGCAGCAATCGGCAGCACCCGCTACTAATGTAAACAGTATGTTCCGCAGAATGACAATATGACAATTTTCTATTTTAATACATTTTAAAATGTAATATATTGCTATGATGTCAAAGCTGACTTTTCAGCATCATTACTCCAGTCTTCAGTGTCACATGATCCTTCAGAAATCATTCTAATATGCTTATTTGCTGCTTATTTTTATCAATTGTACTATTTAATATTATTGTGGAATCTTCTGATAATTTTCAGGATTCTTTAAATAGATAGATCTAGAAAATAACACCATTTATTTGAAATAGAAATGTATTTCTATATTGTAAAACATAAATGTCTTTACTGCAACTTTTTATCAATTTAATGCATCATTGCTGAATAAAAGTATTTATTTCCTTCCAAAAAAAATCTCACTGACACCAACATTTTGAATGGTAGTGTGCTTAAATTAGTATTCGTTCATGTATTAAGGATATAAAAAAAGTATGAAATTCATCATGAATAAATATTTTTAATCAACTGACAGCTCTCTAAATCGCACAACCATAATTTTAAACTGCCAACTGAAGCTTACTCCAGCAAAGGGGTAATGAGTAGCTTTGTTAAATTGGCACGCAGAAATTCGGATCAGGTCCTTATAGGATTGCTTTCCTGCTGAGTCGCACCAAATCTTCTCAGTTTTATCAGCACTCAGGGGAAATAGGACAACTGTACCCATGGAGCCCTCACATCTGATCTGTTGTTCGAGATTTGTTTGCTGTGCACAGCACAGCCTGTTCATCTCCTCTTTTACTATATAGATGAGTTAAAGAATGCGAGGAGACTGACTTATGAGGTTGGTATAAAATTAAAAGAAATGTCATATAAAAAGCGATTGTGTCCTCATTTGGTCCCTGTCAGGGTGTGGGATGTCAGTCCCCTGGGTAAATCATGCAGCCTGCCACTTTTTAAACACTTTAAGACAGTCCAGACAGTGTCAGGAAAGGGCGAGACCTCACGCAATATCTTGATCATTAGTTAATAACATTAAATAGAGCTCGGTAGTGCACTACAGATGAGACCATAACATGGATAAAATGAGTTTGGCTCAATTACGACAGAAATTGAGAGGGATAATGCCTGCTGGCACACAAGATAAAGCAATATTATACCTTTATACCTTTATATAAAAGATGTTGTACTTAATAGGTGCTCAGCTTCACAGAGGGTGTATTTGGCTGTGATTTTAAACTCATGTTTCTGTCCTTGTACAGGCATGTGCATTATGAGGAGCTCAGTGGAAAAATAAATCCAAGATGGCAGATGAGAGAATTGTTAGTTATAAATAAACTTTTACAAAAAATATTTGTGTGTATGTACACTTATCGAGTATCATGGTATGCGGACATAAAGTTTTATTTTGTGATGGGAAGTCTCCAAAAGCGTTGATTCCTTGACTTAGTCTTAGTCTTAGTGTGAGAGTCCCACCAGCACAGACTATCATTGTTGACTCCATTGCTGTGTCTGAAATAACTCACTTGTGTTTTAGATAGCTGGAGCTGTTGCAGAAACATGCCACAGTCACATACTTTAATCCTATGTATCCTAACCCTTACTTTACATTTTTTTTAATAACATAACAGCCAACTTACCTCTGTGCCAACTGTTTTGTTTGTCATGGTTATCCTAATTTGTGTTTATAACCATTAAACTAATAATACTTTTAAAAAAACTGGCAACAAGAATAAACACATTAAAGTCCCCCTGTGGTGAAAATCAAGTTTTTTTAATGGTGTTTATACATCTATGTGGTGTTTTTAATATGCTTTAAGACAAACCATGTTCAAATTCATAAGTCAACACAATTGCTGAGTAGTTTCTCCTTAAAACTGCAGTGAACCAAGACCGTCTCAAAAAACGCGGTTTGAAATTGATTACGTCACAAACTACCTTGTCACCAATCAGGTCAACGTGTGAACGTCAATGAGTGGATCTCTGAGCTGGTTTGAGTGAGTGGAGGCGGGGTTAATTTACATATTCATAGAACCATGTATACTAAATGAGGCAAGGGTGTAAAGCTATTTTAGGGCATGACAAACATTTTTTCAAGGAAAATTTTGGTGATCAAAGGCAAGTTTTAAGGGATAAAATGATTGACTACACTGGTACTTTAATAAGTGTACATTGACTAAACTGTATGTATTACAAGAGATGACAGTGGGCGCTTGTCGCCTTCACCAACCGTTTAGATTAATTAGAATAATACATTAAATAATACATTACTTTCTCTCTTTTCTCTCTTATTTAACTATAGTAAATGTTATTCAACTAAAAATAATATTCAACCAAGTCGTTTGCTCCTAACTTTTCCCTCTGTAAAATTAGGTATTGATGAACAACTAGGAAACGATTGTGAATTGGGGATACTCATCATTTCAAAGTAATGTCATCTGGGCTAATTTGTTAAATTAGCTAAAACGATATTGTTTAAATACAGAGTTGTAGGCTTTGTGTCGGAACAAAAGAATAGATATGGTGTGTAATAGTGACGGCAATCATGTATTCTTATTGCTGGGCCTGTTTTGACTTAACAAAAATGGAGCAAATGGAATCAATTCTGGGAGTCAATTCCATCTACTTCTACGGTGGAAGCTGGGAATCAGAGACGACTCTGAAAAACCCAGAATCGAACATCCGTAGTTCTCTAAAATTAAAACAAACACCACTCACCAGCTAAGGCATTAAGGTTAATTACTTGAAAAGCAAGTAGCTATTTGACTTCTAAAAGCCGCTAAATAAAAACAGACTCACAGGGGTGTAATGTAGTGAACATCTCTTTTATAGTACTTATCCATTTCAGTCTTTCACGCAACAGTAATCACTAAAACTTCAGTGAACGCTTACGCTTTCTGTGACCGTAACCAAATGAGACATCTCACTCTTCTGATGTACCCTCTGAAGAAATGAAGGAAACAAGTCACTCTCAATTACCCTTCTCTCCCAGCGCACCCAAGAACATTTGGAACGATTATGCATAAAAGCTGCAAAGAAAACAAATCCATCTCTAAGACATCCCATCCCAATCTGTGCCTGGTGTTTACTGCTTAACCTAATCCCTACATTGCTCCGCTCATGACTGCAAAGCCGCGAAAAGGAAAGTTGTCTTTAGAGCACTGAATGAGTGTTTTGGCATGCAGAAACAAATGGAGGATTATCTAAGTAGGTACATCAGGTAATGCAGATATTCTATTTGGAGGTGAGGGCTTTTGGAGTTTGATCACAAGGGGAGGACACTGTATCAATTCATAGCCTCTTCAAGCTGCAAGACTGTTCAATTCATAAACACGTCCTTTGAAGTGGGTCCTTCATATGGAGCTGAATCAGTGTGAAAATCCCTCAAGTGATGCTCAAAGAGGCAAGGCAATCTCAAGTCCTTTTGGAGCATAGCAAAACAAGGTTGTCTGTGTGGAGATCTGGGTATTACATCTGAGCATGACTTTTGCAACTGATTCCAAATCTGATTTGGATGGATGGACGGACAGAGAGACAGGTAGATCCTTGTTGGCACAAATTGATTGTACATTCAAAAAATCCAGTGGCCGATTTAGAACACTCTGGCACCAAATCCATACACCACCAAAATACCAATTGATTATAAAAAACATAAAAAAACTGATTTCAATAGAACTTCAGCTCAAGCTCTCATAATTAAATTGAAAACTCGTGATATTATCCCAGATAGTGTATGAATTAAAAAATATGGGTACACTTTAGACATTCTACTAACTATAAGTAACTATACATCTACATGTCAACTAACTCTTATTAGAGTATAAGTAGACTGTAGTAGACTGGATAAGGTTAAGGTTAGTTGTCAGGGTTTGGCTTAGTATAATCGATTGACATGCAGTTGCAAAGTTACTTATAGTCACTAGAATGTCTGTTGAGGGACCATCAAAATAAAGTGTTAGCAGATATTAAGCAGTCTACTAAAACTCGAATGACTAGAGGTTGACCTGCAGCTGAAAAGTTACTTATAGTTAGTAGAATGTATAATGTGGACCATCAAAAGTGTTACCACAACTTCTGCTTTCTAAATGCATCCTAATGATCTAATTGCAAATTATTCATCCCTGCATAAGTTTATTTATTTTTAATTTGACTTTTTTTATCAAAAGGTGTTAACTCGATCTTCCGGTGAAATAGCTGAAGTATGCCGGACCTCTCCAGTAAGCTCACATTCAGATCTGCCTAAATTTTTAACATCAAATCCAAAACTGATGGATAGAACCAAGGCTACATCCTATTTTTTTTTCTTCGATAAGCCATTACACTTGGATGTCTTTCACAATACAAAGGAAAAGATCTGCCGCTACTTCAGTTTCATCGGGACTTTATGCAGATGGTAATACAACATTACAGTGTCCTGGTTACAGTTTACATTAGCTGAGCAACATTTACTTCAACCTGCAACAACTATTGTAATATTTGTAACATGGATGCTGTATTGTGACATGCTACCAGTCAGTTCAATCATGTGGTAACTTACTTCAATCTTTGCAGTTTACAGTACACATATTTGTAATGGTATTCCTACTGAAAAATGTAGGCATGTGTACCGAATTAATTAATCGTTGCTTTGTGTGCAGATATCGATATACTTTGATGTTCTGAACGCATCTAAAAAAAAAAAAAAGGGAGGACACAGAGTGAGTCCTTGTGGGACAAATACACATTTTCCTCAACGAATAACTTGTTTAAAGTAAATGTTTGTGAAAGTCTTGCCAGTATTTCCATTTTGCATAAAGATCTCTGCGGACTAGATCTACGCTGCTGCTGCAGAGCACGTATGGACTTGCTACTGCTAATAGATACATAGACCCGCTGCTGTGAGCATGTAAGTTATGTTGTTGTTGCATAAATATACATATATAAATGGTAGCAGATCTAGACAGGTGGAGCTGGGGGAGGTAAATGGTTTCAGAGGAAATCTGATAACATGCTGCAAGACTACAAACAATGAACCAGACTATTTAAATATGTCAGCTTGTGTCATGTGGTAATGGTGTAAATGCTTGCAGATTGCATGTAAATGACATATCAGCCTGCGCCCTCTAGAGTTTCATGACTGAACTAGATATTTAAATGTCAAGCTACCAATCATATGATGCCAATTTTACAAATACAAACGATGAGGATCTAAAATAGTGACAATTTAAACATCAAACAAATTTGCTTTAAATACAACTAATAATAGTTCAAAAAGAATACAATGTTACAAACATATTTTATCTTCAAAAAAGACAGAAAACTTATCATAGCAATCTTCTGTGCAAGATAAATTGGTGAATAGCATCAGTTTAATCAGATGGACTCTTTGTGAACCACTTATATATATATATTTACATTTAAATCCCTGAAATGAAAACATAGTGTAAAGGCTACGTTATATACAGCTGTCAAGCTACAAAAAAAAAAAAAAAAAGTATTTAGTAGCGTTCTTCCCCAACATTGACTGCAGATGTGGTCATGCTTGATTTCGTATATACTGTGTTTTATTTGCCCATAATAGAAACACACAGGCTTTCGATGTTTCATCAGAGTTCTAAAATGTTAATGAAAGACAAATGTTAGGGTCAGAGTTGCAGTCTAATAAATCTTACTTAACACTTGTGTTTTTCCCCACCATACTATCTATCCACACTCATAGCCAAAGTATACAGACATTATTATTATTAAAGCCCGGAGAGAAATGCTTGGCATTGAAAGACTTTCCTGTGCACATATTTCTTGCAAACACACAGGGCATCAGGTGAGAAGTTCAGTGAACGAGTTCATTTTTTGAGCTGCCCTTTTACCTAATCAATTGTTTTATGACATTTCCCCTCTCTCTGCCTTGGAGTGCATTGAAAAGATTGCAAAACATGAGATCGGTTCCATGGTGCAAAAGGGAACGTTGATTCAGTGCGGAAGTATGAGAGAGAATATGTCACACATTTATGTAATGCTTATGACCAGTGGTGGCTGGTGAAAAATATCTTAGGTAGGGCTGTGCCATATTCAGTCAGTTTTAATAGTCTGGTGATATAACCATAGGAGCAATCAGGTCTTTTAGCGTTGTGGCTCATCCTCAAGACATCCGTCAAGCATTCACCCATCTCTTATTCAAAAACCTCTTAAAAACACATTTTCTTCAGCTCACAGTCTGTAAATTCTACCTTATTATATGTAGGTATCCCTATCGCCCTCTATAGGCCAGCCGCCCCTGCTTATGACACCAGCAATTAGACACACAGGATCTCTGTGCTCTGATTGTTTACTATCTCCTGATGAATATGTGTTGTCAGTGCTTTGAGAGCTCAGTAGAATGTGTCTTTGAAGCCCACATGAAGACTTCCCAGTGCTCTGGTTATGCTCTCCCTGTAAGAAGAGTTCCCAACCAGCCACTTTGTTGCTTACTGAAATTTACCCATCTCTGAACTCTTTACACTGAACGTACTTGAGCTTTGTTTGCCTTCAGCATCAGTTCAGCTGCACACTCAAGGGTTATTCATAAATCATCAACTGTTCTTCCTTTCTTTGTATTGTAAATATGTGTCTGCTGTAAGTAGCAGCAAATTAAATAATCTTACTGTTCACTGTGAATTAGCCTATATGTACTGTATTTTGATATTTTAATTGATGGCCTGTGAACAGAAACTGAACAATTTAAAATGTCCAGTGGCATTTTATTATGCTGATTTGTTTCTCAAGACACATTTATTATATTATCAATGTTGAAAACAGTTGTGCTGCTTAATATTTTTTGTAGAAAATGTGATAGACATACTTATTTTGTATTAAATTATAAATGTCTTTACTGACACTTTTGATCAATTGAATGCATCCATACTGAACAAAAGTATTAATTTATTTGTTTTAAAGAAATGTATAAATAATGGTGTATATAATGTCACACATCTAGTGTAACATTACTACATACTACTGTATGTAATCCTGCTAAAAATATTTCTCATGACAAAAAAAATAAAGCTATAAACAGTTTTGTTTGTCTAGTTGGCAAATATTATACTATATTGTACACTGAACTTATTACAGAGTAGCTTTTTATCATCAAAAGACTGGCTAAATGTGTTTCTATTTGATTGAAAAGTAAATAATTTGAGGGTTTTTTTTCAGGTCTTTCAAGGCAATTTTGATAATGACACCCACAGAAAGAACGTGATAGATCCCCCCATCTATGCCAGATTCATCCGAATTCTGCCATGGTCTTGGTACGGAAGAATAACTTTGCGCGCAGAGTTACTGGGATGCGCAGAGGAAGAGTGAAGACCCCTACTTATTTTCTCTTTGGTCCATATTCAATATAAACTGTGCTTGAACATGTAAAATTAAAATTGTTTTCATCCAGATAATTTTTTTTTATATTATATTTTTTTCTTTCCTAAAGAGGGGGGGTTTGTCATCTATTATGCCCTGATTGTTTTTCCTTTATGTTGTCTGTGCCATTTAGTAAATTAAATCTAGTAATTTTTTTTAAAGCTAAATGGAGGGTGGGGTTATTTCACTGTGGTTTATGCAGTGGAACAATAGCCACTGTACAGTGTCACTTTAAACAAGAACAAAAAATAACATGCAATGCTTTTTGGGCCATAATCAAGAAAAGATAAAAAAGATCACAACACATAGCAGAAAAGACTAACATTAATATGTAAAATATGTTTCTACTTACATTTTAACAGTTGGCCTGACTGAAGTTATATCATAACCAACACAGACATTGTTGTGTAGACAAAAATATGATGGTATTGTATTATATGTAAAACGCAAAATAACTGCATGATGCAAAAAATGACTAGAAGTATAAGAAAACAAGATGTATAAGTTCAAATTAAAGCATTTCGTAGATCATTTTTATTAATCATTTCAAATTTTTATGATCTGATTTCCTCTACTTTTCTAAAGACACTGTTACTTGCCCCATGATGTAATAACTTGCCATAAAAATAAAAACAACACTACGGTACTGGAAGCATCCATAGCAGGTGAATCTTAACTAGATTAACAATGTCACACACATAGACAACTGATGGAAATGTATGATGGTAAAGGTACACTTACAGGTTATTACATTGGCAGTCTGTAACAACGACAGGAGAAATTAAGAAATTAATGTGTGAAATTAAATGTTTAGAGGGTTTTTTTTTGTATGTTTACAATATTTTTTTGTGTAACTTCCATTTGTCTTTTTTCAGGCTGTTTCCTATTAATTGCCTGTACTACTGTATTTTTGTTTTTCTTGATTGTAAAAACCTCAGGATAGATGTCAATTTTACAATCGTACAAGTAAATGTAACTTTGGTGGAATGCAAAGTCCCTTTGAAATATCCCACATTTGTATGTGCTTGTTAAAAATGTGAAGGAATATAAACATACAAAAATGTGATGTATGGATTAGGGATTATTATTTTGTTCTCCCCTTTGCATATAATAAAGGCACTATTAAATTAAAATTAAAAGGGGAGGGGAGGGGAGGGGAGGGGGGTGTAACACTATTTGTACAGTCTTGAATGTGACATTACAAAAAATAGGTCAGAGATGTGATGACATGAATGCAGCATATATCATACACCAGAATCAGTATACATCACGTGCAGTACCATGTTACCATGCTTCTATGTTTATCATGACTATTGACGTATACAGAGGTAATATCAGTAATTCTTGTCTAACATTTCCCTGTGTCCGTGAGATTATTCTCTAACACTGTTCAAATGACTTGTGTGCACATTTAACAGTTTTGTACAGACCTTTTGAGGATGAGAATTAAGAAGAAAAAATAAACGTAAAATATGAGGTCCACAGGCACATTTTTAAAAGAATAACTATATGTGTGTGTGTGTGTGTGTGTGTGTGTGTGTGTGTGTGTGTGTGTGTGTGTGTGTGTGTGTGTGTGTGTGTGTGTGTGTGTGTGTGTGTGTGTGTGTGTGTGTGTGTGTGTGTGTGTGTGTGTGTGTGTGTGTTTGTGTGTGTGTGTGTTTGTGTGTGTGTTTGTGTGTGTGTGTGTGTGTTTGTGTGTGTGTGCGGGTCTGATTGTCCAGCATTTTCTTTACATGTGCTGTGAATAGTGATTGTTTGCAAACATGTATAGATTGAAGTTTAAGAGAGACCCAGTGGGCCACATAATCTTTTCATTTTGCTTTTATGCTGTCAGCTGTTCCAAAAATAAAGTGTCATATTTCTTTTTTGTTCATTCCGTGTCAAGCAAATGCTATGTGGTAAAACATACCAATTATTCACTATTAGTTAAAGTGAAGTGTACAAAGGAGGACAGCCATTGCTAACATATAGACAGCTCTTTTGTTTGACAAATAAAAAGACTTATGTGAAAAATCTTTCGATTTCTGTCTATCGCTTTTTGCTTGTTACACCTCTAATGTTTTGGTAAAAAAAACAAAAAAAACTCATGTTGTTTGTTTCAGTGCATGATTTGGTATGCTGCTTGTGATTTTCACTTGCATTGATTGCTTTCCTCCATCTCCCAAGCCATTCTTTGTTCAGGATGGCACAAGATACATCCTATGATTGTGATGTGCGATCATATACTGCTTTTGGCACTTCATGTGAAGGAAAAAACAAAGAAGAAGAAGAAGGAGTAATCCTGAGGACATGGCCAGATATGTATAACTGTGATCTCTAGCAATGAATTTATAACATCAATGCCAAAATACTCTTTAAAGCATGAAATGTAGATTGCTTAAAGAACTGACACATCCACACACAGTTTCTTGAAAAGTATATATGTTCATCATGTGCATCCCACACAATCTTCTCTGTGAGGAAAAACTCCCAAGCTGATATCATAAAAGCTGGATTGCACGTGCTACATATCATGTGGATAAACAGAAAGCACATGGAGTTGTAGGATCTTTCTGACAATGACTCTAATACACTTCACACAGCTGTCTTCGGTTTGAAACCCATGCAAGGAGAGATTGAAAAGGGCTTTATGAGACCTGCAATCTAAAATCAGCATTCTCAATCAGCCCATTTCTGAGCATAATGGTGGGAGATGTTAGCATGAGGCTATTGTACATTTCTGATTGTGCTGTTGGGTTATTAATGCACATGACTGATTGCTAGGAAATCATTCCTTAGCCAGCGAGGCGGGCATGGTGCCACAAGCAAAAAGCGAAGTGAAAAGGAGGTTATGCTTCGTTTAGATTTTTTTTCCAAGCGCAAATTAGAATTGCTTTCAGATGTAACAGCTGATTGCTTCTGCCCGTGACATCTTTCAGTGAAGACCCAATATTAATACACAGCTATGTGCTACACATGCAGATCACCAACCCAATCAAATACTGACAGGAGATGCAAATCTTCATTCAATAGGCCATAGGTCTTGGAAGTCCCAAATGTGCATTCAGTAGTTTCAAAAGTTTTACAAATTGAGAAATAAATAGTCTTTTGTGAAGATTCTTCTGAATGGTGTACACTCACATGAAGACTGTACACATAATAGTTTCCTATAAAAAGTGTTTTAACTATGTAAGTTCCAGGTCATCTCCTCAATGTATTTTGCCATGTTTAACAAAACAAAAGAGATAATCATCTTGCTCATCGGCTCCCTCTGTAGATAAGCTAGTAGTGTAGTGTAATTGATGATGTGAAGAAAGTAAAATAGGCAATATAACACTTTTTGTTTGTTTAGAAGGGACAATGGGACAATCAGTACCTGTATGGATGAAGAAAAAGAAATGGATGCCAGAAGACAGGGAAAAAACAAGTGCAAACATTGGAACACACAAGGTGGAAATATAATATGGATAAAATCCGGTAACGCTTCCTTTTACAGTCCTGTTCCCCATGTACATACTATGTACTTATTATAGTAATTACAATAACTGGGTAATAACTAGGTTCTAACCCTGAACCTACCCCTAAACCTAACCTTAACCTATGTACTTACCTAATATTACCCAGTACTTTCTTTGGTAAGTACAATGTAAGTACATGTAAGTTCACGTACTGTAAAATTAAGCATTATTACCCAGTACTTTCTTAGGTAAGTACACTGTAATTACACATAAGTTAACATACCGTAAAATGAAGCGTTTCCGAAAATCCTGAGAAGTCATGCCCAAGTTGCTTCTTTTTATGTAATTATTGATTAATTATTGTGTAGCAACTCTCTTAAAACTCACTAGTATCAGTGTAATTTACATAAAACTTAGAAGAAGAATTTGCTGATATTTGTCGATTGATGGCAGTGCAGCATCTAACTTTCTTTGTGGTATTGGTATTTAAAAAGGTAATTCACCACTGGCAAGATCATACACTTGGCTGTATATTTATTTAACCAATAATCATATATGTATGTATATATTATGTATATATATATATATATATATATATATATATATATATATTTTTTTTTTTTTTTTTTTTTTTTTTTTTTAAATGGTGCTACTAGAGAAAAGGGGCTCTAGTGTTCCATTCAAGTGGCAACCTTCCGCTCTCTCTCTCTCTTGAATCCAACACAGAAGTGACTTAAACTGCAATTCATCGACTGGCCGCTAGAGACAGGCTGCAAAAGAGAGTCAATCCCATATACTACCCATGTTAATATGCCCAACTTTACAGCAGAAAAAAAAATGTTTGCAGCCTGGTACAAAAAGTGATTTTGGTCTTTATAGCTAATTTTGCCCTTCATGACAACTGTGAGGGGGGTGAATTTTGTCATAACTCATCCGTATAAATGATATTAAGCCTTAAAGTTAAGCATTATTAAGGGTGTGGCCACTTTAGTGACAGGTGGATTGCCTGTCTGCCTGCTGTCTCTACTAGCCGCTTGTCTGTTAGTGTCACATCACATTCAGCTAGTCTTGCCTATTTATTCAGGAGTGACGTGCTGCGAAGAAAGTGATTGGCGGCTCCGCCCACTTTGGGCTTCAAAAATGCTCTTTAGAAACCTTCAGGTGACGTCACGTCCATATTTTTTTAAAGTCTATGGTTCCTTTTTGCCAAAAAGGTAGGTGAAATTCAAAACCCGTATGCATGTTATCCAACTGTCTGTGGATGCAAAAAATATGTTCTGTAATTTTAGGTACAGTAACATGGAGAATGAGTAGGCATACACATTGTTAATTCACAACAAACATTGTAACCAAAACAAATATGTTTGAAAATTGGTGAACGTTTTCTTTTAAGGTACACAAAGAACACTGATGCTAAAGCTAGCTAAAGAGCTACTGAAAGCACCTTTAAAAGACATGGATTACATTAATCTGTCCTGAGTAAAAAAAATTAGGTATTTGTCTCAGTTCTTCAAAATACAAGTCTAAACGGATGGATTTACGAATGGCTGTCTTATTAATCTTATAAAAGTCATGTCCAAACATTATTTTAATAAATAAGTGCTAAGAAACCTAATGTGTCAGGGTCCTGTCACCTTGATTGGTCTTGTTCTGGTGACAGTATCCTGACACTCATGTTTGTCTCGTGTTTGTGTGAGGGCCGTGTGTTTTTATGACATGTCTTGCATGTTTGGGGCATGGTGTCTGGATCCTGACACTTTGATCTAGTCTTAGTTCAGTTTCGGTGTCCTGACATCTTGTTTTCTGTTTGGGCACATGGTAGATGAGCGTTTGTCTGCCATATGCTCCTCAGTCATGTGGGTTTGTGAGAGCACATGGCTTCTGTCATAATTGTTTTCCCATGTGTATTCTTAACATGGCTTTTAATTTGTTTCTGTCTGCCATGTGCTTCACTGTCAGTCTAGTCTTGGCCCCGCCCTCTTGTTACCTGATTATTGGTTAATTTGCCCCACCGGCTCTGCCTTGTTACCAATCTGATTTCCATCCTTATTCATCCTCCTTTTGTTCTCTGTCCTGTGCCAGATTGTCATATGTTCTTTGTGCAGAAGCATTACTTGTCATGCCTTGCTGGCCTGGATTGTGATTGTCCCCCATTGAGGAAGTTTAAGTTGTATTATTATTATTATTATTTTGCTTAAATAAAGTCCTTCAAAGCTATCTGCACCTAATTTCTCACAATTCTTAACCCACACCTAACATACTGTTAATAAGGCTCGTTTAAAATTAGCATGGGTACTTACCACAGATGTCACAGTCATCCAGACACTGTGTGAAAATGCTAGTCAAACTAAAAATGCATGTTTTTTCATGGTGAATTATCAGTTACAAGGCTGTTTTAATGCTCACAAAACGTAGTAGAGAATATGGTCTCATGAGAAACCACACAGTGAGCCTCCTCTTTAGATGGAGAGGACCAACTGAGATCTGAGACTTTTCTAAACGTTGAGACTGTTTTTTCTTTGTTTTTCTTATCTGTGGGATGTCCTAAGCTTTGGACTGTTGGGACTCTGTGTTTACTCTGCAAATCTCCTTTGAAGGTATGTGATTAATAAGTAAAGTTTGTGTGACTGCTATAAACCATCATCCAACTTCAGGGACTTTTCCTTGTATAACGTTTAGAAAATATTAAACCATCATTCTTGGGGAAACGGGTATATGTTAGGAGGTTCATAAAAGTAACAGATTACAGGGGTTGTTGACACTGTGACTGTGCATCTCTCTTGAGTATGTGTATTACAAGTATGTGTATTTCAAGGAAGAAAATATTTAACTGTTTACTTCTTGAGAGAACACTACACGCCTGGAGAGTGTGTTTAATGTGGGACACACTTAATCCTCAGCATGCTGTTCACAAAAGCACATATATCACATGATGAGAAGATACTTAAGCTGGAAGAACTGATTCAAATGTATTTACAAACTCCTACAAATTGCATTTGAGTTTGCATTGATATTGGTACGAATATCTCTCTCTTCCTCACTGCCCTCCTCTTCTTCCCTCTTGAACATGTTGCTGGGATGTTGTTGTTTTTTTGTTTATAGAGCATGAATATTCCATATCTGTTTGGAATGCAGTGTTAGTTTACTACTGTGCCAAGCCACTCTGGCAAGAAGCCACCTCTGAGTGTAAAACAAACATTTCGACAAGCTGACATTACACATGCAAATGATCCTGAGCTAACTGAGCAGAAGAAATGCTATGCTTTTGAGAAATTTTTTTTTTTACAGTAATATTCAGCCCACTCAGTAGCTTCCTAACAAAATATATCTGCGAACAGCAATTAAAGAGCTGAGGATGAGAATGGCACCGTTTGCAATGCACTAAATGTGACCTTAAGAGAAGACCATAATTACAGTCTGAAATATTCAATATTTACAGTATATTCGTATTTACAACTTTTGATTAATAGGAGGCACAATCTTTTATAGCTTTGCAAAAGCTTTTACCAATGTTGCTATGCTGGATTATTTGCTTAAATCACATTAGATTTAAATTACTTCACATTTGAGATAAAGTTTGATCAATTCACTTCTATAATTATTCTTTTCATATTCAGTGAAATGTGCATGTATTATAAATACACAAATCACCTGTATTTTACCAATTTAATAAATGGAATTTCAAATGTTTTCTTTCACTTTAGCGGGCTTGTATCGTAACCCCTGTTAAGATATTAAGATGTTATGATTCATTTTTGAACACTATTTGTCCCAAAACTGCTCATTCACTCTCAGGATTTAGTGATTGTTGAAAGGCTTAGGAGACCTAGACTATCATCATGTCATCAAGTCTCAGCATGAGCACAAAGGCTATAGTCCAATCCCGTTGACTTAAAGGTATGAAATATACAGTGACTTTTAGAGAGCAATTTTGCATTTATCCATGTTGATTACAATGCCATCTGTTCCTATACCCGCCCTGCAAAGATAATGTATTTGACTAAATGCTTGTGGCAGGCTGTACAAAACCAATGGACAAACCACATCTGCTTCACCGAAAAGCCTTTCTATTATTCCACAGGAAAGCATTGGGGAAAATATCTTAATGTGGTTTTGGCATTGGTCGAGGCCTTTCTTCTGGAACGGCACAGGTACTAATTAAATTCTTTAAGAGCTTTCTTTCTTTTTTTCAACTTGGCCTCATCATAATCTACTCCCTCTTATGTTAATTAAATATGGTGAAAACAAATTGAAGACAACCCTCGCCCAAAAATATTATTGTATGAATTTATTTTGGCAGGACTTTGCTTTCATTTTGTGCACATTTGTGGCCTATTTAAGGTCTTAAGGTCAATTAATTGAGCTTTGAAGCTGCAAAAATGAATATGGAAACTTGGACATTTAGGTTCCCTAAACTTAAGCTTTTAATTAATGAATCTCATATACATTTGCAACTGCAGTGGAAGGAATGAAAGTGACATGACATAAATATAACTTTAACTTTAAGGACTTTATGAGTCTTGCACACTGTAGTGACAGATTCATGAAGACATACATGCTCCATCCAGGTTTCCGTTTTGCCCTCCAAACCATATCGGGCAACATAGAGGTTGGTAGGAAGAGCATATTTGGTGGCCGTTCAAACTGGCAGAGCTTTGGACACTATGGCAGTACTGCAAGCTTACCAGGCAGACCTGCTCAAAGACCTAGATGAAGGGGCGGTCTCTGAACGACATATAGCCACAGATCTAGCTCTTCATGCCACCAAGCAGGCGGCCTACAATTGAGATAGGCCCACTCCTTACCCTGAGAAATAAAGTAGGCTAAGTTTGTTTTATTAGGCTTGAGTAGCATGCTTTTGGCTTCCTGATAGAATATTTTTGTAGTAGAGCTGGACAGATGTTTAAGATGACTAAACTGCCATTCACATAACCTCTCCCCTGGCCTCATGGGATAGTAAAGTGTCCATCAAACGCACACTTCAGAATCTCGCCGGAAGTAGTAGGTCATGCTAGTACTTTTTGCCTACTCTTTCATGAGTACTGTGAATTCGGACGGACTTCTTTTGTCACATATGCTGTAAAAGATATTAGCCTCTGCTGATATTGGAGAGACTATCGGCGCAGTTAGAGACTGAGACTATGCTCATCCTGCCAGTGGTGGAAAGAGTACTAAAAAATGTTACTTAAGTAAAAGTATTAAGTAATAGTTTACTTGAGTACAAGTAGAAGTACTGAAAAATAATATGACTCAAGCAAGAGTAAATAAGTAGTTTACTTAAAAACTCCTCAAGTATCTATGTTACAAAGTACTTTAGTATTATTTTTCTATTTTTACCCAAAATGGGGAGATGATAGTGATATGGAGCGCTAAACACTCACATGTCATCTGTTTCATTCATGCTGGAAGCCCAGTACTGATTCATCCCTCACGCAGAAAGTCCACAAGTGCGATTCATAGAATTATTAAACTTATGACATTTCAGGAAATGCCTTATATGGGTATAATAACATGCAAATAGAGACGTTTTGACTGATGAAACACGAAGCCAAACAGATGATAGCGATAATATATCCGTGTTCATCAAGCTATCTCAGGTCTTTTAATAAGAATGATGTATGTCTTTAAAGGGATAGTTCATAAAAAAAGGAAAACTAGCCCATGATTTACTCACCCTCAAGCCATCCCAGGCGTATAATGCATTCTTCTTTCAGATGAATACAATCAGAGTTATATTCAAAAATGTTCTGGCTCTTCCAAGCTTTATAATGGCAGTGAATGGCTGGAGAACATTTGAAGCCCAAAAAAGTGCATCTATCCATGATAAAAGTACTCCACTTTTACTCCAGGGGGTTAATAAAGGCCTTCTGAAGTGAAGCCATGCGTTTGTGTAAGGAAAATACCCATATTTAAACCTTTATAAACTACAATCACTACCTTCCGCTAGACGGCCAAACGCATCAAGTTACGGTGGACTAACCCCTGACCCGCCAAACAGCGTAATGACGACCGTAGAAGCTTGGAGGAAAGAGCTAAACAAAACACTAGTAGCGAATTAGCAATTTTGAAGAGAAATGTCAGAGGATTTCAATATAATAGAACTGGAGCTTCAGTTTGTTGCAAAGCCCGATTTGTTTAAAACGCGAGAGGCGTCTAAGCTTACGATACTCCTACATCCTACATCATACTTGCACCACGGGTTACTCTTGTGGCTCAAGTCGAATTGTGTAGTATGCGTACGGTCGTCTAGACTGAGGAAGCTATTTTAGATTATAAAGTTATAAAAATGGGTATTTTTCTTACAAAAACCCATGGCTTCGCTTCCGAAGGCCTTTATTAACCCACTGGAGCAGTGTGGAGTAAAATAATGTTTTCCATTTTTTGAAGAATGTCACAGGTGGAGGTTCTCCTAGGAGAACTTGAGGGTGAGTAAATAATGGGCTAATTTTCATTTTTGGGTGAACTAATCCTTAAATGCAATGCTAATCAACATAGCTTGTATCATAGAATTTAATAAAATAAGATATTCTCACTCTGTGTTAAGAAGCAACATGAAACCACAGAAGTAATTTCAAACACAACTGACATGTCTTGTGTTTTGGCAGCAAAACATGATATTTAACTGTCACTGTCCCGCTAGCGGGACAAATACATTTACTTCAAAATATTACTATTAAATCCTAATTAAATCATGACAAACTATATATTGTTGGAAAGGTCTAAGACTCCGAAATAGATATTTTAGCGCTGTTTTTTTCTTACAAATTATGTATGAACAGTAATATATGAATTTATGACAAGAGTGCGCCTCAAAAAATCTACGTCATTACAGGAGTTTCTGACCTTTGTCACAAAAAGTCGACGCACACACTTTTAATAATTTAAACTTTGGTTTTTAATGCTAAAAGTTCATAATAAAACATAATCTAGTATTTGTCAATAAAGAAAGATACAATTATTTTAAAAAGTAAAGTAAGAAGTCCTCTAAAAAGTATAATATATATATATATATATATATATATATATATATATATATATATATATATATATATATATATATTATTATTATTATATCACATATTTTAGTACTTATCATAAATTAGGTATCATTTGAAAGCTTATGAACTCAGAATCCATCCTTTGAAAACCGTTTTGAAATTGGACGTTGCGTTACCATAGAAACACTATTTTTTATTAGGCCCCTCCCCTTTTGGGCATCATCTTTCATAATATATATGAGGGGGGTGACAGTTAAGGGGTTAAACTCATAAATTGTAGTGTTTGACGGTATGCTAAGCAAACATATAGCTTTCCCTGTTGTCAAGAGTGATTGTTTAATTACTAATTTTGAAAAGTAAGTCCAGGTACGTTTATTGGAATGTTTTCATTTGAATCATTTCATAATTTCCTAAGTGAGTGGTCCGATAAAAAAAGAGAGAGATTTAAAACAGCATGAATAAAAATGTGCCAGTAAAAAAAAAAAAAAAAGTGAGGTACAGTTAACATGTTAAATTAAATTCTTTTTTTTTTCGTTCTACCGAATATGTGCTGGGAGCCCACTGTTGCTATAGTAACGAACTACAATTTTACATGCATCTGATTGTAGGGTGGCCATACGTACGGATTTTGGCCGGACAGTCCGGATTTTAAGCCCCCTGTCCGGAGTCCGGTGCAGCCTCAAGCCGGACACTCATTTATCCTCCTTTTTGGAGTTGCGCTGAATTGTTTAAAAAAAAAAATTAACCTATAAAAATCCCGCATACTGATAGCGGCTCCCTGATGCCCGTAAATTAGTTCAAATCTCCTGGAATAGAGCCACACATGCGAGACAGAACAAAGCCTACTGTATGTGCTCCAAACCGTGTAGCGCGCGCACGGCAGAGAGGGAGAGAGCGAGAGACCTTGCGTCCCCTCAGCAAAACATGAGCGCCAATGATTGATTGTCAAAGACCGGTTGAATGCATCCGAGTCAGATCTGTCTGTTATTGGCTGAAGTGCAGGGCTCCACCGCAGTAGTTTGAAAAGTGTCTGTCAAATGTCAGCTTGCCCTGTTGCTCCGTCGGCACCTTTGTCAAAGTACTTTGTACTTTTGGTGAAAAATAAATGTAGCGAAGTTGAATACTTTATTTTATTCAACTCAAGTAAAAGTAAAAAGTAAAAGTACCCCAATTTAATTATAGGCCTACTCAAGAAAGTAGAAAAAAATCGAAAAATTTACTGAAGTTGCCTACTATAACAAAAGTATTTGTAATTAGTACTTTCCACCTCTGCATCCTACATGTATTATCGGTGTGTGAAGGGGGATGTATTTTGAACAATACACTAATTTTGCACATGAAAGTGGCTGAACCATTTTTGTTTTTGTGTAATCTTCTGAGATATTGTGAGTTGTTTCACTCAAGCAGGCACTGGTCAGCATGGCATAGTTGGTACTGATGTCCCCATAGCATCAGCTAACCCAGCATTGAGTCCACTCGAAAGGGAGTGTCTATGTTACATATGTAACCCTGGTTCCCTGAGAAGGGAACAAGACACTGCTCCACGTTTGCATGCTTAGGCATGATTGCGCATCGTTCTTCAGATGATGCAAATCTGGTGAAGTGTTCTCAGGCACCCTTCTTATATGCTGAGGCACACCTTGCGATGTCATCGCACTGCATTGGCCATGAATGCTGTATTGTTTTGTTTTTGTTTTTTTTGCTTGTTTGTTTTCTCTGTGTGCTATTTGAAGTGCACTTATGTGAATGTTCTTTCATCAAGTTATATAAATTGCCAGTTTTAATTAGTCACATTTATTATAAAAAAAAATCTAAACATGTTTTGACTTACTGACTACTTCATGAAAAAAATACTTAATGGCTGGACTTTATTTTCTGAATGTTGACATGGTCGTGTAAGGTTTGATTTCCTGCAGGGGTTCAGGCTGCACGACATGCCAATGACTAAAGAATCGTCAGCAAGATGGTAGAAAACTGTACATCTTGTCTGTCACCACCCACTGCTACTTATACCAACAACAGAAATAAGCGCAGTTACAATAGCTAATTATGAGGGAGAGGGTTGCTATATAGAGTGACAATATTGTATTGCAATAGGTAGCACTTCAAAGTCAATAGCAAATCAAAACTAGTTAGCACATTATTTGTAATTGAAAGGGTTTAATGACAATATATGGTTATGGTTACACTTAAAATAGTAATAAAATAGATGTATGAGATGTTAATAACTAAATAACTTTAATAACCATTAATTGTACCCAGCATATATGTAAAATGTTACGATAGAGAGAGAGAGAGAGAGAGAGAGAGAGAGAGAGAGAGAGAGAGAGAGAGAGAGAGAGAGAGAGAGAGAGAGAGACAGTTTAGACAGAAAGTTTAGTCAAAAAAGCCAGAGCATCAAAGAGCCAGAGCAACAGTTACAATCTTATTTTATCCTTTCCCTGACCATGTGACTAAAACCCAACTGTGACACATTCAAGCTGACCAATCAGATAATTGGAACCTCCGCCATTGTACCATTGTACCAAAGGTGTGACTATTCATCAACCCCCGAAGTACACACATCTTGGCCTACAGGCCATGATCACTGTCAGCTCCTCTGTGCCTTTAGGAACTCCAAATGGTCATTGGGGAAAGAGGGGGTGGAAAACAGTAAAGCAAATGTCTTTGTTCATTTCAAATATCTTGGATTATTTTCAATCCTACAAATTCCCCCCTTGGCACCATTAGCCACACATATGGAGTCCAAAGGTGGCACAGTCCATAAAGACATGCTTTCTGTTGTGTGTAGATGTCATCTTCAGAGTTTTCGCCCAGGCTTGTTGCAATAGCAGTTGGTCAGTCTTCAGTCTTTGTTCTCCTTTCAGCCCTGCATGAGGAGGCTCCATCAAATGTGTTGCACCGTTCATAGATATGCAAATCATCCATTGAATACTTCACACCTCCACAAGAACAGGTACTAAATCTGGGAGCAAACGAGTAGGACACCAATCTGGAAGCTGTCTCTTTCTGAGACAGGACACAGGATATGAACTTAGCTAGCAGGGATCCTGCGAATCCTGTTGAGAATATGGCACAACAAACAGCAAGCATACATATGGTCATTGGTCATTGTCATTGGTCAGAGGTTTGATATGGTCAGATTAAAATTTGTCTCTGGCAAAAAGCCCTCAAATCAATGAACTTAAAAAGATGGTCACGGCGAGATTAAAAGAAGGCCTTACAAGCTCTTACATTGTTTTCTGAAAACATTGAAATAAATTGCATTATAACAAAACAAAAAATTGCTGGTTTAATACCTTTTTCATGAAGAGTATCAGCAAAATATGCAGTGTAACCAAACACAGAGATTCAATTGAATTAATGTCCAAAAACATTGTTGCAAGTCAAATCGACAAAATACAATAAGCAGAAACCAAATAAGTTTCAGAAATGTTTCAAAAGAATTAATGAGTAGCAATACAAATATTTTTACTTGGGTAAAAATGAGAAATACTGACATACATTTTAAAATTGAACTTGGTGAAAAATTTTACTTGGCTATATGGATAACATAAGTGTTAATGCAGCTCAGATGTTATGGGAAGAAAGAGGCGGGAACCGGAGAACGTTCACACAATTTAATTACAAAATAAAACAAATACAAAAATTAAAGTAAAAGACAGCAGCCCCTCACGGACGACTGCTTCACATATAACAAAACAAAATAAAAACAATACAAGTCCAGGCCTGGCCTCTCCCGATCTCCACTGTAGTCACTCCTCCCTTTTATGCTTCCGCTCCTCCGAGCGAGTTAAAGAGACCGGTGCGTCGTGCAGGTGTCGCTCTCTCATGGCCCTCTGCCTCGTTCTGCTCGCCACAGTAAGTAATTTAAGTAAATCCAAAGAAAAACAAAACAAACTATTACTGGATGGAATTCACAATTATAATTCAGTCTAGATGTAAATAATTAATTAAATTTGTATCCATTAAATTTTGTGAGGCTGAATCAGCTAGATGCAGATTTGACTTTATGTGAAGATAAAATTATGTCATGTGGCTGTTTTTAGCTGTGGCTATGTGTAAATTAAATCATGCCCCTAACGAATGTGAGGGGGTTTTACAATTGTGATACAAATGTGATCCTGTTGTTTTAACAGGGAGCCAGCATGAGACTGTGAGTATGAGGTGTGATATATCTCAGAATCTTTCCACACCAATGTTTCAGTCAAGGAGCATGATAAAAGTGCAGAGTTACTGAATCCTGTTGTGAGGAGAGAATTTTCATGGTTAATTGTGAATCACATTGTAGCCACATGGCAATTCTATGCTCATGTAAATGGTTTTACTCCAGCTATATGGAAAATAGCAGAGTTTTCCACTAAGGAGACAAACAAATGCAACATAGTCATACATACAACTTGAAATTGCTATGCAATTCCAGTACAACAATTATCCCAGATTACACAAGATACATGGCCTAGAATGCATAACATAACAACCTTACAACAGTTTCTTACAACACATACAGTAAATCATTCATGTGTTTTAAAGAATAAACTTAGCCTATGTGTACATGTAGTAGCACAAGCAACTATAAAGTCTGTTCTATGAGCACAATGTGTTACGCACAATTACAAATTTAAAAATACAAACAGGATCATTGCAATTTGGATATTAAACTTGTTGCTATTGGGCTACTAACCCACTAGCAAGTGAAGTTAATAACTGTAGGCCTTGCATGAACAAAGCAGTTAACTCACTAAGAGTTTTACCTGTACGTGCAGATCGCTGATTTTTGCCCTTAGAAAGTGGTTTCGTATTTTTCTGAATATAAGGTGAAGGTCTGCCCCTACCGAGAGACCAGCATTTTTCCTCTGTATGGCCTATTTTCGAGCAGGAACTCCGAAACCTGCCTTCTTTGCCATAGGGATGTTTGCTACGTTCTCCTGGAGCTTGATGATTGTCATGACTATCTAATGTTTGTACACCATGCATTCTGGTACATGACTCTGCGCTATTACGGTGCTGCATCACCTTAAGAACTGAAATAGGCACACTTTCTTGAGCAGTTGAACATGCATTTTCTTAAATAAACATTTCAGATTCATTAGAGCAAGTC
The DNA here is from genome assembly GCF_051911475.1 of Siphateles boraxobius. Lineage (NCBI taxonomy): Eukaryota > Metazoa > Chordata > Actinopteri > Cypriniformes > Leuciscidae > Siphateles > Siphateles boraxobius. The sequence continues at coordinate 11,542,378 of NW_027508766.1, read as the reverse complement.
ACCTCCTCTAAGTAGTGAACATGCTTTTTAGTCCCATCGCTGTTAAGGGTTTTAGGAGACTTTTTAGCATTTGGCTTAGCCTTGAGATCTGCAGTGTTCTCTTTGTGATGTTTACACTTTTCAGTCAGGGTAAACGTCTCAGCTAGTAATTTATCTAGCTGTGTTTAAAGCTCTTGAATCTTTGCCTCAGACTTTTGTCCATCTGCATTTATATTTTGCAGTTCTTTACATTTAGCATCTATATTATACATCTATACGAAGATAGACACGTTGTTAACTCACGTAGCCGTGTACAACTTATGAAGTTTAAAGCCTCAATTATTTCACCATGTTTTGATTTCTTTTGATGTTTGCCAATTATGTCCCACCATTGGAGAATTTCCTCATCTGGACATTTAATTCCAATGTACTCCAATAAATACAATGTATTTATTGAGTTTACACAAGGTAGGCTCAACTTTTTTGCTCCATAAAGCAAACAATACGTCACTGTTATCAGAATATTCACGGATTGTACAGTGATGGGACTAATGAAGCCATTTAAATCTTCTAAATTCTGTGTCATTCTATTCATGCAAATTGAGACTTTTCCTAGCATACCATTAGGCAAGGCAAGGCAAGGCAAGTTTATTTATATAGCACATTTCATACACAATGGTAATTCAAAGTGCTTTACATAGAAGAAATTAAAATAATCAAAAGAAATCAGAATAATTAAAACAGTTTAGAATAAAAGATAAAATACAGAAATAATCAAATGAAATCAGAATAATTAAAACATAAAATAAAATACAGTACAAACAGTCGGACGAACAGTTGCACAGTGCTCATTCAGTAAATGCACAGCTAAACAGATGTGTTTTGAGTCTGGATTTGAATGTGACTACTGTAGGAGCACATCTGATCTCTTCTGGAAGCTGGTTCCAGCTGCGGCTGGCATAGTAGCTAAAAGCGGACTCGCCATGCTTAGAGTGAACCCTTGGTATTTCTAGCCGATGTGATCCTAATGATCTGAGTGATCTGTTGGGTTTGTATTCAGTGAGCATATCTGCAATGTATTGAGGTCCTAGGCCATTGAATGATTTATATACCAGTAATAATACTTTAAAATCAATCCTAAATGTAACTGGCAGCCAGTGTAAAGACCTGAGGACTGGTGTGATGTGTTCATATTTTCTGGTTCTGCTCAGAATCCTAGCAGCAGCGTTCTGTATGAGCTGCAACTGTCTTATGGTCTTTTTGGGAAGGCCAGTGAGAAGTCCATTACAATAATCCACCCTGCTGGTGATGAAAGCATGCACAAGTTTTTCTAAGTCTTGACTGGAAACAAAGCATCTAATTCTTGCAATATTTTTCAGGTGATAGTATGCTGATTTAGTTATTGCTTTGACATGACTACTGAAACTAAGGTCTGACTCCAGAGACACACCCAGATTCCTGACTTGATTTTTAGTTGTTTGACCCCTAGACTGAAGGTATGCGTTCACCTTGAGAACTTCATCTTTGTTTCCAAACGCAATGACTTCAGTTTTGTCTTTGTTTAACTGAAGAAAGTTTTGGCACATCCAATTGTTTACTTCATCAATGCATTGGCAAAGGGAGTCAATGGGGCTGTAATCGTTAGGCGATAGGGATAAGTAGAGCTGTGTGTCGTCTGCATAGCTATGGTAAGCGATTTGGTTCTTTCTCATTATTTGGCTCATTGGGAGCATGTACAGGTTGAATAGGAGTGGCGCAAGAATTGAGCCTTGAGGGACTCCGCATGTCATGGATGTCCACTCAGACTTATGGTCTCCTATACTCACATAATAACCTCTGCCTCCTAAGTATGACCCGAACCATTTTAGGACTATCCCAGAAAGCCCGACCCAGTTTTCCAGCCTGTCAAGAAGTATTTTGTGATCGACAGTGTCAAATGCAGCACTGAGGTCGAGTAGTACCAGCACTGATAATTTGCCGGTATCAGTATTTAAGCGAATATCATTTATTATCTTTATGAGCGCGGTCTCTGTACTGTGGTGCGGTCGGAAACCAGATTGAAAATGGTCAAAGTATCCATTCGAGCTTAAGAATTTGTTCAGCTGATTGAAGACAACTTTTTCAATGATCTTGCCTATGAAAGGAAGATTTGAGATCGGTCTATAGTTGTTTAATATGGTCTTATCCAGATTGCTCTTTTTCAGGAGGGGCTTGACAACAGCAGTTTTCAGGGAGGTCGGAAAACTCCCAGAGAGAAGTGAGGCATTTACCACTTCTAGGAGATCTGCTTCTAAGCTGTGTAACACATTTTTGAAAAAAGATGTGGGAAGTGCGTCAAGGGCGTAGGTTGATGTTTTTAGGTGCTGTACGGTTTCTTCCAAAATTTTGCCATCAATTTCTTCGAAATCAGACATAGTGGCTACTTTCTCGTGCTGTTGTCTGATCTGCCTGACCCCAGCGCAACTCAAGGATGAGCTGATCACCTTTCTGATATTATTGATTTTCTCAGAGAAGAAGGAAGCAAACTCACTGCACTTTCTCACTGAGAGCATTTCACTGGGAATCTGGCTTGGGGGGTTTGTCAGTCTCTCTACAGTAGCAAAAAGAGTGCGCGTGTTGTTTATATTGCTGTTTATAATATTCGAGAAGAAAGTCTGTCTAGCTTTGCTTAGTTTGTTATTGAAAGCATGGATGCTGTCTTTGTAGATGTTATAATGGACTACAAGTTTTGTCTTCCGCCACATGCGCTCTGCTTTTCTGCATTGTCTTTTCATATTTTGCACTGCTGTTGAGTTTCTCCAAGGTGCTTTTTGACTGCCACTCTTCTTCCTGACTTTCACAGGAGCAATATCATCAATTACACTCTTAACTTTTGAGTTAAAAGAATCAAGGAGAAAATCAACAGAGTCAGCAGATATGCTTGGTGTTAAAGATATAGCCTTCATAAATAGTACACTAGTGTTCTCATTTAAGCATCTCTTCTTGACAGAGACAGATCTAGCTTCAATGGCAGGAGAGATCAATATATCAAAGAAAATACAAAAATGATCAGACAGTGCTACATCCTTAAAGGGGGGGTGAAATGCTCAGTTTCACTCAATCTCATGTTAATCTTGAGTACCTATAGAGTAGTATTGCATCCTTCATATCTCCAAAAAGTCTTTAGTTTTATTATATTTATAAAAGAAAGATAGGCTGTACCGAGTCTTTCCGGAAAAACCCGAGCGGGTGGAGGGGTTCTGTGTGGGCGGAGCTAAATAATCACGACACGAGCGCGCAAAGCTTTTGCGTTGAGAGCGTCTGGAAGCTGTGAGTGACATCCGAAAATAAACCATGGCTAACAATCAGATTCAGCCAATCATTATATAAAGAAATAATTAAATAAATAAATACCATGTGGTTCTTTACTGGCAACATGACTTTCAGAATAATAACCTTGCTAGACTACAATCAAATAGTAATCGTTCATACAGAACGCGTTTTTGCTCACAAAAACGTGAGATGGGCAGTGAAATGGGTGAAAAACATAAGGTCTCGAGTGTTTTTTTAAAAATAGAAATGATTTGAACTTGAGCGCAGTGTTTTTAGAACACCATGTCATGCGCGAGTTTTACAACATTTGTGTGTTGTAAACAGACAGACTGGTTTATGAGGACATGATTTATTTTTACAATAAACAAACTGACACCTACAGTGGCCAGCTAAACAAATGTATTTAAACACACACCATACATCGCATGCTCCATAGATACATTAACTGTATGTGATCATGTTGTTTACTTTCTGTGCTTACACGCCGATAGTTAACAACTCACAGACATTTGAAGCAGTTTTACTCACCGCCTGCGGTTCCAAAGCACGACCGTGAACCTTTATCGTTGGGACTGCTCCATCTTTGAGTATTAGGCGACCTGCAAATCCGGCGTTGAACTGGGCCTTGTTTATAAAACTATTACTGTCGAAATGAAGGGAACAAACAAAAACACTTGCACAACTCCGTTGCTGCTCTGGAAAAACAAAATCCATCCACAGGTCCCTTAACGCTGGGTTCTTTGGAAATTTGTGCAATGTTGTTTTGCCCTGGCAACCAAAAACACACTTTTTTGGTGCCATTTTTTTAATTGCAGCGCAGCCGAGCCCAGAGCTCTGATGGGCATAGGCGTACTCACGCACGCACTAGGCTACAGATGCGCGCGCGCCCTTCCGGGAGAAGTGCCCTTAAGACCCGTATAAGGAAATTCCGGCGACTCTGACGTCACACAGGCCCGTATTCGAAAAAAACTTTCCGAAACTTGTGACAAACCGGAAGGAGTATTTTTGGAACAGAATTACTCCATCAAACTTGCAACTTCATTTTTGAAACTTTGTCCATGTTTAGCATGGGAATCCAACTCTTTAACAGTGTGAAAAACTCACTATGCATGAAACGACTCGGTTACTAACGTAACCTCGGTTCCCTGAGAGGAGGGAACGAGTATTGCCTAAGTAGCTTACGCTATGGGAAAACTCCTTTTCTCGAGAATATTGAAGTCTTTATGTAAAACGCATTGCAGCTGCACAGCTGACAGCAATGAACGAAGGCAGCTCGGTCATTGGCTGTGCTGTGGCAACTTGCTCGAACCAATGACGGGGCGACTCTGAATGCGCGACCAATGAGCGCGCTTCGCGCCCGCGCGCGTCAGAGCCCGCCAAGATGGGCGTGGCCAAGAGCTATATATTGGGCGCCCCGTCATGAGAGTTCTTTAGGTTAAAACGACTGAAGCGAACTAACCAAGCACAAGCACGGCAGCTTACGCAATACTCGTTCCCTCCTCTCAGGGAACCGAGGTTACGTTAGTAACCGAGTCGTTCCCTTTCGAGGGGTCTCTCCTATTGCGTAAGTAGCTTACGCTATGGGAACACCATGCAAAACGCCGTGCGTGCTGAACTTCGCCTTATGATAGCCAGAGGCAGGTGCCTGAGCTAAAAAAGCAAAGTTATCATCCAACTAGCCGGCAGAGGCGAGCTTTATATGTGGGAAAGAATACAGAGCGGCTAGAAGGCGCTCAGTGTGACACAAGCACATACATAATCTAGATACGAACTCGTAGTTCAACTAGCATCATGCTGATAGTACATTGGAATGCAGTGTCGGGACCAGGTTGTAGAACCTGATAAATGTGGACGGTGAGGCCCAGCCTGCCGCCGCACAAATATCCTCGATCGGTATCCCGCTCGACCATGCCCAGGAAGAAGCCACACTCCTGGTGGAGTGTGCTTTGACTCCCCAGGGGTATTGAAGTCCCTTAGCTTCATAAGCCAGCGCTATAGCTTCAACTATCCAGTGAGAGATTATCTGCTTTGAAACGGCGGAACCTTTCGTACGGCCGCCAAAGCATACAAACAGTTGTTCTGTCTGTCTGAATAGGGCAGAACGCTCCAAATACACTCTGAGAGCCCTAACGGGGCAGAGTAGATTAGCTTCGTGTTCGTCTGCTGGGGACGATAGCGCAGTTAGGGAGATAACCTGTGCTCTGAAGGGAGTGGTGAGCACTTTAGGAATATACCCATGTTTCGGTCTAAGGACGACCCTGCAGTCGTTAGGTCCGAATTCTAGGCAGGCAGCGCTTGTCGAAAGCGCGTGCAGGTCGCCCACTCTCTTGACCGAGGCGAGTGCCAGCAAGAGCGCAGTCTTGAGCGAGAGCTGTTTAAGGTGCACGGTTCCGAGTGGTTCGAACGGAGGCCCTTTAAGAGCGTCTAGGACAGTAGCTAGGTCCCAGATCGGCACTGAGGGGGGGCGTGAAGGGTTCATCCTCCTAGCGCCCCTTAGGAAACGAATAATTAGGTCGTTTCTTCCCAATGGACGTTCCATTACAGGGTCGTGTGATGCTGTGATGGCCGCCACATATACTTTGAGCGTGGAGGGGGCGCGGCCCGCCTCCAGAAGCCCTTGTAGAAAAGCGAGTACGTTCGTAATCTCGCATGTTTCAGGGTTCAGGCCCTTGGCATTACACCAGACACGGAACACTTTCCATTTCTGGGCATATAAGCGTCTCGTGGAGGGCGCCCGCGCCTCAGCGATGGTTTTTAGTGCTCCGCTCGTGAGGTTCCTGGGAACCCGTTGAGGGGCCATGCATGAAGGGCCCACAGATCGGGGCGGGGATGAAATATCATCCCGTTGGCCTGACTGAGGAGGTCTGGCCTCAGTGGAATCGGCCGTGGTGCAGATTGCATTTGCATCAGATCTGGAAACCATGTTTGGTTCTTCCAGAGTGGGGCTATCAGCAGCACTGCGTTTTTCTCCTCTCTGACCCGACTGATGACCTGCGGTAGCATCGCGATCGGGGGAAAGGCATATAAGGGACGGCTCGGCCAGCTCTGGGCGAGCGCATCCATGCTTTTCGTGAAGAAAAGAGGGCAGTGCGCGTTCTCCTTGGAGGCGAAGAGGTCGATCTCCGCTTTGCCAAAGGTTTTCCATAACCAGTGAATCGTCAGCGGGTTGAGAGCCCATTCTCCTGGGAGAATTTTGTCTCTGGATAGCATGTCCGCCCCCTGGTTCAGGGCACCTGGCACATGCGCTGCTCTCAGCGAGCGCAAGTTGTGCTGGGACCATAAAATGAGTCTCCTGGCCATTGAATGCATGGAGCTCGACCTGAGTCCACCCTGGCGATTTATGTACGATACTACCGTCATGTTGTCCGTTCGGACCAAGACGTGTTCGTTTCTCAGCTGTGGGAGCAGGGCTCTGAGAGCCAAAGCGACCGCTTTCATTTCCAGACAGTTTATGTGTAGGCGCTTCTCCGGGTTTGACCAAAAGCCGGAGACAGGCCTGCCCTCGTAAAGGGCCCCCCAACCTATTTTGGAGGCATCTGTCGTTATCATCTTTCTCCTTGTGTTCACACCCAGACTCACGCCTGACTGGTACCAGTCGGCGGCTTTCCAGTGCGTCAGGGCTTTTATACAGCCGTGGTTCGCTCTGATTAAAAGGTGGCCCGAACGCCACGCGTGAGTAGGGACGCGGCTCTTGAGCCAGCGTTGGAGAGGGCGCATATGCAACAATCCTAGCTGGAGTACGGCCGATGCTGAGGCCATGAGACCGAGCATCCTCTGAAACCGCCTGACGGGGGCGAGCGCGCCCGCTCTGAATGATGTTGCAAGGCGCCGGATGGTGAGCGCGCGCTCTGATGAGAGACGCGCTGTCATTTGCATCGAGTCTAGAACTATTCCCAGGAAAGAAATCCTCTGGCTGGGAGATAGTATGCTTTTTGCAAAATTGATTCTTAGACCCAGGCATTCTAAATGGCTGATAATCCAAGATCTGTGTGTTATTAACTGACTCTCTGATTGTGCTAGAATCAGCCAATCGTCGAGATAATTCAGTATTCGCACTCCCCTTCGCCTTAGGGGGGAAAGTGCTGCATCCATACATTTCGTGAATGTACGGGGAGCCAGGGACAGGCCGAACGGAAGTACTGTGTACTGGTACGACCGTCCCTCGAAAGCGAATCTCAGAAACGGCCTGTGATGAGGCGCTATTGGAATGTGAAAGTAAGCATCTTTCAGATCCACTGAGAGAAACCAATCTCCTGGGCGTACTTGCGCGAGGATATGCTTGGTTGTTAACATTCTGAACGAGCGAATCATTAGTGCTTTGTTCAGGTGTCTGAGATCTAGGATGGGGCGGAGACCGCCATCCTTTTTCGGGACGAGAAAATAGCGGCTGTAAAAACCTGCCTCGCTCAGAGAGGGGGGAACAGTTTCCACACCGCCCTTTTCTATTAGTTTGCGCACCTCGGTGCGTAGAACATGTGAGCACTCTTTTCTCACTTTCGTCTCGACCACAGTCGTAAAACGTGGTGGTCTGCGAGCGAACTGGAGCGAGTATCCGTGCTTTACTATATTCAATACCCATTTCGGCATATCTGGAATATTTTCCCATGCCGCTGCGTGTACAGATATGGGCTGAATACAGGCTAGGGGCGGGCCGCTGTGACGCAGGGACCCGGCCAGCGAATCGCCTGAGCTCATAGCTCTCAGAGGCGCGGGCGCGCGCTGAGCAGCTGAGTGAATGGGCGCGTGTGTGATTACAGCAGCGCGCGCTGTGTCTGTAAAACTCGCAGCCTGGGCTGGGGTTGTGTTTGACACTGTAAGGACAGTGTTTATAAGTGGGGGTGCATAAACAGTGGTAGGCACACGCGTCACTTTTATAATGTTTCCCGCTTTTACTGGGGATGAATTTATAACTGTGTGAACAGTGCTTGTGTGTAGTGGTGCGTACATGACCGTAGGCACGTGATCTACATTCATTGGGTGCGCAGCTTGAGCTGGGAATGAATTTGGCACTGTTTTGACAGTATCTGGGAATGCACACTTTGTGGACATGTGAACCCTTAGTGACACAGGCAGAAAAAGACTCTTTTTGTGTTTTCTGTGCGTCGCCGTAAAAACGGCGTTTGTTTGCAGGTGAGCGAGCTCTGTGACTGGCCCATTGACTGCTGTATGAACATATCCAGCCGCCTGTAAGGGGACTGGGTAATGCTTGAGCTTTTGCAGAGAGAGTGGTCCGGCTTTTGCGAGACACGCACTCTCTCTTTTCATTCTTGTGGCTAGGACGGCTTTCGAGGCTCGGGGTTCAGCACAATCTTGGGCCGAGGACCCCGTCGCTCAGAAGGCGGCTTGCGGTTGTGAGAGCGCAAGCGGCGTCGAGCGTCAGCCTGAGGCGCGGGCTGAGAGGCGGTGGGGGCTGTTCTAGCCCGCTGCGGCTGCGGCGGCCTCTGTCTGCTCTGCGATGAGCTGGAGCGCTTGGGCAGGAAATGCCGCATAGCTTGTGAAGCATTCTGGGCCTCAGTGAAGCGTTCGGCGAAACCCTTAACCGCCGGTCCAAACAGCCCGCTGGTGGAGATAGGCGCGTCGAGAAATGGCGCCTTATCCGCGTCCTTCATCTCAGTCAGAGTCAACCACAGATGGCGCTCGAGAACAGTCAAATTAGCCATGGCAAGGCCGATAGACTGGGCGGTGGCCTTCGTGGCTCGCAGGGCTATGTCAGTCGCGCTGCGTAGGTCCTTAAAGGCTTCGGGTTCGGGGCCAGACTCGTCCATAGAGCGGAGAAGCTTGGCTTGGAACACTTGAAGTACCGCCATAGAGTGAAGCGCTGATGCAGCTTGGCCGGCGGCGGCGTAGGCGCGACCGGCGAGAGCTGAAGTAGTGCGGCAGGGCTTCGAGGGGTGGGAAGCTTTGGCTTTCCATCCGGTGGTGGAGGGCGGGCAGAGATGATTGGCCACGGCCTCCTCGAGGGGCGGTGTTCCCTCGTAGCCTCTTTCCTTCGCGCCGTCCACAGAGGAGAGCGAGGAAGAAAAAGAAGGCTTTAGGCGCACAGAGTGGGGGGCTTTCCACGACTTGGTGAGTTCGTCGTGAACTTCCGGGAAGAAGGGAGAAGGCCTTTGCCGAGGGGCCTGCTGGCGCCCCTGCAGAAACCACTCATCCAGTCGGCTCCGGGTTGGTTCTTCGGGAGAAGACCAATCGAGCCCGAGGTCTTCCACGGCCTTAGAGAGAACGCGGATAATCTCGCTATCCATGGTGGAGCCCCCGCTCGCGCTAGCTAGCGTCGACGGGGCGGGGTCTAGAGTGGAGCCCGGCCAGTCGTCCGATGCAGCGTCGATTGACAAGCTGTCATCCATTCCCCCGTCGTCCTCGGACGCGCCGAAAGTCACAAGGCCCACCGCTCTGCTAGAGGGGTGTGGGTCCGGCTGGGTGAACTGAACCGGCGGTGGGGAAGGCAAGAGCGGCGGTGAAGCACGCGGAGACTGGCTCGGCGTGACGTCACTGAGCTCAGGTTCAGGAAGCCTCTGTGAGCGGCGCTTTTTCTTAGTGCGCGGCTCGAACAGAGGGATGGCGGGGATGGCGGGGATGGGCTCGCTCACGGCGAAAGCGGCGAGGCGAGCCCGCAGTGCGGAGAGACCCAGGTCGTCACATTCGGGGCATCCGCCCTTGGTCAAAGCAGCTTCTGCGTGGTCCCGGCCCAGGCAGCGAGCGCAGATGATGTGACGATCCCCGTCCGGGAGAAGGTCTCTGCACGACGCGCAGGAAGGCATTTGAAACAACGCCTTGGAAAATTTGCTCTTTTACAAGTGTCGCAGAGCGAACAGATGTAAATACTTGCGTGAGCAGTACGCCGGATGGCTCAGTAGGATCGCGTTAGAAGGCGGCTGAAGGTGCCGACGTCCTCGTAGCAAATCCCGCTGGTATGCTTTTCGACGGCGAAGCTTCAATAATCCGGAGGATCCAGCGAAGAAGGTGTTCGCTGAAGGAGATTAAATCTAAAGAACTCTCATGACGGGGCGCCCAATATATAGCTCTTGGCCACGCCCATCTTGGCGGGCTCTGACGCGCGCGGGCGCGAAGCGCGCTCATTGGTCGCGCATTCAGAGTCGCCCCGTCATTGGTTCGAGCAAGTTGCCGCAGCACAGCCAATGACCGAGCTGCCTTCGTTCATTGCTGTCAGCTGTGCAGCTGCAATGCGTTTTACATAAAGACTTCAATATTCTCGAGAAAAGGAGTTTTCCCATAGCGTAAGCTACTTACGCAATAGGAGAGACCTCTCGAAAGGGAACAGCATTTCACCCCCCCTTTAATAACAATTGATGAAATGTTTAGACCCTTACTGATAAGTAAATCTAGAGTGTGTCCACGATTATGTGTGGGTCCATGTACATGCTGAGTCAGATCAAAAGTTTTTAAAACAGTTTTGATTTCTTTTGCCATATTGTTTTCTGCATTATCTATGTGAATGTTAAAATCTCCAGCAATGATAAAGCAGTCAAACTCTGAGGAAATTGTTGATAACAGTTCTGTTAAGTTCTCAGCAAAAGCTGGAGAGTATTTTGGAGGCCTGTAAACAATGATAAGTAAAATGCGTGGAGCACCTTTTAACACAATACCCAGATATTCGAAAGACGGGTAATTCCCAAATTATATTTGTTATTAAACAATAAAACAGACTTACCCATTCCATGGTCAGAAGGTCAGCTTTAATCTGTTCACAAAATCAACTGTGAAAAAATCTAAAAAGATCAAAGTAAATTTCAGAAAACTCACTGCAAGGGTTTCGGCACCATCTGTAAGAGTGGATTTCCTACAGGGGTTCAGGCTGCAAGACTGCCGAATGACTAAAGAAACGTTGTCAACAAGATGGTAGAAAACTGTACATATCTTGTCTATCACCCACTGCTACTTATACCAACGGCAGAAATAACCGCAGTTACAATAGCTAAATATGTGGGAGAGTGTTGCTAAATAGAGTGATGATATTGTATTGCAATAGCTAGCACATAGGTATCACTTCAAAGTCAAGAGGAGGTAAAGAGAGAGAGCCCCAAGAAAAGGACCCAGAGAATAAAAGAGGAGAGAGCCCCAAGAAAGGGACCCAGAGAATAAGAGAGGCAGAGCACAGTTACAATCTTCTTTTATCCTTTCCCTGACCTATGTAACTTTGACCCAAATGTGAGACGTTCAAACTAACCAATCAGATAATTACAACTTCCCCCATTGTACTAAAGGTGTGATAATTCATAGACCCCCGAAGTTAACACATCTCGGCCTACAGGCCTTGATCACTATCAGCCCCTCTGTGCCTTTGGAAACTCCAAATGGTCCTTGTGGTAGAAAGAGGGGGTTGGAAAATGTATATCTTGGGATTATTTTCAATCATACACTAGTATACATGTCAACTCTCCCATATTTCAAACCCATCTCCCGCCCCCCTCCTATTTTGTTGTTTCTCCTGGGAAACTCCCTTAATTTGTATGCCCTACATTTGTGTTCATTAAACACTTGGCCATTTCAAATGTACTGCCTATTTCCTCTACACTTCTAAAAACACACCTATCCTGTCTGAGAAGGATAAAAAACACCTGCTATGTTAAATAGTAGGGCTGGGACGGTTACCGCATTACCGCAATACTGCGGTCACGTGACTCCAACCGCGGGTCTGAGCTCGTCACCGTCATCACCGCAAAAAAACAAAACAAAAAAAAACATTGGCCTGCACATGTGTGCACCGTGCAGCACGTTGTGTCTAATGACATTGATTCATTGATTCTAATGACATGGATTATGTCTAATGATATTGTGTCTTACATGGATTCAAGGTTTTCTAAACAAAACTTATCATCAAAAGATGGAGCAAATCCATTCTTTCGCGAGTTGGGGAGCGCAATGTTCCATTGCACATAATAACATTCTATTCGTATTAGAGATGCGCGGATGGGCTATTATTAGGCCTATTTCATCCGCAACCGCATCACAAAACTCATCACCACCCGCACCAAAGTTTTTTGATCAATTTTCGAAACCGCTTCCGCGGCGCTGACTGTTTTAAGGTCTATGAGCAATGCGAGGCGCTCCTGCCGCGAGGCTAGAACACTCTTGACTGTTCTAGAAAGAACACTGATCCAATGCAGCAAAGATATTTAAAGGCTAAAGTCCCTAGTATATTGGCTATGTTGTATCCCCAGAATATCAGCGGTGAGCTCCGTCTCCGATCGGTGCACAGGGATAAATATAAATAAGTAAAGCCTATACGCACATCGGGAAACCTGACTTTACCTGACTAGGCTACTATAGACTAAAATTTTATCATTTCGTTTTGAATTTTGTTTAAAAGTAGACATTTAGGCCTAGCCTACGCCGAGTTTCGGTTCATTTATGAGACGAGCTCCAGTTCACGCGCAAGAGACCGCACCGGCGCTTCCACGTCCTCCTGATTATATGTCTACTATATTTGCTTCTTATTTATTAATTCCAGGCATTTAGTTAATGAAACAGTGATTAAAATTAAGGTACAATTTATACAAAACGGTCAAAGCGGTTTACCGCCATACCACGGGAAAATCTTGCTTTCATACTGCCCCAGCCCTATTAAATAGCCAATCACACAGCAGGAAGCAGAACAAAATGAGAGAGATGATTTTCTTTTTGAATACCCACAAAAACTTTGAAATGAAAAGTGTGTGCAGAGTGTTTCCCCATTCTTTGTGGGAACATATTCTTTCCCCAATGTATATTTCTTTGAAACGTTTCATCACAAAACGGACTGTAGTAAAGTTTAAAGTGGCAGAACAAACAAAATGATAAACAGAAAACAGCTTTGTTGACTCATAAAATGCAACCCTGACCCTGTAAAATTGCTCTCTGGAGCACTTTATTATTGAAGCTTCAAGGAGAGTTCCTGTGAATGTCAAGAGTATCAATATGGCAAATTTAGTAATTGACTTTACTGTCTCAGGTCAGGAAAAGAATGCCATTTGTCAACATGATGACATTTGCAGAGAACATTCCTCTCTCCATCTCTCTCTCTCTCTCCAGCTACTGCATATGGCTTGCATTCCAATGATCTTTTAAAGAGGCCAAAGCTTGCATGATGATTTCCAAATAATTGTTCTTAAGTTAAAAATAAATACTTGAGTGTTTGTCTCCATGGAGATAACTGAACAGAAAGATGAAAAAAAATAAAGGAAAAGGTCCTGCACATGAATAATCATAATAATAAAAAATAAAACAAACTGAAAATTGCAATAATATAAATATTTTATCTAAACGAATTCTGAAATAATGAGTACATTTTTACATATTTTACAACCAATTAAAGTTTTTATTTTCTGATCCTTTTGTTTCTTAACTGGCAATATAAGCTAGAACAATTTAGGCCAACTATAAATACGAGACAAATTTTATCTGTGGGAGCAGCAGACAGATCTCTGTGCATATGCAAAATAACCCCTGGGGGTTTCTTATTCACACATTCAGCGTGATCACTGAGATGGGATACATCATTTTGAGTGATGTGCTTGTACCTTGTGTGTTGCACACTAAGATATCTCTGGACCTTGCTGATAATTCCCTCCACATCGATCTTCGATGACAGCCTACGTGATGTTTACAGATGAGATTATCGTAATGTAGTCCTAGAGTTTTGGTGAAAGTTGGAACTGCATGATAATATAATCACATTTGAAATGTGTTGGTGCGAGTGCATATTGTACTGCTTTTCATATTGGTTCATATTTTCATTTTACTGTGAGAACAAAAGCATTTATGAACAGAAAAAGTAAGAAGCACATACCCAGACAATTATATTATATAATGACCTCTTCTTTTCTAGGAGCCATTGACAGAATCAGGCTGAATTTCTACCAAGAATTGTAGCAAGGGAAATATTAATAATTAATCATAACTTGTTATTATTAATAATTAATATTTGAATCAGTTAATAAAATGTATTTGATGTTGCAAAATGAATACCCCAGTCAACTAACCTGTTCGTCCAGCGATTAATTATTTGCGATTTTACTGTAATTATTTATTAATTTTAAGAACTGTTACTGATTAGGGACTCCAGTATATGAGCATGAAACACGTAACTTGAAACTTTACGTGTGACATGAACAAGACTTTATTAACTAGACTAAACACTTAAAACTACTTTAAAGTCCCTGTAAAGTCAAAATTAAGTATGTGTTCTGAGTTTGTCACACCACAGAAAAATGTGTTATTAGCCACCCAGCCAAACTTGAATGATAAAAAAAGCCGGCAAGTACATAAAATAAGGTATCAAAATCTTGAAGAAATGAGCAGTAGTCTCTGCTCTCAAACGCTGGGGGCGTGTCCGCTGGCTGTCCTGTAACCACGCCCACTCGTGGGAAAGCTGCCATCGACTTACTGTGGACTACCTACTATAAATACTGTATAACATAAGCACACCACACAAGGCAACTTACACTCATTGGTGGGCACGCACTGCCGATGATGGCACCAGTTGTCGGCGCGACGGGAGGATGAAGGCAGAGGCGGGAGATAAGTTAGTCCATTCACCAGTAACGGCGGATTATCAGTGAATCCCAATTGTCTCCGATGAAAGTTTATAAAACTATCCCGTGTAAAATGATCACTACAGAGTAGTGTTAGTTGTGATCCTCAGCTCTCTATTAAGGTGGCTCTTCACAAAATTAATCCACCTTCTTGATGTGATTGTTTTTCGGAAATTTAAATAAGGACACCGATTTGTTTTGTACATGATCGCATCCAGGTAGTACGCATTTCCGTGACAAAGACATAGCTAACTAGCTAACTGTAGGCTGTAGTAACTAATAATAGTACTGACAGTAACTCGCGATTGAGCGCCAAACTGATGCGAATGTGCTCTATTTATATTGTTAGTGGAGCGGCCAGCCTCAGGGGCTCTAGTGCGTCATCAAGTAGGGGCGTGTCCAGGAGCTCAGGGGCTCCAGTGCGTCATCGAGCCCTGCTTTAGACCCGCCCAAAAAATCCGGAAAATAGCAATGGTGAAAATCTGTTTAACGGTATAACTCCACAATTCAGAACTTCACATTTCACAGTCTTTGTAATATGTTTTAGCAATACATTTCGAACATTTATAATGTGTTTAGAATTTTTTTTTTTTAGAATTGCCTTTACAGGGACTTATAAGTATGCTATGCCTTTAAGCAGTGTTGGGCAGTAGCGTCACTACAAGTAGTGACGCTACTAGTTTAACTACATTTCTCAGTAGCGTGGTGGTAGCGTCGCTGTTTTCTGAATCAAATAGCTTTTCAGTAGCGAAGCTCTTTTTTTGATCATGTAGTGCGGTAGCGTCCACACAAGCTAACGTTACATTTTCCCAAGCATTTCTAAAGCTCAAGCTCAAATCGGAAATACAACTGCTAAGTATCACTGATGCTGGATCATTTAGTGACGGTGACTTCTTCTTCTTCTTGTTTTACGGTGGTTGGCAACCATAGGGCCTTATGATTTCATTAAGTTACCGCAATACGGAAAACATGGACTGAATTGCGATATCCATGCATAAAAACAAAATTTACTGTATAACGCGGAATTTCACGGAATTTGTCAGATCTTGGATGAAAAGAAGGTAAGTAGCCTAAACTTAAATAAAATCGCGATATAGACTAGTGTCTGTGAATATTAAACCACTTAAAGACTATTTAAAAAGAAATCATGCATGTTTTGCGTGTCTCTGTGAATGAATGGCTCAGACGCGCGGATTCATTTACCACACACTAAGCACCCATGACGCTTGCGATGTTTTCAGTAATGGATCGATGAACTTCATCTATACACAGCCGCTCTGAGAGTCACTTTAGCAGCATTTTAGCTTGATTTGAGAAAAACTATCGTCATATCAAAAAACAACAAAAAAACAGAGACTCAAAGGTCTAGCTACATGGCAACCTGTCAAAATAAAAGGTTGGTTTTAACCTTTGAAGAAAGTTTTGCTTAAATCATTAGGCCTACATTTTAAATAATATAAAACTATTTTATAGAGCCCTTAAAATGTAATTTATTTAAAAATGTTAATAAATTATTGTTAAATTATATACATTTCATGATTTCAATTAATTACACGTTTTTTATTACTAAAATGTTATTTAACCATTAAAATGGGAGTCCAGAAATATGAAAACAAAATAAACCTGAATTTGGAATGTGGGAAAAAATAAAACGGATTTCATAGGGCCCTACAAACCAGCTTTTTGGTGCATTACCATCACCTTCTGCTCTGTATGGTGTGACATCACGTAACAGTATCAATCCTTGGGCTGACACGTGAAAAATGGAAAAAGATGCACACACTCTTGAAACCTGGTTTTGTTATAGTTTTATATAGTTATATGGTTTTATATAGTTATGTTTTTTTTTTTGTTTTTTTTTTTTTTGTTGCCAAATTGGTTTGGAACAGTTGTTGAATAAACAATTGAACTGACAAATTATGCCTGCCTATATGTTTGATTGACAATTTTATTGATCACTGAGATAGCACTGACTTGGAATTAAGTTGGTTCAATATAAAAATTAAATTTGAAAAATTAGCTTTAGATGTAGTAAACTACTTTTGCCATATTGCTGTAGCTTAGCTTGCTACATTTCCCAGGGTGGTAGCTTCAGTGTACAGAAGCTATATTTAATGTAGAGTAACTGCTAGCTTAGCTCACTACAACAACAACATGTTTATTAGATCCAATACCCACTAAACTACTGAAAGAAGTGTTACCTGTAGTGAAAGAGCCTCTTCTCAATATTATTAACTCGTCTTTATCTTTAGGTCATGTTCCAAAAATATTCAAACTGGCAGTAATAAAACCTCTCATTAAGAAACCGCAATTAGATCCAAATAACCTAGCAAATTACAGACCCATTTCAAATCTTCCATTTATGTCTAAAATACTAGAAAAAGTTGTGTCCGCTCAATTGTGCTCTTTCTTGCAAGAAA
Source organism: Siphateles boraxobius (assembly GCF_051911475.1). Classification (NCBI taxonomy): domain Eukaryota; kingdom Metazoa; phylum Chordata; class Actinopteri; order Cypriniformes; family Leuciscidae; genus Siphateles; species Siphateles boraxobius. The sequence continues at coordinate 11,525,136 of NW_027508766.1, read as the reverse complement.
ATGATATCTATGAAAAATTTCAGTCAGGATTCAGACCGCATCATAGCACAGAAACTGCGCTAGTTAAAATTACAAATGATTTACTTTTAGCTTCTGACCAAGGCTGTATCTCAATACTAGTTCTACTTGATCTTAGCGCTGCGTTCGACACTATAGATCATAAAATACTCTTGGATCGACTACAAAACTACACTGGAGTTCAGGGACAGGCATTAAGCTGGTTTAGATCGTACTTATCGGACCGTTATCATTTTGTCTGTTTAAATGGGGAAAAATCGAAGATAACGCCAGTAGACTATGGAGTGCCGCAAGGATCGGTGTTAGGCCCTCTGCTATTCTCAATATATATGCTGCCACTTGGTAATATTATAAGAAAACATGGAATTAATTTCCACTGTTATGCTGATGACACTCAATTATATATTTCATCACGACCAGATGAAAACACTAACTCATCTAAATTGACAGTGTCTCAAATATATAAAATGCTGGATGACGTGTAATTTCCTGCTATTAAATTCAGATAAAACGGAGGTATAACTTATTGGTCCAAAAAACTACCCACAAAACCTTGTACAATACAACTTTAATTTAGAAGGATGTCCTGTTACTTTATCCACTACAGTAAAAGACCTGGGTGTTATACTAGACCGCAACTTGTCTTTCGAAAATCATATTTCATATGTTACAAGAACAGCCTTTTTCCACCTTAGAAACATTGCTAAGCTACGTAACATGCTATCTGTTTCTGATGCAGAAAAGTTAGTTCATGCATTCATGACCTCGAGATTAGATTACTGTAATGCTTTATTAGTGGGCTGTCCTGCATCCTCAATAAACAAGCTACAGTTAGTGCAAAATGCAGCTGCTAGAGTTCTTACTAGGTCAAGAAAATATGATCATATAAGACCTATTTTATCATCTCTACACTGGTTACCTATTAAGTTCCGTATCAATTACAAAGTACTATTACTTACGTATAAAGCCCTAAATGGTTTAGCTCCTGTGTATTTAATGGACCTTCTATCGCCCTACAATCCATCGCGTTCTTTAAGATCACTGAATTCGAGGCTTCTGGTCATTCCTAGGATATCTAAGTCCACTAGAGGAGGGAGGGCGTTCTCGCATTTAGCTCCTAAACTCTGGAATAGCCTTCCTGATATTGTTCGAGGCTCAGACTCGCTGTCCCAGTTTAAAACTAGATTAAAGACGCATCTCTTTAGCCAAGCATTCACATAATGCTTACCTTTTAAATCCACTGTTGAATCAGATCGAATGCATTAATATTCTGAACAGAAGCTATGCTAATTATCTCCCATCTGCTTTTCTGCTGTTATCTCGGGACGCTAGTCCCGAGGTAAATAGCGTTCTCTTACGAGAGGTTCTCTCGTATTGCGTAAGTTTAGCTTACGCTACGGAAAGATTCATCTTCTCGAGATACTGAAGCCAAAAAATTATCCTTAATTTTGTATTCCTTGTCAACGCAGTGCAGCAGCTAGCAGACCTAGAGCAGGCCATCTCGCGTGCTCATTGGCTGCCCTGCGGGCAACTGCTGCAGCCTACCAGTGAGCCCGGCGTGACGTCACGCCCAATGAAGGGCGCCCGCGCCTTCATAGCGTCACAGCCCGCCAGAATGGGCGTGGCTTAGCGTATAACACTCGGGGCTGTAGGCTGAATTCCCTGATTTTCGTCTCTTCAGCGAGCTCTTCACATCGCTGGATCTGAGAGAAGCCACCGCCGCCGTCGAACAGCGGACAGCCAGCTTAGGAGAGCGCTGAGGAAGCCGGCCGTCTTCGCCACCTTCAGCCATCCGTGCGAGCTACGCTATCCGGTGACGTATCCTTTACCTTGCTAAAACCTATTCTAAAACCTATTCTAAAAGAGCAGCGAGTGTCTTTTTTAAGACGCCTCGCACTTCCGGCTGTGAAGCGCTTCCGCTGTCGACCCTGCGGGCTCGACTCGAAGCCTTCAACACCCCCCGCCTCTCCTCACCGACGCGCAGCTGCCGCTCACGAGCCTCACTGCCGTCGCATCTGAGAATGAGGCCGAGGGACACGTACGAGCACGCGGCTAGCTCTCTTTACGTTACAAGAGAGCTACCCCGCCCTCGTGTCCCCGTTCGCGCGTCATGCAGAGCCCTCTTGAGCTCTCTGCATGACCCAGACGGGCATCATCTGTGTTACATGTAGGTCCCGTGCCCACTACTCGTGCGTGCGCCCTCGTACAAACACTGTTCCAGTTCTGCTCGACCACCGAGCACGCGGCTAGCTCTCTTTACGTTACAAGAGAGCTACCCCGCCCTCGCGTCCTCGTTCGCGCGTCATGCAGAGCCCTCTCGAGCTCTCTGCATGACCCGGACGGGCTTGCGCGCCGCCGTCGAAATGTCTCGCCATGTCAGTCCCCTTAGATAAGGCTACTGCAGTGGTGTATTTGGCAGCCAACGAGCCGGTAATGCAACCCGCTCGCCTGCACACATCCACCGTTCTCGAGGCGACCCAGAGAAATCTCAAGTGAGTATAATGTCAGATTAAGAATGTAAGTTACGTGCCCACTCACGAGCGCTCACGCTTACTAACAGACACATCGCCTCCGAAAAGGCGTGCGTGTTTGAGTTTATTCCCTGTCAGTCCCCTTCAAACAGGCTACTGCAGTGGTTCAATTAGCAGCCAACGAGCCGGTCTGTTGACCCTCTCGCCTGCACACAAACGCCGTTTTCACGGCGACCCAGAAAAATCTCAAATTGAGTAAAATGTCTGGTCCGGCTCATGCCGTCGGTCTTGTAAGTGTAATGAAAGTGCCCACGCCCCAGTGTTCACCACTACACATAAGCACTCCGAACCTCGCAGAGCACAATCTCATGAAGCGCAGAAAAGCCGCTCGAGTGTTGAATGTAAGAAATGTGTCCACAAGTCTGTGCCCACTATCTGCCCGCTCTGTTACACGATCAAGAAAGCAGGTTATGAATGTAAGTCTCGTGCCCGCCAGAGTGCGTTCACGCTTGCTAACACAAACCTCCCCCCGGGCTCCGCCCGCGCGTTTAAGCGTTATCACAAAACGCAAGGCATTAATAAAACGTTCCCCATCCATTATGATCGGGGCGTCAAATACACTTGTAAGTCTAGTGCCCGCGCTCACGCTTACAGGAAGCTTTTCCACCCGGAGCGCTGCTCGCGCGTCAAAGAGTGAAAAAAGAATGTTCCCCATCCCTTATGATTGGGACATCTCACATAAATCAGCCGGTCTCGGCTTTCAGCGAGCAGCCATTGCCCAGGAGCGAGAGCGCGCGCGCCGCGCTTTCGGCTAAGGGGTCAGTTTCACAAAAGAAAGCAGGTTATGGATGTAAGTCTCGTGCCCGCCAGAGTGCGTTCACGCTTGCTAACACAAACCTCCCCCCGGGCTCCGCCCGCGCGTTTTAAGTGTTATCACAAAACGCAGGGCATTAATAAAACGCTCCCCATCCATTATGATCGGGGCGTCAAATACACTTGTAAGTCTCGTGCCCGCGCACACGCGCTCACGCGCTCACGCTTACAGGAAGCTTTTCAGCCCGGAGCGCTGCTCGCGCGTCAAAAAGTAAAAAAAAAAAAAAAAAAGGATGTTCCCCATCCCTTATGATTGGGACATCTCATATAAATCAGACGGTCTCGGCTTTCAGCGAGCAGCCATTGCCCAGAACCGAGAGCGCGCGCGCCGCGCTTTCGGCTCCGGGTCAGTTTCACAAAAGAAAGCAGGTTATGAATGTAAGTCTCGTGCCCGCCTGAGTGCGTTCACGCTTGCTAACACTAACCTCCCCCCGGGCTGCGCCTGTGCGTTTAAGTGTTATCACAAAACGCAGGGCATTAATAAAACGCTCCCCATCCATTATGATCGGGGCATCAAATACACTTGTAAGTCTCGTGCCCGCGCACACGCGCTCACGCTTACAGGAAGCTTTCCCGCCCGGAGCGCTGCTCGCGCGTCAAAAAATGACAAAAGACTGTTCCCCATCCCTTATGATTGGGACATCTCACATAAATCAGCCGGTTTCGGCTTTTCAGCGAGCAGCCATTGCCCAGAACCGAGAGCGCGCGCACCGCGCTTTCGGCTCCGGTTCAGTTTCACAAGCCCGCAAATGGCGATTTCCCCCCTAGCGGCTCACATAGCTGCGTGGGAAACTATCCCAGGGATTTCAGAATGGGTGTTGAGCACAATAAAGCAGGGCTATACACTTCAATTCATTCGCCGTCTCCCGCGCTTTCAAGCCCGGACCGCGACGATTGTGAATGCGTAAGTAGCACACCTACTTCACGCAGAAATAGCAAAGCTGCTGTGCAAAGGGGCTATAGAAAAGGTACCGCCTTCTCTGAGCGAGTCAGGCTTTTACAGCCGATATTTTTCTCGTACCCAAGAAGGACGGAGCCTTCAGACCTATCCTAGATCTGAGATATTTGAACTAAGTGCTTGCGAAAAGACCGTTCAAAATGCTTACGACCAGGAAAATCCTCACGCACGTTCGCCCGAGGGACTGGTTATTTCTCTAAATCTGAAGGATGCCTATTTTCAGATTCAGATAGTACCCCGTCACAGGCAATTTTTGAGATTCGCCTTCGACGGTCAGGTATATCATTACACCGTCCTGCCGTTCGGCCTGTCCCTGGCACCCTGTACATTTACGAAGTGCATGGACGCGGCGTTCGCCCCCCTGAGAAGTCAGGGGCTGCGAATAATGAACTATCTGGATGATTGGCTGATATTGGCACAGTCAGAGACAGAACTGCTATCTCACAGAACAGTGCTTCTCAGTCATCTGGAAAGCTTGGGTCTCACGATCAACTGGACCAAGAGCTCATTACTGCCCAGCCAGTCAATTTCCTTTTAGGAATAGCACTGGACTCGGTGACCATGACGGCTCGTTTATCGACACAGCGCGCGCGCCGTGTTCGCCACCTAGCCGCATCTTTCCAGAAGGGCAGCTTTCTCCCTTTGAAAACATTTCAAAGGATGTTGGGCTGTATGGCATCAGCTGCAGCGGTGCTCCAGCTGGGCCTACTGCGCATGCGCCCGCTCAAACGCTGGTTGAATGCTCGCGTGTCCCGCCGGGTGTCTGGCGGCCAGAAAATCAGAGTGACTCAGGCCTGCATAGCAGCTCTGCAGCCCTGGTTAGTGGCCGACTGGTACCAGCAGGGAGTAATGTTGGGAACCATCTCTTATCGTAAAGTCATCTCGTCAGATGCGTCCAACTCGGGTTGGGGCGCACTGTTCGAGGGCAGACCGGCCTTTGGCCAGTGGTCAGACCAGGAGAAGGGTTTTCACATAAACTGTCTGGAAATGATAGCGGTCGAGAACGCGCTGAAGTGCTTCCTCCCGTTCATACAGGACCAGCATGTTCTTGTCCGCTCGGACAACATGTCTGTGGTATCCTATGTAAACCGTCAGGGCGGTGTCAGATCCAGAAATCTCTGCAATCTGACGGAACGCCTCCTTATTTGGTCTCCGATGCACCTGCGCTCGCTGAGGGCGGCGCATGTGCCTGGCCATGTGAACGACGGCCCAGACAAACTGTCCAGGGACAACGTTCCCCCAGGGGAATGATCCCTGCACCCCAAACGGTCCAGAAACTGTGGCGCCTATTCGGCAGAGCGGAAGTCGACCTATTTGTGTCAAAAGACAACGCTCAATGCCCGACGGTCTGTTCGAAGGATGAGGATGCGCTGGCCCAGGTTTGGCCCAGCCTCCCGCTATATGCTTTCCCTCCGGTCTATCTGTTGCCACAGGTGATCAAGAGAATCAGGGAAACGCGCCACTCGGTGCTCCTCATAGCCCCGCGTTGGGAGAATCAGATTTGGTTCCCGGAATTAGCAGGGCTGTCACATACAGCTCCGTGGCCGAATCCGGTGAGGGCAGATCTCCTCTCTCAGGCTCGCGGCACGATCTGGCATCCCAATCCAGAGCGCTGGTCTCTGCATTTATGGTTGATCAACGGGTACTCGTTGCCCTGCCAGAAGGAGTGATGAACACGATCACGCAGTCTAGAGCCCCTTCCACGAGAAGGCTCTACGCGTCTAAATGGTCGGTGTTCTCTGGATGGTGCACCGACAGAGATCTGGAACCGCGGACATGCGGGGTGGCGCATCTGCTCACCTTCCTACAAGAGCTGTTGGATAAGGGAAGTTCCCCATCCACGCTCAATGTATACGTGGCGGCCGTGGCAGCGTTCGCAGAATCGACGCACGGCCAGTCATTGGTAAGACACGAGTTGGCCATCCGCTTCCTTAGAGGAGCTAGAAGGATGAATCCGCCGCGCCCCCCGTCGGTTCCCATGTGGGATCTTTCATTGGTCCTCGAGGCCCTGAAAGCTTTTCCATTTGAACCACTAGACACCGTGGGGTTGAAATATCTATCACTGAAAACCGTCTTTCTGACTGCACTGTCGTCAGTAAAACGTGTAGGGGACCTGCATGTGCTGTCTGTCAGCGCGTCGTGTCTTGAGTTCGGACCGAATGACTCTAAAGTCATCCTCAGACCTAGACATGGCTATGTCCCTAAAGTGATGGGCACTCCATTCAGAGCGCAAGTTATTTCGTTGTCAGCTCTCCCAGCATCTGACAGCGAAGGTGATGTGAATCTCCTCTGCCCTGTCAGAGCGCTGAGGTTTTACATTACGCGCTCCGCCTCCTTCAGGCGTTCGGAACAGCTTTTTGTTTCGTTGGTGGGCGCACCAAGGGTCTCGCCTCCTCGAAACAGAGCCTGTCCAGATGGATAGTAGACGCTATAGCGGCCGCTTACGCGTCAAAAGGTCTGCAATGCCCTCTGGGCATCAGGGCTCATTCCACGAGAGGCGTGGCCTCTTCGTGGGCATGGTCCAGTGGAATTTCTATCCATGACATATGTGTAGCGGCGGGCTGGAGCTCCCCGTCTACCTTTGTCAGGTTTTATAACGTAGAAGTTCCTGCCTTGCAGGCTAAACTGTTGTCAGTCTGAAGGAGAGGTGTATTCTGCCCAGATCTCCTGCTCAGATCACTCTCACATGACTCAGCTCTCCTGGTTGAGCTGCACTAAGTAGGGTATGTGCGATGTGCCTATACAGACCGGCGCGCTGCTCTGTATTCCCTATGTGTGCTTATGTACAAGTGATGGCCCGCGTGGCTGGCCACCTTATTTTTTCCACTTATGGGGTTCCCCTGAAAGCTCGGGGTCTCATGTGGATGCTTGGCGCGCACGGCGTTGACAAAGTGTTCCCGTAGCGTAAGCTAAACTTACGCAATACGAGAGAACCTCTCGTAAGAGAACGATACTCGGTTACTAACGTAACCTCGGTTCTCTCTAGAGAGGGAACGAGTATTGCGTAACCGGCCGTGCTCGCGCCACGAGCGACTTCGCTTCAGTCGACGAAAACCAGGGAATTCAGCCTACAGCCCCTAGTGTTATACGCTAAGCCACGCCCATTCTGGCGGGCTGTGACGCTATGAAGGCGCGGGCGCCCTTCATTGGGCGTGACGTCACGCCGGGCTCACTGGTAGGCTGCAGCAGTTGCCCGCAGGGCAGCCAATGAGCACACGAGATGGCCTGCTCTAGGTCTGCTAGCTGCTGCACTGCGTTGACAAGGAATACAAAATTAAGGATAATTTTTTGGCTTCAGTATCTCGAGAAGATGAATCTTTCCGTAGCGTAAGCTAAACTTACGCAATACTCGTTCCCTCTCTAGAGAGAACCGAGGTTACGTTAGTAACCGAGTATCGTTCGTCAGCTCCGGTTTGTATCCAGCCTCTCACGGAGACCTCAGATGCCCCAACACCTGCGATAAGATGACTAAACGCCTGTGAAGAGACGACTCGACGCCTGTGAAGAGACGACTCAACGCCGGCGATATGTTATGCCCTAAATTACTACATGATTAACTAACTGTATTTTTTTTTCTATGTACATTTCTAAAATGCACATTCTGTAAAGCTGCTTTGAAACAATAAGTATTGTGAAAAGGCGCTATACAAATAAATTTGAATTGAATTGAATTGAACTACATTTTCTAAGTACCTTGCCCAACACTGCCTTTAAGTGGTCATGTGATGTGATAGGGCCGGCCGCGTTTAAAGTCTTGCGGGCGTCAAAGAAACATGTTCTCGTTCTCCACTCGATGAATGAGTCTGTGTGTGAGGGTTCTCCTATACTGCCGCGTTGGAAGCAGTGGCGTAGACAGGGGAGGGGCCATGGGGGCACTGGCCCCCACCTTTCTACTTGTCTGTCACTCAAAAATTCAAATCATAATTTTTCAGCTTGTAGTAGAATAATTAATGATTCCGCGTCGCGATGCTTCTCAACGAGGACCAAGAATAGCGAGCTGTTTTCCAACGGAAAAAAACCACACGGTAAGTTGATCTATTTTATACAGCTTATTTTTTTCGATTAGCGAGTTGTTGCAGTGCTAGAGTTTGGTACCGTCTTTCAGTGTTAGTAATGACCAGGCTCAATGTATTCTCTTAGAGCAGACCAAGATAATGCTAATCACCGTATATACCCGAATATAAGACGAGGTTTTTGTCCTAAAAATAGGCTGAAAAATGGGGGGTCGTCTTATATCAGGGTACCCGCGGATCCTTAAAAAGTCTTAAATTAGATTTTTAAAATAAGGCCATAAAAAGTCTTATAAAGTCTTATTTTTACTTATGAAAGGTCTTAAATTTTAGATGACACTTCGACTTAGACATATCTAAATGTTTTCCAAATTAAAACTATCTAATTAGCGTAGTATTATTTTTTATTATTATATCTTTGTGGATTTGCTTGTTCACGTGACAATTCGCATCGCATTCGCGGCAGAATAACGTCTGTCTCCTACACGCGAGAGAGGAGAGAAGAAGAAAGTTGGCAAATGTCAGTTCAGTCGTAAGTTCATTGTTTATGTGCGTAAGATGTGTATTGTTTATTATGATATTGTAATCATTGTTTTAACGATGTACGAGGTGCCGTTTGAACGAATCGGTTGAATGAATGACTCCCTCAACTCGCTTATTAAGACAGGGACTTGCCGCCGCCTACTGGCGGTTTTAGTTTCAAATTTAAAGTACATTTTAAAGGCACACTGTGGAGGAATTATACCTTTATATAACAGCTTCAAAGTAATTTCGGTGGTAAACAAACTCATAGTAGGGCAAATCATCCTGGTAGTAAAGCTTGGGGGGGACGCCGCTGGAAAAACTAGCTATGTAAGTTTGAGAGGAGCGCCCCCGACAAATCTCGCGAGAATCACGACTTGCTTTACGGCACAACGTCACATACATCAACAAAGCACGCATTTCAGAATTGAATCTTGGCAGAGTAGACAAAGAAAACGCGGTCGGAAGAGTCAAGGAAAACAAAACTGACCGCGTGAGGAACCGGACAAGAGTCTCACTCGGCCAGGCTTTCACTCGTCGGCGAGAGCTAAAAATCAGCAATGGATGCAACAGCGATGCTGACCTGGCGTTCTTGTTGATGGACTAGTAGACATCTTCGGAGGCTATCTGTGCCTGTTCGATGTCCGACGCTTTGTAACGTGTTGTGTCAGGAGGAAAAATAGGGATAGCTCACAGATGAAGTTATTACAGAGGCCAGACAGACTCACAGAGGCAATTGGCATCTCACAACTTGCACTTTATTCCCCAATCGAACTTGTGTAAATGTCTGCACACGTTCTACCGTCCACAGCGTTACTTGATAAACAAAAATAGGATAAGAATGAGAATCAAGCAGAAATAACCCGGATACATGGGGTGTTCGAGGCGCGCATACAATACAGACTGCTGACAGTTCAATAGAGCGCGCAAAGCTCTTAAAGGGGCCACACCTTATTTCCACTGGTTACAGCTTCCATCCTACTGAACAGGTACCGGTATACAGGGGGAGGGGATCAGGCCGTGAGTGCAGAGACATCTCTGGTGAGTGGTATTTACGACAGTAACGTTAAATACAAGTACTCCACAGCGACTCAAGGGGTCGCTGTTTGACAAAAAACGGGATTCCTCCACAGTGTGCCTTTAATTAAAACGTTAAAATTAGAAATCATTTCATATTTAAATATTGAATATTGATTTAAAAAAAAAAACTATCTCATAGGTTTATTTATGCAATTGTAAATGGAGTGTAAATATTAATGCCAGTTCTGATGCCGCTTCTGTCACCTCTGCACTGCAAAGATGGATTTTGATTGAATGATTTAATTTGACTGGTAACGATGGTACTGTATAATTATTGTGCAATTAAGTATTATTGTATAAATAAGTATAATTACAGTATAATTTAATTTGAATAATTTTAATGTTATTATTTGACATAAAATGATTAATATAATTATGCATTTATATAAATAAGGCTCTTCTATTATTATTTGTGAGTTGTACACTAATACATTGGATTTTTTATTTATTACAGCTTTTCTTTCACTTTTGTAAAGTGAAAAGTTAATATAAATTGTATTTTATTGTTCTGATTTAGAGCAGTGAATAACTGCTATTAAAAGATAATAGGGTATCACTGTTTATTGCTGATTTTAAAGCTTACTGAACTTGAAATGATTTGGATATCTACAGTTCTACATAAATACACAACATAAGAATGGCCCCTCTGTAATAATTGTGGCCCCTCTTGTGCCCCCCAGTTGAAAAAATCCTAGAATCGCCCCTGGTTGGAAGAACTGCTTGCGTGTTACTGTTGTGCCCGACAAATCAGTGTGAGTAAAGAGTTTTTTTGGTGTTGATCCTAATAGGAGATATGTTAGTATAATATGCCTGCAAATGTGTTTTAGGTTTATTCCTGCGCTGATGATCTGTTGAGCTGAGAACGCAGGTGCGTGCCACTCTGCGTTTGGGTTCGGCTACGTGCAAATGTGCTTTAGAATTTTTCCTGTGCTGATGTTGGTCTGAGAACGCCGCGTGCGTGCAACTCTGCGGGTGGGTTTGGCCACTGGATGTGAGTGCATGGTCAAGTTTATTTATGATTGACTTAAAAGGTTGGGCTAAAGATCTAGAACGTGTATTTTAGGATCACTCTTGTCTATATGCCAGCGTTTACGGACGTTTGTATGGAACAGACTGCGTTAAAACCCACTTCTGCCTTTCATTGAGACTGTTATGTCCCCGTCAACCAAGTGAACTATAGAGTATCGAGTACGTGAGTATTTTTTACACGTTGTTTTAAGTGAGAATATGTTGATTCTTATGTGTAATAAAAGTGTGGATTGGTTTTAATTACAGGTCTCAAAACCTCCTTTGGGTGGTAGCCATCGTTTCTTTTCCCACTGAAATATTGAGATTAATTTGTTTTGGTTATCTTTCGTTAATTGGATAATTATGCCTTTTTCTTTTTTGTGTTTTTTTATGGTAGTCATTTTGTGAAATCTTTTGTCTTATTTATTGGTATACCACTGTATGGGAGATCTTATAGGTTTGTGTGTTTTACGTATGGTTTGATTGGTTTTGACTTTTATTTGGTTTGGATTTTTGTTTCCTCCCATGTGGTGTGTTCTCCAATTTATGATTCGAGTTTGATTTGTTTCGAGTGTTCTATCTGTCATTGTCTTCTCTTCTGTTATATAATTTAATTATAATTTATCATCTCAATTAAATTTAGCATTGTCTTCTCTGATACAATTTAGTCATAATTTGTCAGTTCAATCAAATCTGAATTCTGGATTCACTGTTTCTTTCTTTAATTAATTGTATTTCTTTAATTAATTGATCCTGATTCGTTTTGAGTATTGTTTTAATTTTTGTTTTTTGTTCAATGTTTTCTTAAAGGGGTCATATAATGGTACATGCACTTTTTCAAGTTGATTGTACTGAAATGTGTGTTGGCAGTGCCTGTACACAACCATCATATAATGATAAAAATCTATCCAGTGTTTTTGTTTTAATCTCCTTATATGTTTTCCCCTGCCTCAAATTGAGCCGTTCGATTTTGTGACGTCACTAAATCGGACGCCCCTCCCACGATCGTTGATTGACAGCAGCGTTTCAACAGATCCCTGCCCTGAGCGAGCTGTCAGTCATCATAGTCCATCATTGTTGATATGCTGTAGCAGAATGACGTCTAAGCGATTGTGGTGTCCTGTTCTTGGGTGTAATAACGAACACAGTAGTTATTTTGATGTTCCTAAATCCGAACCGCTGAAGACACAGTGGTTGAGTTTTGTTTTTGAAGGGAATATTCCCCACAAGCAACGTCAATGCTTTCATGTTTGCGCGATTCGCAGATCTTTTCTCACCAGACTGCTTTATTAACGAAGGAAGTAACTTATAAAGCTGATTTTGATAAGAAGCTGCTCCTGAAAAAAGAATCGTTACCAACTGTCCATGTCTCCCTGCTGAACCTCCAGAAAAAGTAAGTGTAAAATTTCATTAACCTTTAATATTTGCAAATCGCTTCACGATGAATGCGACTAAGGTATACACTCAGGGTACATACGGCATGTTTTCTATGTAGGCTACGACGTTCTCAATATAATTCATAATCCCACGTTTATAATGAACAACACGTTATGGTTATTGTGTTATTACAAACTGAGTACGTATAGCCTAACTTACATCAGAAAACACATAGCGTTCGTACATCTCACTAAGTTACTCTACCCTGCCAGTACACAAAGATAGATCAAAGTGACAATATAATAACCAACCATTCAGAAACGTCATGTTCGAGCCTTAATTGTCGAACTTCTTCGGGCAGTCATCTTGTTCCGACTCCGGTTCAAACTTATACGGTTGCACAGATGTGTCCTCCTCAGAGACTCCCGCTGCCATTTTTTTCCTACCCTCAACTGTTGTAAAGGAAACACTCCACGTTCGGTGTGGTCATAACGCTGTTATGAACGCCCACAGAACAGAGGGGCGGAGTGAGCGAAGCCAAAGTCCTTTTAGGCATTTAAAGGTATATGCACTGAAATGGCGTGCTGTAAACAGAGCTGTTTTTGACCAGGTAAAATTAGTGTTTTCTTACAATACTAACGAACATTTTTAATTAAAGTATATTACAAACTTTTCATTGAGACCCTAAAGAATCAAATGAACTTGTTTGAAAATGGCATTAAATGATCCCTTTAAAGTTGAATTGTTGTGGGTTGTTTTTGGTTCTTTTGGGGTTTTTGTTTGTTTTATTTTTTTTTAGTTTCGAAATCTCTGCTAAACAATATTGTTACCAGTTAGGTTATTATTTCAACCACCATACCTGTGGAGAAGGATTGTGCCTGTCATTTTTAATAAATTATCAACTTTTGTACTCTGGCTTCTAGTTCATTTATTTGAACCGCCTGTGTTAAAAATATCATTGTTAGGGTCCCCCATCCCAGAAAAGTGGGGGTGGCGTAGTCAATTTGGTCGAAATTTCTAATAGCCATATTGTCAAGGTCACACATACACATACACACATACATGCATACAGTTTAGCAATGGAAAGGGAGCTGAAGCAAAATACAGGAAAACAAGAAGTTGAAACATTGTTTGAAATTCAGCAGATCAACAGCCTTGAGCAAACCATCAGTTATAGTTCTAACATACCCTTCTTTAAAAAGGGTAGGGATGCTTAATGTATCAAATAATGAGACTAAGGCACCAGTTGATCTTTGCTGATGGTGTCTTGATGAGAGAGAACCAGTTGGAGTCAGAGGATCTTTTTGGTGAATGGAAAGACAACGCCGCAGTCTGGAACAAACTTATGGCTCCTTAAAAGACTCCTAGCTCAGCATCATCTTTAACTGATCACAAGATCACCCCTGTGTACGTTTTCTGAGAAATCCTCAGAAAACAGATACAGGCGTGATTGTGTGATCAGTTATTTTTTAAAGTGTGAAGATGTCACACCCTCAGGATTTAAGTGAGCCAATAAGAAGTTGTTCCCTTTGGAGGGAAATTGTACGATCCTTTGTGCTCTTGCAGGGCATTTGAATATGTAATTTGATTGGGTGTTTAAGATAGGAACCTTAAAAATTCTTATAATACTAATAGCAAAATGTAATGTAAATTAACAAATGGGGAACGAAGATTGGAGTACATAGAGACCAAACATGCTACACATGATTTTGGTTAACCATAGTATTCAAGTCTGAAACATTAATCCAAAATTTTTAAAAAAACATAGTACAGTTAAAAATCTATCATACATACATCTCATCTGGTATCACAAATTATCATTCCAGGTTCAATTTAAGATATGCTCACTATTAGGGCTGCACGATATTGAAAAACTTAAATAAATATTTTGTTTTTCTGCTATATATATTGCGATATAAAAACAATTTCATCAGAATATTTATTTAGGTCTATTTGAAAATAATTAATTATTATAGAATAATTGGGGAGATTTTGTAGAGAAGTGAATCTGCATTAGGGCTGGACCCGAATATTCAAATATTCGTTCGGTGGGTTGGTATTCGATTTGAAAATGTGACATTCTGTCACGGGTGGTGTATGGCAGGAAGCACGAGGAGACGAGGAATTCAAATAAACAATAAACTTTACTATAAATCAAAACAACAAACAGGTACAGGCAGACAGAGCGGATGCAAACACCAGTTAACATAGACGAGAACCGACCAAGACAGACTGAACAGAAGAAACTAAATACAGAGACAAATGAACCATAATGATGTGAAGACAGGTGACACAGATGATGATAACGAGGAACAGGCTGGTAAGTGAGGGAGTGAGTTCAGGTGTGGAGACAAGGAGGATTCTGGGAAGTGTAGTGCAGACAAGGACAGACAGGTGCAGACGAGAGGCTTGTTCGACTTGAACCGGCGCTGCGCAGACCGATCGGTTGATGACATCAAAGTACCGCGAGAGCGATTCAAAAGCATAAGGAGCCGTCTGCTCTCTAATCGCTCTCGCGGTACTTTGATGTCATCAACCGATCGGTCTGTGCAGCGCCGGTTCAAGTCGAACAAGCCTGAGGACTGTGACATTACTCCCCCCTCCCGGTAGGCGTGACCTCACGCCTTAAAACAGGGGTGGGAGGGTGGGCATCCTGGAGTCTGTAACGGGAAGGCGGACCGGGTGCAGGAGGATGGACTCCAGGATGGACCAGGCGGCCATGGCGGAGCAGGACGTGGGCGTGGCCATGGCGGAGCAGGACGTGGGCGTGGCCATGGCGGAGCAGGACTTGGGCGTGGCCAGGGCGGAGCAGACGAACCCTCGGGCGTCCAGGGTGGAACTGTCGGACCCTCGGGCATCCAGGGCGGTGGAGACCCGTCGGGCGGCCATGGCGGTGCGGACCCTTCGGGCGGCCATGGTGGCGAGGACCCTTCGGGCGGCCATGGTGGCGAGGACCCCTCGGGCGGCCATGGTGGCGAGGACCCTTCGGGTGGCCATGGTGGCGAGGAACCTTCGGGTGGCCATGGTGGCGAGGACCCTTCGGGCGGCCATGGTGGCGAGGACCCTTCGGGCGGCCATGGCGGTGCGGACCCTTCGGGCGGCCATGGTGGCGAGGACCCTTCGGACGGCCATGGTGGCGAGGACCCTTCGGGCGGCCATGGTGGCGAGGACCCTTCGGGTGGCCATGGTGGCGAGGAACCTTTGGGTGGCCATGGTGGCGAGGACCCTTCGGGCGGCCATGGTGGCGAGGACCCTTCGGGTGGCCATGGCGATGGGGACCCTTCAGGTGGCCATGGCGGAGCCCTATGGCCCCCCCCCCCCAAAAATTATTGGGGAGAGTGACAGAGTCTGACAATGACTCTAGAATAGAGTCGGGGACAGGCTCTGGAACAGTCTCTGGCTGGGCAAGTGGTGAGGGCTCATTGCTGGACAGGACCAGTGGAGAAGGCTTTGAGCTGGGCAGGACCAGCGGCGAAGGGGTCTCTGGGCTGGACGGGACCAGCGGCGAAGGGGTCTCTGGGCTGGACGGGACCAGCGGCGAAGGGGTCTCTGGGCTGGACGGGACCAGCGGCGAAGGGGTCTCTGGGCTGGACGGGACCAGCGGCGAAGGGGTCTCTGGGCTGGACGGGACCAGCGGCGAAGGGGTCTCTGGGCTGGACGGGACCAGCGGCGAAGGAAGCTCAGGGCTGGACGGGACCAGCGGCGAAGGAAGCTCAGGGCTGGACGGGACCAGCGGCGAAGAAAGCTCAGGGCTGGGTTCATGGGCTGAAATGAATGTGTGTGCTGCCCACACACACACAACAGCCATGGATCCCACAAGTAGCACTGCGTCATCCAGAGCTGGCTGGACGGTCTCTGGCTGGACGGTCTCTGGCTGGACGGTCTCTGGCTGGACGGTCTCTGGCTGGACGGTCTCTGGGACTATGGCCTTCCTGGAAGCACGTGCTGATATAAGTGGGGTATCGGCGATGCAGCAAACCAGTCCTGGACGTCCATATACCGATCCGGTGGCTGGTTTGATGGTGGGCGTGATGGAGATGGCTGGAGACGGTGATTGTGTGGCAATGTCATCCGCCTCACCAATGGTGAAGGTTGAGCCACACAACCACAGCGCATGATCTAGGTACCGGGCAAACGAACCTGGGTTTGCCGTTGCTGGAGCTTACTGGTACAAAGGTTCATCCAGACCACACCAGAATACGGTCTTCAGCGCATCGTCAGTCCAGTCCACGAGGTGGGATATTTCAAGGAATTTTGCCACATATTCCTCAATTGGGCTACCGTCTTGAAAACAATGGACCAGACGATCGGCTGGGGTGAATGGAGAGTGAGCTGGGTGAACCGGGGTGAGAAGAATTCCCATGCTGACTCTTTACTTGGTCGGTTCTTCTGTCACGGGTGGTGTATGGCAGGAAGCACGAGGAGACGAGGAATTCAAATAAACAATAAACTTTACTATAAATCAAAACAACAAACAGGTACAGGCAGACAGAGCGGATGCAAACACCAGTTAACATAGACGAGAACCGACCCAGACAGACTGAACAGAAGAAACTAAATACAGAGACAAATGAACCATAATGATGTGAAGACAGGTGACACAGATGATGATAACGAGGAACAGGCTGGTAAGTGAGGGAGTGAGTTCAGGTGTGGAGACAAGGAGGATTCTGGGAAGTGTAGTGCAGACAAGGACAGACAGGTGCAGCCGAGGACTGTGACACATTCGAATATTCGTTTTTTTTGCACACCTGGCATCCCCCTCGAAACGGTTCTCATTCGCGCTTGAATATGTTTTACACTATAAAATCTGGTGAAATATAATACTTAACATATAACTTTGTTATAGCTACTTAATAAATATATTTGCTTATAATATATGGCATTTTGTGAGAAGTCCAGAGAACTAAGATTAACAGTCAATGGCAAATATAAAATGTCCATGCATTTACAACCCTCATTTGGATAAAAACAATGGTAGAAAACTTGAATCAATCACAAAGGAAAGCCTGTCAGTGATGTGCTGTAAAGTAAAAGGAAAGACACAGATAACAGTAAAACTATTTCATAGTTGAGTCATATTATAATAAAGACATTTAATTATAATTTTTTTTAAAGATCTTGTAAATAACTTTGCTTAATATCAACAATATTATTAGTAGTATATAAATGCTAGAAAATGTTCATCATGAGCTGTTGGCATGTAACTGAACATAATGAGAATAGAGAGTGAAAAAAAAACAGTTCTAAACTTTTCAATCAAGTACCAGCTCCTGTTGTAAAGTTATAGTACACAGGACACACACATGAGAGGTACAGCCTCTCCCTACTCTTACAAAATTACAAACAACCAGCCTGAAAAACACACGTGGTATGAAGAACATATAACGTCCAAGCTTATCGATACTGCGGTCTTCCTTAGTTTGGACACAGGGCCAGTTTAATACTGGGTTTCGGTAACGATCCCTACATATGGATGAGTTCATACGGATGAAAGCCTGTTGTGTTCGGTCTCTTGATTTGTGATAATGGCAGCTATTGTGAAACTCACCTTCTTCATGTACTGAGTGTGGATGGCATCAAGATCTTGTCCTGAAGAATCACAGGGCCAAACACTAGGGATTATATCTCATCTGGTAACAAGAGCATAGCCATAACTTTAAGAACTCTAATGATATCTTTACCCCTGATATTGCATTGGGGATATACATTCAAACATTTTAAAGGCTAAGAGTATGAGCCACGAGTACGCTGAGAAGATATCTGTGAAAAATAACTTACGTGCCTAAAGTTGTCGACCCCCTGAACCACATCCAGCATTTATAAGTAAAATGAATTTCAGTATTTATCAATAAAACATACATACGAATAAATAAATACCTTTGAGTTGGACAGTATTGTGTCTGTCTCATTGGCCAACATAATTCAAGACAGACCTAGAGAAATAAAATAAAACATACCAATGACCATGATATTATCATAATAGTTCAATGAATTATTATAACAATGACCATTAAATTTGTCACTTATTATTAGCTGATTATCTAGCCTACAGGGTTTTCAAGGACAATTTCACTGAAAATGCTAAACAATATTAAGTTTTTGTTTAAACCTGGGGTTAATGATTTCTAAAATGTGAGACCTCTTTCAAAAGCATAAATCTTACAGACCCCAAACTTTTGAACAGTAGAGCACTGTATGTTTGAGGTTTTGCTTACTAATCATATGGTTCATAGCCGTGGAGATTGTTTTGGACAGGGGGTGCAGCAGGCCATCAACATGATGATCTAGGAACATAACATGCAATTTGTCACAGAGCCAACAATAGCTGCGTTTACATGGACACTTATAATCGGATTGACGGCTCAATCGGACTAAAAAACCTTCATGTAAACACCTTAATCGATCCGATTGAGCTCGATCCAATTGAAATTTCGATCGGATTGAAAGGGGTGGTTTACTCCTTTTGTAATCCGATCGAGAGAACATGTAAACACTTGATCGGATTGAAAACCGAAACATAAAGGACTGCGCATGTGCAATGACGTTGAAATAGCGTAATGACGTATGACGCGTGGAACAAGCTGTTCTTCCTGTTGAATAAAGTGAATATAAATGAGTGTTCCGTCATTAAAAAATTCTCATTTCACTCAGCGTCTGTGAAGTGGAGCAGGACAACGTCCCACCAGTGCTTGTTTCAGATTATCATCCATGGACGACAGGTTTTGGGCGCGTGGTTTTACTGCGTGATCAATAGCAGCACGGCAAAACGGTTCATGCTCATCGTCTCCAAATCATGACCAGAGACGGATAAATATTAAGTCTGCTGTTTAAAAAAAATAAAGAACCAATAAAGGAGAATAGTTATGCCCGAACAGCGGCATATTCGTGCAGTGTGCGCATGCCAAAAAATCAATTCCGATTTGAATCTTGTGACATATAAACATGCACATCAACCCGATTACTTTATTTATAGTTCATGTAAACACCGTGTTCGGATTCATCAATCGTATTGATTTCATTCCGATTGTGTCCATGTAAACGTAGCTACTGTTGGGATTTACAATAGAACATAGGGTTTATTACAAGGAACAAAGCTAGGCAGAGGTGAAATGCAGAAAAGAGAAAGAATATATATATATATATATATATATATATATATATATATATATATATATATATATATATACACATATATATATATAATTTTAAGATAATAGATATTGTGAAATAAATGCATATGAAATTATTATGATGATGATTAAACAATAATTCACCCTTTATTGTAGTTTTTTTTTCTGTCGCTCGCTCCTGAAATCACATTTTTTTAATCAATATTTTTAAGTGACGTCACTGATTAATAGCACAGTGCATTCTATTAGCTAAATAAATTAGCTTACTTCCAATCACCCATTAACAAATTACCAGCAAAACAAAACTATCAAAAACTGTTATCTACACAAAGATGTGGTTAAAACCCCAAACTTATATAAACAAGAGCTCAGTTAAGTCTTTAGAGTTAGCCTTAACTTACCTCTTCTGAAAACGGTTGAGATGCTAACGGACTTTTTCGAAGACACAAAACCATTTCTATAAAGTAAATATTCAACAGAAGCGTATCAGTTACACTTAAGAAAGGTGTCAGGAAAGTTTGTATGTATTATTTGTGTGATTTTTTTTACTAAACTTTAGGGCTGCAACAACGAATCAATTAAATCGATTAAAATCGATTATTAAAATAGTTGGCAACGAATTTCATTATCGATTCGTTAAGTCGCGGATATGTTTGAGTATAAAAAGATGTGTTCAGCGCGGAGCAGAGCTATGAGGCACCGGACTGGACGCTGCGCGCGAGAGAGACCGGGTGTGTCAGCGCGCGAGCAACAGTGTGCGAAAGATACCGAGTGTGTCTGCGCGCGAGAGATACCGAGTGTGTCAGCGCGCGAGCGACAGTGTGCAAAAGATACTGAGTGTGTTTGCGCGCGAGAGAGACCGAGTGTGTCCGAGCATTAGTAAATTGGTATATAGGAATGTAATTATTAAGAGGCATGGAAGTTCGATAAATGGACAACAATAAATAAAACCAATTACATTTTTACCACTGAATTAGCAGACTGTGATATCAATCAGATAGACAGAAGATGAAAACACTTTCTTGTCTGTCCCAAGTACCACTACAAGAGGAATATTTTTTCCACAATTTGCAGCACTGAATTTTTCATTCTAAATGACTCCGAGAAACTTCACTATATGCTCCGAATGGATGAGCTGCAAAATAGGCCTTACACATCATATGAGGTAGTCAATCCATTGTATATATTTTATATACATTGTATTTATAATTAATATTAGGATAGACTAGAGATATTATCTTCTGTTGTAATTATTATTGTTGCTATTATTATTACCTATTATCCGACTGCACGAGACTTGTCTTTTGTGTGCATGTGTTTGTCAAATAATGTCAAACATTTTGTTAGATTACAACATATTTGACAAAAAACAAAACAACACACAAGTTTGTGAGTGTGTGCGTCTGTGAGTGTGAGTTTGTGAGTGTGTGCGTCTGTGAGTGTGAGAGTTTGTGAGTGTGTGCATCTGTGAGTGTGAGAGTCTGTGAGTGTGTGCGTCTGTGAGTGTGAGAGTCTGTGAGTGTGTGTGTCTGTGAGTGTGAGAGTCTGTGAGTGTGTGCGTCTGTGAGTGTGAGAGTCTGTGAGTGTGTGCGTCTGTGAGTGTGAGAGTCTGTGAGTGTGAGAGTTTGAGTGTGTGCGTCTGTGAGTGTGAGTTTGTAAGTGTGTGCGTCTGTGAGTGTTAGAGTTTGTGAGTGTGTGTGTGTGTGAGTGTGAGAGTCTGTGAGTGTGTGCGTCTGTGAGTGTGAGAGTTTGTGAATGTGTGCGTCTGTGAGTGTGAGAGTTTGTGATTGTGTGCGTCTGTGAGTGTGAGACTTTGTGAGTGTGTGCGTCTGTGAGTGTAGTGTAGAGAGCAAGTTCTGACGTTCAAACAAATCATTTTAAAATCAAATTATTTATTGTTCTAACAGCTCAGGTCTCTTTTTACAAAAATATACATCTTTTTGTTCACTATTTTAAAAAAGCCTATATATTTGGCAGATGTAAAGCATACATGTGTATGTTTTTTGTGTTAGTCCATTTTTTTATTATTATTATTACTTTAACAGCTCAGGGATGTTCAAGGAGTGACCTGTTTGTGCACTTTCGCACTGTGAATTTGCACTGTCAGTTCTGTTTTTGAATAAAGGGTTGGAAATGAATGCTTTTTTTCCTTCTGTTTTTTTAATCCGATTAATCGATTAACCGAAAAAATAATCGACAGATTAATCGATTATTAAAATAATCGTTAGTTGCAGCCCTACTAAACTTACCTAAAAGCAGTGAAAACAACAGCGAGAGACTGGAGTTTTGGTGTTTGTCAGTTGATGACGATTCCTCGTTTCCATCTGCTCTCGCGCGCGCTGCAGTCTTTAAACTCGAACGTTTACGAATTAAAACACTTCAAAGGCACGCAGCATATAAATAAACATCTAGAATTAAAACATATAACATAATTTAAAATATCATTAATATTAAATCATGCATTTAAAACTCATTGTGTATAGTTCTATGACCCATTAACGTGCAAAATGCCACCCCTGCAGCAGGTGATAGTGGGACAAAGTGGCACTTAGTTTAAGAATTTAACACAACCTCTTTATTTTATTTGTAAACGTGCTTGCAATATTTTTTATACCATCACTTTGCTTTTGATTTTATTTATATATATATATATATATATATATATATATAGTCAAGTCAAGTCAAGTCACCTTTATTTATATAGCGCTTTTTACAATACAGATTGTATCAAAGCAGCTTCACAGTGATAACATGAAATTAATATAACAGAGTTTGTTTCTAAAAGAAAATTGCGTCAACGTCCACCTTAAGTAAGGCAGATCAATAATATTATTGAATATTGAATATTGAATATATATATAATATTGCATTCATAGTGTAACTTCAGTGTCAAACTACTTTTCAGACATACATAAAGAAAATCACATTGTAACAATTTAAAATGTTATTTGTCTATTTTTTTAAAGGTGGAAAGTATTAAGGACACACACAAGTTTTGGGTGAGGGGGTGTCGATGAGGAAGAGGGGGGGTCTAGGGTGTGGGGGGAATGTAAATGTAGGTGTGCCACAGTGCAGATGTTTTGGTGTAGTGCTGCTGTGTTTCTGTCTAACTGTCAGTTGTTCTCCCCTAACTGCAGTCTTCAATGACACAATCAGTTTTATGTTTGTGTAATTTGTGAATGGAACTTAAAATAAAATAAACCTGTATCAGATTATGTGTATCATGTGTTTGGTGTCTTAAGATATTGTACAGCTTACCTAGTTTTGTGATTACATATGACATTAAATTGGTCATTGTATAGAGACATTGTTTCACTTTTAATTTGTGAACAAGTCTATTCACAACTGAAACACTTATTAAAAATAAAAAAGCTGACTATACTTGGTCAGACAACTATGGTGAATGTGTTTGTTCAAACGATATTTGAATCTGAATCGAGTCCGGGTATGCTACTGATTTATGCTATAATTTATTTTAATACTTAATTTATTATAATTTAATTTAATAATTGTAATATAATTTTGTTTAATACTGTTCTGATATACTGTTGTATTAACAACTATAATAATTTAGGCTGTACCATCTAGCCAGCCTAACTATTGGCGCTTTTCCACTACACAGTACCAGCTCGCCTCGGCTCGGCTCGACTCGACTCGACTCGCCTTTGTTTGGTTTTCCACTGTGTAAAAGTTGTACCTGTACCTGCTTGCGGGTACTTTTTTTCGTACCACCTCCGGCGAGGTTCTAAGCGAGCTGAGGCGAGCTAAGGCGATACTAAAATGTGACGTGAAAACAATGCCGACTGCTGATTGGTCAGAGAGAATCGTCACTATTCACTGCGTCATCATTGCACGCGCCAGATGGAGTATCCAGAATAACCACGCCTTTTTTAAATAGTTTAGCCAGAGATAGTTACTAAACTTACTACTATTATTATGGCAACTCGGAAGAATACGCCGTGGTCAAACGAGGAGGTGCAGACATTCCTTTGTTTGGTTGCCGAAGAGAGGATCCAGCGAGAGCTTGATGGGGCAACGAGGAACGAAAGGCGTCGCTATGACGACCGGGTACTATTTGTGGCGATACTTTCTGCAATGGAAAACGGAACGAAAAGCGAGCCGAGTCGAGGCGAGCCAAGGCGAGTCGAGTCGAGTCGAGCTGGTACTGGTAATGGAAAAGCGCCATATGATGCTAAAACCTTATCTGTATATGGACTATGAAATCTGATTACTTTGTAATTAGGTAAGATGTTCATCAGCTTGGCCAGGCTGGGAGGCCAGCTGAAACCACCTGACCACCAACTTGACCAGGCTGGGAGACCAGCTTGACCATCTAAGCCAGGCTGGGAGACCAGCTAAGCCAGGCTGGGAGACCAGCTTGACCAGCTGATCACCAACTTGACCAGGCTGGGAGACCAGCTTGACCAGCTAAGTCAGGCTGGGAGACCAGCTGACCACCAACTTGACCAGGCTGGGAGACCAGCTTGACCAGCTAAGCAAGGCTGGGAGACCAGCTGACCACCAACTTGACCAGGCTGGAAGACCAGCTTGACCAGCTAAGCCAGGCTGGGAGACCAACTAAAACCAGCTACTTCCAGTTTAAACCAGCTAAGACCAGCCAACCAGCCTAGGCTGGTTTTAGCTGGATTTTTCAGCAGGGAGAGTTTAAAAGAGAATGAATACATAGGCCGAACCCTAAAGGAAATAGTGAGATGGGGAAATTGGATACATGTTTATTCACATGTGGTTATGTATAGACAAGTTTCCAGAGTGAAATAGGCGGGCCGCCATTAGCCTTTCACTCTGCCAACGACTTCCGGTTGTGTCTGCCAAGCACTTCCGGTTAGCGTCTTTTACTGTCTTTGGTTAGCGTGCTGAAAAAGTAAACTATGGATGGTGTTACACGCCGACACGGCTCCGGGACATATTGTGCTGTTTGCGGTTGTAACAACTCGTGGCGATTGCTGAATGTTTGGTCGGAAGGAGAATGTTTCGACCATCAACCATCCTACAAGGCGCCAATGTGGATGTGCTCCCCCGTATGCGTTGTATGAGAAACCAAAAACAGATGTTGAATCTCGGAAGTGGCTAGCGGCTTTGAAGTTGAAGAATCCGCCCAAAAGACTGTTTGTTTGTTCTTATCACTTCATTGATAAAAAGCCCACAGAGGAAAACCCTTTCCCGGAACTTTGGTTGGGGTACGAGCGACCTCCCCAGCAAAAGAGACGTAAACTCGACAGAAAGTGTGACACGCAATCGGATGGTAAGTGTATCTTGATATTTTTCTGGTTAGCTAAAGTTTGCAGCATAAGTTCGACTGTTTATATATGTGTCTCTGTCCTGTGTTAGTTGGGTATATACATTTATAGTTGATGCTGTTTGTCTTTTAGAAGTGTGCATCGAGCCGAAGTTTAAAGATGCTGCAACACAATGGGAGGACCTAACAAAAACTGACCATAGCTACGCGGCAAAGTTGGACCACGTGAACAAATCGACGCAGACTGGGGATCAGACTTGTGTTAGGGGATGTGGCAAAGCGCTTTAAAGTGTCTAAAGGTGAAGTAAGGTGATTGCTCACTGGATTGATACATTGGGTGAGCAGCTTGAACCCATGGTTGCCTGGCTGCCAAGAAGTGTTATTCGTGCTAACATGCCACCATCCTTTAAAAAGAACCACCCCCAGACCACTTGCATCATCGATTGTGCTGAAACGGCTATTCAGAGAGCTACAAACCTGAACTGTAGGAGTGCCACTTTCAGTCATTACAAGGGAACCAATACTGTCAAATATCTTGTTGCTGTGTCACCTCATGGGCTAATAACTTTTAAATAAGAGGCCGATATTGGTAAAAGCAGTGATAAGTTCATCACTATAAACAGTGGGTTTCTGGAGGCCCTAAGGCCTGATGATGAGGTAATGGCTGACAGGGGTTTCACGATTCGAGATGTACTACATGAAAGGAAAGTGAAATTGAATATTACTGCCTTTACCCACAAGCGTGGTCAATTGACCAATGAGGAGGTAACGCGCACTAGACGAGTGGCCAATGTCCATATACATGTGGAGAGGGCAATCCGAAGACTTAAAGTCTTCAAAATTCTGTCCCAAACTGTCCGCATCTCCATGACCCCGAGGTTGGACAAGATTCTTATCATATGTGATGCTTTAGCAAACATGAGGTCCAGACTCATCCGACTGCCACATGAGGTGTAAATACCTATGAAAAGTAAAACCTGGGTTACCTGCAGGTTTTTTAATTTTTTTATTGTACATATATATATATATATATAAAATTTCAGCTAGAAAAACCTGTGTAAACCTATTGTTATTGTACCCTTTCTGGTGTTATGATTGATAAGCCAAAACAGTTTTAACTAAGAAAGACTTGTGTGAGTGCTATTCTTTTTCTTGTATTGTAAATATTGACACATGACAATAAAAAAATTGTTTTTTGAGAAGAAATGAATACATTTTTATTTTTCCTATTCCATAACAAAGGGACAATTTCATTAACTCCTTATTGGCTGCATTTTTTTATAATTAAATAAAAACAAAGTAAATACAGGAAAAAATCTCAAAATATTACAAAAAGAATAAAATAATACATTAAATAAATAAAGATAAATGATAAGTGACTGATATAAAAATAAATAAGAGTAAGTAAAATAAAATTAATTACATAAATCAGTTTGATAAAAATAAATAAAAGCTAGAAAGGATTTGTCACCAATTTGTGACAACAGGGGACAAGGGGTTAAAAAAGGAATGACTAATCAACCCAGTACACATAAGCAGGTCATACTGATTTTACAACATTCATGTACCTGGAGCACAACTCCAGTCTTCCATCATCGAAGTCATCGACAACTTTTGGCAACATGTGGGTGAAATAGAAGGAGTGCAGCCTTGAGATATGTCCCTCAACAAAGGTTTGGTCGAAGGACACGTTGAGCTGCAGACATTCAGTGTTACTCCAAATCACCAACAAGTAAGGGACTGGTTTTTGACTAAGACAGGGCACTTGATCTCCAGTAGTGTGTCTCTGTTCATGACACCATCCGGACTCGCAGCAAGCCATGGCTCACTCGGGCAAACCACCAAACCTTTCACATCGATGTCATGACCTTGGTCTTGCAGGTATTGCCTGGCGTGCTCTTCACCCTCTGCTCCTTGCCGGGTTGCCGCGTTACCGTGAAAGGTAGGATGGAGGTGTTCAGACAAGAATTTGTCTGGTGCTGTGGTAGCCCGAACTGGCACATTCTTGGCTGTGCTTGCTGTTATCCGTACCCGTCGCATGTCATGCCACAGTTGTTCCCTGCTCTGTTCTTTTGTGTGCTGCTCAATGTACATAAATTGGGTTGTGGTTATGTCAATGTATGTGGTGTAGAATGCCCTACATTTCTCACATTCAAGTTGTGTGTTGTGATCACCATGATGTAGGGGCAGTGGAGCTTTTGATGTCTCGGCAGACTGAGCAGGGAGGCTGGTGTTAAAAGTGAGCTGCATTAGTCCACTGCCAGGTGCAGTAAAAAGTGCCGCTATTGGTGTGGAGAGACAGTAATTTTGCCATTCTTCCAGTGTCTCATGGACTTTTACCTTGCGACTATGTGTAGAGCTGGAGGAGGATGCCTGTGATGCTGGTTGGTATAAATTATTTCTGCTGTGTCTTCGGAAAGACACATCTCTGATTTTTTAACTGCCTAGTATTGCTTTTTGTCCCGGCATTCCAGCAATTCTGCACATCAGTGCGGGCAAGCCCTGTCTTCCCTTGCCTCACAGCATTTTCTACCTGCAGACAGATAGAAACAAAATCACACACTTTTTAAATAATGGTTTGAGCATCACAGCACAATTGACTTCTTTTAGAGACAACATTTTGTAAATCAAAATAACAAGGGTATGATGAAGGTAGAGCGTTTTTGTTACTTTTTTAAAAACAATTAATGAGCTGGGCCTGCAGTCATCAACATCAATGTTTAACCCCTTAATGCCTGCATTTATTTAGACTTATATAAAAAAATCTGGAAAAAATATGAAAAGAATAATAAAAGAATAAAAGAAAATATAATTAAGTATTAAATAAATAAATAACATTTAATAAAGTGATAAATGATAAGTGAGTAATATAAAAAAAATGAGTAAAAGCAAATAGATAAATAAAATAAATCAGTTTGATAAAAATAAATAAAATAAGCAAAAGCCAGAAAGGGTTTGTTGCAAATTTGCCCATTTCATACGGATTACACCGTTTTCTTTTGTTTTGATTTGTTCTGTTTAAAAGTATCGTTCCTAGTTTTGTTTTATATTGGTCTGTGATTGGTTCACACACCAACCGCATTATATATCATTAGATAGGCTGAAGTAACATTTCTCTGTTTTGCGGTAAAATGCTACAGATTTGCATTCAAATACGGAAGGCTTATCATTCGCGGAAGTCAACAGAGTCTACTCATTATTACGCAGATTAACACACGGATACATACAAAACATCTTAATACAAGCATAAGATGGGCTAACGTACCTTCCAAAGCACGGCGGCTGCATGGCTACAGGAACGTCCAGGTCCGGCGATACAGGTACAGCCTGCAGTCTCCACATCTCCCGTCTTGGTAACCAAAACCCAGGCGTTATGCGCTGAATTGTTAACAGACTGGCTTGGTTGAACATCGGCCTTTAGGTAAATTAAACTGCCCATATCGTGTAAAAGTACACAGCCCACTTTGTCGGAATGGAGGTACTGAAACGCCTCTGAGCTTTTCAGGTTATTAATTGCATTCCCATCCACCGCCATGGAATCAATAAAATAAGTAAAGATCTTGGATGTTGTGATGCTGGGCCATATCGACATGTTGTCCGCCCATGATGTTACCTTACTTGGATGCGGAATGGTCAAAACACAATTTTTAACGAGATTTTCGGTCGAATGTTGCCATTCCAAAGCCATGTTTACACCACTACTCAGCCTGCGCCGGAAGTTCTTGGCAGAAACAGGAAGTAAACCGGAAGTGCCCGGGAAACTTGTCTATAGAATATAGGATTAAAAGGGTTTATTTGTCCTTCTCAAGAATTAAGTGAAAGTCACAACTCTCTGAAAATTCCTTCTGGTCATAAACCTTATCAGTCTTCATGTGTCCATGACACCAGAGTGTCCTGCCTGTGTGTTAGCTTCATTTGGGATGTTAGTTGCAGTTTCCAGAGGATGGGTCACAGACCTTTGTTGGGAGAGTGAGTTTGCTGGATTATTCATGTAATGCATAATTTGTGTGTTTGATTGGTCCAGATGCTACAGAATACAGCTCGTAATGCCACTTTGCAGCACTTTTACACATTGAAAGTGTGTCTAATTGTCACAAGGCTGTCACACACTGAAGATAGGGAGATGAAGAAAGTTCAAACAAGATTTTTAATAATAGTTCATAAAAATAAACACAGAGCGTAGTTGCAAACGCATGTAATGTGGACACTGAATTGAGGAAAAGGAGGAACTTAAGTACACATCCAAACAAAGCTAATTAATTAAACACAGCTAAACTAAACAAACTCATAATCATGACAACCATGGAAACAAAGGAGGAGCGGGAAAATTAACAAAGGAAGACAGAAAACTAGTGAATACTAGCTAAGGGGGCTTTCACACTGGCAGTTTAGTTCTGAACGGGGCACGGTTCGCATGAAAAATCGCTAATGTGAATGCTGTCATGGGACCCGAGCGCGCACTGGGGTACCGAACCCGAGACTACCTGGAGGAGGTGGTCTGAGTCCGGTTGCTCCCGAACCGTGCTGCGGTTCGCGTATATGTGAAAGCAACACGGACTCGGGTGCGCACTTGCTCAGGAAGAAAGGTATCCTGCGCATGCGTTTTAGCCAATGATGATGTATTTAGTTAAATAAAACACATGAAAGGGATGAAGATTTACCTTGGATACGAGCAAGAGAGAGTCTGCACTGTATTCGCGCATAGTGCGTGTAATCAGGGCAACAAATTAATGGAAATCCACTGTCTCCTCAAAAGAGTCCATTTGCAAGCAGCGGAAAGACAGCTTATGCGACACACACACACACACACACACACACACACACACACACACACACACACACACACACACACTAAACCTGTGTTGTTTACTCAGCTATGCATAATAGCACCAAATTAATAAAAAACACAATATATTGACCCGCGTCGTGTTTTCTATCATGTGCCGTGCACGTTTGCAATGACGTAAGAGGCACGCAAACGCACAAGAGTTCGATAGAATCAAGTTGAGTGTGAAACCAGACCAACGTTGCAGGGGGCGTCGGGAACAATCGCGCTCGGCATCGGACCGCAGCAAACGAACCCAGTGTAAAAGCCCCCTAAAAGTCCATGAATACTAAAACAAACTGAACATAACTGTGATACTAATGTGAAAGCAATATTAAATCTTTCTGCAGACTGAATGAGGTATACTTGACCAATATACTCGTAATGGTGTCAAGATTGGTGTGCCATGAGGATGAGATGGATGCAATTATCATGTTATGGGAAAACTAGACCTATTTGAAATGGGAAATTATAGGATAATGTCAGAATCATATTTGATGGTGTTCTTCAGTAAGGGACATGAACACTCATCTGAACTATCTTCAGCAGTGATACAAAATACTTTGTACAGAAGACACATTACTTATACCTTCATTAATGAGCATTCTGATGTTAGTTGACAGCAGGTGACTTTTATCCGAAGCAACTTAAAATACATTGTATAGACAAACCCTTTGAAGTAACCGGAAGTTAAGTTCCATGCTCAAGGACAAAATGGGATATGATAGGAGCTGCAATTTTAGTCATTCATTAGCTCTCAAACATCATGTCCTTCAACCTAAAACTGAATCAAACCATTTTGAAAATCGCTTCTGCACATCTATGCTAACATATATTATGCATTTATTTAAATGTGTTTATGGGTCACGCACATCTTTGTTTGTACAATATAATAAAATAACTTGAGCTTTCACCTCTTAAATGAAATCATATGACATTTTAACTCACTGAGTTAGCAGTGCAAGTTCATTTCAAAGGTACATTTCTAGCATGACGTTAAATTGCGTCCTTGAATTTAAAGGTTAAAAGGGGTATAATTACAGTAATAAAAAGGAGAAAGTGCTGTGACAGTATTAGAGCAGATTTCACATTATTCACAAAGGACACACAATCTCATTTGTCAATGTCTAAGTCTTTGCAAAATTTCCAAAAGCTCCCTCCATGATTGTCCACTTATTTAGATGCAAGGCACCATAAATATACCATGTGATCTTCAGTAAGGGTCATCTACAGATGATCATGTCTGAACTGATTTACTGATACAATAATAGAGGGCAAACAAGGTCTGATCTTGAAGAACGGATCCAATTAAAACGATTAATTTAGGTGGACAGATTGAGAAGATAAAACTCTAAAACTGGCACAAGCAGAGATTCAGAACTACCTCACATAACGGCATTTAAATAGGCAATGAATGCCTTTCGTCCACTTGTCCTGTTCGCATAATGCTATGTAAACAATCTCAACATTTGCAATCTCTCTCTCTCTCTCTCTCTCTCTCTCTCTCTCTCTCTCTCTCTCTCTCTCTCTCTCTCTCTCTCTCTCTCTCTCTCTCTCTCTCTCTCTCTCTCTCTCTCTCTCTCTCTCTGCCAACGACATGCATGCTGCTCCGTGCTCTCTTTGAAACCAATTAAAATCACATAATATAAAAAAAGATACTGAATGTGGCATCTGTGAGTGCAGCACATTGTAAAATGAATGATGAGGTTTTGTATTTACATACTGTGAGCCAATGGTATCATGAAAGAATTGCATCTGTCAGCCTGCCCAAGGACATCCAAGTGGTTTTAATGATATTGTAGGAAAAAAATCATGAGCCATAAAATGTAAAGTGAAAAAGACATCAAGTCTAATATTATGATAATAAAGCTCTGCAAACAAAGTCCTGCTGTATGTCCAAAATTAATATTGTTTGTGTATTCATTACTTTCGCTGTGCAAATGCAAATACTATAAATCCCATTTTAACTACATATTATGACAGAAATAAGAACCAAGTATTTAAAACAATTGTGAATATTCAAGGCAAGAAGGTCCCGGTTCCCAATCCAAATACATGCGTAGTTGAATTGGAGACATTAAATTGTATGTTGGTGTGAGTGTAAAATGTGTTCATGCCTGTGACAGACTGGTGATCCATCCAGGGTCTTTCCCTTTCTATGGCCTGATTCATGTAGCTCCAGCATTCATATGACCTTACATAGAACATGCTATTTTAAAAAATGCATGGAGAATGTTTTTTACACACAGATGATTACATTTTTTTTATCAAACAGTTTTGTGTGAATGCCTAACATTTGTTCTTTGTTTAAAACAAATGCAAAAAAAGTGGATTATACAATTATCTTTTAATGAAAGCTCCTGGGAGATCTGAGAAACCAACGGATTTTCAGAAGTCACGTCGATGCATCTGCTACATTTTCAAACCTTCTGGATGTGAAGGCAAAATCACTGAGCTCAAAGCTCATAAAAAAATATTGATATCACTCTGCATCCATGCACTGACATAAGCCTCAGGCAACGAAGCAGAGGGAGTCCTGCAGTGACAGACAAAAAAAGAATAGGTTGAGCTCATAGGTGTTATCCTGGTTCCTGTGATTCCTTTCTGATTCCTGCTCTGCATTCAGCATGCTCTCATGCCCTCATTTTCCATATCACAGCCAATCCATTCTCAGCTTCCTCGATGCCCACTCTGTTATTCCACCCGTACTGCTCGTAAAGGGAATTCTTCAATCTAAACCTCATTCTAAGTAGGTGTAATTAAAAGGCTTTCATGGTAATATTCCCTGTTTAGGACCCTGTTTGGATTGTCCCTCCAGCTGCAGGATCCAGCTCGCACTTTTTGCCAGAACTCATTATAAGGCCCCATTTTCGGCAGCCAAAGGCTGACTGGAAGTACATTACAGTAGATGAATTGAAGGCTAATTTTAGTGGAGTGGAGTTTGGAGACCTGAACTTGTACTACTCAAATGAGCTCCTACGCTTCAAAAAACATGATGGCAGCTTTAAAAAATAAGAGGCTCTAAAATAAAGAATATTTCATGTTTCTTAGGATGATGATTGCTTAGGGTAACAATGAAAAATATGGTGGCTCAGCTCAGATTTAAAAACAATAAGAATTCATAAGAATATCAATTAAGTATAAAAAGCCCTTTTGGATTCAACAGTGTAATATGCAGCGCAGGACCAGACAACCTGTCATGAGGGTGAAGGAGAGAACCCAAACGCAGACGATATGCAGCAACATGGATTTATTGAGACACAAAACAGTAAACCAATAACCCACGAGGGGGCAAAAAAGAACAGAAAGGGCAGTACACCAAGACTAAAACAAGAGAATAAACTAAGACTAGACACTGACTTGAAGACTAGAACAAAAGAAACAAACACAAACGCACAATACTTATCATGAGATTCAGACAAAGTACTAACAAAGAGTAACACGCATTAATTGAAAATGTACCGACACTGGACAGCAAACACAAGGGTGATTAAATAGGGAGAAACTAATGAGGGGAACAGGTGACACAGACTAGGTAATGACAAGACGAGGATAACAAGGGGGCGGGGTATGTAACGAGACAACACAAGCACATGGCCCAAACAAGAGGCCAACCGTTTATACACAAAACATGGTTCTGCCATGATTCTGCCACAAGACTAGGAAAATCAAGAACATGATGGCAGAATCATGACACAACCACTTCCCAGGGACTCAAAACAATTTGAACACAAGCTTAAAAGTAATCTAAACTGTTACCTTGTCTCCAAAGAAGAACTATATCTGGCATGTTATTTGACAGAGATCACAACAAAGGAATATAAATGTGCATGTGCAATGAGCCTGCATCTCACATCAGAGACCACTCAGCCTACCTCCCATTTCCCATTCGCCTTCCTCTAATCTCTCACATCAAAGTTTAATGCCTAACATTTCCAGGGGCCTCTGAAGTTTTATAAATCCTGTCAAGTCCTCAAATCTGTAGCGGAAAAAAAACAGTCATATGAAAGTGATTCGTTTAATTTGAGAACATTTTAAATTGCAGCAGCTAATGAAATATTCACAAAGATGAAATGTAAAGAGACATTTTTTATAGATATTCTCAGTAAAGGTTTTTTGATTTTTACTAATATTATTTGTCTGGAGTACACAAAAATCAGTCAGTCACTGAAAAAATGTCTTTTTGCAGATAAAAAGAAAATTCAGCCATCAGAACATTAAGAGAGCTTTGTATTAGAAACTGTTCTTGCGTGATCGATAAAGTGTGTGGTCCGCATACTGTAGGACATAGAAGTGTTATACTTTGTGAGATAAACTTTGTACTTTTGAGTGGGTCCTCATCAAGCTCTTTTCAACTCTTTTAGTGTGTTTGTCTCTGTCTTTAAATCATGTAGCAAACTTTTTCTGATTGTCTCAAGTCTTCATCTCCAGCCAATTCACCGCAATGCCAGATTCATTCATCTGTCATTTGTGTCAGACATAAAGAAAAGCATCTACACACAAATCCCTTTCTGAATAGAAACCATTGAAATCAGCCGAGTTGAGCCTCTTTCAATGAGCAATCAACGCCATTTGAGCTCCTACTGAGAATCTAATTAGGATCTATCATAATTTAAATGATTTAGAACTCTGCCATGTGCACTTCAATCTAAAAACGAGAAAACGAAGCATTGTGGTGATGGGAAGTGTGTGCTGCCATCATTGTATTGTGTTTAGTGCTATTTAAGCTTACACTTAATGTAGAGTCCCCTTTCCTTTATGTATGCATGTAGACGTGAGATCAGATGTGCAATTGAGAATTATTCATTACCTTTGGCTCTCTGCTGCACAGAATGGTAATGTTACAAGATGGTGGTAGCATTATTTATTTTTCAACAGTTCTGTGCCTTGTAGGTCAGAGGGGCTGGGAATGTCTTAATATCTAACTTGCGGTGTCTGAGCTGTGATTGTAACTTGGTAGATTGATGTGCTATGCATGAGAGAGAGAGAGAAGAGAGAAATAAGAGCCAGATGTGGATGACGGAAAGATGGAAATGTGAGAGAAATGGTGGTTTGCAGTCTCTCCCTGTGATTTCCTATCAAACCAGTTCCCTCCAAAAATCTGTCTTATAGGACATGCCCAGTTGGAAGTATTCTAGCGTCCAAACAATATGATGTCAGCTAACATAACTGAATTCCATGGCAGACCTCCAGGTTTGTCTGGACTGATCTCATCTTATGCTGACATCCAAACATGACATCTGTCCTTCGCAGCTGTGATGAATTCATACTCATCTGCGAGAGCTATTTCTTGGCTCTTGTCATCCAGAATGGATGAGCAAACCTGGCTGATACCCCCATGCAAACAGCTATCTGATACATATCTACCCCTGCTTAAGTCCCATACAAATGTATGATAGTGTCCACTGACAAGGTGTTTATCTGAAGTGTGGAGACTTTCAACTCTTTTTTGTGTTTTTTTAATGAGAAGCTTGAAGTAGTTTGATGTCTGAAGAAAAGGTGGGAATATTTGGTGGTATTAAATTTTAGTGGGACTCTAGTTGATAGCTGTAATGAGGTAGCTGAATATTGCTCTACTGCTGGGTCAATAATTGTACTCTCTGCTGTGCTTATTGAGTTTTATTGGCTGCCTATATTGTCTTGAAGGAACATTCGCATAATACTCTACAGTGGTCTGTAATCTGATTGAGGAGATAAATACTGCAGAGATGTTTCAAAATGGTCAGTGTCGCTCAAAGAATCACAAAACAGTACGCTAAAAAGTAAGTAAGGGGTAATAGATGTACAGTATTCCTATATATAAAATGGATATTCACCAATCAAACAAATATGAAGACATGAAATAACTGGTGATTTGTGAAATACATAAATATTTTATAATTTACCTCCATATTACCTTAAAGCTTCCACTAAGTAAAATCAAATTGTCCACTGCAATGTTGGAAACAGTCTGCCTAACAATGAATATCACTGAAAAAAGAGGATGGTTATATTAATACTAAAGTCCGGTCATTTTCACTACAATCAATAACTGAAACGTAAGGTGGTGGCAGTAGCGTTTGTATGAAACAAAAGAGCGTGAGTATGTGATGTGATACGAGTGGCCGTTTAATATACCTGGATGAGTGGACTGAAATATACGGAGCCCCTAAAGGGAGATGGTGAAGAAAAAAATATGAGATGGGAGGAAAAATTAATTGGCAATGCTTTTGCGTTCTCTCACAAATCTTTTGCGTTCCCCCGAGAAACTTTGTGTTCGCTGGCAAAATTTTGGCATTTCCCTGAGAAAGGTTGCGTTCACTTGCAAGGGAATGTAAAAGTTTTGCGAGCGAACGCAAAGTTTCTGGGGGTTACGTAAAATATTTGCGAGAGCAGTGGCGTAACTTTGTTTTAAAAAGTGGGTGGGACAGGTGTGTGTGTGTGTGTGTGTGTGTGTGGGAGGGGGATGGTATATAGTATAGAATATACAATAGTACATTGTGTTGAATTTGTCGTTTAATGAGATCTGATCAGACTATTATCTTTATGTACTTCAATGGTCCAGTGGCAGAACTTATGCCAAGCGTGCCAGAACTTATGCCAAGCGTGCCAGAGGTTCTGAGTTCTAATCCACACTAAGTATAGTTTTTTTTTCCCCTCATTAAAAGCGAATGTTTATTAGTGGTTGTATATCAAGCAGGGATAGGTTTTTTGTGCATTATGTTTTGTGATTTCACCATAACGAAAAAAGAGTCTCTCTGCAACGGATTGAAGCGCGCGTCCGTATGATTCGTGAAGACTGTGCGCGAGTCACAACAGAACACTGTATCCGCGCCACTGATAGCAGAAGCAAACAGCACTTTGGTCACTTGATTTCAAAAACAACACATTTCAGATCGCCTCTAATTTAACAAACAAACAAAATGAATGTTCTACTAGAGTTAACTGGAGATGTTTTATTTATTCGTATATGAAATCTCAGTTTTGACTTATTATGTCATAATTATGAACTTTATGTCATAAATGGTGTCAACGTGGTGCGAAAGCAGGAGGAGAGGATGAGGTGTATAAAGGCCATTTCCCAGGCCAAGCAGGTAGAGTGGATGAGATGGGAGAGTGTCGAACAACGCACGATGGGCTGGCAAGACCTTTAGTCAATGGAAGAGAGTAGGATCAGTTTCCTTATCAGGTCAACATATGATGTTCCCCCATCACCACAGAACCTAAACCTCTGGGTAGGAGAGGATCCCTCTTGTCCTTTGTTTTCATCACCTGCCACATTAAGGCACATTTTGACAGGATGTAAGGTGGCTCTTAGCCAAGGTCGGTTTACTTGGCGCCATGACCAAATACTGCAAATTTTGGCTTTAGCATTGGAAGACAAGCGTAACATGACCAATAAGTTGCCACCTGTTCTAGCAAAACATTACACACAGAAGACAATATTCCTCCGCCAAGGCGAGCAACCACCAAGAAAAGGTGTTAAAACCAATTCTCGCCCAGGACAACTGGAAGCTGCTAGGAACTGGAAAATGCTGGCTGATCTTGATCAGCGGCTTATTTTTCCACCTGAGATTGCCACCACTAACCTCCGACCAGATATTGTTTTGTGGTCTGCATCAGCACGCATTGTTCAACTGATAGAGTTAACAGTGCCATGGGAGGATGCTGTAGATGAGGCATATGAGTGGTAGGAAACTGCGGTATGCTCAGCTGGCCGCTGAAGCAGAACAGCGGGGATGGAGAGTCTGGGTTTATCCAGTGGAAGTGCGTTGTCGAGGATTTGTGGCACACTCTACAACCCGGTTCCTTAGAGACGTCGGATTCAGTGGCAAAGAATTGCGTTGCACAGTAAAGAACTTATCTGAAGCAGCAGAGAGGAGCAGCACAGTGTACAGGCCACCACGCTACGGTTTCGAAGAATTCTTGAAAAACTCAACGAGTCTGTTGGTTTAGTACTATAGTTTGCATAGTAGTTACAGTTATTACGTCCTGTGTATTTTGCATAAATGAGGATTGGTGTTTGGACAGATATTGTGTTTTGCGGTAGTATGCCATACGGAACCGTTGCCACTGACCTGCTTTAACGACAGATGGGGCTCGACAGCCTTAGTCAAACGGGTTGGCGCGTATGGTCTGGTTGTGGAGAGATTGTGGGCAGGTCACATGTGAACTACGAGGAAGGAGCAATCTCAGCAGCAAGAGGGATGTAAAGGTCAGTAAGCTGGGCTGAGTTGAGTGGGGGACGGAGGGGGGTGACTCTCGAGCCCTCTTGAGGTGTCGTGGGTAGTCGACGCAACACTGAGGACGGAAAGTGCCCACTTTAAGACCCTAGAGATGTCCCCTACTCAGCTCAATCCAGAAGGTTGTCATGCTTATCCACTGGGGAGACCGCACTGTGGTTGCAGCCGTTGTGTGTACTGACGCGCCAAATACACTGCAGCCATTAACACCAGACAGAAGGAGATTCACATCACCACATGGAAAGAGGCGTAAATGGATGGAGAAGCATAGGTTACTGTAAAGCTATGTCTTGGTTGGTGCTTATCTTGGCGAAAGTCGAGTACAAATCAGCATGAAGTTTTAACATCTACTCTCGTGTAATGGAAATCATGAAGATCATGATACGTCCAGGGACTGCGGTGAATAGTGCTGCTGGCAAAAAGGGAAAGACCTTGTGACAGCCTTGAGAGACAGCTGTCAGGAGTTAAGAGACCCCAATGGGGCTGGTACGGGTTAGTTACCCTTGTCGGCAGTATCCAGCTCTGTTTTACAGGACGCTGGAGACACCCGCCCAAGGCTTCTGAGAAATTAAAGAGAAAAATACCCCTAGAGTCTGCGAGAGCGGGGATGGAAGATGACTCAATGTTGGACAACATGGTTAACGACTTTGGAATGGAAACGGATATGAGTATGGAGAGTACTTCACAAAAGACTAGTTCAGGTCGTTGAACAATGAGTCATTGAACTCCAAGCTTGTGTCTGTGGCTGGAGCAAGGCGACAACGGTCCTGGGTTTGAAGATTCATCAAGGGAAAATGAAATGCTTGAGCGAGAAGGGACAAGTGCCTCGCATTGATCAGTACTTCTTACGAAGTCAGTCAATTCAGTCAAATGAAATCCAGCGACAGGAAGCAAACCACAGTTCGCAGGATATCAGCACCCCTGTCATAGAGGAGAGGGGGGTTTGCACAGATAGTGATGAACACATTGATACTTGTGAACCTGGTCAGACTAACCAGCATAAGAGAAAACAACCTCAACGGGCATAGGCCTGGAGTTAGATGGCCAAGAGCTTGTGAGAAAACTGCATGGGACACGGTAAACACAGATCTATGCTTTGCATTGGAAAGATTAATTGGTACAGTTGAAAAGAAGCTGGAAAATTTGGGGACATCATTTACGCATATGGAAGTGAGAGGTTTGGTGTGGAAAAAAGGAAGAAAAAAGTACAAACTACTCCTGGAATGTCTAGAAGGCAGCAGAAAATTGAAGGGTTAGTTAGAGAAAGGAGACAGCTGAGGAAGCAATGAAATAGAGCAGAACAAAGTCAGAAGGAGGGACTCAATCTATTACAAAGGGCCATAAAAGATAAGCTTGCAACATCACGCAGAGATGAGCGTTTACGGAAACGCTACAAAAAGAAGGAGCGTGCAAGGGCTAATTTCTATAAAGACCCATTCAAATTCGTAAAGAAGTTATTCACCAGTGAGAAGAATGGCACTTTAAAAGCATCCAGGGTTGAGCTAGAGAGATATTCGGAGGAAACGCATACAGATGCAAAAAGGCATGAGCCTATGTCAATTCCGTCAGACATCCCACCTATCAATCCACCAGAATACCAAATGGAGGTCTGTGCACCTAAGTGGAAAGAGGTAGAGCAGGTTGTGAGAAAGGCAAGGGCTTCATGATCTCCAGGGCCTAATGGAGTTCCGTACAGAGTGTACAAGAGTGCTTCAGGAGTTCTACGAATTCTGTGGAAATTGATAACAGTGGCATGGGAAAAGCAGGTTGTACCTAGAGCATGGCGCCGATCAGGTGGAGTCTTTATATCTAAAGAAAATATGCTACAAGCATCAGTCAGTTTCGTCCTATTTCACTATTAAACGTCGAAGGTAAGATTTTCTTCAGCATTATTACTCAGAGATTGTCAACCTATATATTAAAGAATGGCTTCATTGACACTTCAGTTCAAAGAGCGGGCATTGCAGGGTTCTCAGGATGCTTAGAACACATCAATGTTATCTGGCGAAAGTCGAGTACAAATCAGCATGAAGTTTTAACATCTACTCTCATGTAATGGAAATAATTCATGATTATAGCACCTATCTCCTTGGTTACAAACACTTTGAATCAGAAATGCCTTCACATTTCGTCTTCAAAGAGGAAAACTATTTAAAAAATCTTGCAAACATCTGTAATCTAATAAAAAGATTGTGTCAGTACAAGCAAAATATAACATTGTAGCCTGATTCTGACTGTTTGTATTCAGTGTTGATCTCTTCATTTACCGTGTGCAGTAAATGCCAGTATACATATTTAAAGAATGCAGTTCTTTCCTAACTATAAAACCATCACCCAGATCTATTGGCTTCATAATTAGATTATACTTCTTCCATAAATTACTCTTATTGGGCTAGAGTGCCCAACCCCTCTGCGCCAAAAAGGAAAGATAGGGCCTGCGAGTCTTGATCTTGTAGTGAATTTTTCCTCTGTCCATGTATGCATCTCATTGGTTGATAAGCAAAGATGCATTCCTTTGACGTTTACTTTTTAAAAACTTTTTATTTATTTTTTTTTCCATTCGATTATACAAAAAGTGAAAGAAGGTGATACAGAACATGAACACAGCCTGTAAGCACCTCTTAGGTTTCATTTGGAGATATAAAAAAACCATTTGCATGAAAATGACATACTGAAATTGCGATCAGATGGCAGAGCGCTAGGCTGAAGTGTCATTCTCGGGAGATGAGGATGCGGCCATATCTTTAATTGAAAAATGAATGAGGATAAAACCTTGCACTGATAAGCGGAGAGCATGTTCTGTTAACCCTGTCTAGTTTATTGTCTTCTCATTGTTCATTCTTTTATGTAGCCTAAGCGCTCTCTTTCTTTCTCATTGTTCTCACAGTCTCTTCATCTTTGTCTCCAAACTGTTTTTATAATAACAAATATTTTTTATGCCTGCGTAATAAAACCGACAATTTTGTTCAGAAATATATTTTTTCTTTCTCTTTTCTTTTATAAGTTGAACAATGATGCTAATGAATAACACATGACTTAGATTAAACTACGTAATATGTAACATTTGTGCTATAGGTTCCCATCTTTCTGTGGCATAAATAGTAAGGTTAGTATGCTATGGTGGGCATGATCCTGTGATACAGTGGATGTTTATGATTATGATATTAAATCAACAAATATGCCTACCAGTTTGCAGCATCATGCAGCATAATTAGCTATTTTATGCACAGCTTATGAAAGTGACAGACATCGGAAAACTTAAAAATATTTGAAATGGCTGTGCTCACTTTTACATTAGTATGGTTAATTTCTGTGCACCTATAGTATTTGCACTTGTTTTAGGTTTTAGGTCTCCTCTGATGTCACAAAAATATAGGGTCCTAGAAATGCGATAAATGAAACTGCAGCATCGGTATGTCTACTATTGTATGTTTTTCCAAATTCTTAGTTCTCTATTTGCAGGTGACATCATTACACAATAAGGTGGCGACAAGTGAGTATTGTTGTGTATTATGAGTCATTGAATCATCTCAATCAAAAACACAAGTCTCGTTTGAGATGAGGGGGGGGGGGGGGGAGGGGGGGGGGTGTGAGAGAGAGAGGGAGACGGACTCTTGATTTGAGCGCGGCGACTTATCCAACGGGGGGGGCGGGGGGGTGGATGAGAGAGATACGGAGACGGACTTTTGATTTGAGCGCGGCGACTTCTCCAACGGGGGGTGGGGGGGTGGACGGACTTTTGACTTCAGCTCGGCGTCTTCTAAGGCCCCCCCCCCCCCCTGCCCTGGGTACTCGGTACCCTTTTTCCCCCCGCTACCACGCCCCTGCTTATAGCTGCACTTTTTTCACTGCTCCCATCACAGCCACCCACTCTCGTGTAAATTTCAGGCGACACAAGGCGCATCTCAAACAAGCCTATTGATTCTTTCTGTCAGGAATCAAAAGGTATGTTCGACTTGAAGTGGCGCTGTGCAGACCGATCGATGTATGACATCAAAGTACCGCAAGAGCGATAAGAGAGCGATAAGAGAGCAGTCGGTTTTGTATGCTTTCGAATGACTCTCGCGGTACTTTGATGTCATACATCGAATGTCTGCGCAGCGCCACTTCAAGTCGAACACACCTAAATGCTGTGTGTTGCTCGGAGATACGTGAGGGATTCTGCTTCAATTGTATTTGGAATTATACCGTTGGCATAACTAAAATAAACAAACATAACTGACTATTTTGTTTCATAAGAGTAAGTTGTTTGCTTTATTGTTTATTTAACTATATTAACAATATCACAACACGTGCCTTTCTGATATTTAGTACAACGTACCTCTTTATCATGTGATAGCTTATTGCTTGAACGTGGCACTAGACTAGAAGAATTATAGAATTAAAATCATATTAAATAAACAGTAGATCTGTTTATTTAATATGATTTTAATTGGAGTATTATGTGAAAGTGCATTATATATTTGCTATTTTAGCTGGTTTGTTGCAGGATATTCGATTCAGTGATTTTTGATAGGCTATGTCTTCCTGAGACATCTGTATTTGATCATAGGAAATAGTACAGTGCAGTTGTTTTGTTTGTATTCTGTAAATTTGTGCATTCAAAATGTTGAGTTTTGTGATTTTATACATTTATTACTTGTCAGTATCATATCTGATAAGCTGTTGGTGAAGATTTTGTCAAAATTGACAATAACTGTTTGGCTGTATGAGGTT
Source organism: Siphateles boraxobius (assembly GCF_051911475.1). NCBI lineage: Eukaryota > Metazoa > Chordata > Actinopteri > Cypriniformes > Leuciscidae > Siphateles > Siphateles boraxobius. The sequence continues at coordinate 11,482,666 of NW_027508766.1, read as the reverse complement.
GTTTCTTATACCTTTTGAACCTTTTGACTTCTTATTACATTGCATGCATTATGCAACATTGTCACCTGTCCTGTTTCAAAGCAGATCCAGCTGTCAAAACAGCACACCCACACAAACATGACCTTACCGAGGGTCTAAAACATTGAGTTTAAGATAAGGGAACATTTCATGAGTGCTGAATGGCATGAACATCCAAGGAAAGAAAGACTGTTGCAGATGGTCACAGTGCAGGGGTTAAAGCTCTTCTGGCCATGTCTGCTCTTAACTGTTGATCAAAAGGGAGCATATGGAAAAGAGGTGACTGTGATAAGACAAGTCTGAGTTGATCTTCAGCCTGATGCTTTGTGCTGAAGCCTCAGGTGATCCACAGCTTATGTACAGTATGACATGTAGAGCAGCTAATGCGAGTTTGAATAAAGAAATGTAAAAGCAACAGAAAAGTTCAACATTGCAACACAGGGAGTGTGTTATATTAGGGAGTGTCTAGCATAAATGGACAAAGAATGAACTAAACTAAGAATATTCTTCCACTGATCCTCACTGAATCCTGCTTCCAGGTTTGCTTATTAAGAAAGTCAATTGGAGATGAGGTTAGGGAGATCATTGTACCATAAATGGTAGCTATCAGCCATCTTTGACCAGGGTTGAGGGTGAGAATTAAATCAAGTTCTGATTCGGGTGGACGATTGGGGAAATGGGGAAATAACTTTTGAATTTTCTGTTTGAAGGCCCTCAAAAATTGAAAAAATTAAATTTGCTTTTAGGAAGATTGAATTTTGCTGATAAGGAAGAGAAAGAGGAGAAGACTGTTCCCTTTCAAGGGAACTCGAGCTGCGTTGAGACGCGGTGGGAACGCTCTGCGTGATTGCGTCGTGAAGCACGTGTATAATCAGTCCAATGGAAGAACGAGACGTCACCGGCGGTGACGTCATAGACCAGGAAGCTATAAAGCACACCAGAAATCAGACCGCGACAGCTTCTGTTGCCTTCAGCAAGCGCTCTCTGTATACTGTCCTTGTCTATTTAGTGTTGTCTGTCACAAGCACATTATCTATCTATATATATATATATATATATATTATGGCGAAACAAGAATTCAAGCGTTGTGTTGTCCCTTGCCCTCGTTTCATCACGGGTGGGGACACACATCAGCTTTCTGTTGCTTGTTTGGGAGTGGAGCATGCCCAGTCAGTTCTCGAGGGAGCTGACTGTGAGCATTGCGAGAAGCTGTCCGTGAGGACGCTCCGCTCTCGCCGGGCGTTCTTTGAGGAGGACGGTTCGGTTCGCGCTCCCCGGGGTGCGGGTCCCGCTGCTGCCGAGGCACAGCGAAGGCTTTCATCTTGGGGTTCGCATATGGATCTAGTAGCGGGGCTTGAGACGGGCCCAGCCCTTTCTCAACCCTTACCTGCTGGATCCGGTGCCTCTGCCCAGGAAGGAGCCCGCGCTGCGGCTTCTCCTTCCCAGGTTGGGGCACCATTGTTGCGGCTATCCAGTTCTGAGGATCTGGATGTCGTCAGTGTTGATATGGGGGATGTTGAGTTTTCGCGAGCTATCTCTCTCCCGAGTCATCGTCATCATTAAAAACCCCGACGTTACCCACCAAGCCATTAAAATCTACATCTTCGCTGGTGAGTAAAGCTTATTCGGCAGCAGGTCAGGCTGCGTCATGTCTGCACACTATGTCTGTACTGCAGGCATACCAGGCTGATCTGCTGAAGGATATCGATGAACGTGAGGAAGTCAGCGCTGACGCAATTCGAGAATTGCGTCGCGCAACAGACCTGTCTCTCCGGGCCACCAAGGAGACGGCCAAATCAGTGGGCCGTTCTATGGCAGCCCTGGTGGCCACGGAGCGGCATCTTTGGTTAAATCTGTCTGATATAAAGGATAAAGATAGGTCTGTTCTTCTGGACGCGCCACTGTCACCTTCAAGTTTGTTCGGCGACGCTATCAACTGTGTCGTCGATAGGTTTCAAGAAACGAAAAAACAATCGGCTGCGTTCCAGAGGTTTCTTCCTCGACGTTTCAAAACCCCCGAGACTGCTGGGCAAAAATGATTATTAAATCCGAGCAGTCTCATCCGAGTACAAGCTCCTCACAGCACAGAGTGCATCAAAAACAGAGCGTCGCCACTCGGGCTCCTCCACAATCTGGGGAATCTGGGTGGCGGTCGCAGTCCAGGCCAGCTAGGGGTAGGCAAGATCTGAGGACTGTCATCTCTAAGAAGGCTTGGGCTAAGAAGAAGTCCTGACGCCCAAGGCGTCAGGCTTCTGAGGGTGGTCCCCTCCGAGGAGGGACGATTTCGAGAAATCGTTCATCCTCGGCACCCTCTGGGGGGCGATTCTCTGAGGAGAGTCGCAGCGCTGCCACATCGGTTGTTCCCTGCCGGTTCGCCGCTTCAGGGCACCGAGGTGTCAGCGTCCCCATATGATTCTCCGAGGAGGATCGTAGAACGGTCAGTTCGGTTGTTCCCTGCCGGTTCGCCGCTTCAGGGCACCGAAATGTCCGTACAACCGAATCCCGAGGCCAGTCTCGAGAGACTGGTCCCCTTAGTAGAATTTCTGGCAGCGTGGAAACTACTGCCAAATATTTCTCAGTGGGTCCTGCATATAATAGAAAAGGGTTACAGAATTCAGTTCGGTTCTCGTCCGCCCAGATTTCAAGGGGTCCTTCCCACAGTGGTGGACCCAAGGCAGGCTCGGGTCATGGAACTAGAAGTACTGACGCTTCTGCAAAAAGGGGCTATAGAAAGGGTTTCTCCTCCCAGCAGAGGGGCCGGGTTTTACAGCCGTTACTTCATCGTTCCCAAGAAGGATGGGGGGTTGCGTCCTATTCTAGATCTGCGTCAGTTAAACAGCAGAGTTCAGAAACTCAAGTTCAAGATGCTTACACTCAAACAGATTGTATCACAGATTCAGTCCGAGGACTGGTTTGTCACAATAGACTTGAAGGACGCTTACTTTCATGTATCCATTCATCCTCATCACAGGAAGTTCCTGAGGTTTGCTTTCGGGGGCGAAGCATACCAATATCGGGTCCTTCCATTCGGCCTAGGTTTATCACCCCGCACCTTTACGAAATGCGTGGATGCAGCGCTGGCTCCTCTGAGACTCCAGGGCATTCGCGTATTAAACTATATCGACGACTGGTTGATTCTGGCTCGTTCCGAGCAGTTGGCAGTTCGGCTTCGAGATGTCGTTCTGTCTCACTTAAAAAGGTTGGGGTTGCGGCTAAACACCAAGAAGAGTGTGCTCCTCCCAGCCCAGAGGACCACTTTTTTAGGGGTGATGTGGGATTCGACAACTATGCAAGCACGATTGTCTCCAGCTCGTATTTCTGCGATTCTCACAGCCGTAAATATGGTAAAACTAGGCCAGTCACTCACTGTGAAACAGTTCCAGAGACTGGTGGGTCTCATGGCAGCTGCGTCCAACGTAGTTACTTTTGGCCTTCTGCACATGAGATCCCTGCAGTGGTGGCTCAGGACCAAGGGGTTTTCTCCGAGGGGAAATCCGTTTCGCACGATCAAGGTCACGCGGCTATGCCTACGTGCCTTGGTCATGTGGAAGAAACCTTGGTTCCCCGCCCAAGGCCCAGTATTGGGGGCTTCTTGTCGACGCGTAACGCTATCGACGGATGCTTCCCTCACCGGCTGGGGGGCGGTCATGAGTGGCCGCTCGGCGACAGGTGTCTGGCAGGACCATCAGCTTTCGTGGCATATAAACCGACTAGAGATGATGGCGGTATTTCAGGCTCTCAAATACTTCCTGCCAGACCTGAGAGGCCATCATGTGCTCGTCCGCACAGACAACACATCGGTGGTCTCTTACATCAACCATCAGGGGGGTCTGAGGTCCCTATTATTATGCAAACTGGCTCATCAGATCCTCCTATGGGCCCAGGGAAAATTACTGTCACTCAGGGCAGTTTATATTCCAGGGTATTTGAATGTGGGAGCAGATATCCTGTCAAGACAGGGGCTGAGGCCCGGGGAGTGGAGACTTCACCCCGAGGTGGTGGAGCTCCTATGGGAGAACTATGGTCAAGCTCAGATAGATCTTTTCGCATCTTACGATACAACCCATTGTCCGCTTTTGTTCTCCCTCACATATCCAGCTCCTCTCGGACTGGACGCTATGGTACAGGAGTGGCCGAGGCTGCACCTGTACGCATTCCCCCCGATATCATTGCTTCCGGGAGTTCTGGAGAGGGTTCGCCGGGAGGGGGCTCATCTATTATTAGTAGCCCCGCACTGGCCGACCCGAGTGTGGTTCTCGGACCTAGTGTCCCTTCTGCACGGCTCTCCCATGGAGATTCCTGTCAGGGGGGATTTGTTATCTCAAGCAGGGGGCACGATATTTCACCCTCGCCTGGAGTTGTGGAAACTGTCCGTGGAATCCGGTCTCTCGACTGAGGTCGTTGAGACCATCCTTCAATCCAGAGCTCCTTCCACGAGAAAACTATATTCATTGAAATGGAAATTGTTCTCTACATGGTGTGGAGAACGTTTTTTAAATCCTGCTAACTGCCCGGTTGGTACAGTTCTCGATTTCCTTCAAGACCGTTTCTCTGCTGGATTATCTCCCTCCACCTTAAAGGTGTACGTAGCGGCTATATCTGCTTATCGCTCCCCTTTGGGGGCTTCTTCTCTTGGGAGAGATCCTCTTATTACTCGTTTTCTCCGTGGTACACTGAGGCTTAGGCCTGCATTGCACTCTAGAGCACCGGCTTGGGATTTGGCCATTGTACTTGAGGGTCTGGCCCTGGCTCCCTTCGAGCCTATTGAAGAGGTTTCAGAGAAGTTCCTTACACTAAAAACTCTATTTCTTCTCGCTATTTCTTCTATCAAGAGAATTGGAGATCTGCAAGCCCTGTCGGTGGCTCCTTCATGTTTGGAATTTGCACCTGGTATGGTGAAAGCATTTTTACACCCTAGGCCGGGTTACATTCCTAAGGTCCCCACTAATGTAGCGGGCCCTATTTTGCTGCAGGCTTTTTGCCCTCCACCTTTCGTTACCCCAGATCAGGAAGGTCTCAATCTGTTATGTCCCGTTAGGGCTTTGGATGCCTACGTTCACAGAGCTGCCCTGTGGCGTAGATCAGAGCAGTTATTTGTCTGCTTCGGTTCAACCAAGAAAGGTTGCCCTGCATCTAGACAGGTAATGAGCAAGTGGGTAGTTGAGGCTATCTCACTTGCTTATGAAGCGGCCGGACAGCTCTCACCAATGGCTGTCCGCACCCATTCTACTAGGAGTATGGCTGCCTCTAAGGCTTTAATTTCAGGGGTTTCCCTGCAGGACGTTTGTAATGCGGCAGGCTGGTCCTCACCGCATACATTTGTCAGATTCTACGACCTAGACCTCTCCACTCCCGGGGCTAGGCTGCTTGTTTCTTAGTGTGCGCAAGGACTCCACACAGAACGGGCATTTCTCATTATGGCGTAGTGGACATGGGGTTCCCACCGCGTCTCAACGCAGCTCGAGTTCCCTTGAAAGGGAACGTCTCAGGTTACGTATGTAAGCCTGGTTCCCTGAGAGGGAACGAGACGCTGCGTTCTCCTGCCATACTTCCTGCATGCCCTGATCGACTTGCTTCAGGCCTTTTCAGAAGCTGTCGCGGTCTGATTTCTGGTGTGCTTTATAGATTCCTGGTCTATGACGTCACCGCCGGTGACGTCTCGTTCTTCCATTGGACTGATTATACACGTGCTTCACGACGCAATCACGCAGAGCGTTCCCACCGCGTCTCAACGCAGCGTCTCGTTCCCTCTCAGGGAACCAGGGTTACATATGTAACCTGAGACGTTTTTTAGTCATTTAGACTCTAAGTCATTTAGAGTAGGAAGACCCATAGCTGCCCAAATATTAAATACGCTGTCTGATAGGTGAATAAGTGATCATTTAAAATGGCTTTATGTAGACTGAATTGTTTTCTGAATTAATGCCAAATCTTAACAGTATTAATAACTATTGGATTGCTTGATATTTTGTGTTACTCAAGGAAATGCTGGGAAATATTAGAAAGTAAAGAACGAGAGGAAGATGTCTCTATATGCACCCAAGGCGGGCTGGAGGCACAACTTTTAAAGGCCAACCCAGTAAAATAATTTATTAATGTTACATGCCAAAAGTAGTATCGAAAATTTGGAAGCACTAAACCCCCTTCAGATTTGGGAAGCTGAAGAACGGCTTTCTGATGCGAGCCGGCTTATTATTCCAAAGGAATCCGTTTAATTGCTGATCTAAAGTAGAGAAAAAGGATTTGTTAATGCAGACTGGAACATACTGAAAAAGAACTTTGGGAGGATAACCATTTTGATAAGGTTCACATGACCGATTACAGAAAGGGAAAAGGAACTCCACCTAGCAATGTCTGACTTGCAATTGTCCAAAAGGGGCATGAAAATCTTAAAAAAACAAGTCTTTAAGCGAACGGGTGATGAATATCTCCAGATATTTAAACCCATCCAAGGCTAACTTAAAGGGGAATGCATGATGAGGAAGAGATTTAGCCAATAGGTTAACAAAAAAATTACTTTTTTTTATTTATTTTTTAACTTTTACCCTGATAGGCAGCCAAATTGGTCCAGAATAGATCATATAGGGGGGAGAGAAGCTATGTGGTCAGAGACATACAAGTTTATGGACCTGGCCATGGTGTGTGATACCTTTAAATGCATCAAGGCTACAAAGCCAGATGGCCATGGGCTCAATGGCTATATTTAATAATAAGGGCGAGAGTGGGCAACCTTGACATGTCCCCCATTGAAGCAAAAAGGGTGGGGAACTAACACCATTGGTAAACGATCCCCATTCACATGGATCCACGACAAAAAATGCTGCATTCTGCTGTTAAGCCATTAGATGGCGATGAAACACTATAGACTGAACACGTAATATGCATGTGCATGACGTCATCGTCTTTAGAGATTCACGTTTTTGTTGTTTACGCGGAGACATGCACTTTGAAACCCGTTTTCAAAAATTTTAGTTTTCAACCCTCCAAAACGCTGTTGTGTAAATGAACGGCCAAAACACATAAAATGTTTACGTTTTTAGTTGAAAATGGTGTTTTGTAAACAGCCCCTCAATTTATTATTTGTTTAACCAGTTCTGTTCAAATTGTTTAATGCCTGTTTGTTTCCTTGGTTACTCATTGATTGATTCATTCAGTTCAGGTGTTTCTTGTTTAGTTCATCTAGTTTGGCTGCTTTATTTATGTGCCCAGTTTCTCTCCGGTTTTCCTGTGATCTCCTTTGTTTATGTTAGTGGATTTACATAATATACCTTTGGTTTTGCATCTTCTTTCGTTGACACCTATCTCTTCACAACTGTGAACACCTATTTATTCATGAAACACACAAATCATTTTCAATCCAGGAAAAAACCCTGTTATTCAAATTATCTCATTGGATTTATAAATTGATTCCACTTATTTTAACCTTTATCTTTGTTGCTGCCCTGACATATTCTTCTTTTTCACTTTAATGACTACATGTATTCAGAAATATATCTTTTATTATTATTATAGTGAATAGGTCAGCATACCACTAAAACTTGCTAACAAGCTATCTTAAGGGCAAATTTACATAAAACATGGTCTTAACCTTCTAGACTGAAGTGTAGGGTTCGGAATTGTACATTATAATGGTCAAAGACAGATAGAATGTATGATCCCTCATTAAACAGTCTTAAATGGCTCTCCCAGTTTGAAAGTAATAAATTTTCCCAGTTTGGCAAACTAAGACATGTCAGAGTCACATCTAAAATTGAAATTGCTTTTAGGAAAATCATAGTCACTATTGTATCCCATATCCAAAAAATAAACTAAAATTATGTGATTCGTCTCAAAATGCCTTGTCAAGTCACATCTCTTCAAAAGTGGAGTGAAATAATGTCAAATGTCTCATAGTTTAAGATTAACTTACTACTGACTTTTAGCAATATAAAATACTAAATGATAAAGATTAAGTTTAAGTATCTTGCTTTTACCTTCAATTTATTCACTCTGTTTTGCTGTGCCTCATAACAATTTGAAGCAGATTACACAGAGCTTATTGTTATATAGAAGTGAGATTCACACTTAAGCCACTTAATTAATTCATGACCAACTGTTCAGTTCATTAGCAGCAAACAATGTTCATTTTTTTAGTGAGATACACTTTGTGGGTGTTGAGTGGGTGCACAACATGGGGATGGATGACTCAGCTCTTTGTCCATATGTCTGAAAAACAAGATTGTCTGTTCAGATTAGGGATATTGTGTAATCAGGATATAACAACATCAAGATGGCAGTCTTGATGACTGCAAGGTGTGTTTATGAATCAACACATAAATAGAAACAATGTCTCCCTTCTAATTCAATATATAGAACCGTAACCCTACAATTAGGAGCATTCTGTAAAATTCAGAGTGCACTTCCCGTTCAAATCCAGTAAAATCTTCCATGAAACATCTTTGGAGTGTGTATGTTCAGGTACCTATAGAAAAACCATCAAAACAGAAGTACGAGTCAGTGTGGTGTTGGATGGTGTTGAGCAGAGACAGATGGATAGATAACTGAAACTAATTGTGTGTCCTAGGTTTATATTCCCACAAAGAGACAAACACACACACATAAAAACTGTCATTTTGTGGACTCGTGGCTTGGACTCAAGTTAAGATTTGAATTGCAATTTTGAGGACTTGGCAAATAGTAAAATACGTGAGACACACATGTCAGTCCATCACAGAAATTTTAAGAAATTTTAAGAAAATTTTAAGAAAAACAACAGATGCGATTGAGGAGAAAAACAATATTATTAGAATGTAGTATTGAACATAAGTTTTTCAATATCGTAGGTGTGGAAAGTTTAAATGCAACTTTAATGATAATCATGTCTGGCCAATTTGATATTCGTTTTTTTTATTATTTTTTTATTGCTCACACTAAAAGTTTTACCTACACTCAGTGATCATGTGTGCAAACACTTATACATAAAATGATCACTCAGAAATCAAAATAAATTAGTTTTACCCTCTTGCATTTCTGTTTAGGCTAAAGTGTAAATATAATTTGATCACTAATAAAAACTTATTTATTTATTTTAGAAAGAGATTAACGTTTGACCCTTGTGTTATGTTTAGGAAAAGACACAGACAAGCAGTGCTTTGGCAGAACCCTACTTGTTTACTGTTTAACTTCAACGGCCACAGAATCTGGCACCCCTCAGGGGCATGCGCACAAGCATGACTTTACAACAGTATAACGACAACAGATAACAATGAAGAACTGGTTAACAACCACAACATTTCCCCCCCTCCCACCAAGCTTAAGTATGAAATGTAGATTCAAATTCCTGGAAGTGTGCAGGACGTGCCCTCGTCCTCACAGGTGTCCTCTTTGACAGTGATCAGTTCCCACTTCCTGCCTGATCACTTCATCAGGATCCAGATTCGGTGCGGGCAGAACACTGATCTATATAGAATGACTGAATAGCTCATGACGTCATAAACAGTGAAGCCACCGCGCCGCCATATTGGTATTCCCTAGTGAGCTCACGCGTTCTATTGAATCAATAGGAAATTGTATGATTTGACTGAGAAAAAATTGCCTAAGGTGACACCGTTTTAAAATCTAAAGTCTCCCTGTCCATTCTTACCACTCAAACACCCTAAGCATTTAAATGGATATTTGTTTAAAGTCGAAAAATTTTCCTGCTTATTAAAAATTGCATTACATTAAGATGTAGCTAAATCTACTGTACAACAGTAGCCAAATATAATTATTTCAGTCAATTTCTTAAAGCTAAACCAAACTTTTATTTTGACGGGTTGCCGTGAAGACCTTTGAGTTTCTGTGTGTTATGATATGACGATAGTTTTTCTCAAATGAAGCGGTAAAATGCTCATGAAGTGACACTCAGACCGGCTCTGGAGAGGAAGTTCTACCAGAAAGACTCGGGAGATATGATGATGTAACAAAGCATACATTTTATTGCCAGCCCAGCAAGCAATTATTTATAAAGTTCTTTGGCGTAGGCCCCGTCCGTAGTTCATGATCCGAGGGTAGCGGATCTGCATTTCCTGCCTGAAGATGAAGGCAGGGGCACAGCAGAATTAAGTTACTCTTGCCTCGGAGAAAACATCACAGGCATAGCGACAATTTTACATATAAATTACTACTTATAGGGCTTGAATTACAGCCTGTGGCCAGTTTTTCTACATCCTTTTGTGAACGTCGTTTTACACTTGTATGCTGCACAGCGGGTCATCTTAAAAGTACCGTCGAAGCTACCAAAATCTGTATAACGGCCGTTGGAGCCCTCTGCTGGTAGGGAATCGTAAGATGGCCGCTCGAACACTTCCGGTGGCTTCACTGCCTGATGGCAGTTTAGAACGTCATGAGCTATCCAGTCATTCTATATAGATCAGTGGGGCAGAATGGAGTCCATGAACACAGATCGGTTTAGGCTTTCATCCCTAATGGAAGGTGTGGGCACTCTTTGAAGACAACTGGCATGTCAGCGGGACCCTTTAGCAAGCTCAAAAGTGACTGGCCCTAACTGCTGTTTGACCTGGAGGGGCTCGGACAGAAAAGAGCCCAGTTTATTGCTACGGTGTGGCCTACAGGCTCTTATCAAATCCTGTGCTCGTATCTCGGTAGGCAGAGCACGATGCTTGCTGTAATATCTGGCTCTCATGTTGCGCTGACATTGATGAACCTGTGCCTGGACCGAAGTGTTCCATGGGAGCTGATGAGGTGGGCGGAGCCTGGACAAAGGTAATTCTAGTTCCCTGCCAAGCATGAGGCTGGCAGAGGAAACTCCCGTAGTGGCATGCTGAGTGGCGCGATAATGCAAGAGTGTCTGGGAGAGAGCAGCTTTAAATGGAAAACCTTGGGCAAGGTGTGCGCGCATATCATTCTTTAGACTGGTTATATCTTTCCACGTGAGCATTAGCTTCAGGATGGTAGTAGGCAGTACGTAAGTGGGCTATTCCCTTGGCCGACAGGTAGGATGAAAACTCACTGGAAATGAACTGTGGCCCATTGTCTGTGGTAATGGCCCGCGGGATGCCCCAACGGGAAAAGAGCTGCTCCAGGAAATCGATCATTGCGGAAGCTGTAACTGAGCCCATAGGCACAATCTCAAGCCACTTTAAGTGGAGGTCATAGACCACGACTAGGAACCCCACAGATGTCCATCTGTAGATGCTCCGATGGCTTCATGGGCCAGTCGACAGGCTGCAAGGGTGGCGGGGCTAGAGTTCCTGTATTGCCACTAAGCAGACAAGGTGTGCAGTCACGTACAAGAGCTTCTAGCTCCCTATCAATCCCTGGCCACCAAACCAAGTCTCTACATCTCTGTTTCAGTTTAACTATCCCCAGATGACCCTCGTGTGCCATTGACAGAACCCGCTCCCTAAGGGGCGGAGGAATGACTGCTCGGTGCCCCCTTGCAATGCATGACTCACCCCAACATGTCAGTTCTGTCTTAACTCATGAGTAGGGATCAGGTCAGAGCTCATCTGAGCTGGCCATCCTGACCGTATAGGTGCTGAGGGTAATGAAGAGTGGGTCTGCTGCAGACTCGTGCTGAAGTTCCTCAAGAGGCACTGAGGTATTTAAGGGCTCATACACTAATTGCACAAGGTCACTCTCTATGTCTGACTCCGGCTGCCTGACTGTGGTGGTTGACTCCACAGCTGAACGTGACAGTAATTCTGCAATCATGTTGTCTTTTCAGGGGTGAACTGCAGCTGGTAATTGTACTGATTCAACCTGTCAGCCCATCGGTAGAGTCTGAGTGGCTTGTGGCCAGTTCCCACAGAGGACATGAGGGCAGTAAGCGCCTGGTGGTCTGTTCTGAGAGTAAAGAATCGTCCATATAAGTACATGTGCCAGCGCGCACATGCCCAAATGCACACCAGTGCCTCTCTCTCTCTTCCACTGAGTACTTATGCTACGCAATACTCAGAGCTCTCAAAGTAAAATCAATAGGCCTTTCTGCTCCAACTGCCACCACTGATACACAAAAAGTATTCTCGTCGCTTGATAAACTTAAAGGAACACGCCGACTTTTTTGGACTTCATCTTATTCACCATATCCCCCAGAGTTAGATAAGTCCATACATACCTTTTTCATCTCCGTGCATGCTGTAACTCTGTTTGACGCACCCACCGCTAGCCTAGCTTAGCACAAAGACTGGATGTAAATGGCTTCAGCTAGCATACTAATCCCAATAAGTGACAAAATAACGCAAACATGTTCCTATTTACATGTTGTGATCTGTATAGTCACAGAGTGTACAAATAACAAGGTCATATGAGACACAGACATCTTTTAACCATATACATACTGGGAACTATATTCTCAGAAGGCGAAAGCACTGCTACTTGGGTGGAGTGATAACCGCAGCACCTGAGACACACCGTGCTGAGGAGTAGAGAGTTCACTCAGAGTTGGAGTAATAGAGTCAGCAATTACTAGATAGTAAAAGCCAGGGGTGGTAAAAGTACTCAAAAATTATACTCGAGTAAAAGTATATATACCTAAATAAAAAATGACTCCAGTAAAAGTAGAAAGTCCTCCATTCAAACATCACTTGAGTAAAAGTACAAAAGTATCCAATTTAAAACGTACTTAAGTACCGAAAGTAAAAAGTAAATATTCAAACTGTAAATATAAATAATTAAACAGATCAATTGTTTTGGGAGTGATATGCAATGTTTTAATTGAACAAATTATGAGATACTGCAATTAAGAATTGGTTAGATTTGCAATCATAAGAGACAATGAAGCACCTTGCTGTCAGCTGGTATTATTACATGTTAAAAATACATGTGATTTTTATTATAATAACAACTTTATAATATCTTAATGATATAAGTAAAAATATTATAAATATATAGTGCACATTTAACAAAATACTAATTTATACTAATATTAAATATCTTATAAAATACTAATTTTTCTAGCCAACTAACATGCTATGGTCATTAAATGTTTTTGTTTTTTTTCCTGAGGTAAATGTAACGTTATGTGACATATTGTTCTCCAGCTGTTTTATTGACTTCTTTCCACGGTTGAAAAACACTGATTTATTGATATTATGTATAAGGTATATACATTTCGGTAAGTTGTACTGTATCTTTCAACATAGGCTACCTATTATTGTTCATTTGTGTTTATTTACAATTAACTAGTAGTAAAGAGATTAACGGCACCCCATAGCAGGCGCTAGCTATCTGTCATGTCACATTTAAAAGCTCCAAAACGGTATTTATTGTCTAAATTTCGTAATAAAATTGACAGAATCTGAGAGCTGAGAATTTGTTTCATATCAAAAGTAACCTAATCTGTCTTGTCTGTCGTTGTCAATGTCCTCTTTGCTTCGTGATTTTTCTCTGCTTGAGAAAATGGATGTGTGTAGTGAGAGCGTGTGGAAAGTGTCAATTGCGTGAGTCTCACACTGAATGAGTGAGAGTTGGCAGCTCTGCAATAGACATGTTCCATAACATTAGCTGCATCAAACAGAAGATGTGCAAGATACAAGGTAAGCGGAAATCTCGGGATCATTGCTGGGCAGAGCTGCACCTTCACCTGTTTCTGCGGTCATCTTCCACAATGGCAAACTGACTGCTATGTGAGCGTATGCTGGCAAAGAGCTTGCACATTCTTTTTTTCAAAATAAAACCAAGTTTTTCATTGGTTTGGAAAGCCAGTATAATAAATACTTGGAGCAGGCATGGGGAAATGTAACGGAGTAAAAAGTAAACTTTGTCTTTAATATTGTAGTGGAGTAAGAGTAAAAGTAGATGCAAATAAAACATACTCAAGTAAAGTACAGATCCCCGAAAAAAATACTTAAGTAAAGTAACGAAGTATTTCCTCTTCGTTACTTACCACCACTGGCAAAAGCATAGTTTACAATCATGGGTGTTCGATGTATTGTAAAGAGCTGCGACAATAAACAGGAGAGACCAGGTAATACCATGATGTCCATAGAATTCCAATCAAAAACGCTGACCTGATGAATCAATGGCTACTTGCTCTGGATATCGATCCAAACACACCTAAAGAGATCACCAAGGACCATCGTGTTTGCTCAGTACATTTCACTGAGGACGACTATTTTGAGAAAATGGAATTTGCCACACGGACCATGAAACGTGTGCTGAAGGATACGGCCATCCCATAAATAGCACAGACGGGACAAAGTGGATCGCCTGTGACTGCGGTAAGTGTGGAGTAAGAGTAAAAGTAGATGCAAATAAAACATACTCAAGTAAAGTACAGATCCCCGAAAAAAATACTTAAGTAAAGCAACAAAGTATTTCTACTTCGTTACTTACCACCACTGGTGTTAACTGCTTGGATAAAAGCATTAGAATTTGCAAATAACATTGACTTCCATAGTCACAGATAAATAAAAAGACAGACACAGAAGTTGGCAAAGTTATGCGATTGCCTAATGCTTGTGCATATCTCATTCCACCTGCTGCAGTGAGAGGAGTCTCTGCCCTGCTGTTGTTTACTTTCTGAAGAACGATAAGCCTCTCTGGCAACATTACCCAAAGTGTTGCATGATCTAACGAGAGCACACACTGGAGCCAACAGACTCACACACACACACATACATAGTATACGCATGCAAATAATTTAAAGCATGCCTTGCCATTCCCTCACCCAACCTGTCTCTCTCAATTTCCTTGCTCTAATTGGATAACACTATATTTTGATTTCACAGGAGCCAGCAGGCCTCCATGCCGTTCTAGAGCATGTGATTCTTATTTGATGCAGCCTGTGTTTACAACATCATCTTGTAATTAATCTCACAGTCCAAAGCCGTGTATCCCTATGACCTCCTATTCCTTATTCCTGAATTCAGGCCAGTGTGCAAGTTTATCTCTCCCCTGCCTTGAATTTTGAAATACATTTTTGAAGTTTGATTATATAACCTTGCAGAGTCCTTTTGTGTAGTTGTATCCACTGTCAGGAAGAATGAGATTCTGTCTAAATGGATTGCTTGGGTTTGGTTGACTCTCTGGGTCAAGGAGATTAATTGTGCCGACATGAAAGTTTGTTTAATATAGTATAGGAGTTGTGTAGTCTAAAGCTACTTTTTTACCATTGGTCCGAATGGTTCCAGTTGTATTTCGCTTGAGCTTGATACGGCACAGTACGATTATAATCCATTCTCGGCCCAGTAAAATGCATGTAGTGATGATGTCACAACTCAGGATTGGTCACTTCTCTGTTGCCTGGCTACCAATTTCTCTGTAGCTGGCTAAGCACGCTATTTGGGCAACGTAAATACAAATTAATAATAAAATGTAAATAAATATATAAACATCCTCCATGATGGTTGCTATTTCCATCTCATTATCATCTGTAAACTCTTGTATTACCAAGGCGATGACTGACACATTTGTATTACATTCCAAAGAGTTCCATTATCAGCTCCACAGTGGACAATTGATCCATATCTGTACCGGCTGGGCCTATATAAATATTAAGTGATGTAACCAATAATATACATAGCATAATTGAATTAACTAATTAAGAACTGAATTTGATGTATTCAGAATCAGAATACTGTAAAAGTTTTTTTCCTGGTCTGTTATAGTGCTTTTCACCTCTCACAGTATTTGTTTAAAATTTTGTAAAAAAAAAAAATATATATTGTGAAATTTTATTTATAACTGTGTCATTATATATACAGGTCCTTCTAAAATAATTAGCATATTGTGATAAAGTTCATTATTTTCCATAATGTAATGATAAAAATTAAACTTTCATATATTTTAGATTCATTGCACACCAACTGAAATATTTCAGGTCTTTTATTGTTTTAATACTGATGATTTTGGCATACAGCTCATGAAAACCCAAAATTCTCAAAAAATTAGCATATCATGAAAAGGGTCTCTATACGAGCTATTAACCTAATCATCTGAATCAACTAATTAACTCTAAACACCTGCAAAAGATTCCTGAGGCTTTTAAAAACTCCCAGCCTGTTTCATTACTCAAAACCGCAATCATGGGTAAGCCTGCCGACCTGACTGCTGTCCAGAAGGCCATCATTGAAACCCTCAAGCAAGAGGGTAAGACACAGAAAGAAATTTCTGAACAAATAGGCTGTTCCCAGAGTGCTGTATCAAGGCACCTCAGTGGGAAGTCTGTGGGAAGGAAAAAGTGTTGCAAAAAATGCTGCACAACGAGAAGAGGTGACGGATCCTTAGGAAGATTGTGGAGAAGGACCGATTCCAGACCTTGGGGGACCTGCGGAAGCAGTGGACTGAGTCTGGAGTAGAAACATCCAGAGCCACCGTGCACAGGCGTGTGCAGGAAATGGGCTACAGGTGCCGCATTCCCCAGGTCAAGCCACTTTTGAACCAGAAACAGCGGCAGAAGCGCCTGACCTGGGCTACAGAGAAGCGGCACTGGACTGTTGCTCAGTGGTCCAAAGTACTTTTTTCAGATGAAAGCAAATTTTGCATGTCATTCGGAAATCAAGGTGTCAGAGTCTGGAGGAAGACTGGGGAGAAGGAAATGCCAAAATGCCTGAAGTCCAGTGTCAAGTACCCACAGTCAGTGATGGTCTGGGGTGCCATGTCAGCTGCTGGTGTTGGTCCACTGTGTTTTATCAAGGGCAGGGTTTTTCAGCACGACCTGGCACCTGCTCACAGTGCTAAAACCACTCGTAAATGGTTTACTGACCATGGTATTACTGTGCTCAATTTGCCTGCCAACTCTCCTGACCTGAACCCCATAGAGAATCTGTGGGATATTGTGAAGAAAAAGTTGAGAGACGCAAGACCCAACACTCTGGATGAGCTTGAGGCCGCTATCGAAGCATCCTGGGCCTCCATAACACATCAGCAGTGCCACAGGCTGATTGCCTCCATGCCACGCCGCATTGAAGCAGTCATTTCTGCAAAAGGATTCCCGACCAAGTATTGAGTGCAGAATTATTTGAAGGTTGACTTTTTTTGTATTAAAAACACTTCTTTTATTGGTCGGATGAAATATGCTAATTTTTTGAGATAGGAATTTTGGGTTTTCATGAGCTGTATGCCAAAATCATCAGTATTAAAACAATAAAAGACCTGAAATATTTCAGTTGGTGTGCGATGAATCTAAAATATATGAAAGTTTAATTCTTATCATTACATTTGGGAAAATAATGAACTTTATCACAATGTGCTAATTTTTTGAGAAGGACCATATGTTATGGTTTTACGTATCAGAACCTAAAAATAAATTATTTGGTGTTAGGTCTTAAAATTTGGTAAATGCAACCTCAGATGAACAACAACAAAATGACATATTACACTGTGTAATTATTTATTTAATAAAAATGAAGCCCAAATGGAAAAGCCATGGGTGACAAACTAAGTACACCCTATGATTCAATTGCTTATAGATCCACTTTTAGCAGAAATAAGTTGAAGGGATCATTTTCTGTATGACACTGCCAGTCTTTTGCATCATTCTGGAGGAATTTTGGCCCGCTCTTCTTTACAACGTTGCTTCAGTTCATTGAGGTTTGCAGGAATTTGTTTATGCTCAGCTCTCTTAAGGTCCATCCACATAATTTCAATGGGGTTTTGGTCTGGACTTTGACTGGGCCAGTGCAACACCTTGATTATTTTCGTTTTCAGTCATTCTGTTGTAGATTTGCTGGTGTTCTTGGGATCATTGTCCTGTTGCATGACCCAGTTTCGGCCAAGCTTTAGCTGTCGGAACAGAAGGCCTTAGAGTTGACTCTAGAACACTTTGGTATATAGTAGGGGTGTGATGAGACACTTATCTCACGAGATGAGACGAGGGACGAGATTGGGTTCACAAGACGAGATGAGATTTTTGCACAATATTGTATAGAAATCCTCAATGACAAAATTCCTGACTGGGAAAATAGTCTGCAGGTGCATTTTGAAATGTTTTAACTAATAATCTTGTAATGAATGTCATTTCAGTTCTACTTTATAAGTATGAATTATCAAATGCATTGAAAGACAACAATATACAAGCGCTGTAAAAAGTTTTGCACAAACTCAGCTGACTGGATTTTCTCCTGAATGATTTCACATGAGTTTTTTCAGACCTTAATGAACATGAATTATGAGCTCCCAGAACTTCTGATAGAGGCTATGTGTGACCACCTAATTGAACTCATTTCCACAAATTGAACATAGCAATAAAAACAGTATACATAAACATAAATAACAGTTTTTTCTTTCTTTTTTGTAATCGGGCATACTCCATGTATGGGGAGTGGCGGTGCATTCTACAAGATAAGACATTTAGGCTCTGTTGGCCAACGAACTCTCCTTCATCGTCACACGATCAGTGAACTGTGATTCCTGCTGCACTGTGTGAGACTGCAACTCAAGTTTTTTCATTTTAATAAAAAAAGCAAAACGAACAGCAGAAGCATGTAATTTGAATGTAGCGGTGGCATATTCTATGCTAATTTCACCCTAATGCTCAGTCATGACGATATCACGAGACAACTTTTCACTCGACTCACTTTTTAGTCTCCACGAGATCTCGTCACACCCCTACAGAGGCAGGGCTCCAGACTAACTTTTTGCACGGGTGCCAACAACTTTCTCAGTTGGTCGCACCAGCATATGATTTGGTCGCACCTTTTTTTTTTTTTTGCTACATGCCATGGGATTAATCAATGCATGCTGATGAATAGTGGTCTTAATGGAGCAAGGCAAGCAAAGGCTTTCTTGGTTGCAGCATAAATACCTGTAATATATTATATATAAACACATGTAATATTTGGTAATTATCATTGTCAAATTTCAGGATTTTCATGGATTTTGGACAAGAATTTTAATCTGTAATTGTAAGTATTTTACATTTGAATTATATTCTATCTATCTATCTATCTATCTATCTATCTATCTATCTATCATCATCATCTTTCTATCTTTTAAAAATCATTAAACATTCAAATTTATGCATTACATTTTAAAAGATTATACTATAGTAATATGCTGATACAGATTTTTCGTTATCAAATTTATAGTTGTAACAAAAATAAGAAATCTCCCACTCCTTACCTTCTGCATGGGCGTGTTGAACGACAATATGACCAATTGGGATATTGGTGACACGGGCATAGACAATATCACATTTTTTGTTGGAGATGTCTGTATCTCCATCACTCATAAATGATAAACAGTGGGCGTAGGAAATTTTGTCAGCCCTTTTTCTGCGCAAATTGTCTGCTATCACTCCTATAAATTGAGCACAGGCCCTGTCGTTGGCATAAGTGGGATTAACATACAACCCGTTCTTTTTCATCAGTATAATTTCTGATTTGAATTTTGTGAACGGGAGTTCCTCTTTTGCTATGTTATAAGCAGTCTTAAATTTTATAATCATTTCCTTTTCCACTGTTGAGCGATTACTCTCATCTAACCGCTGAAAAGACGTAGGAAGGGGCTCGGTGTTTCGTGAGACCTTTTCATTTCTATATGACTTAATTCCTGAATTCCTAATTGGTCCGTTTCACAATCAGTGTGCAATGCGCGTGACGTGTACGTTTGTTTATAAATGAACTGCAAGTGTCTTGCGGAAGAACATTTTAGCTGGAGCTACTTCTCTCCGTTAATGTCTATGGCGAGTCACGCAGGCACTGGGCAACTCCGCGGCCGAGCCGACCCCGGGATAAAATAGTCGGAATATAAACACTTATTATAGGCGTACCTTAGTGATTCAGGATAAGTCAAAAACACGGTTTGGAAAATGGATTCATGATGTACTCGTTAATTTTGAACATAGGTTACGGACTGCAGCAGCTGCTGATACAACGGCGTTCTGTTGTGCATGCATGAATTTAACTGAGTAGTACATAACCATGCACTCGCACAAATGCGACCACATAAAATTTTAACTCGCACATTCTCAAAAAATGGTCGCAGTCTGGAACCCTGCCCTACAGAGGAGTTCATGGTCGACTCAAGACTACAAGGTGCCCAGGTCCTGTGGCTGCAAACAAGCCAAAAATCATTAACCCTCCACCAGCGTGATGGACAGTTGGTATCAGGTGTTTGTGCTGATATGCTGTCTTCAGTTTTCGCCTAACTTGATGCTGTGCGTTATGGCCTAACATCTCAACTTTGGTCTCGTCTGTCCAAAGGACATTGTTCCTAAAGTCTTGAGGTTTCTTCTGAGTCAACTTTGCAAACCTAAGCTGTGCTGCCATGTTCTTTTTAGAAAAAAAAAAAAGCTTTTTCCTGGAAACCCTTCCAAACATGCTATACTCCTGTCCCGTCTTTTTCTTATTGTACTGCCATGAATTTTAACATTTAACATGTTAGGCCTGTAGACTCTGAGGTGTAGTTCTTGGGTGTTTTGCAATTTACCTGAGCATTGCAAGGTCTGACCTTGGGGTGAATGTTCTGGGACGTGCACCCCAGGGAATATTGGCAACTCTCTTGAATGTTTTCCACTTATAATAATACTTTCCACTTGAATAATCTTCCTTACTGTATAATAATGTTTGAAAATTTCAAATTGTTTGGAAATGGCATTTAAACCCTTCCCAGATTAATGGCAGCAATAATTGCTTCTGTACTTCTTACTCTGTGTTATGCTAGGCTAGAGGCTGAGACAGAGAAGCTGGCTTCCTGTTTCGGTTTTAATTTGGGTAGGAAGTCTCTCTCTCTCTCTCTCTCTCTCTCTCTCTCTCTCTCTCTCTCTCTCTCTCTCTCTCTCTCTCTCTCTCTCTCTCTCTCTCTCTCTCTCTCTCTCTCTCTCTCTCTCTCTCTCTCTCTCTCTCTCTCTCTCTCTCTCTCTCTCTCTCTCTCTCTCTCTCTCTCTCTCTCTCTCTCTCTCTCTCTCTCTCTCTCTCTCTCTCTCTCTCTCTCTCTCTCTCTCTCTCTCTCTCTCTCTCTCTCTCTCTCTCTCTCTCTCTCTCTCTCTCTCTCTCTCTCTCTCTCTCTCTCTCTCTCTCACAGTTTTATTAAAAAACAAGACACATTTCATACTTTGTATTTTTGTTAATGTCACAGGTCGGGGGGGCCAAGCCAGACTGCGCCCACCCCTCAAACCCAGGACCACCTCGAGGAGCGTACCAGAGACCAGGCAGACAAGAAGAATTTCTAAAAGTAACAATCTTAATTGAATAAAAGCAAGAATTAAAAGTCTTAACGCGGGCTTCGTCTCTCTTTCCAGGGAGGAGGTGGCCAAGGGTTCACTGCGAGGGCCCGGGTTACTGGCCGCCACAGAGGAGGAAGGAGACAAACGCCCGTCCGGTGTGCAGGTAAGTACCGTGGTACGTAGACTCTTTTCGGTGTAATACAGGCGGGCAGCGACCCGCGCAAACCAGGGCCGCGGCCACGGGCCAGGAGGGGACTCTCTCCACAGGACAGGTGGGTAGCAGGTAAGTTTTTCCCAAGCGTCAACTATTTGGTAGATGTCCGGCACAGGGGGCGATGGAGTCCAGGAGGGGGACTCGCTGCCGGCCAGGTAGGTAGTCGGGTAGGCAGATCCTCTCCGTGTAGGGTTCTCTCCTCCGTGGCATCACTGAGCAGCAGGTGTGAGGTCCTCCGGATGCCTTTCCGGCCTTGACGGCTCCACCCAGAGACAAGGGTCCCCTCTAACCCAAGATCGAGAGAAGTTTATAGGTTCAATTCTATTTCGGTGAAGTAAGGACTTACGGCTGGAGCGGGTGGGTCTGAACAAGCAGCGTTGCTGCGGGGATATACCTCTCCTCTGAACAGGCAGCACACAGGAAGGCCGAGGCAGACGAATCTTCTATTTAAATAGACAAAGCCTTTGATACAAGAACGAACATGATCATTTCGTATAATGGAGAATCGGCTTACGGCTGGACTGGGTTGCTCCACACAGGCACTAGGGCTGGGATGTGTCTCTCCTCCGACCAGGCAGCACCCACGAAGGCGGTGGCAGGAGAATGTCTAGGCTGGGTTGCTCCACACAGGCACTAAGGCTGGGATGTGTCCCTCCTCCGACCAGGCAGCACACACGAAGGCGGTGGCATGAGAATCTTAAATAGATGAGCATTTGATACAAGAGCAAACATGATCCTTCCGTATAATGGAGACTCAGGCTTACGGCTGGGCTGGGTGGTTCTCACGGCAACACTAAGGCTGGGGTGTGTTTCTCCTCCAAACAGGCAGCACACACGAAGGCGGCGGCAGAAGAACGTTCTATTTAAATAGACAAGACAAGTTAAACAGGACCATCACACTCCTCTCTCATATCACAGGACCTGGTGGCCGAAATGGAACATACACATTCAACCTGAGGGCTTTGCTCCGCAACACTGGACGAGGACGTGGACTGGAGAGTACTGGCGGTTAAGTGAATGTGTACATCCACACACTGCAACTTCACGACAAGTCCAATACTGTGTGACACTTCAATTCGGGCACCGCAATCCACTCTCAAACCTTCGTGCAATAAGGCCAGCACTCACCCACTGTTCAATCCCTCCACTGTTGCGCTGGATCAATACTCAGAAGCTGAAGAGATGCAGAGGACTTCACACCGCATGGAACACAGCGTCTTCAACACTCTTTCACACTCAGCAGAATATATTAGGGTTTCACAGATGAATCAGTTCACACTCTGGATGGTAATTATATTTGTGGTCAATACACTTCACAATTCCTTATTCAGTTCAATACACAACATGCATTCACACGGATCCGGTGTTTCATTACTTATCTTTCTCTCTCGAGTGATGACATTCTCCAATCTGGACTCAATCTCCAAAGTACACCCACTTCGCATCCAATTCACGTTCCAGCTTGTACTCCCACAACCACTGTTGCACCCCTTTCCAGTCAATCCTCACAGCCGCTCCAAAAATCCCAGCAAATCCAAGCCACTGCCAAAAGAATCGATTTCTCCCGGGGAAGTACCACACCCGAATGCCTTTTCCTTTTAACTGCTTCTCTAGGCCGTGTTTCCCAATCACAAATCCCCACACCAAACGCCCGCACCTGGTACCGCTTAGCTAAATCAGCTGCCACTGTCATGGCAACTGACAACAAGCAAACCTGCACGGTGTGTCAGTGAAATCGTCCCGGGGGGGAAACACACTCCCAGCGGAAATTGGTTCCACTGGATTTGTCACCTTGTGACATACCCCCCCACCAAACCGTTCTAGTCCCTAGAACGGGGCTTGGCCACCCAGTCTCCGTACCATGTTGGGGGCTGGCCTCGATTATCCCGCTGTGATCGCCTCGGCGGTGAGGCAGGATCTACTTGGCCCCCTCAACCGGGGGGTTTCTCTCTACTGGTTTCGGGTAATTGGGACACGGACGGATCAAATTCCGATGTAACACTCGCTCTGGGCCAGCTCTCCCTTCGGGACGAATGGCATATACAGGCTGGTCTGGGCGAGGTTGCCGCTGTACCACGTATGGTTGGGACTCCCCGCGGTCGCTCAGTTTACCCTTCCCTTTGCGGCGATTGTCCCTTACCAGTACTCTTTCTCCCGGTAGTAACGGTGCCTCCCGGGTTGTTCGATCATACAGTCTCTTATTCTTAACTGCTGCTTGATTTATCCGGCCTGAGACCTGTTCGTAGGCAGTGTGAAGGCGCTGGTGGTGTCCTGCCACCCACTCTGTCAAGTTACCCCCCTCCTCCGCTGGAGTGGCTCCCAACAGCAAGTCGATAGGCAGTCTCGTGTGTCTCCCAAACATCAGGTAGGTTGGAGCGTACCCGGTGGTGCTATGCACGCTGTTGTTATATGCCTGGACAAGCATTGGGAGCTTGTCCACCCAGTGTCCCTGCTGCTCTCCTTCCAGGGTCCCCAGGAGACTCAGCAGTGTCTGGTTCAGCCGGTCGCAACCTCAGTTCCCCTGAGGGTGGTAAGGAGTGGTGTGGGTCTTCTTACACCCATACAGCTGGCACAATTCGTGAATCACTCGGGACTCGAAGTTGGGCCCCTGATCAGCATGGAGTTTTTCGGGACAACCGAATGGCTGAATGACATACTTCCATAAGGCACTTGCGGTGGTGGTGGCAGTCTGGTCCAAAGTCGGAATGGCCCAAGCATACTTAGTGAACAGGTCTGTGACGACAAGGATGTTGTGTATCCGATCCATACAGTGTCAGAAAGTCCATAGCTACGATGTGCAGTGGGGCCTTAGCCCGAATTGGCACCAGTGGGGCCCGCACCTCTTTTCTCGCCTTGAAGAGCATGCAGCGTGGACATCCTTGCAGGTAAGTCCTCGTAGTTCCCTCCATCCCAGGCCAATAAAAGTGCCGCCGTAACAGGGACAACGTCCTCTCCTGCCCTTGATGTCCCAACTTGGAATGGTAAGCCTCTAGCAGGGAATGACATTTCCCTTCGGGGACCACCACTTGGCAGACCTCTTCGCCCAGATTTGAGTCCTGGAGGGACCTGGACATCACCCCTTCTTTCAGGATGAGCCTCTCTTTCTGTCCCAGCAGTCCCCGCACCACCCGTGTCTGGGCCCGGCGTTCCTCGCCTTCGGGCCAAGCCCCTTCACCCAGCCAGGTCCGTACCAGCCTCAAATCCTCATCCTCCTCCTGCCACATCCTCCAACGCTGGGGGTCCCATCCCCAATTTGCAGGGGGTTCGACGGATGGTTGGCCCGGTGCCTCCACGATGCCCACCATCAATCCCTCCTCGCGTCCCTCGTTCAGCGCTGATGTTTGATCCACAGATCGCGCTTCAGGAAGTCTGGACAATACATCAGCGTTGGAGTGCTCTTTTCCTGGGCGATACTGCAGCTGATAGTCATAGTTGGCCAACTGTGCCACCCACCTCTGCTCAACCGCCCCCAGCTTGGCGCTCTGTAGATGTACCAGGGGGTTATTGTCAGTCACGACGAGCACCTTCGCTCCCCACAGATAGTCTTTAAACTTCTCGCTCAGCGCCCATTTCATCGCCAGTAACTCAAGCTTAAAGGAACTGTAATTGGCGTCATTTTTCTCAGCCGGATGCAAACTTCGGCTGGCGTATGCAATGACTCTTTCCTTGCCCTGTTGTTTCTGAGCCAGTACAGCTCCCAGACCCAGATTGCTGGCATCGGTGTATAAGATGAAGGGTTGAGTGAAATCAGCGTAGGCCAGAATTGGTGCTTGCAGTAACTCCTGCTTGAGTCGCTGAAACGCAGTCTCACAGGCTGAGTCCCACTGGACCGAGGGAGATCCCCGGCCCCGGGACCGTCCAGTGCCCCCTAACAGCTGGTTGATAGGCTTGGCGATGTGGGAGAAGCCTTCGATGAACCGCCTGTAGTACCCGACGAAGCCCAGGAATGATCTGACCTGGCGTACGGTCTTAGGCAGCCGATACCTTCTCTGGGTCCACCGAAATCCCTGCAGCGCTCACTATATGGCCCAGGAATTTCACCTCCTTCCGGAAGAGCTGGCACTTATCTGGCTGGAGCTTCAGCCCGTATATCTCCAGAGAGCGAAAGACTTGTTCCAGGTGCCGAAGGTGGGACTCGAAATCTGGGGAGTAGACAATCACGTCATCCAGGTATACTAAAGTGGACTCCATCAGCTGGCCGCCCAAGCAACGCTGCATCAACCGTTGGAAGGTGGCTTGGGCGTTGCACAGGCCGAACGGCATCCGGTCCCACTCATAGAGCCCAAAGGGGGTAGTGAACGCGGTCTTCTCCCTGTCCCGCTCATCCACCTCCACCTGCCAATACCCACTGGCCAGATCAAGAGTGGAATACCAGGCCGCTTGTGTCAAGCTTGTGAGGGAGTCCTCTACTCGGGGTAACGGGAAAGCATCTCTTTTTGTCACCAGATTTAATTTCCGGTAGTCCACACAGAACCTCCATGAGCCGGTCTTTTTCCGTACTAGGACAATGGGTGCAGCCCAGGGACTACTGCTCTCACGAATGATTCCCTTGTCCAGCATTCCCCGAAGGAGGGTGCGGACCTCAGAGTACAGGGTCGGGGGTACAGGCCGGTAGCGCTCTCTACTGGGTGCAGCATCTCCAGTTGGGATCTGATGTTTGACTGCGTTGGTACGACCGTAGTCCTCGTCGTGAGTGGAAAACAAGTGCTGCCATTTCAACAAGAAGCCTTGAAGCTGTTTTATCTAACGCATTCTTATCCTTTGGCGTCATATGTGACGCCATATGACAAAACGGCGAAATTCTACGCACATGGCACCCTTTATCGACAATATAACACGCACTGGTAGGTTTAGGTGTGGGGTAGGGTCTGCGTCACATAGTCACGCTAAAGGATGCCAGTCAACTTTATGACGCCTTGGGTTTCGCGTGTTATATTCACGCTAAAGGGTGCCATGTGCGTAGTATTTCGCCGTTTTGTCATATGGCGTCACATATGCCGCCAAAGGATGAGAACGGGCTCGTTTTATCTGACCTCCTGTCAGACCTTCTCCCCACAGTGACTCTCCCTTGAGATAGGCTGGGACTCCCTCCCCGGTTCCCTTCACATGCTGATCTGCCTGTGCCAGGGCCACTTCTACTACTGTCGGACTCACCCGGTTGAACCTGATTTCCCCTGGTTCTCGAACTTGCTGTGCCTTCACCGAGGTAACTCGGGCTAAACGCTGATGGTGATATAAGGGGACAGGGAAGGAGTTCGTGTTTCTGACTTTCACACAGACCCGGCCTCTCCGTGCAGATGCCAATCCTCGAGCGACTTCTACCTTTGAACAATCTGGATGGGATTCCACCAAGACCCACTCCTCTGGGCGATAAAGTCGGGAAGGCAGCCTGGCCCAGACTACGGCCTCACTCCGAGCTGGAATTTCCAGAGCATACCGACAAGCTACTCTCCCGGTGCCCTCGCGGTTCCCCTGTGACTCCACCAGGCAGACTCGACGACAATCAGCTCTCACACGCCTCCATTCTCGGCCCTCCGACGTCGATGCTGCTTGACTGGGTCCATTCCGGAATATTTCCTCCCAACACTCCGAGACGACATTCATGCCCAGCAGTGCGCGGTAGGTCCCCAGGCACGCATCCCGTACGATCACCACTCCTTTCTGAGGCACAACCATCCCATGTATCTCCAGGTCGGTTACTAGATATCCCACGTACGGGATGTCGAGGCCATTGGCTCCCCGCAAGGTGAGCCATGGGGCTTCCGTCATGGGCCGGCCCTGGGCACCAAACAACTCCCGAGGCAAACTTTCTGAGAAGAGAGTGACTTGCGACCCGGTGTCCAGGAGGCATTGTACTTTCCGGCCATTTACCTGGACCATCACCACGGGGCAACGCCCCACCAAACTCTCCTGGGAAGTCCCAGACGAACATGGGTCTGATGAGGAGGTCCCGACCACTTGACCCACAGTGGCCGGTGACACTAAAAACCCCCTTGTGAGGCACGGCGAGAGTGGCACTGGCGAAGGTAGTGTCCTGGCTCTCCGCAACCATAGCAGATGGGACGCCCTTGCTCGTCCCACTGGAATCGAGTCCCGGCTGGCCGAAATGGACGATGTGCTAGAGGTCGATTCCCCTCTGAATAGGCTCGCTCCCTCGGCAAAGAAAAGGAATGGAGATGTTCTCTGCGAAGTTCTTCCATAAAGGATTTGGTCAGTGAGGACATTTGATCACGAACATCCCTCTTCAGTTCTTCACGGAAGGCCTGCTTCCAATCAGACATGACGGGGGACGGAGGTCTACTCACAGCATTCGTGGCCATGCAGTGGGGAGGAACTACACTCTCGGCATGATCTTGCTCAAGTGCTAAGGCTTCCCTCCGTAGATCTTCAAAAGTAAGGTCTGGCTCTCGTCGGAACTGTATCCGTAAACTTTGGCGTACCGGACCTTCCAGCAATCCTAATAAGAACTGATCCCTCAGTAGAACTTCCTCACCTCCCAGGCCATGATCCTGTCTCTTCTTCAACCGGGAGAACTGCTCCCTCAGCTGCAGTGCAAATGCCCGGATAGTTTGTCGCGGCCCCTGCTTACAATTAAAGAACTGTGTTCGCAACACAGCAACCGGGGTGGTGTCTCCATATTGCTCCGTAAGGAAATCAAAGATGGCCAGAACCGTGGTTCTCCTTGCTTCCGGTGCCGCTTGCACTTCTCTTCTCGCTTCTCCCTCTAGTGAATTTAAAAAAAAACTGCACTCCTTGGGGGGCACTTAAACCTTGGAGTCCTACCAGGTACTCAACCTGGGTCTTCCAGGCCGACAAACTCACTTCCGATCCTGGGCCTCCATACTTCTGGGCCCATGGGGCTCCCATAAAGATCGGCATGACCGGCTGCCGCACCACAGGTGCCTCTTCGTCTGCCATCTTGGTCTCTGGCCGCTCAACTCAAGGTGGTAAATCCTGCCGACTGCGCCAAATCTGTCACATGTCGGGGGGGCCAAGCCAGACTGCGCCCACCCCTCAAACCCAGGACCACCTCGAGGAGCGTACCAGAGACCAGGCAGACAAGAAGAATTTCTAAAAGTAACAATATTTATTGAATAAAAGCAAGAATTAAAAGTCTTAACGCGGGGTTCGTCTCTCTTTCCAGGAAGGAGGAGGCCGAGGGGTTCACTGCGAGGGCCCGGGTTACTGGCCGCCACAGAGGAGGAAGGAGTCAAACGCCCGTCCGGCGTGCAGGTAAGTACCGTGGTAAGTAGACTCTTTTCGGCGTAATACAGGCGGGCAGCGACCCGCGCAAACCAGGGCCGGGGCCACGGGCCAGGAGGGGACTCTCTCCACAGGACAGGTGGGTAGCAGGTAAGTTTTTCCCAAGTGTCAACTATTCGGTAGATGCCCGGCACAGGGGGCGATGGAGTCCAGGAGGGGGACTCGCTGCCGGCCAGGTAGCTAGTCGGGTAGGCAGATCCTCTCCGTGTAGGGTGCTCTCCTCCGTGGCGTCACTGAGCAGCAGGTGTGAGGTCCTCCGGATGCCTTTCCGGCCTTGACGGCTCCACCCAGAGACAAGGGTCCCCTCTAACCCAAGATAGAGACAAGTTTATAGGTTCAATTCTATTTCGGTGAAGTAAGGACTTACGGCTGGAGCGGGTGGGTCTGAACAAGCAGCGTTGCTGCGGGGATATACCTCTCCTCTGAACAGGCAGCACACAGGAAGGCCGAGGCAGACGAATCTTCTATTTAAATAGACAAAGCCTATTGCAAGACAAAGCCTATATACAAGAACGAACATGATCCTTTCGTATAATGGAGAATCGGCTTACGGCTGGACTGGGTTGCTCCACACAGGCACTAGGGCTGGGATGTGTCTCTCCTCTGACCAGGCAGCACCCACGAAGGCGGTGGCAGGAGAATAGCTAGGCTGGGTTGCTCCACACAGGCACTAAGGCTGGTATGTGTCCCTCCTCCGACCAGGCAGCACACACGAAGGCGGTGGCATGAGAATCTTAAATAGACGGAGCATTTGATACAAGAGCAAACATGATCCTTCCGTATAATGGAGACTCAAGCTTACGGCTGGGCTGGGTGGTTCCCACGGCAACACTAAGGCTGGGGTGTGTTTCTCCTCCGAACAGGCAGCACACACGAAGGCGGCGGCAGAAGAACGTTCTATTTAAATAGACAAGACAAGTTAAACAGGACAATCACACTCCTCTCTCATATCAGAGGACCTGGTGGCCGAAATGGAACATACACATTCAACCTGAGGGCTTTGCTCCGCAACACTGGGCGAGGACGTGGACTGGAGAGTACTGGCGGTTAAGTAAATGTGTACATCCACACACTGCAACTTCAGGTCAAGTCCAATACTGTGTGACACTTCAATTCGGGCACCGCAATCCACTCTCAAACCTTCGTGCAATAAGGCCAGCACTCACCCACTGTTCAATCCCTCCACTGTTGCGCTGGATCAATACTCAGAAGCTGAAGAGATGCAGAGGACTTCACACAGCATGGAACACAGCGTCTTCAACACTCTTTCACACTCAGCAGAAGATATCAGGGTTTCACAGATGAATCAGTTCACACTCTTGATGGTAATTATATTTGTGGTCAATACACTTCACAATTCCTTATTCAGTTCAATACACAACATGCATTCACACGGATCCGGTGTTTCATTACTTATCTTTCTCTCTCGAGTGATGACATTCTCCAATCTGGACTCAATCTCCAAAGTACACTCGCTTCGCATCCAATTCACGTTCCAGCTTGTATTCCCACAACCACTGTTGCACCCCTTTCCAGTCAGATCCTTACAGCCGCTCCAAAAATCCCAACAAATCCAAGCCACTGCCAAAAGAATCGATTTCTCCCGGGGAAGTACCACACCCGAATGCCTTTTCCTTTTCCTTTTAACTGCTTCTCTAGGCCGTGTTTCCCAATCACAAATCCCCACACCAAACGCCCACACCTGGTACCGCTTAGCCAAATCAGCTGCCACTGTCATGGCAACTGACAACAAGCAAACCCGCACAGTGTGTCAGTGAAATCGTCCCGGGGGGGAAACACACTCCCAGCGGAAATTGGTTCCACTGGATTTGTCACCTTGTGACATTAACACCTATATTTTTTCTGTTTTCCACAGGTCAAAGATTTGCCAGATCAGCTCCTGCTGGATGCATAGGTATTTTGGGCAGGTTCTCTCTGCTGTTGTCAATAAACTACTGTATTATGAGCATTGCTTGTTAATTGTTTTTTGTATAATTTTGTATATTTTCTTCCTGTACTTTCCCCAGCTGTTGAAAGGCTCCTTTTGGAAGACAGGCCTTAAATCATGGCCTGTTCATCAGGTACTCCTGAGTAAGTCCTACAATGTGTTGAAGCAACATTCTGTCACTATTCAACCCATATGTGGTGTCTGTATTTATATCAGTTGTTCTCGATATTTATATACTCTCCTCACACTATTCTCAATCAAATGTCTTAAGTTTTTTTTTTTTGTAAAATGCTCTGACTTTTCTGAATTGTCTTTATAGAAACAATCAAACGAAGATAACTTTTGTGCTACTGTCTTATTTTTTCCACCTGTCGCTTTATTTTTTTTGTTTAGGTGCTGTTAAGAAATCCTGCCCAACAAAATTCCACTGAGGCTGACGTAGAGATGAGCGTGAGGAACTGGCTGCGGCTGAGCAGGGACAGGAATGGGGGGGCAGCAAAGGCGGGGCGAGCAAGCATCTTAAGTGAAATAATTGAATGGACTGATTTTTCATTTAAACTGACTAACTATTTTGGAGGGAATTTCTTATTTTTGTTGTACAGGTGAAACTCGAAAAATTAGAATACGTGCAAAAGTTATAATTTTGATTATTATGGCTTACAACTTATAAAAAACACAATTCAAAATCTCAGAAAATTAGAATATTACGTGAAATCAATAAAAAAAAGGATTTTAAATACAGAAATGTCGGCCCTCTGAAAAGTATAATCATGCATATGTGTATATAGTTATATATTTACTAAATATATTAGTTTAACCTTTTAATTTGAATTACTGAAATGCATGAACTGTTGCACGATATTCTAATTTTTTGAGTTTCACCTGTAGTTTTCTATGTGTGATTTGTGGAGTGTTAAAATAAATGATACTGCTTTTGCAAAAACAAAGTAAAAAATAAATTTTCAAGTGCATCTCCCTGTGCCCTCCTGTTTTGTAATTTCTCCCGGAAAACTCCTGTAGCCTAATTTGCATGACCATCAAACTTAATTTTAAAATCACTGATTCATTCTTTTTTTTCTGTCAGACTGATATTTCCCAGGTTGGCAGATTGTATGATCAATTGAAACTTTTTTTGTCATAAAACCTGGCAACTCAAAAATAAGGACGCATGCAAGTGGTCTAGTTGCCTACTTCTCAACATGTGAAATTGTTAGGGAAGAAATGTTATGATTAACACATCACATAAACTGTTATTGAGTGTTGCTGAACTTGTGTGCTTGGAACACGATCTTACAGCAGTTAGCCTAAACAAATCAATAAGACATAACACTGGGATCGTACTAGAGCGGCGAAAAGCATTCAGACGCCTCGCTCCCTTTGACTTAACACTGGAACAGCTGATTTTCAAGCGATGCAGCCGAAAATCAGCTGTTCCAGTAGTCAATGGAGCGAGGCGACCGAATGCTTTCCTCGCTCCAGTGGGATCGCGCCGCATAGGTCATAATAATTATATCGGGTTTACGTTGGCTCACGGTCGGCGATCATTCTAATGCCACCATCTTCCCGACATCTTGCCGATTAGCTACCGATCTCCATAAGACATCTTACCGATGCACTTTATGTCGGGCAGGCACACGCGCTCCAACATCGGCAAGAGCTAAATTGTTGTCTGGGTTGCCTTGACTGAGAAGCTTGAATAGCTAAGCACTATATTGATGTAAACAATTAACATACAATTTGTAATATAGGCTGTTTTTATGGTTTACAGATAATCTTTAAAGCTCACACTGGGACCTGTGGCCCCATCCCCCTAGCAGGTGCAAGAGGGGCCTTTGGGTTACCATGGATACGATCAGATAAGTTGCTTTTATTGCTGTCAAGGAATGTGGCCACATGCGCAAGAGAGAGACAATGGGAAGACAGAAACAATCTTTAATACAGACTTTGCTGCAGTAATCATAGACTAACTGATCTATAAATGAACCTGCGTTCCAGAAACTGTGTGACTGATTTACTGTCTTGTGTACTATTATGTATATACTATGGTATGTATTTTATTATACAACCATCCAACTGTCAATGTAACCTTACCTGTATCATGCTAGGTGTTACCTCATGCTGTATCATGCCTAATTAATCTTCATTTAATGACTCACACTTTGATGTACATCACCTTCTTTTAGAATACAGTTTGGATTTGTTATATCTATCTGAACATTAATGAACAGTAAAAGGTTAAGGCAGAGGTCTAACCACACTTAAGACAACGACTCATTAATATTGCCCAGAGTGGAAACTCCCACATGAAAGTCCACCCTTCTCATTTGTAAAGCAAACTTGGAGGTGGACAGTCCACAGTGACTTCGCTCTTCTTAGTTTTTCTCATCCGGCCGCAACACCGCTTCTGCTAATACTGGGGAACCCCCCCTTCACTGGGGCCCAAGGGCCCAGCAGGCCGGGCTGGACCTCCGGGTTGCTTACTTCGGGTGGGTGTCTGAGACCCCCTCCCCCAAACGGCTCATGGCCCCTGCAGGCTGTGACCACATCCTGCCAGGCCTTGACTCAACCAGCCATGTGCTCATGGAGAGAGAGAAAACCTCCAACCAGAACAGAGCCGAACTACCCATGTTCATCACCTTCTTCATCCAAGGGATAAGAAAACGATTGCAACTTCAACATTTGACACTCACCGAACCGTCAAAGACGTCAATTTTCAACAACTTCAAGAATTGTGTCCACGGCAAAGCCATGCAATGCAAGTATCAATTTAAGAAGGTGCTTTGAAAATGATAATATTGATGGTTCTTTTCATAGTTAAATGGATATTTTCCATAGTTCCATTTCCTACCTCCGGTTTCATTCTGTCACTTTCACCATCTATTTATGTATACATGTATGCATGTTTGTTTAGTTTAGTTATGTTCGTTATTTAGTTAATAAAACTTGTACTCAATATGTATTTGGTTCGGCTTCACTGCTTGCAAAACCAAAGTCTCTTATACGATTTTTGATCTTGTTACATGCTCAAAGCGCTGTACATGCAAATAAATAATTATTCTTCCATGGCCATGGAAGATACCCGTTTCTTAGAATAAATGAATAATCAAGAGTTTGTTGGACGAACTGATATAGTGATAGTAATATTAAGTTAGCTACATCAAGTTAGTACAATTAACTGACCCAAATATTCATTATTAATCATAACCAGTTATTATTGATTATTAACATTTCCCCTCTGAGCTGACTCGTTACAGTTATTACATTTAAATTTCCCCTTAACCTGTTTGATTTGCACTCAGCTTATTCATAGTGTTTTATTCATAATCGTGTAGTGATTTGAGAGGTATATGTATAGTATCGTGCTTTACCCTGGCTCACCTGTTATCCAGCAAACACGAGGAGTGGCTGTCATCCTCAGCCGCATATTATTTTGCAGAATTATTTGTTATTCGTTTTGAAGCCCTACTTAAGGCACTATTTAAAAAGCCATTGCTGTCTCAGAAAAACATCAAAGACAGAATGAAGTTTTTGGAATATGGGAAGTTTGATTCAGAGTGGTTCAGCAGAGTTGTGTGGAGTGAGGAATCAATCTGAAACACGAGTTGCATGGTGCTGCTGAGTGGTGTCTTCGAAAAACTGCTAAGAAATATAATAATAAATGCGTCTCTACCACAGTGAATCATTGAGGAAGTGCTGTCATTGTGTGGGGAGCCTTTTTAGCTGCTGGTATTGGTGAGATGCTTCACTGTGTAACATCATTTAATGCTTTGGAGTACAGAAGAATATTCCAGGATGTCTTGCTACCTACAATTGAAAAGTTGTTATCTAAAGAGGAATGATCAGATGCTATTTTTCAACATCAAGACAATGCTCAAATTCTGAAGACAACCAAGAAGTGGCTTGAGAACAAATTTATCAGGCTCATGTTTTGGCCTGGTCATATATAGTCCAAATTTGAACCCTATAGTGAATATTTGGTTTCACATTAAAGTCAAACTAACTGGGATACATTTTTCAACAGTTTGAAGCCATCACTATTGAGTGGATAAACACTGACTCTTATTCCTGTAAAACAAAAATATGTCTGTAAGTTTACCCACACGGCTTAAACATTTAAAGAAAAAAAAGGGGAAGGCTATTCCATGCTAAGTTACTTTATCAACAGTATTTGTGCACCTCTTGTTAATTTCCTGACCAGTGATTTGTGATTAAAATGCTTAAGACCATTAAAAGATGGTTAAAACCACAAAATATTTTGCCAAAATTATTTTTATATTTTTTTGCCCAGGTATGTATATACTGTATATAAAGCAGTGGTCCTCAACCATGGGGTTGGGAACCACTAGGGGGGCTTTGAAATTATAAAAAATATCAGAAGATAAAGGTTAAATGGATATCTAGACAGACAGTACCATGAAAACCGAAGGATTTCTGTAAGCTGTGAACTGAAATAGCCACGTCTGACTGAAACGGGCAGAAAGAGGTCAGTGTTAACCTTCTTTATGTCAGAAATGTGTGTGTGCCATCTGAAACTGACACTCTTAAACTTCTCTCTATTCTCTCTCAATAATTCAAGGCCAGAGAGCTGCAGTGAAAACATACTGTTGATGACCTCAATTGCTCCTCCTCTTCCTCCTATGAGAGGTGGTGAAAGAGAATTTGATACTGAAGAGAGGTGATCGGTGGTACCATTACAGGTGAAACCAACAGTACAACACTTAGATTATATCTGGAGGTTTTATCTGCTGTTTGTTTTTTTGGTTTAAAGAGAAACAAAGATTTCAAACAATATACTTGGGAAGAAAGCTTAGCTCAGTTGATGAACTGCTCGACTGAGCTTGAGAATTACTTGAAACATCTAGCTCAAAGTGCTGATGAAGCCACATCTGATCAAAAGAGCACCACTTTGCACCACTTTGCCTCTCAACAGATCATAATACACTAAATGAAATGTGCTAGTGCCCTCTGCTGGTTCAAGAGAAGCAGGCAACCCAGTGGGGAGCTGGGCACTCGGGAGCTGAGCATACTGTGAGCAGATTTGTGTTCTTTGCAGTGACCTTAAAATACCTGCATTAAAGTGAAAAAGAGTGTATTTTAATTGTCAAGAAAGAATAAGCATACACTTTCAGGTGGAATAAAATAGGGTGCAGATAAGGACTCTCTTTATAATAAAAAAACAAACCTTCTGATTTTAAATATTCTGCAGTAATTAATTAATGTCACTGTGTCTCTTTTAGATATGGTAAGGAATGACTACAAATTTAAATTGCTCTAAAATTAAAATTGAGCTTTTCTTCTCTCTTGATTCAAGGAAACAGAGACAAATTGTTGTGAGACATGTTGTTAGATTAGGTGAGGATTAAGGTGAAAAGATAACTCAAGGGACATGGAACATTGCAAGCTATCTGCCCTTAACAAATGTCAAGCGTTGCCACATTATTTAAAGCTGATATCCAGATAGCATTGTACCATAAATACACTGTGTTATGTGAATAGAGCTCCCCTTACTGGCCTTGCTGTATCAACACAAATGTTTCAGATCAAAGCAACTTTATCCAAATTCAGGATCTTTGGTGTCAGATAAATGAAAATATTAGAACAGTCTGGAGAGATCAAATCCATGAGGACAGGGTTCAATGCTTAGAGGTGGAGTACTGAGATGTATGGGTGACGAAAAAAGAAATACTTAAGTGTAAAGGCCTGTGGACTCAAATGGACTTCACCTAGAGGGTTAAAGCTAAGGGAGGATCAGCATATGGTAACATCATTACGGGAAAGATCTGCTGCCTGTGGAGTCAGTTTGTCAGTGGAAATGTGAGGCAGCAGAAAAAAATGTCTCCCAAAGGCATATTAACTAGCTGGGGCGAGTCTTCACTTTCCCCACAGGGGACAATGGTGAACACCGTGTCCCATTTTCTCAGACAAGTTTAGAAAATGTGTTTCTTGCACTAAAAACAATCTGTCCTATCATATTTTAGATATATCTCATTGATAAAAGTGAATTACCTTTCCAAAATGTTTTCAGTATTACCTAATAGCCGTGATAACTGATTCTGTAAGACCATTCATTCATCAAAG
The DNA here is from genome assembly GCF_051911475.1 of Siphateles boraxobius. Taxonomy (NCBI): domain Eukaryota; kingdom Metazoa; phylum Chordata; class Actinopteri; order Cypriniformes; family Leuciscidae; genus Siphateles; species Siphateles boraxobius. The sequence continues at coordinate 11,446,057 of NW_027508766.1, read as the reverse complement.
ACTCTCTTATCAAGAATTATTTAGTGTTTTGTAGGGTTTTTAATTGGGTAATATGGCTTTAGAGATTTTTTGTTTTTAAATACCGTAACACTTTGGGCCCATTCATACACCCGGTGCAATGAGGGTTCTCTTACGAGAATATCTCTCGTACTGTGTAATATCTTACGCTATGGGGAAAACCTCTTTTCCACGAGATATTGAAGCCAAAAATTATCCTTAATTTTGAATTAATGTAAAACGCTGTGCAGCAGCATGCAGACATAGGCAAGACGGCTTGCGCGCCTATTGGCTGCCCTGTTGCAACAGCAGCAGCCTATCGAGAGAAGCTCTGTGTGACACATATCCAATGGGGGCATTTTGCGCCCATTTCGTCACGTCCCGCCAGAAAGGGCGTGGTCTCGCCCTATAAACATAGCTCGATTAGGCTGGTACAACTGTTTTTCATCTCTTCAGCGAAGCATCACCGCATCGCTGGATCTGGATTTAGAAGCCACGCCGTCTGAGAAAAATCACACAGCGGGACGAGCCTTGAGTCTGAAGCCGCTGGCATCGCCGCCTTTAGTAGCCGTACCTGCTACGCTTTCCGGCGTTATATCCTTTTCTGCAAGTGTGTGTGTGTGTGTGTGTGTGTGTGTGTGTGTGTGTGTTCGCCGCTGCTACACACATTTTTTCACTGTCTCTCTCCCTCTCCTAAAAGAGCTGCGTCTTTTTCAAGATGCATAGATCCTGCGGCTCGTGCCGAGCCACACTCAGTGAAGAGGATCGCCATGTTATCTGAGTTTCCTGCCTGAGTGAGGATCATGTGGCTCTCGCTCTCGTCAACGGTGGATGCCCTCACTGTGAGCTACTGCCGATGGTGACTCTGAGGACTCGCCTGGCATCATTCTCAGAGCCTGCACTTCAGCCCGCTGTAGCGCCACGCCGTAAAAGCGCTGTGCCCACCGCGGCCCGAGCCTTCTCCTGCCCGCCAAAGCTCGCTGGTTCGCCCGCCAGCTTTGCTGGCATCGCTCGAGTCTGCCACCGATTCCGCCATTGAGGTCGACGAAACAGCCCGAGCCTTCTCCTGCCCCGTGATAGCTCGCCGGTTTACCCGCCAGCTTCACCAGCTTCTATCGAGTCGCTCGCTGACGGACAACGGCCGCCTCGCGCCGCCGCTTCCGCCGTTAATGACGGCGAGATAGCTGCATCTGTAGAGAAGGCCAGCTGCTCTATCCTGGCGTTGGATAGTGAGGACTAGGCGAGCTCTGTGGACCCCCCCTCTGCCCGCGAGTCGTCAGGGAAACGGGCCAGCATCAAAACCGCTGCGCGGCTAGCTTTCTTTACGTTACAAGAAAGCTACCCCGCCCCCCGTGGACATGCGTCACCGGCGAAATGAGGAAAGAGTGTGTTTTGGTCCCGCCGAGGCCGGATCAATCTCCATTTCTCAAACATTTCTCAGCTCCTCTGAGTTTGAGCGGCTGAAAATGTCAATATTGCAGCAATGAGCCTGTTGTATAACACGCACGCCTGCAAACAAACGTCAACACACACAAACTGTGATGACGCTCTCTTATGTGTTCGAGCTATTCTATGCATTTGTCGTTTCCCCCTGTGGCTCAATGGCGAAACCCAAAGCCTTCGCACGGGAGACCCGTGTTCGATCCCAGGTCTCACAGCAGATAAAATTTAGTCTCGCCGCGGCCAGACTTGCACCGAAACTTTTCGCTTGTTCAGTTCCAAGAAAATGCGACTGTTCCAGTGTATTTTGCTGTAAACAAGCCGGTACCATGGGCCGCTTGCCTGCACAAAAATGCCGTTTCCACGGTGACACAGAAAAATCATATAAGCAGTGTATTTTCTGGTATTCCGGCCACAGCCGATGGTGTTATGAGTGTAATAAAAATGCCCACAGCCCAGTGTTCATTTCTACACACAAACACAGCCCGCCACAGTGCAGGGCTCGCACAAATGAGATCTACTCATGTCATTGTGCATTAAATGTAGTGAATGTGCCCACAACCCAGTGTCCACAAACACTATACACTGCATGTGCCACGTTTTCTGTAAAATGAAACCAACACACATACAGTCAGCTAAGACCCACGGTGTTTAAGTCTCGCCGCGGCCAGACTCCACCGAAACTTCTCGCTCGTTCAGTTCCAAACAATGTGACTGCTCCAGTGTATTTCGCAGCAAACAAGCCGGCACCACAGTCGCTTGCCTGCACACAAATGCCATTTTTACGGCGACCCAGATAAATCCCAAAAGAGTGTATTTTCTGGTATTCCGGCCACGGCCGATGGTGTTATGAGTGTTGTAAGAATGCCCACGTCTCAGTGCCCATTCCCACAGACAGACACAGCCCGCCACAGTTCAGGGCTAGCACAAATAAAATCGACTCATGTCAATTGTGCAAAAATGTAGTGAATGTGCCCTCGACACAGTGCCCACAAACACTACACGATGTGTGTCCCTCGTTTTCTGTAAAAACGAAACCGACACACATTCGGTCAGCACAAGCCGACGGTGTTCTCAGTGCAGTGAATGTGCCCACCATCCCGCGCCCACATTCCTTCACAGACACGCTCAACCCCACGGGGTTTGTCCCGCTCGCTCTCTCTCCACAACCTGTCATAGAGAATTCGAGCGCAACCAGGTTGGCCGCCGTGATCGGCGCGCCTCCCGCCTCGCACACTATAAACACAGTGTTTATGTCTCAGCACAACTGCTGTGGGAGACATTCGGCAGAGCGCAGGTGGACTTGTTCGCGTCCCAAGAAAACGCTCACTGTCCAAACTTTTTCTCCAAGAGCAGGGATGCGCTGGCCCACGTATGCTTTCACGCCGTCTCGCTCCTACCTCAAATGCTGGAATGAATCAGGGAAAATGGATGCCCAGTGCTACTCGTGGCTCCGCTCTGGACAAACCAGAATTGGTTCCCAGTCCTAATGCGGTGGACCAGCACTGCCCCGTGGCCGATACCGGTGAGGAGAGACCTCCTCTCTCAGGCAAAGGGCTTGATTTGGCATCCTCGCCCGTAATTATGGTCCCTACATGCATGGTGCCATCAACGGGTACCCGCTAAACTCCCACAGGGAGTGTTAAATACAGTCACGCAGGCTAGAGCCCTGTCTACTAGACGGCTCTATTCCTCAAAGTGGTCAGTGTTCTCTGCCTGGTCTCAAGCTCAGGGCTTTTCACCCGCAGACTGTGGGGTTACGGAAGTGCTCTCCTTCCTTCAGGAGCTGCTGGATAAGGGCAGAACCCCATCCACGCTCAAAGTATACGTGGCGGCCATAGCGGCGTTTGCAAAACGTGGAAAAACGACCTGGTCGTGCGATTCCTCAGCGGAGCTCGGAGGCTGAATCCTCCCAGACCCCCCTCAGTCCCTGTGTGGGACCTTTCTACGGTTTTGGAAGCCATGAAAGGTGCCCCATTCGAGCCAATCCATTTGTCAGACATGAAACATCTGTCTCTCAAAACGGTATTCCTTATGGCTCACGCTTCAGTGAAGCGCGTAGGGGACTTGCAAGCGCTTTCGTTAAGCGCATCATGCATGGAGTTTGGGCCTAATGGCTCAAAAGTCATACTCAAACCAAGGCACGGGTACGTGCCCACATCCCTCAACACACCGTTCAGGGCCCAGGTTATTTCCCTGTGCGCCCTCCCGGTTCGTGATGAGGAGAAGGATGCGAGTCTCCTCTGCCCTGTCAGGGCACTGAGAGCTTATGTGTCCCGCTCATCGGTCTTCAGACAGACTGAGCAGCTCTTCGTTTTGTTTGGCGGATGCTCCAAGGGACTGGCCGCATCAAAACAGAGCCTATCCAGATGGATAGTCGACGCCTAAGTGCCTGCAGTGTCCTTTGGGTGTCAGAGCGCACTCCACGAGAGGCGTGGCCTCATCGTGGGCGTGGTATAGTGGGGTTACCGATATCTGTACGGCCGCGGGCTGGGCCTCACCGTCTACATTTATAAGGTTTTACAACCTAGAGGTTCCCGCCTTACAAGCCAAGCTTCTGTCGGTATAGAATTCAGTGCTATCTGCCCCGCTGTGCCGGCCCAGTTGCTGAGTTTCGCTTGTGCATCGCTCACTGAGCGATAAAACAGCTCCATGGGTGTTGAATAACCCGTACTGTTACCCAGTTCAGGCTAAACACGTTCACCCTGTCTCCGTGAAACACTGTTAACATAACTAGCTCCTGTAGGATGCTTTCATGATTTCATGATGCTTGCAGCCTCTCTTCTCCGACTCTCTGTGAGTCTATGATGATTATGCACTATATGAGCCCCGGGCTACTGCCCTTGGGACTTTGGTGTCGGATCCCAGTACGCACGGTGTTTTGCATTGTGTTCCCCATAGCGTAAGATATTACGCAGTACGAGAGATACTCTCGTAAGAGAACGTACTCGGTTACTAACGTAACCTCGGTTCTCTCTAGAGAGGGAACGAGTACTGCGTATCTTGCCGTGCATACACAGTTCTGGTTCGCTTCGGCGATGAAAACCAGTTGTACCAGCCTAATCGAGCTATGTTTATAGGGCGAGACCACGCTCTCCATTGGATATGTGTCACGCAGAGCCTCTCTCGATAGGCTGCTGCTGTTGCCGCAGGGCAGCCAATAGGCGCGCAAGCCGTCTTGCCTATGTATGCATGCTGCTGCACAGCGTTTTACATTAATTCAAAATTAAGGATAATTTTTGGCTTCAATATCTCGTGGAAAAGAGGTTTTCCCCATATTGTAAGATATTACGCAGTACTCGTTCCCTCTCTAGAGAGAACCGAGGTTACGTTAGTAGCCGAGTACGTTTAATTTTTTGCTAGCTTCAGCCTGATACAGTTATCATTTTCAAGTTCTGCGCCACGTTGTTTAAATGGCAAATACGTCCATTTGTGCGCCCATGGGCTTGTGGTCTGAAAACGAGGTGTATTCAGGCGCATTGTTGGAGCATTGCTATTTTGAGGCAACTGTATCCTGTGCCATTGACCAACAAAAACCTGGTCTAAAGTCAATGGCGCAGTATTTTTAATTTATTTTTTGTTATTTACAAAACGTGCTTACACTCTGCTTAATACACACACAGTGATGCACAGCAACACACAAACATGCTAAATATTAAAAATAAAAGGATTACAATGTAAAAGATTATTATTGTGTACATAAATTATGGTGGAATCCGGCTTGTCCGGTAGATGCTATGCTTGCGCACGAGCAGATCCGTTTCCTCTCTAGAGAAGCGTTCAGTTTTTACGCTTGTAAATTACGGCAAGTAAATAGCGAATCCGCCATGGCGCGAGTGCAACTGGCTTTTAAAGGGAATGGGAGATGAGACTGATTGGTTTACTGCACACCCAAAAACACACCCATTACTCATTAATAGAATAGGGATAATCCTTTAAGACCATCCCCCGGGCGTGCCGACCATTTTTACCATCGTTAAATTAGCAAAAGTGGATTCGGACACACCCTAAGTGTACTTGCGCCGTGCACTTTAGACCATGCGCTTAGATCGTTAAAATAGGGCTCTTTACAATAAAATTGTTTAAGTTAACATTATAGTTAATACACTAGTTTACATACACTAACAATTAACAGTATTTTATAGCATTCATTAATCAAGGATAAAGTTAAATTCTATACTTTATATGAAGAGTTCCAATGCAAAAACCTCTTAGTCCATCTGACATGTTTTCATTTAAATGAGCATTTTTTATCAGGCTCCTATGTTTAGGTTCAGTAATTTCACTTTAATGTCAATAAAAGGTTATTAGTTATTAAAATGCCTTATTTTCACAAATGGTACTTTTCATTTGTATTTAACAAATTTAAATAACAGTCTTTTGTTGCAAAACCAGCCAAGTCCGTGTATGTTTTTTTTTTTTGTTTTGTTTTTCAAAAACCTCCACCTCTTTGGACAACAAGACATAGTAAACAGTTGCAAAATCACTAAAGATCTAACTGGAAATTTTGCAAATGATGAAAGCAGATTTCTAAACGTAACAATGTTATTTTCTATTCTATATTTATATATATATATATATATATATATATATATATATATATATATTAAAACAATATATGTATACTGCGTTACAATAAACTGGGAATGGTCACAGCACTTGCATATTGTTGCCCTATTGTTAGTTTATTTGCTTCTATTGCTCTCCTCATTTGTAAGTTGCTTTGGATAAAAGTGTCTGCTAAATATTTAAATGTTAATGTAAATGTAAACAATGAAGAAACTTATCCACACAGTAGGGGGAGCTGTTATGCAAGTGACTGCCACGTCTTTCTTTTTCTGTCAGAGTTACAGCAGCACACACTGACTGAATACTGTTGTTTACATGCTTCTCGTGAAATTCTGCCATTGGCACTGTAACGATGGAAAAACTTGATAACAACTTGCAGCTCGTCATTTGAAAGCCGGCTCATACGCACACCGTCATTCATCTTGAGATTCATTGAGGCTGAGGCCTGAAGTACGCAATAGGGTACCGGCTTGTCCCTGGCTCCCTTTAAGCCTATTGAGGAGGTTCCAGTCAAGTTCCTGTCTCTTAAAGCGCTGTTCCTCCTTGCTAGTACGTCACTTAAAAGAATAGGAGATCTGCAAGCCCTGTCAGTTCGTGCTTGGAATTTGCACCTGGCATGGTGAAGGTGTTTCTTCATCCTAGGCCAGGTTACATTCCCAAGGTCCCCACTAATGTGGCTAGATCTATTGTGCTGCATGCCTTCTGTCCTCCTTCCTTCCGGGAACCAGACCAAGAAAAGAGCATATAAGCAGAGGATGAGCAAGTGGATAGCTGATGCTATCTCTCTTGAATATTAGCCGGCCGGACTACCTTCTCCAGTGGCAGTCCGAGCCCACTCGACTAGGAGTATGGCTGCCTCTAAGGCTCTTCTCTCAGGAGTTTCACCTAAAGATGTTTGTGATGGAGGCTGGTCCTCACAACACACATTCTTAAAGTTTTACAACCTGGACTTGAGCTCTACACCGGGGGCATAGGTGCTCTCATCTTAGTGCTTTTTTCAAATGATTTCACACTTGACAGTCACTTGTCATTATGGTGGCATGGGTATAAAGGTTCCCACAACGTCAATCGACCCAGCGCGAGTTCCCATGAAAGGGAACGCCTTGGTTACGACTGTAATCTTGGTTCCCTGAAGAGGGAATGAGATGCTGTGTCACCCTGGCATACCTCCTGCGTCCCTGTCAGTGACTTATTTCAGCCTATTGTAACCTAGTGTTGCACTGTATGGGCACGCTTTATATTTTCCTGGTTCATGAAGTCACCCGACTCTGATGTCTCGTCACACCATTGAACTGATTTCACATGTTCTTCACAACGCAATCACGTAGAGCATTCCCACAGCATCAAACAGCACAGCATCTAGTTCCCTTTTCAGGGAACGTCCTGGTTGCGTATGCAACCCACTGTAATTGGCGTGTGTGATTTGCATTACACACTCCGCCCTCACGGCGCGGGTATAAATACGGAAGTGGATACACGCACTAGTTGCTTTTTCGCTGAGGAGCCGAGCGTAACCCGGAGTCAGCGGTGGTCCAGCGGTAGTGGCAAGGGGACTATGTCCTCCGTTCCCTCCTTCAGGGAACAGTGGGTTGCATACGCAACCAGGACATTCCCTTTCAGTCGATAACGTCGGATGTAGTCAAGTCTACTGAATGGGGATAACCTTTGAAATCGCCACTAAAGCTGCCACCTTCCAGTGCCTAGACAAAAGCCTCCTGATGCCCCCGCAATTAAGGCGGGGAAGGACAGGGCTTAGGCCAACACGGCGACGAGCAGGCGGAGGAGCTGCCACCGGCGGCGGGTGGAGGCAGCAGCTGGCCGCCGGGGCAGGATGTGCCGGATGACCTCCGTCTGCGCTTGAGTGGCAGAGAACTGTTGGATGCAGTTCTCCACCGCGTCGCCGACCAGCCCAACCTGGGAAATTGGGGAGACCAGGAACCGAACCTTGTCCGCATCCGCCATGTCAATCAGTCTGAGCCAACGATGGCGCTCCTGGACTACTAAGGTGGACATCGCCAGACCGATCACGCATGCTACAACACTCCTGCCCCAGAGGGCGAGGTCGAATGCAGTGCGGTGCTCACCTATGAGCGCACGGTCTGGATTACCCTTGTGCATGCCATGGGTGCCCTGGCCTGACAGACCTGAAGCAACACCATGGCATGCAAGAGGAAGCGGCTTGCCCACAGGCTTTGTAAGCTCTGCCCATCGGAACGGACGAAAACTCACAGGCCTTAGGGGGGAGACGAGGATCCCCCAAAAGGCAGCGGCCACCGGACACAGGTGCACCTGTGTCGACAGACCGCTCCAATGGAGGGACACCTCGCAACCCTTCACCGTTCCTCCATCAAGGTTAGTGAGGGGGAAAAGCTATTCAGGCAGTTTCCGGCAGAGAAAGATGCTGTTCACCACCTGATAAGCTCTCCATGCATTTCGGGAAAGAAAGGCATTGGGGCGGCGAGCTGAGAACCGGCGCGGCCCACCCCAAGATACCAAACTCCAGATTCCAACCGAGACTGAACGGGACACGGTGGAGGTTCCACTCGAGCCCGGCAGCCCATTTCAGCATAGCTGACATTTCTGGATCTGGCTTGGGCAATGTTACACTCCCAGAGGGAGATAACACAGCCAAGTCGTCATTTCCAGAGGCCAGCTCATCCTCCGATGCTGCTATCGACATCTTATCCTCAGGGGGAACCCCCATTGAAACAGCTGATCAGTCCATTACAGAGGGACCAGTATGCTCAACAGGAATTCCATCGGCTGCAGTGTGATGGAGGAGTGAGGAGCCCACAGGGAATGGTTACCAGGCGAGACATCCATCAATATCCTCCGATCACCCATCCCACACGGCACACGGGGGTGGGGCATGGCAATGGGGACTCGCACTTCGCGGACGAAGACGAGTCTTGATCTCAACACCGCAACAGTCAAATTCCCGCAATAAGAACATGAACCATCCACAAAAGCTGCTTCTGCATGCTGAACATATAAGCACATATGCATACATATTTATATACATATAAACATATAGCCCAAACACATGATGCAACAATTGTGACCGTCAGAGAGGAAAAGGGAACGATCGCATCCAGAAACGCACAGGTGGAATGACATCTTTTAAAAGACGCAAATGCCCCCGTGTTGCTCTTTTAGAAAATAGGACCGTCACCAGTGCCGGAGTACACAGGGGAATGACCGCGGCAACACTGAACAAAGAACTGAAACAGTGAAGCACTCACTTTTCCGCCCTCTAACCAGCCGTCAACACACACAAACATAGAAATTTAGAAATTTGTTGCTGTTAAAACAGCAGTTGAGAGCTCAAAGCTCGCGATCACCGCTCCACTCGCGCTTGTAGAACACCAGGACCGGGAGAGTCTTCATGAAGAACACCGACACACTCGCTCGTTGTAAACAACAGCACTCTCAGAGACATCAAACGATCGGCTCCAAAGCGAAAGGCAACTAGTGCGTGCATCCACTTCCATATTTATACCCGCGCCGCGAAGGCGGAGTGTGTGATGCGAATCACTCACGCCAATTACATTGGCTTGTTCAATAGTACTCGAAGATGATAGGCTCTCTGACGCGATCCCCATTCAGTCGACGTCGACTACAATCAACGTTATCGACTGAAAGGGAACCAAGGCTACAGTCGGTTATTTGTTATCAAAATACAGTAAAGCAGTAATATTGTAAAATAGTATTACAACTTAAAAGAAATGTTTTCTATTTGAATGTATTTTAAAATGTAATTTATTTATGTGATGTCAAAGCTGAATTTGCAGCATCATTACTTCAGTGTCACATGATCATTCAGAAATCATATTTTGATTTGCTGCTCTAGAAACATTTCTTATTATTATTAATGTTGAAAACAGTTGTGCTGCTTAATATTTATTTTAGTATAAATAAACCTTTAGTAACTAGAAATTTCAAAAATACTGCACTTATTTTAAATATAATTATTTTGTAAGATACAGTTTTTAATGTCACTTTTGATCAATTTAACGTTTTCTTGCTGGGAAAAAAAAAGTTATTTAAGTGTTAACAGAGTTAGATATTAGGTTCCTCACATCAGTGTTGGTTGAAGGTATCCTCTACAGAGGAAAAGTGATCCTACTGCCACCTTTTTTTTTTTTTTGTAAAGAACCATTTACCTTAAAAGGTTATCATATTGTATCTGGCTTCAAAACCCTTTCTCGAACTGTTATTTTAAGATCCTCTAACAATAAGCAACCATCAATAGAAGACAAATGTTCGGCATGTGTACAGTACTATTTAGAGTTTGTTCAGTTGAAGACGAATGAGGTTAGCTGTATTTCTATGGCCTGTGGGAAAATCACCTTGAAAACTGCAATCCTGAGCCACCAAAACACATGTATGTGTGTGTCTTGGTCAGTGGAGCAAGACAATCCCTCCTCTGATCAATCTACGTAATATACTGTTTCAGCCTTGCTGTAACCTTCCTTTTCGCCCTATGATGTACAACATAAGTCAGAGAGGAGAGTAAAGTCAGAGAGGAAAAACGACACAGGGAGAGTTAAAATGAATTAATAGCTTGAGTGAACTGGCAAGGACAGTGATGGCTTAATAAAAGTACTGCTTAGGAAGAATGATGGGGCCTGGATTTTATTTTTTGTTGACTTTAAGTGGGTGTGGGGGTGCACAACACAGCTCTGAGGGGAATAGTTCAGAGAGAAAGCTGAACTCCAGGTAGCCCATTGAAAAATCACCTACACTAACCAAGGTTGCCAAGGTTTCAGGTTTGAAATAATTTTCTTATGCTCACCAAGGCTGCATTTATTGGATTGAAAGACAGTGAAAACAGTAATATTTTGAAATATTACAATTTAAAAGAACTGTTTTCTAAGTAATACATTTTAAAATGTAATTTATTAATGTGATGGTAAAGCTGAATTTTCAGCAGCCATAGTCTTCAGTGTCTCATGAACCATCAGAAATCATTCTGAAATGCTGATGTGCTGCGCTAGAAACATTTCCTCTTATCAGTGTTGAAAACAGTTGTGCTTCCTAATATTTGTGTAGAAAAAGGACACTTTTCCAAGATTCAGTTTAAAAAAAATAAAAGAAAAAAAATAAAAACCTTACTGACCTAAAAACCCAAGCATGATACAGCCATTTAACACCTATAAGATGAACTGAAACACTGCCCGTGAGCCCCACTGGGAGGTGCAAGCTAATAGCAGTCAATCATTGTGATGGCTTTGGCTCTAGGGTTTTAGAATGACCAAAAGCAACATTTAAAATAATACAGTGGAGTATTTGCTGATGATATCATACAAACATCAATACATTTTTTTGATGGTGCAAAAAGACCTTGGGCTGAGAAACGTTTTAACATGCAAAAACATGCATTCATTGACATGGAAACATCCCTCCATATCCAGACAGAATTTAACACGAGCTTTAACTTACATTTATACTTTTAGCTGACGCTTTTATCCAAAGCGACTTACAATTGCTATATTTCAGAGGTCGCACGCCTCTGGAGCAACTAGGGGTTAAGTGTCTTGCTCAGGGACACATTGGTGTCTCACAGTGGATTCGAACCCAGGTCTCTCACACCAAAGGCATGTGTCTTATCCACTGCGCCATCATCACCATATGGGCCAAATGTTTTAGGTAAGTAAGTTTTTTGTTTGTTTTTTGTTTTAAACTGAATCGTGGAAAAGTATCCTTTTACTAGACAAATATTAGGAAGTCCAACTGTTTTCAACACTGATAAGAGGAAATGTTTCTAGCGCAGCACATCAGCATTTCAGAATGATTTCTGATGGGTCATGAGACACTGAAGACTATGGCTGCTGAAAATTCAGCTTTACCATTACCACATTAATACATTACATTTTAAAATATATTACTTAGAAAACATTTCTTTTAAATTGTAATATTTCAAAATATTACTGTTTTCAATGTCTTTCAATACAATAAATGCAGCCTTGGTGAGCATAAGAAAATTATTTCAAAACTGAAACCTTCAAATAGTTGTAACTCTTACAACTAAGAACATTACTGCTGATACAGAGCTACAGTAACAGAACCTTGTGCTCCAAGCGTTCTTTCTTTCTCACTCCTTTCCTTTCTTCTCTGCAGAGAGCTTACCATCTCTAACTTGTGTTTGACATGATGGCAACTTTTTGACTTTTGTTCTGCTCTTACCTCCAGCTGAAGTTTGCTCAGCTGGATTTGTAAATGTGTTTACTCCCCGAGCTTTGACATCCTTTGACATCCTTCAAAATCAGGGCCATGTTTATCTTTCCTCGGGATAGAAACTCTTCTTTCTTTTCTTTATTCACCCTCACTTTTATTCCTTCTTGAGAATCTACAAGGTCAATCTCCTCTTTTATTACCAGTACATGAATTCACAATAGACCACACCTCCCACAAGACAGAAACCAGGAAGTTCCAATATTGACCATGACTAGTGCTTTGTTTATTGTGTGTGAACATTGATCTGGCCCAGACACCCCAGGCTGCTTAAGATGGCTGACATTTCTCACAATATAATGCTAAAATATTGCACCACACAACAAAATATATTTTAAAAGATGGCCCTCAAGAACATACAAATACTTTTTTGTATACTGTATATAAATAAAAACATACATTTTTAAATGTAATATAATTTAAAAAAAATCGGAATTTATACTTTTGTTCAGCAAGTATCACAGTTTGCACATAACTATTTGGCTATTTAACTTTGTTCAACATTTATAATAACAAGAAATGTTTCTTAAGCACCAACTCAGATTATTTTCACATTCTCTATTAAACAACATTCAAAGTGATGTGCGATTTGTTGGAATCAGAAAAAAAATGACTGAGCAATACCACCAAATTTGGCACACACCAAATATCTATGGACAAAATATGTATTCCATTTTTTTTCCATGATAACACAATTGTTTGATTAACATTAATAAAACAGACAGCATATTAAGACCTACTGCAGATCTAATATAATGTTACACATCAGATTTTTTTCCCCAAGAGTTAACCAAATATTAATTTAAGGCATTACAGATGTCTGTTTGAATACTCGCCAAGACAGATATTGAAATACTGTAATTCTGTGTGAATGTGTAGGCTATATTGGGATTGCGCGCTGTCTGAGCCGTCTTTGTGCGCATGCTTCGGATTGTCAGTCAGTGTGAGTAGGATCCTTTTGTTTACAACAGCATGAGTTTGAAAACCACATTTCATTGGTTCAGACTCATGCCATCGAGCATTCGCTATGAATATTTACAACTTTGGAATGCTGCACTTTACAACGATACCAAACGTGCTGAGGGAAAGCGCCAGTCTTTAAGAAGCGAGCAGAGTAAAGCCTGCGCACATTCCGACTCATTTTGCCAAAACTGCAGCAGAACAATCCAAAATTGCATTAAATAACAGTACAATTCACTGAAAAGATGTATGTCTACCCTCACAGCCTCGCTTGCATTCCCGTTAAAAATAAAAAAAATGGCGCTGCGGTGAATAAGGTCTAGTGGCACCCCCTTACCGTATAACAGTGAAAACATGGAAAGCCGGAAAATTCTGTAAAATGGCAGGGAAGCATTGTCTCATAAATGATGGAAATTTCCAACAATGATGGGAAAAAAGTTAAGTGCGCTCTTATTTAAGATAATATATTTAATATAGGTTAGTATTAAGTATACTTTTTTTATATTTTAAGTCAACAAATCATTAAGCTGTGAACACTAAATAACTGAACCCTATCTTTGTATGATTTTAAGGGCCAAACTTTGCAGATAATATTAAACCAAACCTATTAAGCATGAACAAAGGGTCTTTCAGTGACTCTTGCCCTTCTGCTTCTTTTCCCAGGCTAAATTACCTGACAGGCTGACCGATCGGTTGATCTGGGAATGGAGAGAAATGACTTTTTCCTATAAGTAAATGATTTGCAGACATTCCCCTCTCTTTCACTTTCCTCTCCATAGCATTTTTTCATGTGTGGTCAAATGTGTGTAGTGAGGGCTTATGGGACATAGTTGCCAAGAATAAATACGATAAATATACAGTGCCATACTGTTCACCTAACTTAATGATGACATTTAGATAATGGCAAGACACTACAGTTCAAATCATTGCAGTGGTGGAAAGGTTGTTCAGTGCAATGCAGGCAATCTCACCAATTGGCCATTTTATTGTTTATCTATTGTTCTTTTAATGATTTTGGGAAGTACATGTTTCCCACAGGCATATTTTAAAATCTAACCAAAAAAATAAAATAAAAATAGAATAAATGTAGTATAAAATGTAGTATAATCAATGTTACATTGAAACTGTTAGAATGTATGATTCATGTCATCCACTCAAAGCAACACAGTTTGTATAATAGAAGTGTTTAACAAATACGCTTTAAAACAAATGAATCTTTGTCCTTGCAGAACAGCTCCCCAAAATTTCCATGCAATCATGTTTCTTTTCAGCATTTTACAGCCAGGGGAATTCCAGGGTGGGAGGGCATGTGTTAACGTGACGGGGCTCATGAAAACCCCCCAAAAAAGAATGATAAAAAAAGAGGCTTTCCTGTGTTTATTTCACTGAGACCCCAAGCCTGACCTCTGCCATCTGTGTGTGCAGTTAACAGGCAACCTACACCTCTCACACTCTCTCAACACAAAAGGTCAGAAATGGAGCACTAGTTAACATGTCAACTGAGTGCCTCCGTGTCGTCAAGCTTTTTAGGAGTGAAATTCATGGCCTAATTACTATGATTACCAAGCAGTTTTTAGATCAGCCCTGGATAGAAATCATTCTCTCTCTCTCTGGATAGGACAATCATTGTATTGACTTTGAATGTCAAACTCTCTTTATCTTACAAATAGCCAAGCCCCCTTCTTTTTTTTTTTTTTTTTTTGCAAACAATAATTTTGATTAATTAAAAGCCTGAGGCAACAAATCGTAAACTGTTTCTGAAAAAATTACACAATAATTCTGAATTGTAGATTAGTACATCTGTAAATGTTAAGAAACAATGGTTTGATCAGAGTGACTTTTAGACCTCTTTCGCACTATATAAACTGGAACATTATGCATCTGGGTACTTTTCTTTTCTTTTTTACATGATTTTAATAGTTTTTAAAGATCAGCATATTATATGAATCTATCTTGGGAACTAACCTGAGGTTATGGTGACCAGACATGTACGGTTCACTAAGGCCCCGTTTACACCTATTAAGACGCGTTTTCGTTGATCGGATTACAAGTGGACAACGCTAAATATAGCTTTAAAAGGTGTCTAAAACGGTTTGGTGCTTGTCCACTTTTGACCACTTCCAGAGGTAACCGGATTGCTTTCATGGTGTAGATGCTAATGTGGTTAAATGTGTTCAAACAACCACAGAAAGGGCACTTACTCTCCTCCGACTCGTCCGACGTCGGAGGGGTGTGGAGGAACTCAACAGGGTTCAATTTTAAGGGAACTCAACTGGAGTAGAAAGGCGCACGTATCCAGTCCATAGGAGGGGAATGGCGCAGCAAGCCGACACTTGAACCGGGCTCACGGTGAAACTGGCTTCATGAGAAGGGAGCCCACGGGAAGCAGCGGTTCAACTAGGTGTCGTCCAGCCCCCAACTCTAGAATCTGTTTTAGCAAAGCATATCGTCAACGCCCAGGCGGAGCACTTTACACTCATCATAGAGGAGCTCAACACCTAAGTGGACATGTTGCATCTCGGATTTTTACCGAAATGAAGGCAAGCACTAGTGCGACTTTGCATGGAAACAGCCTTCCCTCTCTGCTGAATTCCAACAGATATTTGTAGAGCTGGTCTGAGGTCTATGGCTTGCGTTCTGTACACGTCCAAGCGAACGGACAGAGAAGCCAGGGCTGGATCTGCCTCCTCCAGGGCAGCGCTTGCAGGCTCACCACCTGCTCCTATTACGGGAGAGGTAGGAACCTTGGGCACAATCCGAGCCGGGGTCTCAGCTTGTGAGAGTTAGCCGGCCCGGACTCCAGGCACAATACGTTGACCGAAAGTGAGCAAGTCCCTACCCTCTAGTAGAGACCACGCGAGCAGGAGAACTGATATAACAGAATTTTTAACTCACTGCCTGCAGTGGCTCAGGGGCGGTCTCTGCAGTGCATCGCACCAGGGACAAGGCACAAGAGGATAAAGAAGGACGCAAGGATTTACAAGACCAAGACCAGAGGTTCAGGTGTGATAGCCACCTGAACCTCTGCGTTCAGATGTAAGACCGCCCGGAATCTCCGGGGGAAGAACGCGTGTGCCATCGTGCCCCGTCCCCTGAAAAGAGTTTTCAGGGGAAGTCAGGAAGGCTGTCGATGGGAACCAGGTCTAGTTGGGCCAATAAGGGGCAACTATGAAGACCTGTTCCTCTCCTGACTTGGCACGTAGGTGCAAGCGACGGGCGCAAAAAGACAGGAGCATTGCTCAACACAACATGTAAAGATCACTGGGCTTCAGGAGCATTTTCTGCTCAGCACTTGAGTGTGATAAGCTCTCCATGCATTTCGGGAAAGAAAGGCATTGGGGCGGCGAGCTGAGAACCAGCGCAGCCCGCCCCAAGACACCAAACTCCAGATTCCAACCGAGACTGAACGGGACACGGTGGAGGTTCCACTCGAGCCCGGCAGCCTCGGCGGCCCGTTTCAGCATAGCTGATAATTCTGGATCCGGCTCGGGCAACATTGAACTCCCGGTGGGAGACAATGCAGCCGAGTCATCATCTCTAGAAGTCAGCTCACCCTCCGATGCTGCAATCGACGTTCTGTCCTCCAGGGGAGCCCCGAGTGAAACCGCTGGTCCACCCATTACAGATGGACCAGCAGACAACACAGGAGGCTCCAGTGGTTGCAGTGGAAGGGAGGAGTGAGGAGCCCACAGGGAATGGTTACCGGGCGGGAGATCCAACACTATCCTCCGGTCACCCATCCCACACAGCACCCCTGCAGGGTGGGGCATGGTAATGGGGACTCGCTCTCCGCATTTAACGAAGGTGAGTCTCGCCCTCAACACTGCGACAGTCATGTTCCCACAGTGAAAACATGAGCTGTCCACAAAAGCTGTCTCAGCGTGCTGTATGACCATCAGAGAGAGACAGGGAACGACCGCACCCATAAACGCACGGGCGGAATGACATCTTGAAA
Source organism: Siphateles boraxobius (assembly GCF_051911475.1). Classification (NCBI taxonomy): domain Eukaryota; kingdom Metazoa; phylum Chordata; class Actinopteri; order Cypriniformes; family Leuciscidae; genus Siphateles; species Siphateles boraxobius. The sequence goes on along the minus strand of NW_027508766.1, from coordinate 11,428,902 downwards.
AAGACGCAAAACCACCCGTGTTGCTCTTTCAGAAAATAGGACCGTCACCAGTGCCGGAGCACACAGGGGAATGACCGCGGCAACACTGAAAAGAGAACTGAAACAGTGAAGCACTCACTTTTCCGCCCTCTAACCAGCCATCAACACACACAAACTTTTAGAAATTTGTTGCTGTTAAAACAGCAGTTGAGAGCTCAAAGCTCGCGATCACTGCTGCACTCGCGCTGTAGAACACCAGCACTGGGAGAGTCTTCCTGAAGAACACCGACACACTCGCTCGTTGTAGACAACAGCACTCTCAGAGACATCAAACGATCGGCTCCGAAGCGAAAGGCAACTAGTGCGCGCATCCACTTCCATATTTATACCCGCGCCGCGGGGGCGGAGTGTGTGATGCGAATCACGCACGCCAATTACATTGGCTCGTTCAATAGTACTCGAAGAGGATAGGCTCTCTAGCGAGATCCCCATTCAGTCGACCGTCGACTACGTCTGACGTTTTCGACTGAAAGGGAACGGGATAATATGTTGTGGCTAAATCATTTTGTTGAGGTAACGACATCCTTATGTTGTGGTGTGTTGTGAAGTTGAAGATCCTGTATGTTGAGGGATAGGGATGTAACGGTATGAACATTTCATATCACAATTATAGTGATTACAATTATATGACCAAAATTATCACGATTATCAATATCACGGTTTTCTTAAAATGCGAAAAAAAACGGTTAAAAAGAACTGATACGCACACTGAAAACATTTCAACAGGTTTTATATTTGGAAAACAACAAATACAATTAGCAGCTCTATGCACTTTTTTGTAAGCATACACATTAAATTATAACTGTCGTCAATAGCAACGCATTATAACAGCGCACATCTCTTCTATCACTGCGGACGTGCTCTCTCGTTAAAATGCTATTATAAATGAGGTTAGTGGATAATTCAGCAGCAAATGTTATTACAATGAGAAAAAAAATTAGTTTGGAACAAATAAAAGGTTGAATGTTCCACATTGCTCTTTGTATTGTTATAAAATACATTGATGAAAAACAAATAAATATATTTACATATACTATAAAATGAAAAGACATGTATTTATGTCTTTTCACTTCTACCTGTCAGGCAGGTAGCTAACATAAAAATATTTTTGCTAGATTACCTGCTGCAAAATTACACCATTTGTGCAAGACAAGTAGAGCTATTTTATCCAGTGTAATTTATCACTTAGCCAACCACTATCTTGTTTTTTCTTATCCTCCTCTTCCTTTCTCTTCTTTCTTTTCTGGCTTCCTGAAGCACAATTTCGCTTCATGATAACTGTCGAGGAGGTTTGTATTTGCCTGCAACAGAGATCACGTGGTTGGCTGGCTGCTGTCAGCGACTACTGAGAGGGGCCCCCTTGAGGGGATCCCGATAACAGTGTCATTGCACTTTACTGCATTGACTATCAAAGGGTTTTTTTCATTTTATTCTTAAACGGTCGTTGTCTTGCAATTGCTTGGTTTGCCTGCCTTGTCGCGACGGGCCTGCAGACGAAACAGCCTCATACAAAAAGGCATCAGACATAAATGCATCGGATGAAACGGCATCAGACAAAACAGCCTCACATAAAGGCATCGGACGAAATGGCATGGTTTCCATGCAACAACAAAAGTGAAAATCAGCAAAGAAATAGCTACAGTTGCTGAATGCCCCTTTAAATAAGCACATTTAGTTTCATATTTGTTAAAATATTATAATATTTATTATTATTATGTGTTCAAGCACGAAGTGCTGAAAACCTATTGTAATTGCTATTTGAAAAAAAAAATTCCCCTAAAACGAATCGTGCAGCCCAACCCGTAAGGCCCAGAGACTTGAAACTCGGCCAGATGGTAGGCCTCAATTTGGGGACAACCTATCAGAGTATGAACCCGATTGGCCCATAGGTGGCGCTACAGCAACCGATCGAAATCTATCGTCGCGGGCCTCGAGAGCGCCCCCCCCCCCCCCCCGCGGATCGCTAATCCGAGAGACCCCCGATTTTGAACGGCTGTAACTCCCGACCTAGACCAACTAGATTCTTGAGGGATAGCTTGTTGGAAAGAGCTCTCCTCATCTAGCTTCGATTCGAGTTTAGTGCGATTTGGCATGGGCATTCCCGAGATATAAGCCCCAAAAGATATGCCTTTGAACTCTCATAACTCTGGGCCCCAATCGCCAACCAACACCGTGATGGTCTCGTTCAACAGGACTCCTCAGACACTATCTATGTTCTTAGTTTCAGAGTTTTTCACTTCCTCGTTCCCGAGATATAAGTGAAAAACCAAATTTCCATTCATTCATTTCAACTCTACATAGGCTGTAATACCACTGTTGTCCACTAGAGGGAGCAGTAGGATTATACATGTTTAATCTTTTTATCAGCTTTCAGCATTGGCTAACAAACAAATGCTTAAAGCTATTTTTTAATTAGTTTTATATGATTACATCACAAAGAAATATGTGAAATGCTTATAGACCATTAAAAGAGATTTTCACAATAACATATCCCTAAATTATCCCATAATAACATATAACTAAATTAGATTTTATCAACTATAGTACACTAAATTAGATTTTCACAATAACATCCCAAAAGTGTGTGTGTGTGTGTGTGTGTGTGTGTGTGTAAGCATGCATTATTGAGTGAACATGACAATTTGAGACATTTTTTTCAATAAAATTATATGATTAAAATGAAAACTAAAAATTGCGTTTTAAATGGGAAACCTGTAATAAGCATTTTTTTTTTACCTACCATTTATTTCAAATATCTATAGCTATAACAAAATGTGTTTAAGCATTTTTATTAGAGTTAATATGAAAAATGTGCCATTAAAAAATACATGGAATCAAACCAAGTCATAGAAAACAAAACTGTATTTTATTGCCAGAATAATACAATGTTTTTTTTTAAACAATGCATATGAAAATAAGTAACATTAACAATCAATTAATTTATTCAAGTTCAATTGTTTGCATATTGAAGAATGCCTCTGTGGTATCATTTCATTCATTTAAATTTTTTGCACATATAAAAGAAGAAAAGTATTTGCATTAATATATGTTCAAAACTATATTGCATATTGCTCTTGATCGGAATCTATCGTCGCGGGGCTCGAGAGCGCCCAACAAAACGTATATCTCCGATTTCATTTCCGCCATGATAGATTTTCCGCCATTTTCAATTTTGTCAAAAAACTTTGCATTTTACTTTTGCAAACTAGTCCCTGCTTTTTCGCCCGATCGGAACCAAACCAGTGCAGAAATGTTCTCTGGAGTCTGAATATCAATAATTATTGAAAAAAAAGTTGAAATTTTGATTCAGGGTTGCTAGGGGGTTCAAAATGAACATTGTGGGCGGAGCCTATTTTACTAAAATGGCTATAACTCCAGAAGTAAATGAGATAGCTTCACCAAACTCAGTACACCTGTGAATGAGTTCATTCTGAGGTTACAGTAAAACAATCGCGTCTATCTAACACTAGGTGGCGCTATAACATTAAAAAAACAACAAAAAAATGACTATGACCATCTGACCGTTAGTGCAATTGACTTGAAAACTGGTATGCAGTGTCTTGGTCCAAGGCCCCATGTATGTCTATGAGGAAATTGGCGTAACTTAAAAAACATGGCTGCCATTGGCCAATGAATTTGAGCACCTATTAGACAAGGTTAACGAGGCCCATCAGAACGAAACTCTATGGGCATGTTCAACTCATGGCCCAAGAGGTCTGTAGGAGTTTTGAAAGAAATCGGCCACTAGTTGGCGCTAACGAGTTTTACGGCTCTGTAATCACGTGGTGTTGCACACATCCCCACAATATGCATATCATTTGATAGATCTCCTCATACTGAACAACTTTGCCTCTTGAACCATTGCTGTCAATAAAATTGTTCATTACATATTCACGAATATGTTAAAAACCTATTTTTGCGAACTAGTCCTAGGTTTTTCGCCCGATCGGAACCAGACCAGTCTAGGACAATTCTATGGACTCATTAGATCAATAATTATTGTAAAAAAGTTCAACTTTGTCTTTTGGTTTGCTATAACAGGGTCATTTAGAAAATGGGCGTGACAAAATACACTCAAAAGCCTATAAATCATAAATAAAAAATCAGAACTTCAGAAAAATTGATGAGCATATGTGTCATAACAATGTGAAGAAGCATGCAAAGTTTCATGGAGATCGGACCATAGGTGGCGCTATAACTGTTAAAAAGCTTTAAAACCATATATTTCCTATGGTAAATTGCCTGTATTGGCTGTAAATGGTATTTTCCATCTATGATCATATAATTTTCAAATCATAATGTTTAAAACCAGTGCAGTACAATTCTCTGGAATCTCTAGATCAATAATTATCAAAAAAGGTATAACTTCTTCATTTGGATGGCTATAATAGGGTGTATAACAGCCAATAAGTGGTATTTTACTGCCCCCTGCTGTCATTTCATCATACTACTCCCTAATATTGTTATATATAATTCATATTTAGACTTTATAAAATCATTATTTTAACATCTACAATGACATTTTGTTAAAATTCATGTAAATTCACAGGAAGGCTGAAAACGAAAGTATAACGTTAGGCCACGCCCTCCCAGTACAAATTCACTCATAACTCGAAAACGGAAACTCCCTGCACGCTCAAATTTGGATGGTAAGGTCCTCTATTGGGCCTTGATCGAACACTATCGTCGCGGGACTCGGGAGCGCCCCCCGCGGATCGCTAATTTGAGAGACCCCCGAATTTGAACGGCTGTAACTCCCGACCTAGACCACCTAGATTCTTGTGGGATAGCTCGTTGGAAAGGGCTCATCCTCACCTAGCTTCGAGTTTGGTGCGATTTGGCCTGGGGATTCCCGAGATATAAGCCCCAAAATATATGCCTTTGAACGGGCATAACTCCCGGCCCCGATTGGCCACCAACACCGGGATGGTCTCGTTCAACAGGGTTCCTCGGACGCTATCTAAGTTCTGAGTTTCAGATTTTTTCACTGTCTCGTTCCCGAGATATTTAAGTGAAAAACCAAATTTCCATTAATTCATTTCAACTCGATATAGGCTGTAATACCACTGTTGTCCACTAGAGGGAGCAGAATGATTATACATGTTTAATCATTTTATCAGCTTTCAGTATTGGCTTACAAACAAATGCTTAAAGCTATTTTTTTTAAATTAGTTGTATATTATTACATCACAGAGAAATATGTGAAATGCTTATAGACCATTAAAAGAGATTTCAAAAATAACATACCCCACACGTGTGTGTGTGTGTGTGTGTGTGTGTGTGTGTGTGTGTGTGTGTGTGTGTGTGTGTGTGTGTGTGTGTGTGTGTGTGTGTGTGTGTGTGTGTGTGTGTGTGTGTGTGTGTGTGTGTGTGGAGTTAACATGAAAAACTGGTTTGTTTTAGTACAGAATACTGGTGAAACCAAGTTGTTTAAAATGAAAGTGAGCCAATAAGTGGTCTTCTACTGCCCTCTGCTGGCCATTTTACTTCTTAAAGCTATTTTTTTTTTATTATGATGGACTGGTAATATACTTTAATATTATTAAACTATATTACCTAAATATTCAACTAAACTAAATTAGATTTTATCAACTATATTACACTAAATTAGATTTTCACAATAACATCCCAAAAGTGTGTGTGTGTGTGTGTGTGTGTGTGTGTGTGTGTGTGTGTGTGTGTGTGTGTGTGTGTGTGTGTGTGTGTGTGTGTGTGTGTGTGTGTGTGTGTAAGCATGCATTATTGAGTAAACATGAAAATTTGAGAAATTTTTTTCAATAAAATTATATGTTTAAAATGAAAACTAAAAATTTCGTTTTAAATGGGAAACCTGTAATAAGCATTTTTTTTTACCTACCATTGATTTCAAATATCTATAGCTATAACAAAATGTGTTTAAGCATTTTTATTAGAGTTATTATGAAAAACGTGCCATTAAAAAATACATGGAATCAAACCAAGTCATAGAAAACAAAACTGTATTTTATTGCCAGAATAATAAACTTTTTTTTTCAAAACAATGCATATGAAAATAAGTAACATTAACAATCAATTAAATGTATTCAAGTTCAATCGTTTGCATATTGAAGAATGTCTCTGTGGTATCATTTCATTCATTTCAATTTTTTGCACATATAAAAGAAGAAAAGTATTTGCATTAATATATATTTAAAACTATATTGCACATATATATATATATATATATATATATAATCCGACCTCCGGCTTGGAACAGCTGTAACTCCCTACCTAGACCACCTAGATTCTTGTGGGATAGCTTGTTTGAAAGGTCCCGTCCTCGTCTAGCTTCACAAAGAAATATGTGAAAAAAACAACAACAACATTTGTGTGTGTGTGTGTGTGTGTGTGTGTGTGTGTGTGTGTGTGTGTGTGTGTGTGTGTGTGTGTGTGTGTGTGTGTGTGTGTGTGGTGTGTGTGTGTGTGTGTGTGTGTGTGTGTGTGTGTGTGCGTCTGTAAGCATATGTCTACATATGAGTGCAAAAGGACCTGTGAAAACTTTTTATTAATAAGTATAATGGCCAGCAGAGGGCAGTAGAAGACCACTTATTGGCTCACTTTCATTTTGACAGACCTGATTTTCACCAGTATTCTGCACTTAAGCAAACCTGTTTTTCCATGTTAACTATTATAAGACAATTATTTTTTTATCAAAGTATATCACGTCATTGCTATTGACACTTCACAACAATGCTAGCAATGTGGTAAATCATGGTAAATCACGATAGAAACATGGTAAATCATAGTAAATAATACTATTACATGGTGTATCATGGCAAATAATGCTAGCAGTGTGATGAATCATGGTAAATCATGCTACAATCCTGGTAATGCATTCTAGAATGTGGTATATCATGATAAATCATCCTATAACATGGTAAATCATGGTAAACTGGTAAATCATGCTAGAATAATATTAAATCATACTGGAATGTGTTCAATTGTGGTAAACCATGCTAGAGCAGGGTAAATCATGGTGAATCATACTGGAACTTGGTATATCATGGTAAACTGTGGTAAATCATGCTAGATTCATAGTAAATCATACTGGAACATGGTAAATCATGCTAAAACATGTTCTATTCCATCTATGATGTCAGTGGTTAAATGCTTGCTACATAAAACTTAATGTCTTTTGATGCTTGTGTGGTTAAAAATGTTAAATGCCTTAACTGCTTGAACACCGCTAAATGCTGCTTGCAGCTTTAATTATTATTATTATTATTATTATTATTATTATTATTATTATTATTATTATTATATTATTATTATTAAAAAAAATTCCATGTTGATTAAGAAAAGTGAAAAGCATGAGTAAGATAGGATGCACAATATATGGATCAGACATGATTTTGACCACTTAAATAAGTTTTGTTTTGTAGAAAGCCTTTCTTTAAAGGGAATTTCGTTTGTGCATAATAAAACATATCTGCAACATTTCAAGTTCACGGATAATTGTGCGTGCATGTATTAATCATTATGATACTAAAATCATAATAAAGTAGGCTATACTACAAAGAATCAGATGAGCCCAGAATATGAACGCAACGCGTTTAATTAAACGTATAGCATTTTCCTCCCATAGAAAACTATTATAAAACGCATAATGCAGATTACAATGTTCCCTTATTATGTCGAAATAGCAAGTTATTATGTCGAAATAACAAGATATTATGTCGAAATAACAAGATATTATATCGAAATAACATTATGTTGAAAAATAACGACTTATTATGTCGAAATAACGAAATGTGTTGAAATAACGACTTCATATCTGGAAAAAAAACAAGATAAGTTCCCTTTTAAGGGAACTCGAGCTGCGTTGAGACGTGGTGGGAACGCTCTGCGTGATTGCGTCGTGAAGCACGTGTATAATCAGTCCAATGGAAGAGCTAGACGTCATAGGCGGGTGACGTCATAGACCAGGAAGCTATAAAGCACACCTGAAAACAGACTTCTGCTCCTTCAGCAAGCGATCTGTGTATTCTGTCCTTGTCATATTTATTGTTGTCTGTCAAGTTGCAATATATATATATATATATATATATATATATATATATATATATATATATATATATGGCAAAAGAGAGCAAGCAGCTTTGTGTTGTTCCCTGCCCACGTTATATCACGGGTTGGGACACACACATCAGCTTTCTGGTACTATTTGGGAGTGGAGCATGCCACAGTCAGTTCTTGAGTGGGCTGACTGTGAGCATTGCGAGAAGCTGTCCGTGGGGACGCTCCGCTCTCGACACTTTGGTGTCGAGATCGTGGAATAAGCCGGTTTCTATTTTATGTGTTTAATGCCCAAACGTCTAACTATAGTAATGCTATGGGTATTAAGTATTATGGTATGACAGTTCCTCGGGTTAAAGAGACGCTTGCTAGCTTTCTCTCTCCCGAGGCGGCGTCATCATTTTTAACCCCTACGTTACCCACCAGCCATCTTAAATAAATAAATAAAAATTTTGTTAGGCAGCACTGGTGGGTGAATTAGAAAGACACTGATGAATGTGAGGTTGTCAGCACTGACGCTATTCGAGAATTGCGTCGTGCAAAAACAGATAAACTATACTGGGGAGGGACGGTTTCGAGAAATCGTTTCTCCTCTGCGTCCTCTGGGGGGCGACTCTCTGAGGAGGGTCGCAGCACGGCCAGTTCGGTTGTTTTCCTGCTGGTGGCCACGGAGTGATATATATATATACGTTTTTCTGATTTAAAAATAAAGAAAAATAAGATAAAATTATGTCTGTTCTTCTGGACGCTCCGCTTTCAAAAAAACTTCCAGAGGTTTCTTCCTCACCAATCTAATGTTCCTGAGACTGCTGGGCGGAGCAGTCTCGGTCTACTAAGCTCCTCGCAGCACAGAGTGCAAAACGAGCATCGCCATTTGGGTCCTCCACAATTAAGGGGGACTTGGGTGGCGGTAGCAGTCTAGCCAGTTAGAGATATGCAAGATCTGAGGACTATTTTATCTCTAAAAAATCTTGGACAAATAGGAAGCCCTGACACCGAGGCTATCAGGCTTCTAAAGGGTGGTCCCCTCCGGGGTAGGGATGGTTTTGAGAAATCGTTTCTCCTCGGCGCCCTCTGGGGTGCGACTCTCTGAGGAGGGTCACAGTGCTGGCAGTTCGGTTGTTCCCTGCCGGTTCGCCGTTCAGGGCACCGAGGTGTCAGCGTCCCCATACGATCCTCCGAGGAGGGTCGTAGGAACTAAGTTATTTAGAGGTAGGCAAGATCTGAGGATTGTCGTCATCTCAATAAAGCTTAGACAGGAAATCCTGTCGTAAAAACGAGGCTATCAGGCTTCTGAGGGCTCCACCGAGGCAGGGACGGTTTTGAGAAATCGTTTCTCCTCGGCGCCCTCTGGGGTGCGACTCTCTGAGGAGGGTCGCAGCGCTGCCAGTTCGGTTGTTACCTGCCGGTTCGCCGTTCAGGGCACCGAGGTGTCAGCGTCCCCATACGATCCTCCGAGGAGATCGTAGAACGGTCAGTTCGGTTGTTCCCTGCCGGTTCGCCGCTTCAGGGCACCACTAGTGACTGTTCAACCAAATCCAGAGGCCAGTCTTGAGAGACTGGTTCCCCTAGTAGAATTTCTGGCAGCGTGGAAACTACTGCGACATATTTCTCGGTGGGTCCTGCACACTATAGAAAAGGGTTCAGAATTTGGTTCTTGTCCGCCCAGATTTCTAGGGGTCCTCCCCACTGTGGTGGACCCCGAGCAGGCTTTGGTTATGGAGCAGGAAGTACTGACACTTCTGCAAAGGAGCTGTAGAAGGGGTTCCTCCTCCCGACAGACAGTCAGGGTTTTACTGCCATTACTTCATTGTTCCAAAAGAGGATGAGGGGTTGCGTCCTACTCTAGACCTGCATCAATTAAACAGCAGGTTTCAGAATCTTAAGTTCAAAGTAAGCAAAAAATGCTTATGCTAAATATGTGTCACAGACTCAGTCCGAGGACTGGTTTGTCACAATAGACTTAAAGGACGCTTACTTATCTATCCATCCTCATCACAGGAGATTCCTGAGGTTTGCTTTCAGGGGCGAAGCATACCAGTATCGGGTTCTTCCTTTCGGCCTAGGTTATCACCCCGCACCTTTTACAATATGCGTGGATGCAGCTCTGGCTCCTCTGAGATTCCAGGGCATTCGCGTATTAAATTATATCGACGATTGGTTGATTTTAGCTCAGTCCGAGCTTTTGGCAGTTCAACATCGAGATGTCGTTCTGTCCCACATAAGGGGGTTGGGGTTGCGGCTCAACACCAAAAAGAGTGTACTCCTCCCAGCTCAGAGGATCACTTTTCTAGGTGTATTATGGGATTCGACAACAATGCAAGCACGTCTGTCTCCTGCACGTATTTCTGCGATTCTCACAGCCGTAAAGAATGTAAAACTAGGTCAGTCACTCACTGCAAAACAGTCTCTGAGACTGTTGGGGCACATGGTAGTTGCGTCCAACGTAGTTACTTTTGGCCTTCTGTACATGAGACCCCTGCAGTGGTGGCTCGGGACCAAGGGGTTTTCTCCGAGGGGAAATCCGTTTTCACATGATCAAGGTCAAGCGGCTATGCCTTCGTGCCTCGGTCATGTGGAAGAAACCTTGGTTCCTCGCCCAGTGCCCAGTGCTGGGGGCTTCTTGTCGACGCGTCACGCTATCAACGGATGCTTCCCTCACAGGATGGGGGGCGGTCATGAGTGGCCGCTCGGTGAAAGGTCTTTGGCTGGGGCTCATGGCAGTTGCTTCCAACGTAGTTACTTTTTGCCTTCTGTACATGAGAGCCCTGCTGTGGTGGCTCAGGACCAAGGGGTTTTCTCCGAGGGGAAATCCGTTTTCGCATGATCAAGGTCACGCGGCTATGCCTTCGTGCCTCAGTCATGTGGAAGAACCTTGGTTCCTCGCCCAGGCCCAGTGTTGGGGGCTTCTTGTCGACGCATAATGCTATCGACGGATGCTTCCCTCACAAGTCGGGGGCAATCATGAGTGGTTGCTCGGCGAAGGGTCCGGACAACACACTGATTGTCTCGTATATCAGAGCAGATATCCTGTTGAGGCAGGGGCTGTGGCCCGGGGAATGGAGACTTCACCCCGAGGTGGTGGAGCTTCTTAGGGAGAACTTCGGTCAAACTACAAGTCGACCTTTCGCATCACTTGTACAATGCATTGCCCTTGCAGTTCTCCCTCACGCATCCAGCTCCGCTTGGACTGGATGTGATGTAATAGGTGTGGTTGCCGCTACACCTATACGCTTTTCCCGATATCTTTGCTCCTGGGAGCTCTGGAGTTGTGGATACTGTGGGCTCAGCCTCTGAGGGGGCCCAGCTCATAGATCCAGGTCTCTCGACCGAGGTCGTGGAGACCATACTCCAGTCTATAGCTTCCTCCACGAGAAGACTAAATATGCTGTTCTCTGCCTGGTGCAGAGAACGCCTTCTGAATCTTGTTTCTGCCCTGTTGGTACAGTACTTGATTTCTGTATGAATGTTTCTTTACTGGGTTATCTCTGAGGAGAGATCCTTAATTTCGTCTTCTCCGTGGTACATGAGGCTGAGGCCTACACGTACTTGGATTTGCACCTGCTATGGTGATAGTATTTCTTCACCCCAGGTCGGGTTGTATTTCTAGATCCCTACTAAATGTGTGGGTCATTTGTGCAGCAGGCCTTCTGTCCTCCACCTTTAATACCCCAGATCAGGAAAAACTTAATCTGTTACGCCCTGTCTGGGCTTTGGATGCGTATGTCCACAGAGCTGCTCAGTGGCGTATATCAGAACAATTATTCGGGTCACCTAAGATAGGTTGCCCGGCATCTAAACAGACGATGAGCAAGTGAGTAGTTGAGGCTGTCTCACTTGCTTATGAAGCGGCCGGCCAGCCTTCACCTATGGCTGTTCAGGCCCATTCTACAGGAGTATGGCTGCCTCTAGGCTTCAATTTCGGGTGTTCCCCTTCAAGACATTTGTAATGCGGCAGGCTGGTCCTCACCACATACATTGTCAGATTTTATGATTTACACCTCTCCACTCCTGGGGCTAGGTTGCTTGCTTCTTAGTGTGCGCAAGGACTTCACACAGAACGGGCATTTGTCTTTATGGCGTAGTGGGTATGGGGTTCCCACCGCGTCTCAACGCAGCTCGAGATCCCTTGAAAGGGAACGTCTCAGGTTACGTATGTGACCCTGGTTCCCTGAGAGGGAACGAGACGCTGCGTTTTCCTGCCATACTTCCTGCATGCCCTGATCGACTTGCTTCAGGCTTTTTCAGAAGCTGTCGCGGTCTGTTTTCAGGTGTGCTTTATAGCTTCCTGGTCTATGACGTCACCCGCCTATGACGTCTAGCTCTTCCATTGGACTGATTATACACGTGCTTCACGATGCAATCACGCAGAGCGTTCCCACCGCGTCTCAACGCAGCGTCTCGTTCCCTCTCAGGGAACCAGGGTTACATACGTAACCTGAGACGTTTTCTTTTTGTTTCTTCACAGCCTGCCTATAATTGCTTCCAGAAATTATTTTTGGGGGTGCTATCAGGGTGCTTTGGTCTTTCTTGGGGGTGCTGAAGCACCTGCTAGCCCCTCCCTAGCGCCGCCCATGAATATATCCCAATACAAATGAAACATTTTTATAGCAATGTTAAATCAAGCAGTTTTAATCAAGCAGTCTAATAGCTCGAAAGAACGCTTTAACTTCACGATCGTGAAAACTATCGATAGTTTGCCAACATAGAAGCTATAGCTAGTTGAAATATGTCATCTAACTTTTTAAATGTGCAAATAAAACTTGCGAAATGCATGTTCTCTTCTGTATAAAACGTAATTAGTGTAAAATGCCGTTTCGCCCGATGCCTTTATGTCTGATGCCGTTTTGTCTGATGCCTTTTTGTCTGAAGCTGTTTCGTCTGATGCCTTATTGTACGAGAACTGACACCTGATATTGTTTTACATTTTACATTTATTCATTTAGCTGACGCTTTTATCCAAAGCGACTTACAATTGCTATATTGTCAGAGGTCACATGCCTCTGGAGCAACTAGGTGTTAAGTGTCTTGCTCAGGGACACATTGGTGTCTCGCAGTGGATTCGAACACGGGTCTCTCACACCAAAGGCATGTGTCTTATCCACTGCGCCTTCACTGTTTTGCCTGAGACCTGAAGCTTTTCAGTCTGAGACGCGATGCCGTTTTGTCCAATGACTGAAACCTTTTAGTTTGAGGCATGATGCCTTGTCTTCATATATCTAAGGTATGAGGATGTCCTAAAATGTACATCGTACACCAGTCCTTGTTTCAGACTCTCATCCACAGACGACGTGATAAATATAAGCAGCACGGCAAAACGGTTCATATGCTCATTGTCTCCAAATCATGACCAGAGACGGATAAATATTAATTCTGCTGTTTAAAACAAATAAAGAACCTGTTGTGAATTCTCTCCCTTTAAGTGTAAAGTTGCCTGTGTGTGACGTTTGAAGTTGTGTTGTACACAAATAACGTAGCGCAGTGTTCGCAATACGCACAGACTCAGTGTAATTGCCTATTCACTAAGCTACTTGAGTTGAGCGATCATATCGCGTGAACACATTCACATGTTCAGTGTTTATGTACAAGATAACTTTTGTGACAAAGTAAGTTTTCCTTTTTATGTATATTGTTGATAACATAGATTGTCACTGTATCCCAACTGCGCTAAGTTAGACCATGTTTGTGATGTAGTTGATGTTTAGCGATCTTTCTAAATGTAATTTGATCCTGCTTAAAGAGCAAATTAGCCCGCTAGCATCGCGGCTCGTGTTGTTTATGTTTAGTTATTACCTTTAAGTGCATTTCTCACTATGCAGTTTGTTATTGTATGTGGACTCATACTAATATATTTCTACATTTATATGTCATGTATCAGTGCACTTTACAGATGTTTATATTTGGCTTTGCAATCTCTTAAGTTGTTGAATATGCTTAGACAGTGAGTATTTATTTCTGTTATATTATTTATTTCAGAAACTACCTCGAATACACTGTTATGTGTATGGTCACTCTTGTACAATAAACGGCTAAACTCTCTGATGACTCCGACTCCCTGACCAGAGTTCTTCAGTGGTCAATAATATTATCCACCAGTTTTCAGTGGGGCAAAACCCAACAGAACCAATAGAGGAGAATAGTTATGCGCGAACAGTGGCAGTATATTTGTGCAGTGTGCGCATGTCAAAAATCAATTCCGATTTGAAGCTTGTGACATATAAACGTGCACATCAACCCGATTACTTTATTTATCGTTCATGTAAACACCGTGTTCGGATTAATTTCATTCCGATTGAACCAAAAGGTGTCCATGTAAATGTAGCTATGGATGCTTATTGTATCATATGCAACAGTTTATTGAGCCTTTTTTTTAACAGTTGTAAATTTCAGTTACTGTGCGCGTGAAGAACAATTAATACTGCTCTCTACGCCAGTTTGAACAGACACCCGAGAGAAAGTCTCGTGATTTAGAAACAGAAATAAACTCCAGCAAGATAAATAACTTTTCTGAAAAACCATAGGCCCTTTTCTACAATTTAAGTATAATAATGGGAACATTGATATTGGTGTTACTGTCGTAACCGAACGCAACGTGTTGTAATATAATATTCATTTATACATCACATTAAGCTATCGAATGGCTTCAGAAGTCTTGTAATATTGTGCATGAAAATATTATGGTGTTTTACAATATTTTTCATATCTTCAGTGGGGCTTAACAATTACAGAGACTAGTACGTACAATATCGGACATCACTGAGAAGCTGCAGCTGCGGCGGGGAGGTTCCCTTTCGAGGGAACTCAAACTGCGTTGATACAACACATTGGGGAACGCCCTTAGAGTAATGCATCTGAAGTATGAATGAAACTAATCCAATCCTTATTGGTGCTGAGTCATGACGTAACATGTGACGGAATACACGGAAGCTACAAAGGGACACCGGCACACAACAGAGTTAGCAATTTAATTCAATTCAATTCAATTCAATTACGGTTCTACTCTGCAATAAACATTCTGTGTGGGTGCGAGGCATGCACAGTCAGCTCCTAAAGGTGCTGACTGTGTTCATTGAGAAATATTTCGACGAGCACAGCCGTGCGTTTTCGGGTATTTCAGCCTCGTGCCCGTTGAATTTCTTGAATTTCTTTCTGAAAGCCAAATATATTGTGAACGACTCGAATCTCACATTTGATTGAGATGCCATGGATGCCATGATACAGACGTGGCCGAGGCTACGCCTGTACGCTTTCTCTGGAGAGGGTCCGTCGAGACGGGATCAGCCTACTTCTAGTAGCCCCATACTGGCCGGCCCGGGTATGTTTTTTTAGACATCATAGCACTCCTGGCAGGCCAGCCTTAGCAGATGCCTCTGAGGAGGGACCTGCTTCCACAGGACAGGGCCTCAATATTCACCCTTGACCAGACCTGTGGAAACGTTGGGCCTTTTGGGCCCCTGAGGGGGCTCAGTACCTTTAGGCTGGTCTGTCGGCTGGAGTGGTTGAGACCATACTCAGTTCCAGAGCTCCTTCCACGAGGAGATTGTATGGCCTAAAGTGGAATGTGTTTCCACTTGGTGTAGAGAGTGTGAGGTTGACCCAGTTAACTGCCTGGCTGGTCTTACCCGGTCCACACTCAAAGTGTGCTTGGCTGCCATTGCGGCTTTCCACGCTCCTCTAGGTGATGGACCTCTGGGGAGACATCAGCTGGTCGTACGTTTCCTCCGTGGGGCTCGGAGGATGAGATGTGCGGCTCGTACTAGAGTTCCCACATGGGACCTGGCAGTGGTTCTCGAAGGGCTGGTCGAGGCCCCCTTCGAAACTCTGGAGTCGGCTAAGGCCAAGAACCTTCCCTCAAGGTAGCTTTTTTTTAGGCATAACTTCTCTGAAGAGAGTAGGAGATCTTCAGGTGCTCTTTATATCTCCTGGGTGCCAGGAGTTTGCTCCAGGTAACATTAAGGCTATCTTGCTTCCCAGGCCAGACTATGTGCCTAAAGTGCCATCTAATGTGGCACAGTCTATGGTTCTGCAGGCTTTTCATCCTCCACCTCACGTGACGGCGGATGAAGAATTTGCTCTGCCCTGTCAGAGCTCTCAAGATTTATGTCCAGAGGTCTTCTTCATGGCGGAAGTCAGACCAGTTGCTGGTGTGCTTCGGGTCGCCCAAGAAATGGCTTCCCGCATACAAAAAGACCATCAGTAACTGGGTTGTTCAGGCAATCTCTATGGCCTATCAGGTGCACAGCTTGCCTTCACCTTTGGCCGTGAAGGGCTCATTCAACCAGAGGCATGGCGTCCCCTCTTACTTTTATCAGATTCTATAGCCTGGACATTCCTTCTACGCCAGACACTCTAGTGCTCTCATCCTAAGTGTGCCTGTGTGCAGCTTCACACTAGGACAGTCAGGGCTCATTGTGGCATAGTGGGTACTCATTCCCCAATGTGTCGTATCAACGCAGTTCGAGTTCCTTCGAAAGGGAATGTCTTCGGTTACGTCTATAACCCTTGTTCCCTGAGAAGGGAACGAGACACTGTGTCCCTTTGCCTGGGAGGGACTTGCTTCATCGCAGAAGCTAACTCTGTTGTGTGCTGGCATCCCTTTATAGCTTCCGTGTATGCCGTCACGTTATGTCATGACGCTGCACGAATCAGGATTGGATTAGTTTCTTTCATACTTCAGATGCGTTATGCTAAGGGTGTTCCCCAATGTGTCGTATCAACGCAGTGTCTCGTTCCCTTCTCAGGGAACAAGGGTTAGAGTTGTAACCTGAGACATTTTTTGGGTGAGACACTCCCGAGCGCTGTCACTGCTTTCCGCCATGTCTTCAAAAACAACGTTGCATGCTGTGGCTGCGTCAGACTGATGCTGCCTGGACAGGATTTACTGCAAGTTTTTAAAATCGCGATAATCAAACATGCTTTTTGTGATAATTCAATTTTAAACGATAACACTAACTGTCAGGACATTTTATTGTGGTTTATCGTGAATCCGGTAATCGTTCCATCCCTATTGAGGGAATGACATCTATTTCTCATGGCCACACGTTGAGTAAACTGCGTGACCATTATACGAAATTATTATATTTACCTATATTATACAATTATATTAGGCGTACATTAAATTGTTTTGCGATGTTGCCCATAGACCACATTCAAAAGTGTGTTATTATCAATACATGTTGAAAAAATATGTAAGAACATAAAATAATATTGGCCTTAAAGACAACATTTTTATCCATCCCATCCCACAACCTTTTAAATACATTCACTGATTTAGGTTCAGCCACAGACCACTAAATGCATAATAGGCCACCCAAAATCAGACTATTTAGAGGGGGAAATGTTTATGTGTGTAACGAGGTGCGGTTGAAGTGAAGATGAGGCAGGATCCAACTGCAGAACACGCTTTAACAAACTACAAATTTACAACAAGCAAGACTGGATACAGGGCTCGGGAACAGGAACAACCAACATCACGTTAAACAATAGACAAGAACTCACAAAGACAAGACTGAAACACAGGGCTTAAATAATCAGGGATAAACGAGCTAAACAAGGGGGCGTGGGAAATCAGAAACACCTGGGATAACTAATAGACAAGACAGGGAACCATAGAACAAGACAGGGCACAAAACCACATCGTAACATAGCCCCCTCCCTATGGGCGGCTCCCGACACCCATCAAAACAAGCAAAAAAGTTCAGGAGGGTGGTCCTGGGGGAGGGACGGGGGGCCAGGCCCGCACTGGGAACCGGGACCAGGACACGGGCAAGGCGAGCCTGGGCCGTGGAGCATGGGTGACCAGGGCGGAGCAGGGCATGCCGGCGGCCAGGGCGAAGCAGGATGTGCCGGCGGCCAGGGCGGAGCAGGGCGAAATGGCGGCCAGGGCGGAGCCTGCTTGGCAGGGGACCAGGGCGGAGCACACTTGGCAGGAGACCAGGGCGGAGCACACTTGGCAGGGGACCAGGGTGGAGCACACTTGGCAGGGGACCAGGGCCTCACTAGATACCCTCACTTGGATAGATTCACTCACTTGGTTTGATTCAGCACTGGACGCACTTGTCTCACTTGATTGGGCACTTGATTCATTTGATTCACTTGACTCGGCACTTGACTCACTTGATTCACTTGAATCGGCACTTGATTTACTCGATGTCGCACTTGATTCACTCGACTCGGCACTTGACTCACTTGAATTACTTGATTCGGCACTTGACTCACTTGACTCGGCACTTGACTCGGCACTTTACTCGTGAAGCGCGGGCTTTTGGAGCGCGGTCTCGGCAGGGTTGGAGTGAAACGCGGGTTCGGCTGAGCAGACGTGAAGCACGGGCTTGTGGAGCGTGGTCTCGGCAGAGCTGAAGTGAAACGCGGGTTCGGCTGAGCAGACGTGAAGCGCGGGCTTGTGGAGCGTGGTCTCGGCAGAGCTGAAGTGAAGCGCGGGCGAGACCGGGCTGACGTGAAGCGCAGGCTCTCGCAGCTTTTCCTCCACGCCCACGGTACACGAAGAGCCACTCCACAACAGGGCCAAGTCGATATTCCACTCTAAAGACCCGTGCGGATCAGGCATCTGAGACCCGAGAGGTTCCGATAATCCCCCCCGGAAGAAGATCTTCAAGCACTGTGTGCTCATTTGCGCGAGATGCGCCAGCTCGAGGAATTCTGTGACATTATCCTCAATGGTGCGATTCTCCTGGCGAAGACGGAGAATCTGGACATCGACTGGACTCCAGAAATGCATGGCTGCTGGATCACGATCTGGTGAGTTCTTCTGTAACGAGGTGCGGTTGAAGTAAAGATGAGGCAGGATTCAACTGCAGCACACACTTTAATTAACAAACTACAAACTTTACAACAAGCAAGACTGTGGCTCGGGAACAGGAACAACCAACATCACGTTAAACAATAGACAAGAACTCACAAAGACAAGACTGAAACACAGGGCTTAAATAATCAGGGACAAACGAGCTAAACAAGGGGGCGTGGGAAATCAGAAACACCTGGGATAACTAATAGACAAGACAGGGAACCATAGAACAAGACAGGGCACAAAACCACATCGTAACAATGTGATTCTTATCCTTATATCTCTCATTATTTTTTTATTTATATGATGTCACTGCAAACCAATAGAAAACAATAAACTGAATAATATTTCTCATCAGATGTTTTTTTTTTCCATATGCATTTACTTGGGCTTACAAACTGCTACTGAAAAGTACTGCATTTGTAATGTCAAAGCACCTTTTCAATGTCTTAGCTTACAGTGTAATGTTCTTTTAAACAGCTGGTGAGCATGAGCAGAACAGCTTAAACCTCTTTGGGTTATAGCTGTGGGTGTGTTAGAGTTGGATGTGTGTTAAATGTGCAGTTTTGTGGTTCAACAACAAATATCTATATTCCCAAAGGTTGACTAATCGCATTAAGCATATTAGCAAGACAATATTTATGTCAGTTTTTATATTGAGATCATTCTATTATGCATCACAGTTCAATGGTTGTGTAGGTTAATGCATAAATCGATAAGCTGTTCAAGTTATTTAAATGTCTCCACTGTCTAGACATCTTATTAAGCAGGCAAGAAAACAATCTAAATGAATAAGGGCCAATCGGTTTTCTGCTGTTTTCATGTGTATAGACATATTTGGACAATTAATAAAAATAGTTTATCTGGTATTACGGGAATACTAAGAGCTTATGAAAACATCTTCTTGAGTTTAAAAACATTAGAAAATATGGTAATATTTCATGTGACAACAATACATATACAAAAGATCTACTTTATTTAGGGTTTGGTGATTAAACTGTTTTCTAAATAATGGGCAAGCGGCTATTGATTTGAGGATTCATTCATCAGTTGAACACTGTGTTCTGGTAGGCCATGACCAGTGATTTATGAGCAAGGCATTTGGGTTCTGCACTGCCACCATTGTGCTCTCCATGGCATGAGGCCAACTTTTCTAACATATATAATTATGCTTTTATCACCGTTGTTGTCATTGACTATGAAGTGAAAACTCAAAGTGCTCCAGGAATATTGCCATATAACTGGTTTACTCGGAAACATGGAGACCAAAATATGTATGAAAAGTAGCAGCAGAAAAGTATTTGATATACTGAACTAGTCATGTCAAACAAAATTTTAGTGGTACTCTCAAGAGGAAGATAGTATTTTAATTAAACTACCACATTAGACAACAACAAAAACTCGTTCATGTAGAGATTTGGCTCTGTAGTAGCTGTTTAATGTTTGTGGATCATGTGCTTTCCTGTGACTTAAGACATTTCTTAAATATTTTGAGGGTATGGGTCAAGACACCTTGAAGTGGACCAAGAGGTGAACCAAGTGAAAAAGGACCCAGTTCACTTTATGCACTATATCACACATCCACTTTTATAAATCATTGTGGATGTGTATACAATTATTTTGAATTGTTGTCCTTGAATCATTGTTTATTTATTGCACAAGACAATGAAGACATCAGAAAAAAAAAACAATAGTACAAATACAATGTAAAAAATATACAAATGAAATAAACTACTTACATGTTTTCAGTTACAGAAGTATATTTAACAGCAGCATTTAAGTAAGAAATTTAATACATGTAAAAATAAAACTACATAGTATTCACTGAATGAAATATGCACTGACTTATTAAAGCTACAAAAATTATTCAGTCAAGAGCAGTATCAGATTTTTTTTGTTTTTCTTTTGATTATCATTAATGATAGAGAAAGCAGTAGGTTTATTAGGCTGCCGTCACTTTAAAGTTGAAATGAAGCAGTCAGTCAAGTTTATATTATTTAGTAAACTGATTTCCATTTGAATAAAAAAATATATAACAAACTCGATTAATGTAACCATTTTAAAGAAAAGGGAAGTTTTGTTAAACCTTTTGGAGCAAGGGCGCTGCCATCTTGCAATACCACAGGGCGTGATGTCACTGAGTTAAATAGATAGTACGTTTCTCTGAGTGTAAAAAAAAAATCTAAGCATTTCTTTACTTTTGAACAATTTGCCACTTCTATAATTCAAAGTGACATTAAAAACCACAAATCCCTTTATTGTAAGGCTATAAATGTCACAATCATCTGCAGGGTCATTATTAAGTAGAACGAAATAATATAATGTATCTCTCTCTCTCTCTCTCTCTCTCTCTCTCTCTGTCTCTCTCTCTCTCTTTCATTCACTCTGATAACAGTGCATTGACGTAGTGATTTTTTCTCTGCACTGTAAAAAAAAAATATTTTCAATGATTTAAAACAACTTTTCACGAATAATTTGCCAAATCACAAATACCAATAACGTCTCGGTTACGTATGTAACACTTGTTCCCTGAAGGAGGGAACAGAGACGTAGTCGACGTGTAGTCGCGTAGTCGATCAGCCTACTTCTAGTAGCCCCATACTGGCCGGCCCGGGTATGTTTTTTTAGACATCATAGCACTCCTGGCAGGCCAGCCTTAGCAGATGCCTCTGAGGAGGGACCTGCTTCCACAGGACAGGGCCTCCATATTCACCCTTGACCAGACCTGTGGAAACGTTGGGCCTTTTGGGCCCCTGAGGGGGCTCAGTACCTTTAGGCTGGTCTGTCGGCTGGAGTGGTTGAGACCATACTCAGTTCCAGAGCTCCTTCCACGAGGAGATTGTATGGCCTAAAGTGGAATGTGTTTCCACTTGGTGTAGAGAGTGTGAGGTTGACCCAGTTAACTGCCTGGCTGGTCTTACCCGGTCCACACTCAAAGTGTGCTTGGCTGCCATTGCGGCTTTCCACGCTCCTCTAGGTGATGGACCTCTGGGGAGACATCAGCTGGTCGTACGTTTCCTCCGTGGGGCTCGGAGGATGAGATGTGCGGCTCGTACTAGAGTTCCCACATGGGACCTGGCAGTGGTTCTCGAAGGGCTGGTCGAGGCCCCCTTCGAAACTCTGGAGTCGGCTAAGGCCAAGAACCTTCCCTCAAGGTAGCTTTTTTTTAGGCATAACTTCTCTGAAGAGAGTAGGAGATCTTCAGGTGCTCTTTATATCTCCTGGGTGCCAGGAGTTTGCTCCAGGTAACATTAAGGCTATCTTGCTTCCCAGGCCAGACTATGTGCCTAAAGTGCCATCTAATGTGGCACAGTCTATGGTTCTGCAGGCTTTTCATCCTCCACCTCACGTGACGGCGGATGAAGAATTTGCTCTGCCCTGTCAGAGCTCTCAAGATTTATGTCCAGAGGTCTTCTTCATGGCGGAAGTCAGACCAGTTGCTGGTGTGCTTCGGGTCGCCCAAGAAATGGCTTCCCGCATACAAAAAGACCATCAGTAACTGGGTTGTTCAGGCAATCTCTATGGCCTATCAGGTGCACAGCTTGCCTTCACCTTTGGCCGTGAAGGGCTCATTCAACCAGAGGCATGGCGTCCCCTCTTACTTTTATCAGATTCTATAGCCTGGACATTCCTTCTACGCCAGACACTCTAGTGCTCTCATCCTAAGTGTGCCTGTGTGCAGCTTCACACTAGGACAGTCAGGGCTCATTGTGGCATAGTGGGTACTCATTCCCCAATGTGTCGTATCAACGCAGTTCGAGTTCCTTCGAAAGGGAATGTCTTCGGTTACGTCTATAACCCTTGTTCCCTGAGAAGGGAACGAGACACTGTGTCCCTTTGCCTGGGAGGGACTTGCTTCATCGCAGAAGCTAACTCTGTTGTGTGCTGGCATCCCTTTATAGCTTCCGTGTATGCCGTCACGTTATGTCATGACGCTGCACGAATCAGGATTGGATTAGTTTCTTTCATACTTCAGATGCGTTATGCTAAGGGTGTTCCCCAATGTGTCGTATCAACGCAGTGTCTCGTTCCCTTCTCAGGGAACAAGGGTTAGAGTTGTAACCTGAGACATTTTTTGGGTGAGACACTCCCGAGCGCTGTCACTGCTTTCCGCCATGTCTTCAAAAACAACGTTGCATGCTGTGGCTGCGTCAGACTGATGCTGCCTGGACAGGATTTACTGCAAGTTTTTAAAATCGCGATAATCAAACATGCTTTTTGTGATAATTCAATTTTAAACGATAACACTAACTGTCAGGACATTTTATTGTGGTTTATCGTGAATCCGGTAATCGTTCCATCCCTATTGAGGGAATGACATCTATTTCTCATGGCCACACGTTGAGTAAACTGCGTGACCATTATACGAAATTATTATATTTACCTATATTATACAATTATATTAGGCGTACATTAAATTGTTTTGCGATGTTGCCCATAGACCGCATTCAAAAGTGTGTTATTATCAATACATGTTGAAAAAATATGTAAGAACATAAAATAATATTGGCCTTAAAGACAAAATTTTTATCCATCCCATCCCACAACCTTTTAAATACATTCACTGATTTAGGTTCAGCCACAGACCACTAAATGCATAATAGGCCACCCAAAATCAGACTATTTAGAGGGGGAAATGTTTATGTGTGTAACGAGGTGCGGTTGAAGTGAAGATGAGGCAGGATCCAACTGCAGAACACGCTTTAACAAACTACAAATTTACAACAAGCAAGACTGGATACAGGGCTCGGGAACAGGAACAACCAACATCACGTTAAACAATAGACAAGAACTCACAAAGACAAGACTGAAACACAGGGCTTAAATAATCAGGGATAAACGAGCTAAACAAGGGGGCGTGGGAAATCAGAAACACCTGGGATAACTAATAGACAAGACAGGGAACCATAGAACAAGACAGGGCACAAAACCACATCGTAACATAGCCCCCTCCCTATGGGCGGCTCCCGACACCCATCAAAACAAGCAAAAAAGTTCATGAGGGTGGTCCTGGGGGAGGGACGGGGGGCCAGGCCCGCACTGGGAACCGGGACCAGGACACGGGCAAGGCGAGCCTGGGCCGTGGAGCATGGGTGACCAGGGCGGAGCAGGGCATGCCGGCGGCCAGGGCGAAGCAGGATGTGCCGGCGGCCAGGGCGGAGCAGGGCGAAATGGCGGCCAGGGCGGAGCCTGCTTGGCAGGGGACCAGGGCGGAGCACACTTGGCAGGAGACCAGGGCGGAGCACACTTGGCAGGGGACCAGGGCGGAGCACACTTGGCAGGGGACCAGGGCCTCACTAGATACCCTCACTTGGATAGATTCACTCACTTGGTTTGATTCAGCACTGGACGCACTTGTCTCACTTGATTGGGCACTTGATTCATTTGATTCACTTGACTCGGCACTTGACTCACTTGATTCACTTGATTCGGCACTTGACTCACTTGACTCACTTGACTCGGCACTTGACTCGGCACTTGACTCGTGAAGCGCGGGCTTTTGGAGCGCGGTCTCGGCAGGGTTGGAGTGAAACGCGGGTTCGGCTGAGCAGACGTGAAGCGCGGGCTTGTGGAGCGTGGTCTCGGCAGAGCTGAAGTGAAACGCGGGTTCGGCTGAGCAGACGTGAAGCGCGGGCTTGTGGAGCGTGGTCTCGGCAGAGCTGAAGTGAAGCGCGGGCGAGACCGGGCTGACGTGAAGCGCAGGCTCTCGCAGCTTTTCCTCCACGCCCACGGTACACGAAGAGCCACTCCACAACAGGGCCAAGTCGATATTCCACTCTAAAGACCCGTGCGGATCAGGCATCTGAGACCCGAGAGGTTCCGATAATCCCCCCCGGAAGAAGATCTTCAAGCACTGTGTGCTCATTTGCGCGAGATGCGCCAGCTCGAGGAATTCTGTGACATAATCCTCAATGGTGCGATTCTCCTGGCGAAGACGGAGAATCTGGACATCGACTGGACTCCAGAAAGGCATGGCTGCTGGATCACGATCTGGTGAGTTCTTCTGTAACGAGGTGCGGTTGAAGTAAAGATGAGGCAGGATTCAACTGCAGCACACACTTTAATTAACAAACTACAAACTTTACAACAAGCAAGACTGTGGCTCGGGAACAGGAACAACCAACATCACGTTAAACAATAGACAAGAACTCACAAAGACAAGACTGAAACACAGGGCTTAAATAATCAGGGACAAACGAGCTAAACAAGGGGGCGTGGGAAATCAGAAACACCTGGGATAACTAATAGACAAGACAGGGAACCATAGAACAAGACAGGGCACAAAACCACATCGTAACAATGTGATTCTTATCCTTATATCTCTCATTATTTTTTTATTTATATGATGTCACTGCAAACCAATAGAAAACAATAAACTGAATAATATTTCTCATCAGATGTTTTTTTTTTCCATATGCATTTACTTGGGCTTACAAACTGCTACTGAAAAGTACTGCATTTGTAATGTCAAAGCACCTTTTCAATGTCTTAGCTTACAGTGTAATGTTCTTTTAAACAGCTGGTGAGCATGAGCAGAACAGCTTAAACCTCTTTGGGTTATAGCTGTGGGTGTGTTAGAGTTGGATGTGTGTTAAATGTGCAGTTTTGTGGTTCAACAACAACTATCTATATTCCCAAAGGTTGACTAATCGCATTAAGCATATTAGCAAGACAATATTTATGTCAGTTTTTATATTGAGATCATTCTATTATGCATCACAGTTCAATGGTTGTGTAGGTTAAAGCATAAATTTATAAGCTGTTCAAGTTATTTAAATGTCTCCACTGTCTAGACATCTTATTAAGCAGGCAAGAAAACAATCTAAATGAATAAGGGCCAATCGGTTTTCTGCTGTTTTCATGTGTATAGACATATTTGGACAATTAATAAAAATAGTTTATCTGGTATTACGGGAATACTAAGAGCTTATGAAAACATCTTCTTGAGTTTAAAAACATTAGAAAATATGGTAATATTTCATGTGACAACAATACATATACAAAAGATCTACTTTATTTAGGGTTTGGTGATTAAACTGTTTTCTAAATAATGGGCAAGCGGCTATTGATTTGAGGATTCAGTCATCAGTTGAACACTGTGTTCTGGTAGGCCATGACCAGTGATTTATGAGCAAGGCATTTGGGTTCTGCACTGCCACCATTGTGCTCTCCATGGCATGAGGCCAACTTTTCTAACATATATAATTATGCTTTTATCACCGTTGTTGTCATTGACTATGAAGTGAAAACTCAAAGTGCTCCAGGAATATTGCCATATAACTGGTTTACTCGGAAACATGGAGACCAAAATATGTATGAAAAGTAGCAGCAGAAAAGTATTTGATATACTGAACTAGTCATGTCAAACAAAATTTTAGTGGTACTCTCAAGAGGAAGATAGTATTTTAATTAAACTACCACATTAGACAACAACAAAAACTCGTTCATGTAGAGATTTGGCTCTGTAGTAGCTGTTTAATGTTTGTGGATCATGTGCTTTCCTGTGACTTAAGACATTTCTTAAAGATTTTGAGGGTATGGGTCAAGACACCTTGAAGTGGACCAAGAGGTGAACCAAGTGAAAAAGGACCCAGTTCACTTTATGCACTATATCACACATCCACTTTTATAAATCATTGTGGATGTGTATACAATTATTTTGAATTGTTGTCCTTGAATCATTGTTTATTTATTGCACAAGACAATGAAGACATCAGAAAAAAAAAACAATAGTACAAATACAATGTAAAAAATATACAAATGAAATAAACTACTTACATGTTTTCAGTTACAGAAGTATATTTAACAGCAGCATTTAAGTAAGAAATTTAATACATGTAAAAATAAAACTACATAGTATTCACTGAATGAAATATGCACTGACTTATTAAAGCTACAAAAATTATTCAGTCAAGAGCAGTATCAGATTTTTTTTGTTTTTCTTTTGATTATCTTTAATGATAGAGAAAGCAGTAGGTTTATTAGGCTGCCGTCACTTTAAAGTTGAAATGAAGCAGTCAGTCAAGTTTATATTATTTAGTAAACTGATTTCCATTTGAATAAAAAAATATATAACAAACTCGATTAATGTAACCATTTTAAAGAAAAGGGAAGTTTTGTTAAACCTTTTGGATCAAGGGCGCTGCCATCTTGCAATACCACAGGGCGTGATGTCACGGGGTTGGTTGTCTTAGCTGAGTTAAATAGATAGTACGTTTCTCTGAGTGTAAAAAAAAATCTAAGCATTTCTTTACTTTTGAACAATTTGCCACTTCTATAATTCAAAGTGACATTAAAAACCACAAATCCCTTTATTGTAAGGCTATAAATGTCACAATCATCTGCAGGGTCATTATTAAGTAGAACGAAATAATATAATGTATCTCTCTCTCTCTCTCTCTCTCTCTCTCTCTCTCTCTCTCTCTCTCTGTCTCTCTCTCTCTCTCTTTCATTCACTCTGATAACAGTGCATTGACGTAGTGATTTTTTCTCTGCACTGTAAAAAAAAAATATTTTCAATGATTTAAAACAACTTTTCACGAATAATTTGCCAAATCACAAATACCAATAACGTCTCGGTTACGTATGTAACACTTGTTCCCTGAAGGAGGGAACAGAGACGTAGTCGACGTGTCAACTGATTGGAATCAAACTTAGGGAGCCTGTCATCTTCGAGTACTGTTAAAATGAGCCAATGCACATTGGCGTGCGAGATCTGCATCTCACACTTTGCCCCGCGGCGCGGGTATAAATACGGAAGTGGATGCACGCACCAATTGTTTTGCTGAGGAGCCGCGTGGAGCCCAGAGTCAGTGGTGGTCCAGCAATAGTGGCGATGGGTCTACGTCTCCATTCCCTACATACGAGACGTTCCCTTTACGTTCCATTCGACGTAGTCGTCATGTCGACTGATTGGGATCGCAATTAAAACGACACTAGTTCTGCCACCTTACAGTGCCTAGACAAGGCCTTCTGAACCCCCCGCATTTTTTGAGGCAGAGATGGGGCAGGGCTTATGTCAGGGAAGTCACTGCTGTTCCACAAGACTGCTGGGAAAGCATTCTCTATCGTTAGAAAGGAATACGCTGTGGAAGCCACATCCCGCCTGTATGGAGGTAACATGTGGAGGATACACATATGGAGTGGGCGGATAACCGGGCAGCACAACATATGGAATATCACTGAGGTGGCTCCAGCATATAACAGGGGGAGACTCAACCGATCAGTGACGACAGAGCAGGCTCTACCAAGGGAAGACACGGGCTCGCCACAGGGAGCCATACCGTGGAAGAATACAAATATTGGATCACCGTAGGGATCACAACATATGGACCCAGCCTAACACAGGTTCGACCAGTGCATACTAGTGAAAGGCCTGGCTTCGGACACTCCACCACATCCTTAGCCGAAGGTTATGGGGGAACTGGACAGGGTTCGGCTAAAGAGGAACTCTACTGAAGCAAGAATTGCGCACGTATCCAGTCCAAGGAGGATAATGGCGCAGCAAGCCGACACTTCGAACCGGGCTTACAGTGAAAACTGGCTTTGACAAGTAGGCTATTTTTCTAGCGAACATGATAGGTGTCGCCCGGCCCGCAGCTCTAAAGCATTTGTCAGTGAGGCACTCTGTGTCAACGCCTAAGCAGGAGCTTATACTCTCTCTTTGGAGGAGGTCACAACCCAGGGGGACACGTGCACCTTGGGATAACACACCAAGATGATGGCAACCACTATGCAGTGGGCCAACCTCTGCTTGGAAACAGCCTTCCCTTTCTGCTGGTCTCCGTAACAGACGAGAGCTCGTCTGAGGTCCTGAGGCTTTGCATTCTGTCTAGTTATAACCGCAAGTTGACCTGAAGACCCAACTGGCCATGTAGCACTCGAAGGGTAGGATTTTTACTGAGACTTCGAACCCTCAAACGCAAAAACACAGGATGGCCTGCGTTATGGAGGATAGAGATCTGAAGTACGCGTCCTTCAGGTCGAACACTGAAGACCAATCTCGGGGACGGAGCATTCGAAAATGAACGGGGGCTTGTACAGGGCCCGAATCAAGTGTCGTAGGTCTGAGATTGACAATAACCCACCACCTTTCTTGGGTACAACGAAGTATGAGCTATAGAAGCGGGTCTTCATATCGGCTGGAGGAACCAGTTCAATCGCATCCTTCGCCAGTAGGAGTGAGATAGCCACAAACATGACAGGGCACATTCGCTTAACACCGAAGTGTAACAAACAATGCTGAACTTGGGTGGATGACGGACAAACTGAATCGTTCAGCCGAGTCTGATGGTACGGAGGAGCCAACTGGACCGGTTGGGAAGCACTTTCCAGGCTTCTACGAACTGGGGCAGGGAACCAGAGGTACCACAGTACACAATACTGAACTTTTGACCGATAAGACATCTCTTCATTTACTGCTACAAACTGATAACGGTCAGATAAGTTTGATTTAACCATGCTAGTGCAATTCCACTAATGCCAACATCATTTTCGAGTCTATTTAAAATAATGTTGTGGTCGATAGTGTCAAATGTAGCACTAAGATCAAGTAACACTAATAGATCGATACAACCATGATCGGATGATAAGAGCTAATCATTTGTGACTCTAATGAGAGCTGCCTTAGTACTATGATACGGTCTAAGTCCTGATTGAAAATCCTCGCAGATGCCATTTCTTTCTAAAAAGGAACATAGTTGTGAAGATACTGTGTGTGTGTGTGGGTCTGTGTGTGTGTGTGTGTGTGTGTGTGTGTGTGTGTGTGTGTGTGTGTGTGTGTGTGTGTGTGTGTGTGTGTGTGTGTGTGTGTGTGTGTGTGTGTGTGTGTGTGTTGTCCTGGTATACCCTACATTGTGGGGAAATGTCTCCACATGGATAATAATATTAGTAGCAGTAAATGTTTTGTTAAAACATAGATAATAAATACATTCCAGCCGGTCAACCGTCATGAAAATTTGACATCTCAAACATACAGTAGTAGTACATTAAAGTTTTTTGTGTGCTTGACAGACTTTTTTTGCTGTTGCACCGCGCCTCGCACATGAAACGGCATTCTAAAAGCATGCGCTTTTAAAAGAAGTTCAACTCATTACAAATCTCATTACCTTGTACTGTTTCCCATTCCACTGCCACAGACAGTGAACATTGTCACAGTGAACAATAACATTTTCTCATCACCCTTCTGTTAACACAGATCCAAGGTATTATCTTCACTGCAACAAATCCAAATGGGACTGTAATGTTTGATCGTTTTTTTTTTTTTTTTTAAAGGTGAGAGGTGAGTGACTGGACATCCTCCACAGTTTGGCAGAAACCAGACCACGATTGCATGTGCCAGCCAGTCCCTCCGCCAACCCTGCCATGGCGCCGAGGTGCTGAACATTACACGGTCTTCCTGGCCTGACAGGACAGCGGTTAATCGCATCAGCATCTTCACGCGCGTGAAGCACCATATACAGGTATTTCCCTAAACAGCCAAAGGTCAGATTTTCCACCAAAGTAAGGAGCTATTAATTTCGAAAACGATTATTTATTTTGCTAAATTATTTTTATTTCAGATAGTTTTTCAGTAACTGTTGTTAGTTTCGTTTAGCTTTAGTTTTTTAATTTATTATGAATTTACAATTTTATTTCAGTTTACGAAAATGTTTTTTGACCAATAGTTTTAGTCTTAATAACCTGGTTTTAGCTGATGACAAAGTAGGGTATTATGACAGGGGGGATGATTTACCTTGGATATGAGCGAGAGTGAGAGTGTGTATTGTAATTGTGCATAGAGAATGGTAAATGAGCGCAATCAGCTGTCTCCTCAAAAGATTAAATTTGCAAGCAGCAGAAAGCTACTTTCCTTCGATGTACATACAGTAGCCACAAGTGTCATAGCCACATAATAGCAAAAAAAACAAACAATATAATGACCTGGGATCTGTTTTCTATTATGTGCTGTGCACAGGGCTGTCCTAGGGTGGTGCAATTGGTGTCCCACGCCCCCTGGAGAATCCCTCCAAGAATTCAATCATGAATAAATAAACCGCTTCGTCAAACTTGCACTGGGCCGTGCCCCATGCTTGGGATGGCCATGGCTGTGCATATATGTGATGATGTAAGATGAATGCAAATGCATCGGTTTCGATAGAATCAAATGAGTGTTAAACCAGACCAATGCTGCGGGGGGACTCAAGGAACAATCACACTCATATTCGGTTTGCAGCAAACACGCCCAATGTGAATACCCCCTCAGTGTCTTTAATTAAGACGGTCAAGTTGTGCTTTCAGAAATCCAATTGAATGTGTTTGTTTTTAGTTAATCTAGAAACTGACACTGCTCTCTCCACAGCCTCAAAAAGGAGCTCAAACAGTTTGTCAGAGCAATCTCTAGTGTCTTAACTAAAGGCCAGTGAATCTTGCAGTAGTCTAGTCTTCAGATGTCAAGAGCCTGGAAAATATCTGCACATCATGCTCAAAAACGAAAGTTCTGATGTGTTTCACTTAAAATTATTTCCCATTCTTTTCCCAGTCCATGTATAGGTACAGTGGATTCTCCTCTTCAAAGAATAGGATTTTAAACTATAATGGGTACATCTTAGGCTGATAAGACCTGACTGCTCTTGGAGTGCTGGATGACTTTGTGGGTGTTCATGACTCATCACTTTAAACATTTAGATGAAGGTCTGGTATAATTAGAGCCAGTGATTGTTCAGTTTCATTTCTGAGAATAAATCATCATGTTCCAATCAACTACTGCCCTCCACTCTAAACTCCTTAGTAGTTATCAACAAACCCAAATGATGGCTTTGAGAGTGAGATTATTCTTAGATACACTCTAGTCTTTTAAGTTTCTAATGTTGGTTGAGACGTCACAGTGGAGAAGAGCTTTACACACATCTGCTGAGTACCTTTCAAATAGGCTGTATAATCAAATCTTTTAACCTTCATCCACCTTTTTTTAAAGAGCAAGTTAATGTAAGCAATTATGGCAATATCCTTAAGGGTTAAAGATACATGTTGTTTTGATTTGTGGTTTAAATAATCAAATTAATAGGGCAATTATTTATGGACTAATTTTGAGTAAGGAGTGTTGGTTCAAGGGAAGCATGTATGGGTAGGAAAGCCAGCACTTTTTCAATGCTGAACTTAATGTGACCCCAAACCTTGTTTTAGTACACGAGGGAAATAATTAAAGAGATGTGTAGCCTAAATTATGACTCAAAAGGGCACATGAACATCTGACCTGGGGAGAACTTCCCACTAGGTCAACGGTCATAGGTTAGCTTTTGACAACTATATTTTTCTTTAGGGGAAAAGAAAACACTTAGAGTAGGAATTTGCCAAAGTTAGAAAGACAAGAATAATTTTGATTACTTTATCCTTCACAATATAAAATAAATGTATTTGCATAACTTGTACAGGTATACATCCCAAAATAGTAGTCTTCCACAAAACAACTAGTAAATTTTTCCATCATTCTATTTGAGTGGGTCATTTCAAGTGGGTCAATAATTGCAAAGTTGTTTGCTTAACCATTTTAATTTCCCTAGGGAAACCGCTGTTTTCAAATAAAAAGTAAAATAGAAGATATTATAAATAGAAGATAGAAATATTCTGGTGGGTTTGCAATACCAATACATAGAGGTAATCACTCTAACCAAAGACGAGTGTTCCTCGTATGTGCTGAGAGATGATGACATCTTCCCCAACTGATGGTGTTGTACTAATGGATCGACTGTCCCGGGGTGAGAAAAAATAACTAAATGGCGTGAGGACTTAGTGACACTAAAACTGGATGGTGTGGCCAACTGATAAATGGCCAATGGCGTAAAGTAAAGCTGGATGGGAACAATGTGTGGAGGGATGTGAACATATTGGCTGTCTCAGAAACTAGTGAGCTCCCTAATGATACATGCTGTAAATGTTAAGGAATGACAGAAGCAGGATGCAATTGCAAAGAACCCTGTTTAATATCTCAAAACTGTATCAAGGTACACACACACACACACAGGACGCAACACAGAGGACTGGTCGAGCGGTCACCAGCGCTGGATGTGAGGTGACGCAGGGACCTCGGTGGGCAACAGGAGGTGGTGTTCTGTGATCCAATAGTAGTGCTCTGTGATCCAACGGTAGTGCTCTGTGATCCAGTGGAAATCCCAATGCGGTGCTCTGTGGTTCAGTGAAGGTGAAGACAATCCAACGATCCGACACGACGAGAGACACGGGGAATCCACAATCCAGGAAGACAGACACGTGAACAGGACCAGGAACACGCCAGGGAAACCATACAACGTGACAACATGAGACAGCAGTTACTGACATATAAAGGGACAAACAAGTGGAACCAGCTGGCGCTAATCAAGGATAATCAGCGGCCACACCCACACACGCAACAGCACGCCGGACGAGAGAGAGACAGTGAATTGATCAACCGTGACAGTACCCCCTCCCCTAGGAATGCCTCCTGGCATTCCCAGATGGACTTACCTGTCGATTGTAATCATCGATCAGGGAGTGATCCAGAATGTCCCTAGCAGGGACCCAACTTCTCTCCTCCGGACCGTAACCTTCCCAATCCACCAGGTACTGGAATCCGCGTCCCCTCCTTCTCGAGTCCAGAATGCGATTCACCGAATAAGATGGTTCCCCATCTACGAGTCGCGGCGGGGGGGGGGGGGGCCGGGACCGGCGGATTAATGGGTGCATAAAACACAGGTTTAATTTTGGACACATGGAAGGCGGGATGAATTCTCCTGTACGCAGGAGGAAGTTTGAGTCGGACTGTCACCGGACTAATGATCTTGGTGACAGGGAATGGGCCAATAAATTTAGGAGCAAGCTTGTTAGAAACGGATCGGAGAGGGATGTTCTTAGTAGAAAGCCACACTTTTTGACCAACGACGTATATCGGAGGCTTCGACCGGTGGCGATCAGCCTTAGCCTTGGTTCGCGCCCGCACTTGGAGAAGAGTCTCACGGGCTCTAGTCCAAGTGTGGCGGCACCTCTGGACGAAGGCGTGAGCAGAGGGGACCGCGACCTCGGATTCCGTACTGGCAAAACTGGTGGCTGGTAACCTAAGCTACCTTCAAACGGCGTAAGGCCCGTGGATGACACTGGTAACGAGTTGTGTGCATACTCCAACATAGAAAGTTGTTGGCTCCAGGGGGAAGGATTCTTGGAAACCAAACATCGCAACACTCTCTCCAAATCTTGGTTGGTTCTCTCGGTTTGACCATTGCTTTGGGGATGAAACCCCGAAGAAAGACTGACAGTCGCCCCCAGTAACTTACAAAACTCTTGCCAAAATTTGGACACAAATTGGGGACCTCTGTCAGAAACCACGTCTATCGGGAGGCCATGTAAGCGAAATACGTGATCAATGACAGTTACCGCTGTCTCCTTGGCGGAGGGTAATTTGGGCAAGGGAATAAAGTGAGCCGCCTTCGAGAACCGGTCCACGACGGTCAAAACGACCGTCTTGCCCTGGGAGGGCGGGAGGGCGGTGATAAAATCTAGCGCAATGTGGGACCAGGGTCTCGAAGGGACAGACAGCGGTTGGAGTAACCCATCTGGGGGTCGATTGGAGGATTTACCAGTGGCACAAACCGAGCAAGCCAAGAAAAAACTGCGGATGTCACGAGCCATAAGTGGCCACCAGAATCGTTGCCTTACCAAAAAACTGGTGCGATTAGCTCCTGGATGACAGGCCACACTAGAACAATGCCCCCACTGAATCACGTCGGACCGACACTCCTCTGGCACAAATAAGCGATTCGGTGGGCAATCGGGCGGAGGCGTTACCCCTTCTAAGGCCTTCATGACCTTCGATTCGACCTCCCACCTGAGAGTGGAGACGACTAAAGTCTCGGGTAAAATACACTCGGGAGTAGACGGGCGTTCGGATTGGTCAAAAATACGAGATAAAGAATCGGGTTTGATGTTCTTGGAACCCGGGCGGTACGAAAGAGAAAAGTCAAAACGTCCGAAAAAAAGTGCCCATCGAGCCTGCCTAGAGTTGAGTCTTTTGGCGGTTCTAATATACTCAAGGTTCTTGTGATCGGTCCATACGATAAAAGGTACCCCTGACCCTTCTAACCAGTGACGCCATTCTTCCAGTGCTAACTTGACTGCCAACAACTCTCTGTTACCAATGTCATAGTTACGCTCAGCAGGTGATAAACGATGGGACAAAAACGCGCACGGATGCACCTTGTCGTCTGTGGAAGAACGTTGGGAAAGAACTGCTCCTACCCCCACCTCTGACGCGTCGACCTCCACCATGAACTGACGTGAAGGATCAGGGGCAACGAGGATGGGTGCCGAAACAAAGCGGCTCTTAAGTTTAGCGAATACAGTCTCAGCTGTATCGGACCACCTGAACGTCGTTCTGGGGGAGGTCAAGGCAGTCAGAGGTGCGGCTAGTTGGCTGAAGTTGCGAATAAAACGCCGATAAAAATTGGCGAACCCCAGGAACCTCTGTAGGGCCTTACGGGAATCTGGACTTGGCCAATCAATCACAGCCTTAACCTTGTCAGGATCCATACACATTCCCTCAGACGAGACGATGTATCCTAGAAAAGGAACAGACTGTGCATGAAAAACGCATTTCTCCGCCTTGACAAAAAGCCCATTCTCTAACAACCTCTGAAGCACTCGTCTGACGTGCTGAACGTGTTCCTGGAGAGAAGATGAAAAAATCAATATGTCATCCAGGTAAACATATATGAATTGGTCGAGCATATCTCTCAACACGTCATTGACGAGTGCCTGGAAGACCGCCGGGGAGTTGGACAGCCCGAACGGCATGACCAAGTATTCAAAGTGCCCCCTAGGGGTATTGAACGCGGTCTTCCATTCATCGCCCTTCCTTATGCGAACCAAATGATAAGCGTTACGTAAATCCAGTTTTGTGAAGACGGATGCCCCCTGTAACCGCTCGAAGGCTGAAGACATCAACGGCAAAGGATAAGTATTCTTTACCGTGATGTTGTTCAACCCCCGGTAATCAATACACGGTCGCAGAGATCCATCCTTCTTCCCCACAAAAAAGAATCCCGCCCCCGCAGGAGATGAGGAAGGACGAATGAACCTGGATGCCAGAGAATCAGAAATATATTTCTCCATAGCCTCCCTCTCTGGAACAGAAAGTGAATATAACTTGCCTTTTGGCGGAGACTTACCCGGCACTAAGTCTATGGCACAGTCATAGGGACGATGCGGAGGAAGAGAGGCAGCACGAGACTTACTGAACACTTCCCTCAGGTCCTGGTACTCCTCGGGCACGTTCGACAAATTCACCGCCTCCTCCTGGAACACAGAGACTGGTACAGACGAACACGCGGACAGTAGACATGACTCATGACACATATTACTCCACATAGACACAGAATTGTGACCCCAATCGACTCTGGGATTGTGTTGTGTGAGCTACGGGTGACCAAGTACAATGGGTGTAAGTGGGGAGTCCATGAGGAGGAATGTTATTGTCTCAGTGTGATTGCCAGATGTAGTGAGAGTGATGGGTTCAGTGGCATGTGAAATGTTAGGAAGTTGTTGTCCATTGAGAGCATTGACAGCGATCTTGTGCGTGAGAGTAGAAACAGGAATGTGAAGACGTTGTGCCAGTCCAGAGTCCATAAAATTACCTTCTGCCCCCGAGTCCAGTAAAGCCTTAGTGTCGTGCGTATGGGTTGCCCACCTAAGTCTTACCGGGAGGAGAGTAGATGATGATGGTAATGAGGTCTTCTTGGCGGAGATCCCACCCGATAGTAGCCTCACTGTTACTACCGGGCTTGATCTTTTACTGGGCACGAGTGGATAAAGTGACCCGTCTTCCCGCAGTATAAACACAGTCCATGGGATCTCCGCTGTTCTCTCTCCTCCCGGGAAAGCCGAGCTCTACCCACCTGCATGGGCTCGGGATCGGAGATGGGACTGACCGTGTCCAAGTAATCAGTGCGCGTACCCTCCGCGCCACGAATAGGCTGGTTCTGCTGGAAGCGACCCATTCTACTCAGGCGGGCATCCACTCTCAATGCCAGTTCAATGAGTCCATTCAGCCGAGGTGGCAAGTCCAGCATATAAATCTCTCTTTGGACACGGTCAGCCAACCCATGCAGGAATCTATCCCACTGCGCCTCCTCGTTCCATCGGCACTCTGCAGCCAGGGTGCGGAACTGGATAGAATATTCCGACACCGAGCCATTTCCTTGGCGGAGGTCAGCGAGTAGTCTGGCTGCCTCCCTACCTGCTACCGCGCGATCGAAAACCCTCTTCATCTCCTCGGAGAGTGCCTGGAACGAGGCGCAGCATGGGTCTTGATTCTCCCACACCGCCGTTCCCCAAAGAGCCGCCTTGCCAGAGAGCAGAGTGATAACAAACGCCACTTTAGATTGTTCTTGACTGAACGTCTGGGGCTGTAAGGCAAAATGCATAGCACAACGAGTCAGGAAAGCTCTGCAATATTCAGGTTCACCTGCATATCCCTCTGGTGTAGGAAGTCGTGGCTCTTGCTGATGGTGCGGCTCCGGTGGAATGGGTTGAACGGGCGGTGTGGGTGGCGCAGTGGGAACTCTTAGTTGTTGAAGCTGTTGGGTGAGCTCGGACACCTGCGTCACAAGCGCTTGGACCGCCCGACTTGTGTTGGCGATCGACTCTTGCTGTTGATCCATTCTTGTGATGCTCCTGGCGGCAAAGTCATCCCAGCTCGTAGCGCCTGCTGCATCCATGATTTGTCAGATCGTTCTGTTAAGGAATGACAGAAGCAGGATGCAATTGCAAAGAACGCTGTTTAATATCTCAAAACTGTATCAAGGTACACACACACACACACAGGACGCAACACAGCGCTGGATGGGAGGTGACGCGGGGACCTCGGTTGGCAACAGGAGGTGGTGTTCTGTGATCCGATAGTAGTGCTCTGTGATCCAACGGTAGTGCTCTGTGATCCAGTGGAAATCCCAATGCGGTGCTCTGTGGTTCAGTGAAGGTGAAGACAATCCAACGATCCGACACGACGAGAGACACGGGGAATCCAAAATCCAGGAAGACAGACACGGGAACAGGACCAGGAACACGCCAGGGAAACCATACAACGATCTGACAACATGAGACAGCAGTTACTGACATATAAAGGGACAAACAAGTGGAACCAGCTGGCGCCGCTAATCAAGGATAATCAGCGGCCACACCCACACACACGCAACAGCACGCCGGACGAGAGAGAGACAGTGAATTGATCAACCGTGACAGTAAATCGACAAAAAAAATGTGCATTTGGAACCATGCCATTATGAGTGCTGTACAGCATGACTGTTTTCATGCCTCTGCTGTTTGTTGGGTTTATCGGATACATGGGGCTTACCGTTTAATCGAGTAAATCCATCTCCATTTTCCAGAGCTCAAAGGGAAACAGTTGAAAAACGTGAGAATACAATGAGGTTTTAATACTTTTTAGAGAAAACATTTATGAAAATGAGGTGCTTATAAACTGTGCTGAAAAGTACATGACATCTTAAGTGTCACTGGCCCACCGTTGGGCCCATAGCCGTTACATATTTAAAACAGTAATATCTTATACTAAAACTAAACTAATCTTCACAAACTATACATCATTTGAAAGCTTAGAATCTCTAGTTTCCATATTTCGTGGCTGATTTTCAAAATAAGTGACAGAGGAGCCGTAATATTTTCATACTACTTAGGCGTGTTCAGACCTTTATTTTGAATAAGCGATGAATATAAAAATCATGAAAGAATGGTAGAAACATTGTTTGAATGGTAGAACAGTTGTTTTCATGCCAAGAGTTCAAAATATAACATCCATTAAATTTGTTTTTTAGAAAAAAAGGTCTGAAAATGTTTTAAATATAAAGAAAGAAATAATGGTTTCATTTGTGATGTGGCAGCGAGCTATAATGCACAGACATGTTCATTTTATGTTTATTAGAGGTTAAATTCATATCAAAATCTGCCAAACTTCCCATATTACTTCTGATTAGGATGTCTACTTCATAAATTGTATGAAAATTGTGAAAATAATGGTGTAGATCACTCAAACCACATATGGAAATCGAGGCACCCTTATATTGACAGTAATGGAGTCTGGTTTTCACCAAGTGAAAATGTTTGGTACTGCTCCCCAACAAAATCTTAATGAAAGCAAATTATTTGAGATATCAACCTAAAATTTGAAACACAGATTCTTCAGATTTTTGGCTTTGATTTTCTTGTAGTTTTAGAGTCCAATATGTTTTGAAAAAATATATTTTATATAAAATATGAATAATTAAATGTTTTACATTGTACATTTTCATAAACTCAAAATTCCAAAGCATTCTTGAATTATAACCATTTAAAGGGTTAGTTCACCCAAAAATGAAAATGATGTCATTAATGACCTACCCTCATGTCGCTCCACGCCCGTAAGACCTCTGTTCATCTTCAGAACACAGTTTAAGATACTTTAGATTTAGTCCGAGAGCTGTCTGTCCCTCCATTGAAAATGTATGAACGGTATACCGTCCTTGTCCAGAAAGGAAATAAAGACATCATTAAAGTAGTCCATGTGACATCAGTGGGTTAGTTAGAATGTTTTGAAGCATCGGAAATACATTTTGGTCCAAAAATAACAAAAACTACGACTTTATTCAGCATTGTATTGTCTTCCGGTTCTGTTGGGGATCTGCTTTCACGAGTCCGCAGTGACGCTGATGACGTAAGACGCTGCTGACGTGTATCTGGTGTGTCCGTGTATTCGGGTTTAAATAAATATGGCTGGGCAAAAAAATGCAAGTCTTCCTCTGTGTGGAAATCCTTAGACATGTTTGTGAAGATTGTTTTGTTTCCAGCGTGCGCCTCCCTCAGACTGTAAACGAAGCTCGGGCGCACCAGACACACGTCAGCAGCGTCTTACGTCAGCAGCGTCACTAAACGCGGATCCACAACAGAACCGCTGAACTTATGTAAGCAAACATAAATATATATATATATATATGGGGGGGGGGGGGGGGGGGGGGGGTGCAGCTGGGGCACTTAAAGCATATAATTAGTACCATTTAGTAAATCAAGAATTTATTTCCGCTCATGTTTATAGGCCTATTAAAATATCTATTAATTCCTGTATTACTGTATGCTAATTTTTCTGTCAGAAAGAATATCAGAAAAGTTTAGGCATTTTTACATTTTTATTCAGACATTTTTATTTTGTTTTATTTTTGCGAATTAAAAACAAACATTCATAGCATCAGGGATTTTATTATTGTTACCACAAAAGTAGCCTCTAACTGTCTTTCGTGTATCTAAAGACACACACACACACACACACACACACACACGCAGTGAAGTGCTTAAGTGATCCCAAATGTTTCGCTGACAAACAATGAAGCACTGTTTTTTTGTGTGTTTTTTATTCCCCCAACCAGAATTTGCTGAGTTTGGTTAAGTCCAATGTAAAAAAAAAAATGTCTTGAATACATTTAGTTACAATCGTCTCGGTTACGTATGTAACCCTAGTTCCCTGATAGGGAACGAGACGCTGCGTCAAACGCTGCGGGAACCCCCCGGCGTTGTGCGTCATGAAGCACGTATGGAATCAGCCCAATGGAGAGATGAAACGTCATAGGCGGGTGACGTCATCGACCAGGAAACTATAAAGCACCCCAAAAACACAAGCGCATTAGCTTCTGATAGGCTTGAAGGAAGCGCTAACGGGAGTGCCGGGAGTATGGCGGAGCGACGCAGCGTCTCGTTCCCTATCAGGGAACTAGGGTTACATACGTAACCGAGACGTTCCCTTTCAAGGGAACTTCGAGCTGCGTCAAACGCTGCGGGAACGCGAATACCCACGTCGCCATAGGACCAAATGACCGTCATGTGAGACTAGCGCACAGAGGACGAGAGCACCTGTGCCCCAGGGGTAGAGCTTAAGTCTAGGTCATAGAACTTAATAAAAGTATGCGGTGAAGACCATCCAGCCGCATCACAAACATCACTCAGGGAAACCCCCGACAAAAGAGCTTTAGAAGCAGCCATACTCCTGGTAGAGTGAGCTCGGACAACCAAAGGTGAAGGCTGGCCAGCCGACTCATAAGCAAGTGAGATAGCCTCAACCACCCACTTGCTCATTCTCTGTTTAGACGCCGGACACCCCTTCCTGGGTGGCCCGAAACATACAAAAAGTTGTTCTGATTTCCTCCACAGGGCAGCTCTGTGGACATAAGCGTCTAATGCCCTAACAGGGCAGAGTGAATTAAGTTTCTCCTGGTCCGATGACATAAATGGAGGAGGACAGAAAGCCTGCAGAACCGTAGGTCTAACAATATTAGTAGGAACCTTAGGAACGTAACCTGGTCTAGGATGCAGAAAAGCTTTAACCATGCCAGGTGCAAATTCCAGGCACGAGGGTGAAACCGACAGAGCCTGCAAATCTCCGATTCTTTTTAGTGAAGAGATAGCAAGCAAAAAGATAGTCTTAAAAGTGAGAAACTTCTCGGGAACATCTTCGATAGGTTCAAAAGGAGCTAGGGAAAGACCTTCTAATACAATGGCCAGATCCCAAGTCGGCACCCTCGTACGAACTGCTGGCCTCAGCCTCAAAGTGCCACGGAGGAAACGAGTTATAAGCGGGTGTCTCCCAAGAGAAACTCCACTGAAAGGGACGTGGTAAGCAGCTAGTGCCGCCACATACACCTTTAGTGTGGAGGGGGATAACCCTGTGGAGAAGCGCTCCTGCAGGAATTCCAGCACTGCACCCACTGGGCAGTTAACTGGGTCCTGCAGGTGTTCTCCACACCAAGAAGTGAAAAGTTTCCACTTCAAGGCATAAAGCTTCCTCGTGGATGGAGCTCTGGAGTTAAGAATGGTCTCAACAACCTCGGTTGAGAGACCGGAGTCTATGAGCTGGGCCCCCTCAGAGGCCAAGCCCACAGTTTCCACAATTCTGGGCGGGGGTGAAGTATCGTGC
This sequence comes from Siphateles boraxobius, assembly GCF_051911475.1. NCBI lineage: Eukaryota > Metazoa > Chordata > Actinopteri > Cypriniformes > Leuciscidae > Siphateles > Siphateles boraxobius. The sequence goes on along the minus strand of NW_027508766.1, from coordinate 11,387,068 downwards.
CCCCCGCCTGGGAGAGTAGATCCCTCCTGACCGGGAGCTCCAAAGGAGAACCGTCCAGGAGAGAAATCAGGTCCGCAAACCATACTCGGGCCGGCCAGAACGGGGCTACTAGTAGTAGACTGACCCCGTCCCGGCGGACCCTCTCCAGAACTCCTGGTAACAGAGCAATCGGGGGAAAGGCGTACAGACGTGACCTCGGCCACGGCTGCACCATAGCATCCAACCCCAGGGGGGCTGGAAGAGTGATGGAGAACCACCGATGACAATGAGTGGTCTCCTTGGAAGCGAATAGGTCCACCTCGGCGCGACCGAAACTCAACCAAAGGAGCTCCACCACCTCGGGGTGGAGTCTCCATTCCCCTGGCCTCGGCCCCTGCCTCGACAGGGAGTCTGCTACCACATTCAAATACCCAGGGAGATACATTGCTCTCAGAGATAGTAGCTTCCCTTGGGACCACAGGAGGATCTGACGGGCCAACTTGTAAAGCCGGCGAGACCGCAGGCCCCCCTGATGATTTATATAAGAGACCACCGACGTGTTGTCTGATTGAACTAACACATGATGGCCTCTCAGGTCTGTTAGGAAGTGTTTCAGAGCCTGAAACACAGCCAACATCTCTAGACAATTTATGTGCCACGAAAGATGATGATCCTGCCACAGACCTTGGGCTGGGCGACCACTCATGACCGCCCCCCACCCTGTGAGGGAAGCATCCGTCGTTAGCGTTATGCGACGACAAAGAGCCCCCAGCACAGGACCTTTGGATAGGAACCAAGTTTCTCTCCACATGACCAGAGCACGAAGGCAGCGCCGCGTGACTTTGAACGTGCGGAGCGGATTTCCCCTCGGGGAGAATCCCTTGGTCCTGAGCCACCACTGTAGCGGTCTCATGTACAACAGGCCGCAAGGTATAACATTGGACGCTGCTGCCATCAGACCCAACAGTCTCTGAAACTGCTTGACAGTGAGTAGCTGGCCTAGCTTCACTTGTTTCACAGCTGAGAGAATCGAAGCGATGCGGGTCGGAGAGAGTCGCGCCCGCATCGATACCAAATCCCAAACGACACCCAGAAAAGTGGTCTTCTGGGAAGGAGATAATACACTTTTCTTTGCGTTCAGCCTCAACCCCAACTTTCTGATATGAGCGAGGACGACATCTCGATGCCGAACCGCCATCTGCTCGGTCTGAGCTAAAATCAACCAATCGTCGATGTAATTGAGAATACGAATGCCCTGAAGCCTCAGAGGCACTAGTGCTGCATCCATGCATTTCGTGAAAGTGCGGGGAGATAAAGCTAGGCCAAACGGAAGAACCCTGTACTGGTACGCCTCGCCCCCGAAGGCGAACCTCAGGAACTTCCTGTGTTGTGGAAGGATGGACACATGGAAGTATGCGTCCTTCAGATCTATCGTGACAAACCAGTCCTCGGACCTGATTTGAGACACGATCTGCTTGATAGTGAGCATCTTGAATTTTAGCTTCCCTACCGAGCGATTCAATATGCGCAGGTCTAAAATTGGACGCAACCCCCCATCCTTCTTTGGAACGATGAAATATCGGCTGTAATAACCTGACTCCAAACTGGGAGGAGGAACCCGTTCTATAGCCTCTTTTTGAAGGAGCGTTTTCACCTCTTGTTCCAATACCAGAGCCTGCTCGGGGCCCACCACTGTGTGCAGAACCCCTCTGAATTTTGGTGGACGACACCTGAACTGGATAGCATAACCCTTTTCTACTGTCTGCAGGACCCAATGAGATATTTTTGGAAGGCTTTTCCACTCTGCCAGAAATTCTACTAAGGGTACCAGCCTCTCGAGACTGGCCTCTGGTGTAACTTGAGCAGCAGACGCAGCGCCCTGTAACGGCGCACCGGCAGGGAACAACTGGTCTGACCGCTCTGAGACCCTCCTCAGAGGGAGCGAGCGTCCCTCGGGAAAGCGCTCGCTGGGATCGTCTGTGCCCCGGCATAAAGGCGGGGTTGGCAGAACGAGCCCCTGAGGGCACCGAGGAGGAATGGGCACCGTAAAAAGAGGTGAACACCTTTCCGCCTCGGTGGGGACCACCCTCAGCATCCTGAACGGCTTGGCGTCAGGACTTCTTCTTAGCCGAAGCCTTCTTAGCCAATATAACTGTCCTCAGATCAGTTCTACTGGGAGAAGGCTTCGGCTGAGAGTGTCGCGGCTGAGCCCACTGTCCAGCAGGGGGAGCACGAGACGCGACACTCTGCCTCTGCTGCGCTCTATGTGATGAGCTCGAAGACGGCCGGGGCTGCTCCCGCCCAGCAGCCCCAGGGACATGAACTTTAAGGGGAAGAAACTTTTTAAAAGCTGCAGTTTGTTTCTTTTCTTCTTGGAATTTATCGATAACTGAATTCACAGCATCACCAAACAACCCCATGGTAGAAAGAGGAGCATCTAAAAGAAAAGCTTTTTCTCTCTCTTTAATATTAGTCTGATTTAACCACAAATGTCTTTCTGCGGCCACCAGAGCTGCCATAGAACGACCCATTAATTTGGCCGATTCTCTGGTGGCACGCAGGGATAAATCAGCAGCCTGACGCAGTTCGCGAACTACGTCAGTACTGACCTCCTCACTCTCACTCATGTCCCTTAGCAGATCAGCCTGGTATGCCTGCAAGATTGACATAGTATGCAGACATGACGCAGCCTGACCTGCTGCCGAATATGCTTTACCCACCAAAGCCGAAGTGTTTCTTAAAGGCTTGGTGGGTAATGCCGGTGCCTTAAAAGATGATGCTGCTTCGGGGGAGAGATGGCTCGCAAGCGTCTCTTCCACACGAGGCAAAGCACCATAACCATGAGCCTTGGCTCCCATTAGCGTATGTTGAAGTCTGGGGACTAAACACTCTATATGACACCGGTTTTCTCCATGATTTCGACACCTCGGTGTGGAGACCATGGAAAAACGGCAGGCACCGGCGTGGAGGCTGCACACGTGACGGCAAAAATCTCTCATCCAACTTTGATTTAGAAACAGACTCCTGTCTAGTCACTGGCCATTCAATATTAAGTTTTTCAACAGCTCTTGTTAACACCTCCATAAGCTCATCACTCTCAGGAGTGTGGGGTGGCGAATCCTCCACATCTCCCTCAACACTAACAACATCAAGTTCCTCAGAACTGGATAGCTGCAGCATTGGTGCCTCAGCCCGAGCGGAAGAAACCGCAGCGCGTGCTTCCGAACCCGGGACTGAGGCACTGGATCTCACAGGTGAAGGGAGAGATAAGGCAGAGCCCGTCTCAAACCCCGCTGTGAGATCCATCTGCGATCCCCGCGATAAGCGCCGCCGCTCTGCCTCGGCAGAAGCGGGACCCGAACCGCGGGGAGCGCGCACCGAACCGCTCTCCTCAAAGAGCGATCGGCGGGAGCGGAGCGTCCTTAACGGCAAACGCTCGCAATGCTCACAGTCTGCTCCCTCGAGAGCAAACTGGGCATGCTGAACTCCCAAACAAACAACACAAAGATCATGTGTATCCCCGCTCGTTAAATAACGCGAGCAGGGAGGAACACACTTTCTAAACTGCTGTTCGTCCGCCATAATCTCTCAATATATATATATATATAGGGATAAATTGTTTGTGTGGTGCAGGGTATGTAAGACAGACAATATCACACAGGGACAGATTCACATGTAGCGCGACTGAAAGCACAGAAGCTAATGCGCTTGTGTTTTTGGGGTGCTTTATAGTTTCCTGGTCGATGACGTCACCCGCCTATGACGTTTCATCTCTCCATTGGGCTGATTCCATACGTGCTTCATGACGCACAACGCAGGGGCGTTCCCGCAGCGTTTGACGCAGCTCGAAGTTCCCTTGAAAGGGAACACCTCCTGTGAGTTTATTGACTTTTTTTATTATTCTGAATCAGAAGTTGAAAGTGTAGGCTCGAGTCATTGCCATTGTGAAGACATGAAAAATGTTGCTGTATGCTGTACAATCATTTCACTTCTGAGATAAAAATTCCATTTTCCATCATAGTCTTTGGTGAGCATAGTTTGGAATCAAATAAAAACAATGTAAATATAATTGAACGGAAAACATATATCTACTGCTTTCATTTAGCTAACATAGTAATCACAGTAGACTAACACAGTCTACACAGTTTCTTATTACTGAGACATTTCTTTTCATCGTATAGGCAAATCTCTTATTTAAATTTGTACTAAGAGCAGAATAGACTGAAAATCTAGAGGGACTCCCTGAGATGTTATGTAACTTTTTGCTGGACAGTGTGGGTCTCTCAGGTCCCATAATGGCTCCAGAGTGGAAATGACCATCAATGCCGCTGGAACCTTGTTGTGTTTGTGCTGATTTTATTCTTCATTATTTGTATGCAGACCATCTTCAAACTAGGATGTTTCCTAAGGAAACCCACGACTCATACGTACGAGTATTACAAAACGAGCCAATGGCAAAGAAATGCCATAGGTCTGTGGATTTTGCATAGCGTAACTCCGCCCCACCTCGTGGGTATATATGAGGAAGTACACTGGCAACATGCAGATATGTTACTTGCTGAGGAGCCGAGACTGAACTCAAGCGTTCCCAGCTTTACAGCGGAAGTGGCATGGAGACGGACCGTCTCCGTCCCCTACTCAGGGAACAAGGGTTACATACGTAACCGAGACGTATCCTTTCATAGTCACTACGAGTTCCGCCGTGACGACGAATGGGGTTCCAGTCTAATTAGGCCATCTTCTCGGCTGTCTTCCAGTGTCCTGCGTAAGTCTGAGCTTCCTGTCGTGAGACTAGCACGGACGAAGGAGTCCTACTTAACACAGGAATACCAAGGTACAATGGGAAGCATATATCAGTGGAAATATGCAATTATTGCCTGCCCGAAGGGAGGACTTAGGAATACACATATGGCACAAAGGGGTTAACATATGGAGAAACACTGGAGTATCCAGCCCGTAGGGTGGAATGTTGCAAATCCAGGGGTGGCGAGTGGACTTGCCAAGGGAAAGACGCATGCTCAAAGAGGCTTACAGTGGAAATACACATGTGGGGGTCGCCCAAAGGGTTAACCATGCACATGGAGGCACCTAGCCAACACGAAAGCTGCCGGATGCATAGACTCTGGTGTTGACGTCAGCAGTGCTGGAGGAACTCAGTGCTTGTCGGGACGCTCACCTGAGGAAATATAGCACGTATCCAGTCCGGGGAGTGGAATGCCGAGCAAGCGAAGACACTTGTGTAGATCCTAGTACCGGCTGGTTGAAGCGAATACATGAAAGGAACCACTCGGAGATTGTAGAATCTGGCGAATGTATTAGGTGTCGCCCAGCCTGAAGCTCTGCAGATGTCTGTTAGTGAGGCGCCATGCGCTAGAGCCCAAGAGGAAGCCACACTCCGGGTGGAGTGGGCTTTCACACCAAGGGGGGATGGTCGACCTTGCTGCTGGTATGCCAAGCAATGGCGTCCACTATCCAGTGAGAAAACCTTTGCTTGGAGAGAGCCTTTTCCTTCAGGTTCCCACCATAACAGATAAAGAGCTGGTCTGAGGTCCTGAACACTGCATTCTGTCTACGTTGGCACGGAGGGCACGTACTGGACAGAGCAGTGCCAAGGCTGGGTCTGCCTCCCCAGGGGCAGCGCTTGCAGGTTCACCACCTGATCTCAAAAAGTTTGGGAAACTTGGGCACATTTCCAGGCCGAGGCCTCAGGATCACGTGAGAATAGGCCGGCTCGAATTCCAGGCACGCTTCGTCAACGGAAAATGCGTGCAGCTCCCCAACGCTCGTAATGAAGGCCAATGCAACCAGGAGCGCTGTCTTAATTGACAGAACTTAAGCTCCACAGATTCCAGAGGCTCAAGGGGAGCACTCTGCAGGGCATTTAAAACCACTGAGAGGTCACAAGAGGGAACGAGAGGAGGGCGAGGAGGATTGAGTAAATGACTTACCTTCGGCTGCGTCTTGATGTGCGGCGATAGCAGGAACATACACTTTCAGGGTGGAGGGAGACAACCTTCGCTCCAACCATCTTGCAGGAAGGAAAGAACAACCCTGATCAAGCATGTTATGGGGTCTTCTTGGTGAGAAGAGCACCAGTTGACGAAGAGGTTCCACTTCAACGCATAGGCATGTCTTGTGGACGACACTCTAGCGGAAGTGCGGTAGTCAACACCGCTGGTGGTAGGGTACTCAAACCTGCCTCGTTGCGTCCAGGAGCCACATGTGGAGGTTCCAAAGATCGGGACGAGGGTGCCATAGGGTGCCCCGTCTCTGGGAAAGAAGGTCCTTCCTCAGAGAAATTGGCCAGGGAGGCGCTGTCGCGAGGAGTACAAGTTCAGAGAACCAGTTCTGGGTGGGCAAATGAGGCGCAACCAATATGACCTGCTCCTCATCCTCCCTGATCTTGCACAGGTTTTGTGCAAGAAGGCTCACTGGGGGAAACGCATACTTGCGGAGGCTCTGCTGCCAGCTGTGTGCCAGAGTGTCCGTACCGAGCGTGCCCTCGGTCAGGGAGTAAAACAGGTCGCAATGGGACGAGTCATGGGAGGCAAATAGGTCTACCTGTGCATCCCCAAACTGATCCCAAATCAGCTGAACTGCTGGGGATAGAGTCGCCATGCTCCAGGAAGAGGCTGAAACCGTGAAAGCTCATCTGCTGCACGATTCAGGGATCCCGAAATAAATGGCCTGACGCGACCTCAGATGCTTCTGACTTCATAGGAGGAGGTGGCGGGGGCGAGTTGCGATATACGGCGAGAGCGTAGACCACCTTGTCGATTGATGTACGCTACTGTCGCGGTATTGTCTGATCTGCCTTTTTTTTTTACAAAAATAACACCACACAGGCATTAATAAACACCTAATGGATAAGATTATGTCAAAAACTCAATTTGGACCAAAAGTGGAGATAGAACCATATAATTCTAAGCTCAGGAACTGTTGAGACAACAACATGCCTGGAAACTCTTTCTTAGGGCACTCCGGCCTGTAGAAAGCTGAGGTTCGGTCACGGGGTCAGAGTAACTGGTACTCGGAGCGTGCCTTGATGCCATGCCCACCTCGGGACTCGATCGCAAAACCGCACTCAGAAATACACGGGCAGAATGTCTTTAAAAAGACATGCCACGTGCAAGCTCTTTTTGTGAGAGGAAAGCTTGCAGCAGTGTTGAAGCGCTCAGGGAGAAACACACACACTTTTGCAGACCACTGCACAGATCTGCAGGCAGGAATGTGAAACTGGCCAGCGTACTTCCTTATATACCCACGAGGTGGGGAGGAGTTACGCTATGCAAAATCCACAGACCCATCGCATTTCTTTGCCATTGGCTCGTTTTGTAATACTCGAAGTTGATAGGCTTTCTAAGCGAAACCCCATTAATTGTCATGACAGAACTCGTAGTGACTATGAAAGGGAACTAGGGCTGCATCTGATATGGCATACTCTCTTGAGTAGGTACTTATTTTGAATAAGTAATTACTTCGCAAGTGCCAAAAATATATATTTCTACATGAATGTGTACACTATGAATATTATCTGGATATACTACATTCACCATGTTGTCATTATCATTAGACCTACCAGCGTCAGTTGCGTTGCTTCACTGTCATTCACAAATCCTCTCCTGTGGCCTCATGGGATAGTAAAATGTCCATCGAATGCTTACTTAGAATCACTTCAGAATTAGGAAGTAGTAGGTCATCTGGGTACTTTTTGCTCACTCTTTTACGAGTACTGTGAATTCGAACATACTTCTTTTGTCACATCACTTCTTTCTGTCTTTCGCCTACTATATAGTAGGGAAGTATGCGATTTCGGATGAAATCTTAGTCATACATGCAAACAGGGAAAACAGATCCAAAACACAATGAAACTAAACCAGAACAGATCATACATGTTACAATAATTGCATATATATTGCAAGTGTAATTTCCAGATTTCACAACACTAAGCAGAGGCCGCTCAGTGAAATTTCTGAAATTTCATTAGGGGGTTCGAAAATCCACAGTTGTGCCACATTGATCAAGGAAGATTACATTTACCACACTACATGACATTTATGACACTACATCCACAAATTTTGCTAATTTATATATATATATATATATATATATATATATATATATATATATATATATATAATTTTTTTTTTTTTTTTATCTGCTTGGAACCCAATGTCTGTCCCTTTTGGCTATATTGAGTCATATTGTAATGTAGGGTGATAATATATGCCTGGACTGGAGGTCTTACACTCTGACAAAGGCTTTTTTATGAAATCGTAAAATCATTATTTTCCTTTGTTTCTTATTCAAATGAAAACTATCGCCTGCGAGTCATCTTAAGTTTCAAAGCAGAAATTGCTACTTCTGCTCTAGGTTTGGATGCGGGAATGTGCGTCCTGGAGGCTTTGATCCAAATTTTGGAAGAATCGGAAATGTAGGGGTAAACTCACGAAGAGGGAGAAAATAAGTCAGATTAGTTCAGTGGGGGACATGAATAAGACGAACAGCACATGTCAAAGTATTAGGCAGATTCAGGATACTAGACTGTCTTTAAAAAAGAAAAATAAACTGGCTTTAGTTAAATAATGGCTCATGCCCAACCGTTATGGAGATCCGAGCTCATGGTATGGTTTTCTGGCCAGCCTCACTGAGGTCTCTTTGTTTGGATAAGAACAGATGAAGAGCTGTGTCTAGACACTACTACATTGGTGTTGAGGTGCATGTGTTTGCATTGTTTTTCCATAAGAGGATGGACCAGAATCCCGAATTGGCTCCCATTCTGTTTTTGAATTTGAATTTCAAAAGCTAGTTTAGGGAAAAAAACTAAATCCGTCATCATTTACTCACCCTCATCTCATTCCACAACTGTATGCCTTTCTTCTGTGGAACATGAAAGAAGACATTCTGAAGAATGTTGGTAACCAAATAGTGATGGTGACCACTGCTTTTTTGAGACAGTGAGACAGTTCTCAAAATAAGTCATTTTACACAGAAAGTCAGGTTTGGAATGATACGATTTTGACCCATTCCTTTAAATTGGCCACATCCATGTTGAACTGGAATGTTGAATGACATAATGAGGAATTAGCTGAATTTCAATTTCAATGGAATTGCACAAAAGGGCAATTGCATGAATTGTTCTTTTTTTATTTTTTTTTTTTATTTTTTTTTTAGCCAAACTAAAAAAATATCTAAATGTTAACCTTAATAACAATTACAATATTGTATCGTTCAATTTATATCTCAATCCAAATTAAAAAATTTCAAAATCATTAATTTTAAAAATCAGCAACTAAAGGCATTCTCAAACCAATTCTGAAGGACACACAATGGTTCGTCTGAAGCACTGGCAGTGACTCATAGATTCTCAACACAAAATGTTAACGAAAAAGGAGGCAAGTTAAGAATTATACACGAACATACTTCTATAAAACAATGTGCATAAGACAAATTGATCAAATAAGCTAAATTTGAGGGCCACAGTGTCAAAATTTGAGGCTTTATGAGATTCCCTAAATCCATTTCCGAACCGCATTATGCTATATATTTATATCTCTGTGTCAACACACAGAGATTTATTGTTTGATTTATTGTCCTATTGCATTTTTTTATATAATTATGTTTGTTGCATTTTTCAATATAATACAAATATAACAAGACATCACAAAAAAAAAAATGGAACACCAATAGCTCAGATTTGTATATAAAACAGGACTACACCATAATACAACGGGATTAGAGAATAAGTAAGGGTTGGTGCCCGACGAGGTGTCCATTGTCAGGTTTTAATGACGACGGCGAGGTGTGAACCGGCCGACGCGCAGCGTCCTGTAGTCCTGTAGTCCTGCGACCTGTAGTCCATTAAAACCTGACAATGGACACCTCGGAGGGCATTAAACCGCTTATACAATGGTCACTTGCCAAATTTTTTTTTTTTTAAACATTAGTTTATATTTTAAATAGGCTAAATCTAGTTTTTACAAATAATAACTTAGGTTTATTTAGCAACCGGAGATATTTATAGTCCGCTCAGCTTGTAGAACCCTTCACGCTGTACTCTCGTCCTGCCTTGGTTTAGACGGTGGGCCGAACGCGTTTTTCGTGTTGTTGATCGATCTCCATCGATAGAGTATACGCTTTTTTTATGTATGATAGTAAGTCATTATATGTAATCAAATAAAATTTGTTGGCAATTCTGGTTTGATCATATATTTTCACAAACGTATGTTTTGATTGTCAATCTTCTTAGGCAAATCGTGAGACAGCTCTAGTAGCTGAACCAATCGGATTGTAGTTTTTAACGTCATTAAAAATACTAACCAATCACAGACGGCCAGGCTAGGACCCCGAAAGGGGCGGGAGTTTTATAGGTAATGTTGTATTGTGGGCCTATATTTATATATCTAACATAAATAAGACACTTTATCTTGGATATGGAGTGTTGTGTGCATGTTACTAGCTGTACATCAAATAGCATCATACCCTTTTCACTAACAAGTGGGATCAAGTTTGTACAATACTCTAAAGAGCATTGTACAAACTTGATCCAACTTGTTAGTGAAAAGGGTATGATTTTTGTTGATGTACAGCTAGTAACATGCACACAACACTCCATATCCAAGATAAAGTGTCTTATTTTGGGGGGATCCCAAAAATAAGACAAGTGACAAATAAGACAAGACAAAAATGATTGTCTTATTTTAAGTGTCCCTTTTTGAGGGATTTGTATTGTAAAAAATCTTTTGTATTTAAATTCAAAATTTAAATACAAATTAAATTTAAATTCAATCAAATCCCCCAAAAAGCTGTGGAAAAATATGAAGTCACAGAAGGCCACATTCCAGAAGTGTCAATTCATGTTGGCTACCATAGAGAATGCTACTTGCAGTACGCTAACAAAATAAATATTGAGAGAGCCAGCAAGAAGAAATAAGAAAATACAGGAAGTTGAAGGTTTGGAAGGCAGCTTTATAGTGGTTAGGTGTAGTTGTTTGACCTCATACGTTTGGATAAATCATGGTATAAATGCTTAGAATCCTTTTTAACCCCAAACATAAATTATTGATATTTACCTCTCAGAAATAGTGAAAAAACATACATATATAATTATATAATGCAATAACATATATTAAGTTAATTATTATATATTTATTCTTATAAAAGTTGAATATGTATTATCTTAGCATGACTATCTTTATAACTTAATGACAATTCAACTATTTTGGTCAAGCAGGCCTTAGTAGTAATATATATAATGGTAAAAAATTTAACATATCATATTAACAACAATAAATAGATCCCTCTGAAACTATGCACACAAAAAATAAACCCTGCCCATGTAAACCCTGCCAGGCCAGACCATGGATGTATTAAGAGAAAGGCCAGACATAGCCCTGTGTCTCAATTGGCATTTTAGTCAAGGTAAACTAATAAAAGGGTTCTATAGACACAGCAACATCTAGTACACACATTTTTCAACATATAGCGACTGAAAATGTGCTCCAATCAGATGAGCAAAACATTAAAAGGGTTTTATGATGAACCGTGAAAAACAAAGGGCATTTTCATTGTTTTAGCAGAATAGATGTGTCAGGGCTTAGTCAGATCAGGTCAAGAAGATGTCTCACAGCAGGGTTGAGGATCTGGGTTTACCTGGGGAAACAGATTAGCAGAGTTGTAAACAGTGTAGTAAAATTATTGGTTCCCGCCTGTAACAATCACCAGCTGGAGTACCCTCGAGAGCCACCAGAGGGCGCTCCACAATTGACTTTGATCACTTCCTCACTAACTACATTTCCCATAACTGCGCGGATTCATCAGCATTCATCATTTCATTCACCTGTGTCTCATCACCTGGTTGGTCTCTGATTGCATTCACCTGTTTCTCATCACCCTGTTAGTCCTTGTCTATTTATTCCATGTTCATTCACTCACTCAGGGCTAAGTTTTATTTGTGTCCCACTGCATCTCTGAGCGTTTACCTGGTTTCTATATTTTGCCTTTTTTCCCTGCCTGTCTTTGGATTTCCCGTTTGCCTTGTTCCCTGCCTTTTATGTGTTGTTTGTTTGGACTGCCTACCGGGACTTTGACCTATTGCTTATCTGTTCGACCACGATTCTGGATTACAACTTTATATTATAATAAAAGCTGCGTTTGGATCTTAACTTGCCTGTCTCAGAGCAGTTTCGTGACAGAAAGCTTAGCCACACCCAGATCCAGCAGCAATACCAGCCATGGACACAGCAGTCCAAATCCTGTGTCTCCGTCAGGGGAATCGTTTGATTGAGGAGTACGTAGAAGATTTTATCATGCTGGCACCTTTCACCTCTATGAGCGAGGAATGCCTGATGATCTTTTTCCGAGGAGGTCTATCAGAACCTTCAGTTCATTCATGCCCCTGCATGAGCCTCACGGGACATTGGAGAGCTATATTGAACTGGCCCTTCTGTTAAGCAGTTAAGTGTATACGGTGGGTGTGGTAAATGAGGAACTCCGTGAATCCACAGTATCCCCTCAGCCTGAGTTTCACGTCAACCCACGACGACCTAGAGACCGTCCAGCCAGAGCTTCACGTCAGTCACGTCCAGCCAGAGCTTCACGTCAGCCACGTCCAGCCAGAGCTTCACGTCAGCCACGTCCAGCCAGAGCTTCACGTCAGCCACGTCCAGCCAGAGCTTCACGTCAGCCACGTCCAGCCAGAGCTTCACGTCAGCCACGTCCAGCCAGAGCTTCACGTCAGCCACGTCCAGCCAGAGCTTCACGTCAGCCACGTCCAGCCAGAGCTTCACGTCAGCCACGTCCAGCCAGAGCCAAAGTCGTCTTCACCGCTAGTCCTGCCAGGCTCAAGGCCCTCTTCGACCCTGGTCCCGTCCAGCTCAAGGCCCTCTTCGCCGCTGGTCCCGTCCAGCATGAAGATTGTTCAGGTCACGTCTGCCAATCCGGAGACTGTTCAGGTCACGTCTGCCGATCCGGAGACTGTTCAGGTCACGTCTGCCGATCCGGAGACTGTTCAAGTCACGTCTGCCGATCCGGAGACTGTTCAGGTCACGTCTGCCGATCCGTAGACTGTTCAGGTCACGTCTGCCGATCCGGAGACTGTTCAGTTCAAGTCTGCCGATCCGGAGACTGTTCAGTTCACGTCTGCCCATCCGGAGACTGTTCAGGTCACGTCTGCCGATCCGGAGACTGTTCAGGTCACGTCTGCCGATCAGGAGACTGTTCAGGTCACGTCTGCCGATCCGGAGACTGTTCAAGTCACGTCTGCCGATCCGGAGACTGTTCAGGTCACGTCTGCCGATCCGGAGACTGTTCAGGTCACGTCTGCCGATCCGGAGACTGTTCAGGTCACGTCTGCCGATCCGGAGACTGTTCAGGTCACGTCTGCCGATCCAGAGACTGTTCAGGTCACGTCTGCCGATCCGGAGACTGTTCAGGTCACGTCTGCCGATCCGGAGACTGTTCAGGTCACGTCTGCCGATCCGGAGACTGTTCAGTTCAAGTCTGCCGATCCGGAGACTGTTCAGGTCACGTCTGCCGATCCGGAGACTGTTCAGGTCACGTCTGCCGATCCGGAGACTGTTCAGGTCACGTCTGCCGATCCGGAGACTGTTCAGGTCACGTCTGCCGATCCGGAGACTGTTCAAGTCACGTCTGTTGTTCCTGAGCCGGGGTCTGCACCGCCGTGGCCGCCCGAGGGGTCTTCTCCGCCCTGGTCGCCCACAATTGACTTTGATCACTTCCTCACTAACTACATTTCCCATAACTGCCCGGATTCATCAGCATTCATCATTTTATTCACCTGTGTCTCATCACCTGGTTGGTCTCTGATTGCATTCACATGTTTCTCATCACCCTGTTAGTCCTTGTCTATTTATTCCATGTTCATTCACTCACTCAGGGCTAAGTTTTGTTTGTGTCCCACTGCATCTCTGAGCGTTTACCTGGTTTCTATATTTTGCCTTTTTTCCCTGCCTGTCTTTGGATTTCCTGTTTGCCTTGTTCCCTGCCGTTTATGTTTTGTTTGTTTGGACTGCCTACCGGGACTTTGACCTATTGCTTATCTGTTCGACCACGATTCTGGATTACCACTTTATATTATAATAAAAGCTGCGTTTGGATCTTAACTTGCCTGTCTCAGGGGAGTTTCGTGACACCGCCACAGTCTAATAAAAAAAAAAAGTGTAACTAGATGAGGATAGGAAAAATCCATACAGTAATCACACCTTGTGTCAATATTAATAATAAAAGCATACCATTGAAGTGGTTATCCAACTTGATAATCAGCTTGTAGTTGGTAGACATTTTTGTTAAATTTATGTCATGAGTAATTTATACACTAAACACTTGATGATAAAATATACAACATTAAGGATAAATATTGTAATGTTATTTAATACATGGTATTCCATGCCTAGCTATTAGGTGATGTAGCTAGTAGATGTAAACTTATATGATAAATGTTATCTTTTCCACTTTAATCTCTGTCTAGTAATCGTCTTTCATATCCTAATTTATGGCGCTACAGCCTGATAGAATAACTGTTTACGTTAACATGCACTGCTAAAATTAGATCTAGCTAACGTTTACATGCTAACACGTTAGCTCTGTATCTCCTCAAAACAAATGTTTTCTTCTCTGTGATCTGTATGTCATTTCTACCAAGTGTTAACGATTTACAGAGTTCATGCACTAAGCTAACATTAGCTAACATTATAAGACAGGTATAAAGAGCAGTAATTACCGGAGCCATTACACCTGGAATCTTGGATGCCGCTGTTAATGTTTCTCGACTTCGGATAGGATTCCTACTGGGAAATGTTTGTTTGTGTAGATTTCGTTCGAGAAGATTTTATGGTGTGAACTCATGGATGTGGATAGCTAGCTAGAGAACACATTTGCAACGCTAACCCTACAGTCGTGGTAATGGCACTATATTTTGAACGAATACAATTGGCAGACGTTAGTCACGTGACGATATAATTCGTTTTTTGATTGGTTAGATGTATAGTGCTCCCTTGCGTTTGCCTAATCCGTTTATTAAACGTAAATTTAGTTTTAAAAAAATATGATCGACTTGAAAGTGCCAACAAGTGGATACGTGTTCAGAAAATAATGATTTAGTTTATGTGAAAAAAGCAGCTACTCATCGAGGATCTATCATTTCAAAAACTAAAGCAGATAGCGACTCGGTTACTAACGTAACCTCGGTTCCCTGAGAGGAGGGAACGAGTATTGCGTAAGTAGCTTACGCTATGGGAAAACTCCTTTTCTCGAGAATATTGAAGTCTTTATGTAAAACGCATTGCAGCTGCACAGCTGACAGCAATGAACGAAGGAAGCTCGGTCATTGGCTGTGCTGCGGCAACTTGCTCGAACCAATGACGGGGCGACTCTGAATGCGCGACCAATGAGCGCGCTTCGCGCCCGCGCGTGTCAGAGCCCGCCAAGATGGGCGTGGCCAAGAGCTATTTATTGGGCGCCCCGTCATGAGAGTTCTTTAGGTTAAAATGACTGAAGCGAACTAACCAAGCACAAGCACGGCAGCTTACGCAATACTCGTTCCCTCCTCTCAGGGAACCGAGGTTACGTTAGTAACCGAGTCGTTCCCTTTCGAGAGGTCTCTCCTATTGCGTAAGTAGCTTACGCTATGGGAACACCATGCAAAACGCCGTGCGTGCTGAACTTCGCCTTATGATAGCCAGAGGCAGGTGCCTGAGCTGAAAAGCAAAGTTATCATCCAACTAGCTGGCAGAGGCGAGCTTTATATGTGGGAAAAATACAGAGCGGCTAGAAGGCGCTCAGTGTGACACAAGCACATACATAATCTAGATACGAACTCGTAGTTCAACTAGTATCATGCTGATAGTACATTGGAATGCAATGTCGGGACCTGTAGGTTGTAGAACCTGATATATGTGGACGGTGAGGCCCAGCCTGCCGCCGCACAAATATCCTCGATCGGTATCCCGCTCGACCATGCCCAGGAAGAAGCCACACTCCTGGTGGAGTGTGCTTTGACTCCCCAGGGGCATTGAAGTCCCTTAGCTTCATAAGCCAGCGCTATAGCCTCAACTATCCAGTGAGAGATTCTCTGCTTTGAAACGGCGGAACCTTTCGTACGGCCGCCAAAGCATACAAACAGTTGTTCTGTCTGTCTGAATAGGGCAGAACGCTCCAAATACACTCTGAGAGCCCTAACGGGAGAGTAGATTAGCGTCGTGTTCGTCTGCTGGAGACGATAGCGCAGTTAGGGAGATAACCTGTGCTCTGAAGGGAGTGGTGAGCACTTTAGGAATATACCCATGTTTCAGTCTAAGGACGACCCTGCAGTCGTTAGGTCCGAATTCTAGGCAGGCAGCGCTTGTCGAAAGCGTGTGCAGGTCGCCCACTCTCTTGACCGAGGCGAGTGCCAGCAAGAGCGCAGTCTTGAGCGAGAGCTGTTTAAGGTGCACGGTTCGGAGTGGTTCGAACGGGGGCCCTTTAAGAGCGTCTAGGACAGTAGCTAGGTCCCAGATCGGCACTGAGGGGGGGCGTGAAGGGTTCATCCTCCTAGCGCCCCTTAGGAAACGAATAATTAGGTAGTTTCTTCCCAATGGACGTTCCATTACAGGGTTGTGTGACGCTGTGATGGCCGCCACATATACTTTGAGCGTGGAGGGTGTGCGGCCCGCCTCCAGAAGCCCTTGTAGAAAAGCGAGTACGTTCGTAATCTCGCATGTCTCAGGGTTCAGGCCCTTGGCATTACACCAGTCACTGAACACTTTCCATTTCTGGGCATATAAGCGTCTCGTGGAGGGCGCCCGCGCCTCAGCGATGGTTTTTAGCGCTCCGCTCGTGAGGTTCCTGGGAACCCGTTGAGGGGCCATGCATGAAGGGCCCACAGATCGGGGCGGGGATGAAATATCATCCCGCTGGCCTGACTGAGGAGGTCTGGCCTCAGTGGAATCGGCCGTGGTGCAGATTGCATTTGCATCAGATCTGGAAACCCAGTTTGGTTCTTCCAGAGTGGGGCTATCAGAAGCACTGCGTTTTTCTCCTCTCTGACCCGACTGATGACCTGTGGCAGCATCGCGATCAGGGGAAAGGCATATAAGGGGCGGCTCGGCCAGCTCTGGGCGAGCGCGTCCGTGCTCTTCGTGAAGAAAAGAGAGCAGTGCGCGTTCTCCTTGGAGGCGAAGAGGTCGATCTCCGCTTTGCCAAAGGTTTTCCATAACCATTGAATCATCAGCGGGTTGAGAGCCCATTCTCCTGGGAGAATCTTGTCTCTGGATAGCATGTCTGCCCCCTGGTTCAGGGCGCCTGGCACATGCGCTGCTCTCAGCGAGCGCAAGTTGTGCTGGGACCATAAAATGAGTCTCCTGGCCATTGAATGCATGGAGCTCGACCTGAGTCCACCCTGGCGATTTATGTACAGTGTTGGGAGTAACGCGTTAAAAAAGTAATGCATTACAGTAACATATTACGTTTTGCTGTAACGCAGTAGTGTAAGGCATTACTAATCAATTTTCAGTAATATTTTACTCGGTACATGTTCGGTAAGGCTTGCGTTACAACAGACTTTTAGTTTTAATTGTAAAACAAACAAAAAAAAAACAGCAAGACCGCCAGACATTAACGAATAAAAGATGCAAGTAGCTAGATTACCTGTTCGTGGTCAGTCAATAGCCGCATGTGGTGTCCAAGTCTGTAATTAAAGACTAAATGGCAGCGTCTGATATATTTGTATAGCGATTTATTTTGTACAGGAGTGCCGTGAGGCATGATTTCGGCCTCTGTGCTCGCGCTGGCCAGAGGGAAAGCGGCTAATGGTGAAGATGGCATGGAAAAGACTACATTCGCGAGATGGACGTATGCGCATTAGGCTATTCGTTCTGTGTTTTCTTTCTAAACAGTTATGCTATGTTTATGTGGTATTTTTCATGTTTTCATCACGCAATCATGTTTTTGATGCGGTGGTGACGCGTTCATTTAAGGGCGGCGGCGCTGCCGATAAAGCACCTAAAAGCTGTCACAAAGAACCGGCAAAAGCAATGATTATGAATATGTCAAATATAGCAAGGAGACATGTTGATTGTTTATTAATAAAGTCAAGATGAAGTTGACGATGCTGACTCGCGATCTTCGCAGTAGGCTAGTGAATGCACCCGAGAGAAATGCACATTTCATTTCATAAGCAGAGAGCAGTCTGTTTTCTTTCGTTTTGAATTGTTCTGTTTACAAGTAGACATTTCAATATAGATATATTTTTCAGGTCCGTACAATTAATACAAAACGAAATTCACTTTAAAGAAAGGCTTCGTGTCTTCTGTAAGGTGTCTGTGAAAGTTTTAAAGCAGTCTTTTAGTGCCGCTTCAGAGCGGTCGCGTGCGTAACGGAGAACTGTCACGTCTGTAACATTGTTTTTTCCTCATAAATGCGAACACGAAAAATAAAATAAAATGAATATTTTATGTTCTGTGGAGAGCCAACCCTTCTTCATTAGATTTGCGCAGTGTAATTCACAGAATTACAACAACAACAAAAAATCGTTGCCTCCTAAAAGTTATTTTTTTATTTTTTTTTGTCACACATGACTGTCGATGTCCCTAATATTAAATATAAAACGCATGTGTAGACTGATATTTTTCTAATGTCTGGACTCCTTTCTGGGAGGAGCCTATGGATAAACAGAAGTTTCAATATTTTGGTATTAATGCATTTTCTGAGAATTTATATAATTAGGCCTATATAAGTTTTGACTGCAAGTCTGCAAATGTCATGTCCATAACGCTGGAATTCCCAAATTTTAAATAATTTATCCTCAACTAGTTTTGTGGTGTAGGTCTACATATTTTATAATGTTAAGGGGTGTGTCGCCATTCTGCAGGTTCGTGGATCTGAGTGTCACGATTTCGGTTTCATATCGCATATCGTTACAGCCCTAGTCATTTTAGAATGTTAAGTTCTACTTCTGTATAGTTATTTTGGTGAAAGTAACTCAAAAGTAATACAGGAGTAATGTAACGCATTACAATTCTGAGACAGTAATATTGTAAGGTAATGAATTACTTTTAAATAACAGTAACAAGTAATATATAATGTATTACAGTTTGGAAGTAACTTGCACAACACTGTTTATGTACGACACAACCGTCATGTTGTCCGTTCGGACCAGGACGTGTTCGTTTTTTAGATGTGGAAGCAGGGCTCTGAGAGCCAAAGCGACCGCTTTCATCTCCAGACAGTTTATGTGTAGGCGCTTCTCCGGGTTTGACCAAAAGCCGGAGACAGGCCTGCCCTCGTAAAGGGCCCCCCAACCTATTTTGGAGGCATCTGTCGTTATCATCTTTCTCCTTGTGTTCACACCCAGACTCACGCCTGACTGGTACCAGTCGGCGGCTTTCCAGTGCGTCAGGGCTTTTATACAGCCGTGGTTTGCTCTGATTAAAAAGTGTCCCGAACGCCACGCGTGAGTAGGGACGCGGCTCTTGAGCCAGCGTTGGAGAGGGCGCATATGCCACCATCCTAGCTGGAGTACGGCAGATGCTGAGGCCATGAGACCGAGCATCCTCTGAAACCGCTTGACGCCCGCCCTGAATGATGTTGCAAGGCGCCGGATGGTGAGCGCGCGCTCTGATGAGAGACGCGCTGTCATTTGCATCGAGTCTAGAACTATTCCCAGGAAAGAAATCCTCTGGCTGGGAGATAGTATGCTTTTTGCAAAATTGATTCTTAGACCCAGGCATTCTAAATGGGTGATAATCCAAGATCTGTGTGTTATTAACTGACTCTCTGATTGTGCTCGGACCAGCCAATCGTCGAGATAATTCAGTATTCGCACTCCCCTTCGTCTCAAGGGGGAAAGTGCTGCGTCCATACATTTCGTGAATGTACGGGGAGCCAGGGACAGGCCGAACGGAAGTACTGTGTACTGGTAAGACTGTCCCTCGAAAGCGAATCTCAGAAACGGCCTGTGATGAGGCGCTATTGGAATGTGAAAGTAAGCATCTTTCAGATCCACTGAGAGAAACCAATCTCCTGGGCGTACTTGCGCGAGGATATGCTTGGTTGTTAACATTCTGAACGAGCGAATCATTAGTGCTTTGTTCAGGTGTCTGAGATCTAGGATGGGGCGGAGACCACCATCCTTTTTCGGGACGAGAAAATAGCGGCTGTAAAAACCTGCCTCGCTCATAGAGGGGGGAACAGTTTCCACAGCGCCCTTTTCTATTAGTTTGCGCACCTCGGTGCGTAGAACCTGTGAACACTCCTTTCTCACTTTCGTCTCGACCACAGTCGTAAAACGTGGTGGTCTGCGAGCGAACTGGAGCGAGTATCCGTGCTTTACTATATTCAATACCCATTTCGGCATATCTGGAATGTTTTCCCATGCCGCTGCGTGTACAGATATGGGCTGAATACAGGCTAGGGGCGGGCCGCTGTGACGTAGGGACCCGGCCAGCGAATCGCCTGAGCTCGTAGCTCTCAGAGGCGCGGTCGCGCCCTGAGCAGCTGAGTGAATGGGCGCGTGTGTGCTTACAACAGCGCGCGCTATGTCTGTAAAACTCGCAGCCTGAGCTGGGGTTGTGTTTGACACTGTAAGGACAGTGTTTATAAGTGGGGGTGCATAAACAGTGGTAGGCACACGCGTCACTTTTATAATGTTTCCCGCTTTTACTGGGGATGAATTCATAACTGTGTGAACAGTGCTTGTGTGTAGTGGTGCGTACATGACCGTAGGCACGTGATCTACATTCATGGGGCGCGCAGCCTGAGCTGGGAATGAATTTGGCACTGTTTTGACAGTATCTGGGAATGCACACTTTGTGGACATGTGAACCCTTAGTGACACAGTCAGAAAAAGACTCTTTTTGTGTTTTCTGTGCGTCGCCGTAAAAACGGCGTTTGTTTGCAGGTGAGCGAGCTCTGTGACTGGCCCATTGACTGCTGTATGGACATTTCCAGCCGCCTGTAAGGGGACTGGGTAATGTTTGAGCTTTTGCAGAGAGAGTGGTCCGGCTTTTGCGAGACACGCACTCTCTCTTCTCATTCCTGTGGCTAGGACGGCTTTCGAGGCTCAGGGTTCAGCACAATCTTGGGCCGAGGACCCCGTCGCTCAGGAGGCGGCTTGCGGTTGTGGGAGCGCGAGCGGCGTCGAGCGTCAGCATGAGGCGCGGGCTGAGAGGCGGTGGGAGCTGTTCTAGCCCGCTGCGGCTGTGGCGGTCTCTGTCTGCTCTGCGATGAGCTGGAGCGCTTGGGCAGGAAATGGCGCATAGCTTGTGAAGCGTTCTGGGCCTCAGTGAAGCGTTCGGCGAAATCTTTAACCGCCGGTCCAAACAGCCCGCTGGTGGAGATAGGCGCATCGAGAAACGGCGCCTTATCCGCGTCCTTCATCTCCGTCAGAGTCAGCCACAGATGGCGCTCGAGAACAGTCAAATTAGCCATGGCGCGGCCAATAGACTGGGCGGTGGCCTTCGTGGCTCGCAGAGCTATATCAGTTGCGCTGCGTAGGTCCTTAAAGGCTTAGGGTTCGGGGCCAGACTCGTCCATAGAGCGGAGAAGCTTAGCTTGGAACACTTGAAGTACCGCCATTGAGTGAAGCGCTGATGCAGCTTGGCCGGCGGCGGCGTAGGCGCGACCGGCGAGAGCAGAAGTAGTGCGGCAGGGCTTCGAGGGGTGGGAAGCTTTGGCTTTCCATCCGGTGGTGGAGGGCGGGCAGAGATGATTGGCCACAGCCTCCTCGAGGGGCGGCGTTCCCTCGTAGCCTCTTTCCTTCGCGCCGTCCACAGAGGAGAGCGACAAAGAAAAAGAAGGCTTCAGACGCGCAGAGTGGGGGGCTTTCCATGACTTGGTGAGTTTGTCATGAACCTCCGGGAAGAAGGGAGAAGGCCTTTGCCGAGGGGCCTGCTGGCGCCCCTGCAGAAACCACTCATCCAGTCGGCTTCGGGTTGGTTCTTCGGGAGAAGACCAATCGAGCCCGAGGTCCTCTACGGCCTTCGAGAGGACGCGGATAATCTCCGTATCCATGGTGGAGCCCCCGCTCGTGCTAGCTAGCGTCGACGGGGCGGGGTCGAGAGTGGAGCCCGGCCAGTCGTCCGATGCAGCGTCGATGGACAAGCTGTCATCCATTCCCCCATCGTCCTCGGACGCGCCGAAAGTCACAAGGCCCACCACTCTGCTAGAGGGGTGTGGGTCCGGCTGGGTGAACTGAACCGGCGGTGGGGAAGGTAAGAGCGGCGGTGAAGCACGCGGAGACTGGCTCGGCGTGACGTCACTGAGCTCCGGTTCAGGAAGCCTCTGTGAGCGGCGCTTTTTCTTAGTGCGCGGCTCAAACAGAGGGGTGGGGGCGATGGGCTCGCTCACGGCGAAAACGGCGAGGCGAGCCCGCAGTGCGGAGAGACCCAGGTCATCACATTCCGGGCATCCGCCCTTGGTCAAAGCAGCTTCTGCGTGGTCCCGGCCGAGGCAGCGAGCGCAGATGATGTGACGATCCCCGTCCGGGAGAAGGTCTCTGCACGACGCGCAGGAAGGCATTTGAAACAACGCCTCAGAAAATTGCTCTTTTACAGTGTCGCGGGGCGAACAGATGTAAAGATTCTTGCGTGTGTGGCACGCCGGATGGCTCAGTAGGATGGCGTTCGAAGGCGGCTGAAGGTGCCGACGTCCTCGTATCAATCCCGCTGGTATGCTTTTCGACGGCGGCGAAGGCTTCAATAATCCGGAGGATCCAGCGAAGAAGGTGTTCGCTGAAGGAGATTAAATCTAAAGAACTCTCATGACGGGGCGCCCAATAAATAGCTCTTGGCCACGCCCATCTTGGCAGGCTCTGACGCGCGCGGGTGCGAAGCGCGCTCATTGGTCGCGCATTCAGAGTCGCCCCGTCATTGGTTCGAGCAAGTTGCCGCAGCACAGCCAATGACCAAGCTTCCTTCGTTCATTGCTGTCAGCTGTGCAGCTGCAATGCGTTTTATATAAAGACTTCAATATTCTCGAGAAAAGGAGTTTTCCCATAGCGTAAGCTACTTACGCAATAGGAGAGACCTCTCGAAAGGGAACAGCGTTCGGCCCACCGTCTAGTTGTCTGGACAGCTGCGTAAAACTCCCGCAGGGTCTCATTCAGAGCAGCAGCGGTGTAATTTTCAAAGCTGGAGCCCATTTCTTTTTGAACAATAAAGTCTCTGAGTGTATTTACTGCCCATTTCGTATTTTTTTTGGTGTTGATCTCATCTTTTTCGTCTTCTATTTGATTCAATTCTCCCGGTGTTATCTATTTGTGTCGTTTCTCCGTTTTATTTACATTTTTTCTTCAGCAGCATCTCAGTCGTCAAAGTTGTCATATTCTCCATAAATGTTAAAAGAAATAATGAAGTCGCTCATTGTTGTATTAGCAGGCTATGTAATATCTAACTAATGTTAGATGTTTGTTTTGATAGAGCAAATTGTTAACGGATACTTTGACTGCATGTTGCTATGGTTACTCACAGCTGTTGTAGGCAGCGCATTTATTTATTAATTTTGAATGGTAAACAGGCAGTTTCACCAGAACTACTTTACTAGGTGTCGTCTATCACTTTTTAACGGACACCCTGCAGCCAATCAGAATCGAGTATTCACCCAGACCATGGTATAAAACAAAACAATGACATATTTCAAAAAGATGCAGAAGAGGACAAAAGTTCAATGTCCAGAGATTTTACAATTACAACATTCCTTGTAATATAATAGGGCGAAGATGAGTTTCCAGATAGTCTAGATATGGGGTCCAGACTTTATAAAACTGGCATGTTTTTTGATATAATGCATAAGATGCTCCAGGGGAATCAACTAAAAAATAACCTTCTGCCAACCTTTAACAGATGGAGATTTATCACTGATCCAATTATGTAAAATATTTTTTTCTGGCAACAAAGAATAGAATATTGTACAATTTCTTATTAGCAGATGAAACAATGCGTCCATTAGGTATACCCAACACCAGTGACACTGGGTCAAAATCCAACTGAATAGTAAAGATATTTTCCATTTCGCCTAGAACCAAACAACAATACTGTTGCAGCCTGTTACATCACCACAGACAATGTGTTAAAGTACCTATTTCAGTTTTACATTTTAAACACATAGGCTCATATTGCATTTTCCCTGTAGACTAGCAGGGATCTGTCAAACATGTTGGAGTTTCTGTTTTGTCTTACTAAAAGAGGCCCTGCATGTTGATGCACAAAGGGGGCTTTGGTGGATTTTGCTTCCTTTCTCTTAACCCCGTTACATGTCTCCCTCCTTCTCCTCCTTTCGCCTTTTTTCCCTGACAGTATATTATCAGTAACGCTTTAATAGTGCAGCTGTACAATTTTAATTCAAATATGTTTACCTCAGTAATCTCTTTGTGGCCTGCTGGTGGGAGACAATGGATGAAAGACAGCTTTACTCTCCAGTAGCCAATGGGTTTTATTAGCTTGCTGGGAGGGATAAAATAGACTCTATGGCCAAACCAAACTCCTCAGGTTTGGCAAAGTGGAAATTAAGTATTTCAGTATGCACCACCAGCTTGCATCCGTCCGCCTCACATGACATGGTATGAGCACTGTGCATATGGGACACATAAGTAATAGGTTCCATGAAGTAACCCCATCATAGAGCCCCCCTCACCCCCCACCCCAAAACAGCCGATTGCAGCAGCTGGCTCATTATACAAGACTGATGAAAGGGCTTTTTCATATAACAGCACCCACGCTCCAAAGACGACCCCCTCATGGCCTCTCCTATTTTCCCACTGCCCTCCCTCCGCACTGTAAATGTGGAAATTATTTGCACGTAGCCGTCCAGGACTCCTGGTTAGATGGGAACAGAACATAGAGAAGGGAGGCAGCTGTGGGCTGTTGTAATGGCAGCACAATCAGGCAGTCAGGCCAGAGCTGATTTAAACCAGCTTCCTCAATACATGCGTTTGTTTTTCAGCTGCTCGACAAATAGCGGCAAAGAGCAGGAGGAACAATCAATGTAGATGGGTGCTGTGTAATATTAGAGGAAGGAAGCTTATCATGTCATAAATCAAAATGAGGCCTCACTAGTTTTCTTTGCTTACTGGTGGATGACATTTAAGGTCAAATACATTTATTATTTGCCTGAAACAACGAGTCTTTTACTAGTATGCTAATGCATTTTGCACTGCAATCTTAACACACACGGCCTACTGTAAAATACTAGTAAGGCTTTGTGTTCACACACAAATGCCATTGAAATTCTGAGGCAGAAAACTGGCACAGTGTTTTATGGGCCAGTAATGTAATAATGATTACAATTTTCTTGAGTCTTAAGAGTCCCAAATCAAAATCTACTAATCACCCTATCATCGTACTTTATACAAATGTCATAGCAGCTCTTGGCAGTGGTGTCTTCAAATGGGTCCAGGGAGGATTTGACAGCTAAAGGAGTTGTAGGGTGGTCTATACCCCTGTGGCCCCTGTGGTCCTCTTCTGAATCTATTCACGATATTGGGGTAGTCTCAGCCCTGCCCCTGCTGTGTTTACCTTAATTTCCTTTTAGGAACTTTGTAACCAAACGAAGATGATGAAAGATTGAGTCTAATAGATTGTTGTGTAAACTAAACTTTTTTGTTTAGTTTTTTGTAAACTTTTTTGTTTTTTGCATAACATTAGTTTTTTTTAGAGGTTATCAAACCTTTGTTGCAATATAAGGGTTAAGGGTACTGTGAAAGCAATTTGTCTGATTGCATTAAAGGTATTGTAGGTAGAAATCCACAAAAATACTTTTTGTCCAAATTTGTTTAAACTGTCTTTATATCAATGCATAATTAAAATGTAAGTACTCTGGAAAATAAATTATGAAAATCGAGTTTCTGTAGTCCTCTCAGGACTGCAACAAACTCATTATTCCATTAACTCCCACCCCCTCCCTCTCGGCTCCTTCCAAAGCCATGCCCCCAAAACAAATGAACGCGCGATCGCGGCCGTTCGCTCAGCTGGAAGAGTCACGCGTTTACCAGCTTTATCAGATGTAGTGACATCATGTCAGAATCACAAGTAATAAAATAACTAACTTTATCAGTATGAATATAAACAATTAACATGGCTGTTAGTACTCACTATCAAGCTCGGATATCGATACTGGTAAAGTTTAAAATATTTTACCAATCGTAACGGAATCGAACTCAATATAAGGCAAATCTATAAATAGCTTCATTGATACACGTTTGCCGTTACTATCAGTTACACTGTGATGAAGGTAAATTTGTAAGATTCATAACATAAGATTGTTTACAGATAAACTGAGTAACATACACTCAAACACCTTCTCACAACTGCATTGCAGACCCAAGATAATATGACACACACACACAACATTTTATAGCACATACAGATACAACATAAATACATTATAGGTAAACATATGTAGAGCATATTACAACAAACCAAACGTGAAAAAAACGGAGCAGTTAGAGTTCACGTTGAAAATAGGAACAAAGTTTAGGTAGAGGGTAAAGCTAGGTATAAAAATAGATCCCCTAAACTTTTTAACCTAAAGTTAGATTTGGCGAAATTAAACAAAACAGCTTTCAACTGCAGATAGGCCTATTGCTTATTTATCGTCTCAACCCTGGCTCACTAACAGTAACGTTATACCAGTCGACACCAAAGTTACACTGTCATAGCTAAGCCAGTACCGTTTTTAATCTACGTAACGTTAGGTAGCTATATTAGGTAACTACGTGTGCTAATGATACATGCTTCATGAAAAAATAAATGCCATCAAAATGAAAACAGCAAGATTACCTGTCCAGCAGAAATAAAGCCATCATGGAGACACTTTTCAGCCCCTTGAGATCACTCAGTTGTCGCCACCGCTGGAAAGCCACGCCGATATTGACTCTGGTATGATATCTTTATTTATCCAAAGACTTTTTGTTCATAGCCTTTTCAAATACTGTCTTCCATTTTTTTAACTTGTTTGACTTCGCTGCCTCTATATGCAGGTAACGTTACTGAGAATTTTGAATGTTCTTTCTCTGCCATAATTGTTATTTCTAGCGTCTGTGCCTCTTCAAACGGGTGCGCGCATTTGGTCTGCTCCTGTATCAGCAGAGGTGGATACCAATTTCATGGTAGCGAGGGAGAGTGACAGTCGCCCCAGCCAATCGATTCTTTCGTCCCGAATGGAATAATGAGCTGTGTTTATTAAAGTCCTGAGAGAACTACAGAAACTCGATTTTTATAATTTCTTTTCCAGAGTACTTACATTTTAATTATGCATTGATATATAAAGACAGTTTAAACAAATTTGGAAAAATGTATTTTTGGGGATTCTACCTACAATACCTTTAAGTAGTACATTTCATTTAGTTCAGTTAATTTACATTTACAATTGCATTTAATCTTTAGCAGATACATTTGTCCAAATTGAAGTTGAATCAACCAAAGAGCAACAATATGATAAATAAATAAAAATAGAATAGAAAGTGTTAGCTTTAATAGTTTCAGTTTTTATGAAAAATATGCATCTTTGGCCAATTTTAAAAATAAAAAAGTGCAGCTAGTGCAAATTGATGAAGACAACATTATTTTGAACATCGACCACACAATGCTTTTGAATAGATTCGAAAATTACATTGGCAATAGTGGAATTGCGTTGGTATAGTTCAAATCATACTTATCTGACCACTATCAATTTGTAGCAGTAAATGAAAAGAGATGTCATATCTACAGGTATCACTAGTTCCCTTTCGTTGTCACTACGAGTTACGTCGGATGACGACGAATGGGGTTTCGCTTAGAACACCTATCGACTTCGAGTATTACAAAACGAGCCAATGGCAAAGAAATGCCATGGGTCTGCGGAATTTGCATAGCGTATCTCCGCCTTACCTCGTGGGTATAAAAGGAGGACGCCAGCAACATGCAGATATGTTTTCGCTTCGGAGCCAAGAATATTTCTTCACTCCACAGTCATCTCTGACTTCGCTCTACGAGACGAGCTTCTCTCTCCGATGTTGGTGTGACGGCGATCTGCAGCGAGCTCACAGTGCCTGCTGATCTGTGCAGTGATCTGCCAGTGTGTGTGTGTCTCCCTGTGTGCTTCAACATCGCAGAGTTTTTTTTTTCTCCTCTCTTAAAAGAGCTCGCACGCGGCACGTCTTTTTAAAGACGGCTCGCCCGTGCATTTCTGGTTGCAGCGGACTGGTATCGGACTCTGATGGGCACGAGCGCTGTCTAGTGTGTTGGGCTTTGATCATGCTTGAACAGCGCTCGTGGATGACTCATGTTCTCTCTGGGAACGTGATCATCGCGTCATATATAGGTAGAGACTCGGTGAACTCGCAAGAGTGAGAGTCCCCTCATCCACCCCCCGATCTTCGGCTGGTGGCCAGGGTGACCTGAGGGTGTTGGTCTGGAACAAGGCGCCGACTCTGTGTCCGCGACCCCAGCCCCCCTCTTTAATGACGGTGCCCGCTAGCGAACTGATGATTCCACGAGTCTACCCCAAAAAAAAAAAAAAGGGGTGGCCCGTGTGTTTTCATTTGAAGCTACAGAGGATGATGCTGTGTCTGTAGCAGCATCACTAGGTGGGCTTGATTCTTCTGGAAATGACGACTCGTCACAGCTGCCACCCTCTGGTGTGCATACGGTTGTGCCTGAGTCTGATCCGGAGATGACGGCCATGCTTTCCCCGGACGATTGGTTTTTGGGTGAGGCCGCCGACCTCCAAGGTCGCGACCTTGCTCTCCGAGCGACGAAAGTGGCCGTACGCTCTCGGAGTCAGGTGATGTTCACCATTCTGGGGCTGACCGGTCTGATGTGCACGATGTCGGGTGGACCCGTCTGCTCGACACCCCCATCTCCCAAGTCGGCCTCTTCGGCGGTGCGGTTGAGTGCTTATGCCCTACAGTTCTCAACCGCCCATGAGCAGATTGAGGTTATTCTGCCCGACGGCCCCGCCGTCCGCTCAGATCCCTCAGTCTGCCCACCGCCGAAGGCACCCTCCTACGGTTCCAACCCCGCCCATTCACCCGGGCCTGGCTCTGGAAGACCGTAGGTGGGACGCCACAGCCTTCTCCAGCCCCGCCCCGCGCTAAACGCCGGGTTAGCGGCACTTTTGAGATGGGCTGCTCAGAGATGAGACTCAGTTCTTCCAGGAGTTGGTAGCAGGGCCACTCCTTTCCCCGGTGGAGGGCTGGCGAAAAATCCTTATTCAGAAAGAACTGACTCTCTCGTCTCTGAGCATATAGAGTTCTCGGACGACACAGAGCGCCGCCCACAAGCCGTGCTCTCCTCGTCCCCCTCTGTTCCAGAGGCGGTTGACACGGCGTGCCGTCCACGGACCGCTTCACCCCTGTCCCCCTCTGTCGCCAGACCCCTGACAGAGCAGGCCCCCGTGGAACGCTGGTCCTTCCCTGGGCTCCTCTGTCAGGGTGCGGTTATGACCTTGCCCCCACACCGGGCCGCTATGCCGTCCACGTCTGGGCCGGTCATTCCGCTTCGCTGCACCACCGGGGGGACGTCTGTGGTTCTTGACGCCGTTGGTACAGTTGGGAGCCTGCCTAGAGCTTCCCTTCTGTTCCGCTGGGTCGCGCGAACCACCGGCTCGGCTTGCGATTCAGTTCGCACGGTCTCCTCCCCACTTCAGGGGAGTCTGCTCCACTTTGGTCGGTGGCTATGCCCCTATCATGAGAGCGGAGGTTGCTACCCTACTGGCGATGGGTGCGATTGAGACTGTTGCTCCAGCCGAAATGAGGTACGGGTTTACAGCCCCTACCTCATTGTCCCGGAGAAGTCTGGTGGGTCACGGCCAATCCTGGACCTACGCATCTGAACCGCTCCCTTCACAGGCTGCCGTTCAAGATGCTCCTGGCCAAACGCATTTCTGGATGTGTGCGGCCACAGGATTGGTTTGCAGCGATCGACCTGAAGGACGCCTACTTTTATGTCTTCGTTCTCCTTCGACTCAGACCATACCTACGGTTTGCTGTCAGGGCACGCCCATATCAGTACGCTGTTCTCCCATTCGGGCTAGCCCTGTCTCCTCGCGCCTTCACAGGGGTTGTTGAGGCAGCCCTTGTTCCTCCATGGGAACACGGAGTTCGCATCCTGAACTATCTCGGTGACTGGCTGTCTTAAGCTCACTCCTGAGACCAGGTTTGCGAATACAGGGACCCAGTGCTCCGGCACCTAGCTCGTCTGGGCCTTCGGGTAAACTGGGGAAGGAGTAAACTTTGCCCCGTGCAGAGGATCTCTTTTCTCGGTATGGACTTGGTCGCCTTCTCCACTCAGCCATTGCTGACTTGCCTGAGACTATCAAGCGCAAGAGTGCGGTTCCACTGAAGTTTTTTCAGAGGCTCCTGGGGCATATGGCATCTGCAACCGCGGTACGCTGCTCAGATTGCTTATATGAGACCGCTTCAGCTTTGGCTTCGCGACCGAGTCCCGAGGTGGGCATGGCAACACGGCACCCTCCAAGTACCAGTTACTCCGACCTGCCGTCAGTACTCACCCCGTGGTCGAACCTCAGTTTCTACAGGCCCGAGTGCCCCTGGAACGAGCTTCCCGGCATGTTGTTGTCTCAACAGATGCCTCCACGGGCTGGGGCGCCATGCGCAATGGACATGCTGTCACACTCTCATGTTGAGCAGAAATGCTCCTGAAAAATTCTGTGAAATTTATCACACCCAGGTGTTGAGCAAGGTTGCTCCTGAAGCTCAGTGATTCTCGCATGTAGTGTTGAGCAGTATGGCATGTCTATTGCCTCGAGTTGCTGGCAGTACGCCTTGCCCTGCACCGCTTCCGGACGTTGCTCTGTGGTCAACACGTACTAGTCCGATCAGACAATACCGCCACTGTAGCGTACATCAACCATCAAGGTGGTCTACGCTCGCGCCGTATGTCGCAACTCGCCCGCCACCTCCTCTTATGGAGTCAGAAGCATCTGAGGTCGCTTCGAGCCATCTTCATTCCCGGAGCGCTGAACTGTGCAGCCGACGAGCTCTCACGGCTTCGGCCACTCCCTGGAGAATGGCGACTCCATCCCCAGTCGGTTCAGCTGATTTGGGACCAGTTCGGGGACGATAGATCTGCACGGATGCAGATAGATCTGTTTGCCTCTCACGACTCGACCCATTGCGCCCAGTTTTATTCCCTGACCGAGGGCACGCTCGGCACGGATGCTCTGGCGCACAGCTGGCCGCAGGGCCGCAAGTATGCGTTTCCCCCAGTGAGCCTTCTTGCGCACACCTTGCGCAAGGTCAGGGAGGACGAGGAGCAGGTCATTCTGGTTGCCCCTTACTGGCCCAACCGGACCTGGTTCCCTGAACTAGTACTCCTCGCGACAGCACCTCCCTGGCCGATCCCTCTGAGGAAGAACCTTCTTTCTCAGGGACGGGGCACCCTATGGCACCCTCGTCCCGATCTTTGGAACCTCCACGTGTGGCTCCTGGATGGGACGAGGCAGGTTTGAGTACCCTACCACCAGCGGTGGTGGCTACCATCACTTCCGCTAGAGCGTCGTCCACGAGACACGTCTATGCGTTGAAGTGGAACCTCTTCGTCAACTGGTGCTCTTCTCACCGAGAAGACCCCCGGAGATGCTCGATCAGTGTTGTGCTTTCTTTCCTTCAACAGGGGCTGGGGCGAAGGCTGTCTCCCTCCACCCTGAAGGTCTATGTTGCCGCCATTGACGCACATCATGACCTCATCGAAGATAAGTCGGTGGGGAAGCACGACCTGGTCATCAGGTTCCTGAGAGGAGCGAGGAGACTAAATCCTCCTCGTCCTCCTCTCGTTCCCTCTTGGGACCTCTCAGTGGTTCTAACTGCCCTGAAGAGTGCTCCCTTTGAGCCCCTGCAATCAGTCGAGCTTAAGTTCCTGTCTATGAAGACAGCGCTCCTGGTTGCACTGGCCTCCATCAAGAGGGTTGGGGACCTGCACGCATTCTCCGTTGACGAAGCGTGCCTGGAATTTGGGCCGGCTTCCTCTCACGTGATCCTGAGACCCCGGCCTGGATACGTGCCCAAGGTTCCTACCACTCCCTTTCGGGACCAGGTGGTGAACCTGCAAGCGCTGCCCTCGGAGGAGGCAGACCCAGCCTTGGCACTGCTCTGTCCAGTACGCGCTCCCCGCCTATGTAGACAGAACGCAGTGTTTCAGGACCTCAGACCAGCTCTTTGTCTGTTATGGTGGGAAGCTGAAGGGAAAGGCTCTCTCCAAGCAAAGGTTGTCTCACTGGATAGTGGACACCATTGCTTTGGCATACCAGCAGCAAGGTCGACCGTGCCCCCTTGGTGTGACTGCCCACTCCACCCGGAGTGTGGCGTCATCTTGGGCTCTAGCGCATGGCGCCTCGCTAACAGACATCTGCAGAGCTGCAGGCTGGGCGACACCTAACACATTCGCCAGATTCTATAATCTCCGAGTGGAGCCTGTGTCCCCTCGTGTACTCGCTTCAACCAGCTAGTACCGGACCTGCTCAGGTGTCTTCGCTTGCTCGCCATTCCACTCCACGGACTGCGATATTTATATTATACGTGCGATATTTTCCTCAGGTGAGCTTTCCCGAAAGCCCTGAGCTCCTCCAGCACTCCTGACGTCGGCGCCAGTGTCTATTGCCTGCGCGTCGGCTAGGTGCCTCCCGTGTGCATGGTCCCTCCTCTGAGCGACCCCCACATGTGTATTTCCACTGTAAGCCTCTCTGAGCATGTGTCTTTCCCTTGGCAAGCCACCTTGCCACCCCTGGGGTTGAAATATTCCACCTGCGGCTGGACACCCCAGTGTTTTCCATATGCTTCCTTCGGGTCATATGTGTATTCTCTAAGTCCCCCCCCCTCTGGGTTGGCATTAATTGCATACTTCCCCTAAGCTTGGGATATGCTTCCCAGTGTACTTTGGTATTCCTGTGATAAATGGAGTCCTTTGTCCAGGCTGACAGGGATCTCGATTTACGCAGGGCACTGGAAGACAGCTGAGAAGGTGGCGTGATTAGACTGGTAACCCCATTCGTCGTCATCTGACGTAACTCGGAGTGACAACGAAAGAGAACGTCTACGGTTACGTATGTAACCCTCGTTCCCTGAGTAGGGAACGGAGACGTTACGTCTGCCTGCCACTTTCCGCTGTACCGCGGGGATCGCCTGAGCTCAGTCTTGGCTCCTCAGCGAAGAAACATATCTGCATGTTGCTGGCGTCCTCCTTTTATACCCACGAGGTAAGGCGGAGATACGCTATGCAAATTCCGCAGACCCATGGCATTTCTTTGCCATTGGCTCGTTTTGTAATACTCGAAGTCGATAGGTGTTCTAAGCGAAACCCCATTCGTCGTCATCCGACGTAACGTCTCCGTTCCCTACTCAGGGAACGAGGGTTACATTCGTAACCGTAGACGTTCAGTATGAAGAACCGCAAGGCTCAGTACTAGGACTGTTGCTTTTTTACCCTGTACATGCTACCATTAGGATAACATTAAGAACCATGGCATATTTTTTCACTGTTAAGTATTATGTACTTACATTGAAAAATAAGTACAATGTACTTATTGTGTTCATGTTGTATTGTAAAACACTTTTGCTGCTTTTGAGGTGTGATACGGGTAAGGTTAGGGACAGGTGTGGTGGTATGGGTATCTTTAAGGCTGGATTAAGGTGTAAGGGAAGGGTCGACAGTGTAATTACAAATATAATTACATACATTTATTACAGCTGTAATTGCATGCAGGTATTTTCAAAATATAAGTACAATGTAAAAAAAATTTTGTACACAATACGTCCATTGTATCAAATTATTAATTTTCAATAAGTACATAGTACTTAAAGCCACTTATTATAAAGTGGGACCCTCTATTGCTTTCAATTGCTTGCCTTATGTCAAGTCGTCAGCTTTATTTATAAAGTGCTTTATACAATACATATTGTTTCAAAAAGCAGCTTTATAGTGATAATAGTAGACCATAGTAAACAATAGTAAACAGTCATTATTCAGTTAAAATCAGTTCAGTATTGATTAAGTTTGGTTCAATAACTGTGTAAAGTTAATCAATTATGGAATGAGTTCAATTCATCTATAATGCAACTCTGGAGAAAAAAAAGTGATGTCATCATCCAACTCAGTTCAGTTCAGTACTGTACAGCACTGTGAAAAGTTTTAGGCACTTAAATGCTGAAAAGTGAGAATTCTTTTTAAAAGAAATGTCATAAATATATTTTTTTATTTATGAATTAACTTCTATTAAAAAATATGAATAAAGTATATTTGATTTACTGTAAATTATAACTTCCATAACTTCCAACTTCCACTTTTTCATACTTTAATTTATTGGAGTGCTTTCACTTCAGTAATAATCTGCTGATTGTTTTACTTAAAACAAGACCAAACTTAGGTCTGTATTCCAAAGCATTCTTGAATTACAACCATTTAAGTTTGTATAGTGCATTTTAATGTCAATTATCAAAAGGGGGGGGGGGGGGGGGGGGGGGTGACAGTTAAGGGGTTAAAGCCACTTAATATAACCCAATAGGGTCTATGAGTTCATAGTGTTTCGACAGCAGACAGACAGACAGACAAACATAGATAGGTAGATAGATAGATAGATAGATAGATAGATAGATAGATAGATAGATAGATAGATAGATAGATAGATAGATATACAATCTATATTCACAGTAGGCTATATTCATATATCCATTTCATCTATCAGTGTGACGCTGCAAAAAAAGAGCACACATGTTTTTCTTTTCATGCAAACATGCCTAATGATTTTTTGTTTGTTTGGATGATTCACATTTGTCTACTGCTTTCAATTGAATCTCAGTTTGTAATTAAATTACATCACCGCAATATGAAACAAGAGGAGAACAATGGACAGCCTTGATATAATTTACAGGTTTGGGTGTTTAACTGAAGAAAGCAGGTGGTGGAGCAGACCACCGCCCATGTCTTTGGCAGACACTGGAGATGGGCTCAATAGATAAACAGATTGTTTGAAGTGTTATGACAGCATTATGCAAATAACTTTATCGATATAACTTAATATAACTTGTGTGACTGTAAATGTGGGCTCAGGGGTCCTGGATCAATCATTAGGTCCACCCAATTTCCTATTCATCCACGTTCCATTTTCTTCACTCAACGTAGCATCAGCCAAACAGAACAGTGACTCCTTTCTTCATCTCAGTTGGTTTCTCACATGTCTTTGCTCTGTTTCCAAACTTGTAAGCCTTGCTAATAACTCGAGCAGACACTCCTAATCCTGACACCCCTGGTCATCACTTATCCCTCAGCCAACGCAATTGGCCATCTTTCTTTTCTTTTTTTCGATTGTGAGAGCATCATCTAGTGTGAAACCACAATCTACAATCTTAATCATTTTCCAATTTTTTCCTGTTCTCCTTGGCATCTGCATAAGCATTATCTTGTTCATCATGTTCTTTATTTCAGACGTCAATGAACCAAGTCTGTTGCCGATTAGTCATAATCTTCTGCTTTGTTAGATGTTGGCGCCATACAGTACCACCAGCTGTTATCGTGGCTTGAAGGGCCATTTTGATCTTTTTAAGGGGAACCAGAAGAGCACTAGTGAATGTAAGGTATACCAGTATCTGTGCCCTTTACTGTGTTTAAACTTTAGAGGGACAGAAAAACGAAACAGAACCTGAAGAACAGATTGCATTCACTGATGAATGAAAGGTGAAGGAAAAAGATAGTGGGTCTAATTGTATCTCCAGAAGGGTCATTCTTAGGAAAGGTCAAACATAAATGTTGATCAGCTTTTAGTGTTCTGAAAAAGCACAACCATGTAGAGGATGAGTGTCACTAATTCTCACTGTGATGTTCTCATCAAGCATTTTTATGCAATATTAAAATTTACATAAGAGTATAAAGAAACTATGTAAGAGTATGAAAAAAATCGACTACAGGTATGTAAGTGCGCATTATTTTAAATGGCTTCAAACCTTTTCGATAAAGAGTTTTTGGCTTTTTTTCACAAAATGTGAAACTATTTTTCCACTAATGTCAGACTTTATAATAATATTAATAATAATAAAAAGCGGTATAAAATGTGATTGTTATTTTTTACAGTCATTAAATGTTTTAGATTAAATGTTTTAGTTGGCAAAGAAAACTCAACTCAATGCAGAAAGCAATATGTGGGCATTACTCATTTTACGTGAGCCCTCAGGCTGGTCAGGAAATGTGCCCTAGTTTCTCTTGGATGCGACAAGCAATGGGAACAAAGCCCATTGTACAGTGGAGACCATCATCTCCAAACTACAATATGCACTGCACATCTATACTGTTGAAAACAGTTATCCTGCTGAAGAAAAGTGACTGTATGAGGTATTTGTAATTCAAGTACAAATCCAGTTCTAGTGCCAGTGAAATACTAGAAGACACTTCCAGCACGGGTCATTTATTTACAGTTTTTTTTTTTTCTCGATCGATTTGTCTCAGTTTTTGAATGCGTTTTTTTTCTCTCTCAGAACAATAAGTTCAGATCTCTGAACAATTAATTTCTAGTCCACATCTGATTTTTATTTCTTATTGATTTAAGCAAATAGCATGTGTTTTGGCACGTGTGCAAAAGAGCAAGTACAATTGTCTACAATTTGGACAATAACTAAATGCACATGGCTTGCTGATCAAAAGTAATGAGTTAATTCTCATTGAAATCTTCAAACTCTTCACAACTTCTAAACATTATTTCATTGTGTGAGCCATGCAAAATGATCCATTTGTGGCACCGAAGGGGTGGTTTTAGTTATTTTGGACTTAATTATAATTACAAAGGAGGTGGATCAGGATTGTCTAGAGACAACTGGGAATTTCACCCAGGGAAATAATCCAATAAGGACACAGGTTTGTTCTAACAAGGATACAGCAGAGACGTGAATATAAAGAAAATAACAATAATATTTTATTAAAAATAGAGCAAAAACTCCACACACAGTTCAACACCAGGAATAGATATGGCTTCAAAATCAAACTAAAAGAAAACAACAAACTACTTAGACGATCAAGGTAACATGTCAGATGGCAGGGAGAAATAACAAATCTACCCACTTCCACCTCACTACGCACTTCAAACGTACACTAATGTACTCACTTCACCACACACACACACACACACGTGCATTCAGGTGACTCAGTCAAATCACTCAGTGAATAATGGTACCCAATTACTTGGACTTAAGAGTGGTCAGCACCCCTTCCTAGTCAGTCCAACAAAGTCAAATCACTCAGTGAATAAGGGTACCCAATTACTGGGACTTAAGAGTGGTCAGCACCCCTTCCTAGTCAGTCCAACAAAGTCAACATTTACAAATCAAATTGCCACAAATCAAATCAATAAAGACAACAAAATACAAAGTTGATCAACAAAATCAAAAACAACTAAATCACAGATGCAATCACATTACACATTCACCAACATATGAGATCATGATCAATTAACAATATACACACAAGCAGCCACATCAACTTATGAATTCATTCACACTACGATAAAATGTAACATACAAACCATACAAATCCCACAAACACACAGTCTTCCAGTTGAAACAGTGCAGGGGCGGCCACACGGATTAATACCCGGTCTCACAATCCCCCGACGTCAAGTTCACTTAAGATGGGCTGGTCAACAGGCACAGATGATGAGGCGAGACGGAACGTCATGGCAATGCGCAACAAGTTAAATGTTCAATAGAAAAGAATGACAAAAGGAAGGGGAAGCCAGGTCACGGTCCCAATCAGCTGCCCGTGATCACGTGGACATATTAGCAGATCTTGATCTTTCAGCTGATTATTAGCAAATCAGCCCTTCCGACATCAAACCACGGTGGATAAACATAGCCCGGGATGCACAACGTCCGGAGATTGGACTCTCACGAGAGGAACATCAATGACACGGGTCGTGCGATTCAAGCTTTGGTAGCGCAGGTGTCCGAGCTCACCCAGCAGGTCCAACTTCTTCGTGTTCCCACTGCGCCACCCACACCAGCCGTTCCCCCCACACCACCGGAGATCTTCGCGCCATCTGAGCCACGCCTACCGGTTCCGGAGTCTTATGCGGGTGAGTCGGCATATTGTTGAGCGTTTTTGACAAGGTGTTCAATGCATTTCGCCCTACAGCCCAGAACGTTCCAGAATGAACAAGCCAAGGTGGCCTTTGTCATCACGTTACTGACCGGAAAGGCGGCGTTATGGGGAACGGCGGTGTGGGAGAATCAAGACCATTGCTGTGCCTCGTTCCAATCTCTCTCCGCGGAGATGAGAAGAGTCTTTGATCGAGCAGTCGCGGGGAGAGAGGCCGCTAGGGTACTGGCCGACCTTCGTCAGGGGGAGAGGTCGGTCTCGGACTTTTCCATCGAGTTCCGAACCCTGGCGGCCGAATGCCATTGGAACGAGGAGGCGCAGTGGGACATGTTCCTGCATGGGTTGGCTGATCGCGTCCACAGAGAGATCTACGCCCTGGACCTCCCCACGTCTCTTAACGGACTTATTGACTTAGCTCTACGGGTGGATGCGCGACTTTACCGAGTCGGAGGCAGAGTCTCGTCCACCCGTTCTCCTGGAGGGATAGAGGGTCAACGGTCCAGCGGCAGGGACGTGGTCAGCCCTGTCTTCGATCACGAACCCATGCAGGTGGGTCGAGCACGGCTTTCCCGGGAGGAGAGGGAGAGGCGGAGGTCCCAGGGCCTTTGCCTATACTGTGGAGGTTCGGGACACTTTGCGTACAACTGCCCGGTAAAAGGCCAAGCCCGATAGTAAGTATGAGGCTACTATCGGGTGGGATCTCCGCCGAGAAGACCTCATCCACATCTACACTCCTCCCGGTAAGACTGAGATGGTCAACTCACCAACACGACTGCCAAGCACTTCTGGACTCTGGGGCTGAAGGTAATTTCATGGACAGCACGTTTGCACACACGTTTCAGATTCCACTCAGACCACTCACTCAGAAGATTGCGGTACATGCACTTAATGGCCAAGAACTTCCCACCATCTCATTCATCACCGAAGACATCACCCTCATCACTTCTGGCAATCACTATGAGACAATTTTTTTTTATATCATGGATTCACCATTGGCAGCCATTGTTCTTGGTCACCCCTGGCTCACCCATCACAACCCCCGAGTGGACTGGCAGCATAAGACCATACTGGAGTGGAGCAGGGAGTGTCATAAGTCTTGTCTTGTGTCTGCTTGTCCGTCTGTGCCTGTTTTTGTGTTTCAGGAGGAAGCAGGGGATCTGTCTAACGTGCCCGAGGAGTACCATGACCTGAAGGAAGTGTTCAGTAAGTCTAGGGCTGCTTCTCTCCCTCCTCATCGTCCCTATGACTGTGCCATAGAGTTAATGCCAGGTAAGTCTCCGCCTAAAGGCAAGTTATACTCGCTTTCTGTGCCAGAAAGGGAGGCTATGGAGAAATATATTTCTGATTCTCTAGCAACCAAGTTCATCCGCCCTTCCTCTTCACCTGCGGGGGCGGGGTTCTTTTTTGTGGGGAAAAAGGATGGCTCTCTGCGACCTTGTATTGATTACCGAGGGTTGAATAACATCACGGTAAAGAATACCTATCCTTTGCCGTTGATGTCTTCAGCCTTCGAGAGGTTGCAGGGAGCATCCATCTTCTCAAAATTGGATTTGCGTAATGCTTATCATTTGGTCCGCATCAGGTAGGGGGATGAATGGAAGACTGCGTTTAACACCCCCAGGGGGCACTTTGAATATTTGGTCATGCCTTTCGGGCTGTCCAACTCCCCAGCAGTCTTCCAGGCACTTGTCAATGATGTGTTGCGAGACATGATAGATCAATTCATATATGTTTACCTGGATGACATATTGATATTTTCCTCGTCTCTCCAGGAACATGTGCAACACGTACGACAAGTGCTTCAGAGGTTGTTAGAGAATGGGCTTTTTGTCAAGGCGGAGAAATGCGATTTTCATGCACAGTCTGTTCCTTTTTTAGGACACATCATCTCGTCTGAGGGAATGCGTGTGGACCCTGACAAGGTTAAGGCTGTGGTGGAATGGCCAAGTCCAGATTCCCGTAAGGCCCTACAGAGGTTTCTGGGATTCGCCAATTTCTATCTGCGTTTCATTCGCAACTTCAGCCTACTAGCCGCGCCTCTGACCGCCTTGACCTCCCCCAGAACTCCGTTCAGGTGGTCAGATACAGCCGAGGCTGTGTTTGCTAACCTCAAGAGCCGCTTTGTTTCAGCTCCCATCCTCGTTGCCCCTGACTATTCACGGCAGTTCGTGGTGGAGGT
Organism: Siphateles boraxobius; assembly: GCF_051911475.1. NCBI lineage: Eukaryota > Metazoa > Chordata > Actinopteri > Cypriniformes > Leuciscidae > Siphateles > Siphateles boraxobius. The sequence goes on along the minus strand of NW_027508766.1, from coordinate 11,346,847 downwards.
CGATGCGTCAGAGGTGGGGGTAGGAGCAGTGCTGTCCCAGCTCTCTCCCACAGACGACAAGATGCATCCTTGCGCGTTTTTCTCTCACCGTTTATCCCCAGCTGAATGCAATTACGACATTGGTAACAGGGAGTTGTTGGCAGTCAAGTTAGCGTTGGAGGAATGGCGACATTGGTTAGAGGGTTCGGGGGTACCTTTTATCGTCTGGACCGACCACAAGAACTTAGAGTACATCAGAACCGCCAAAAGATTGAACTCCAGGGAGGCTCGGTGGGCACTTTTTTTCGGTCATTTTGATTTTTCTATCTCGTACCGTCCGGGTTCTAAGAACATCAAACCCGATTCTTTGTCTCGTATTTTTGATCGCTCCGTACGCCCGTCTACTCCCGAGTGCATTTTACCGGAGACCCTATTTGTTTCCACACTCGTATGGGAGATCGAATCGAAGGTCAAGAAGGCCTTAGTAGGGGTAACGCCTCCGCCCAGTTTTTCCCCGTCCTTGTGTTCCTGTGGATTCGTCAACTCGGTGTTGGATTGTTCGTCCCGTCTTGGGCACTTCACGAGGATTCACCGCACCTTGACCATCGAAGTCCCTGCGTTACCTGTCCACACCCGTGTCTTTTCCTGTACTGTTGTCCTTCAAATAAATACTGAGTAACTGCTATTGCTTCCTGTTCTTTTACCGACCATGACAAGATGGGGAAAAATTACAGAGAGATTTATGGATTTTTTGGAAAATTACGACCCTGGTTCGAATGAAGCCGCGCTGGAACACCGAATTTACAGAACCATTCAGTCAATGAAAGCTTTAGCGTAAGTTTTGTCAGGAAGACTCAATCAGCGCATCACACATTATCTCACTTCTAGCCAATCAGGTGCTGACACTCATAGTATAAAAAAACTGGTAGGCCTACTTACGTTTGTCTGAGTTTGCAGATGCTGACACGCCAATTATGCTCCTGTTCAGCTGCCAACCAACATGTCTCAGGACACGCGGCGTATTGTTTACGATGATCAAGTTCCGACGACGAATTCGTCCCGTGGTCTCTCCTGCTGCACGTCGCAGTTCGAGCATTCAGTGGCGCATCTCCCCGTGAGCACAGCGGTCTTCGGAATGTTTGATCGGCAAGGCCCATCAAGAGAAGTCCTGTTCCTTTTAGGCCCAAAACACCCTGGGTAACCCATCAGTTTCCATTTCCACGACATCAAAAGCCTCAACATCGTCAGCTCAGCCAAATAATCCGGCAGGAAGAGAACTGCTAAATTATCCTCAACTTGTCCAGCTAAAAGAACTTCGCTACCGATCCCACTGACATGAATCAACAACTCTGCAATTCACGAGAGGCGATCTTCTCACACTGGTTTTCAAGAGGAAAACTCGGTTTTAAAGCTTGGTAGCCGCTTCCACCAGCTACTGTTAATATATCCCCTATAAACTTAATTCAGGTAAGTTTCTAACTTGGCTTCTCTGCTGCTTCCTACACCAGCGGCAGAGTTCAAATTAGTGACTGCAGTGACGTGGTGTGTTCCTATTAATTGCTGATCTGCAGACTGCAACGCTTTAAACAGCAGGGCCGGATAAGCTCGCCTTAATGTTTGTAACAAGCGTAAGCAAAGATTAGCGTTACTGATATTCCACAATGCAGTGGCAATCAAATAATATCAGCTTTGTGGTTCCCACGCTCACATGGGCAGTTCTGCAAAATACTCACGAACAACTGCATAACTGAATTGAAATAAAATAAGTTTAAGAGTAACAGAATATTAAACTATCTTATACATATACCATTCACAGGTCGCACTCCTCATAACGTCTGCTCACTCGCCAATAAGAGAGTGCGTTTCCACCTTAAAGGAACAATAGCCTACCTAATTCAACTCGTTACATGCCCCTCTATGAATTCGTTATTGCTTCGGCATTTACAGATGTTATTTACAAATCACTTCTTGATCGCGGGCAGATCTTGACTCCTCAACATCTACCAATGATTGACTTTATCCAGGGGGCATACCATGTTATGAATATCACGATGTGTGTGTGTGTGTGTATACAAAAAAAAGCTTTTTTATTTCATTATTAACACGAAAAAATACGTCCATATCTGTAAAACGAAAAAAGCCCAGCTAAAAGAGAGCAAGTTGGCAATTGGCTATTATGCATACACTGTAGTAGTTTTCTCTTCAATGGAAGTAAATTACATATTTACATAAGTGTTGAAATTTCACAAACAACTATTTTACACCATATTAATTCATATTATTAAGGTCGTTTAGTACTTAAAATTTAGATCTACAATATTAGAAAATGTGTACAATCGCTGTAACACACAATCTTTCCTGGTGACTACTTTAATCCACTGATATGTGTGATAGAAATATTTTGTGTGATGGTTATTTCCACATTAAATATGCAGAGAAATGCAGACTAAGGATGCTCCGGTCGAAGGCCACATATGCTTAGCCAAAATTGCTTAACACAGTAAAACTATCAGTCTTCAGTCAACAATATGATTAGTTTTTCATAACAAACCAATCACCGGATCTAATCACAGCGAAGAAGACTCGAGCGACATTGTTTTTCTGAGACCTGAGAATCTGACACATCTGAGAAATAGATTCTACGCTAAAAAGAAAACAGATCAAGTATCATTGATGTAATTATAGTGCTCTTGACGGGACACCGTCACCTTACTTCAGGTAAGTATTGTATTAAGAAATTAAATTAGTTGGTTATATTCGTATTAAGAATTTCCATGACACACACAAAAAAAATCTAAGCCTTATATGCTTCTCTGTTTGTTCACCAAATTCCCATAGGAGGATCATTCCCCAAGTCAGGGTATTAATCTCTTGTCTGTTAACGCTGGCCCACTCTGTGCATAATTTAAGCGACCCGGTCCTGCTAGACGAAGGTTGCATGTCCGATCTCAGATTTGGATACCCGGATCAGTAAGACCAGATGTTCACTCAAGCTTAGTTCATCTGTGCTTCACGAAATTTTAATACAGCCGTCGCCAACGTCCTTTGAGGTTTGATGTGGTTGCTAAACATTTTATGTTGCTAGTGCTAACGAAGCAAGTTTGCCATCATTAAGGCAGATCTTCTCGTCAGACGCTTATGCCATTCTGAGATTTTTATCTGGCAATCAGTAGTTTAATTTTATAACTAAGGCCACGCACCTTCCTTGACACTGCAATGCTTAGCTACATGCTTTAATTTCAGGCTTCCGATGGCTTTCCGATGGCCTCCCCACCACCACCAGGATGGTCCCTTCCTTTAACTCCAGGGGGGGTCGGCTGCTCCCCTACCTTCTTCTTCAGGCAGGACATGCAGACTCGGCTACCCTCGCATTGCTCGCTAAGGACGGGGCCTACGCCAAAGAACTTTGTAAATTTATGCTTGCTGAGCTGTTAATAAATACGCTTTTTGTTCAATTTATCTCCCGAGTCTTTCTGGTAGAACTAGCAGTCGTACCACAATCTCTGCCCGCTGATCCCGAGTTGGGACAGCAACCGTGTACCAGCACGTTCTCCACTCCTGAACTAGATGGTTCTAAAATCGGAAAATCGATAGCAATGATCTCGTTAGGGCAGGAAGCCAACAAATGGCCCATAGGTCCCCGGGCCGGTGGCCGCGTATCTTTCGCCACATGGCAACGTTCACACCACTGGCACCAAGTTGCCACCTCAGCTGCTTCACCAGGCCTGTAACATCGTTGCCGGACAAGTTCAAGGGTGCGTTCCACACCTTGATGACCATGGTTTTGATGGAATTGGGTCAGAACATCTGCTTTTAAAAGAGTTGGCAAAACCAACTGCAGTGCCACCTCCTTACCATGCATCATGGGATCAGGGATGCATCACCCTTCGGTAAAAGACCCCATCTCGCTCTACCAGACTTCTCCACTGCCGTAACAGGGCCAAACCATGCCTCGACAGCTTCCGTCGTTCTTCCAGACCAGGATATCTCCTGTGTTTCCAGAATCCCAGGACTTCGCTAATCACTGGGACAGCAGCCTGTAATGACTCCAGCTCCACAGGCAAATGGCCAGGAACATAGACAGGGTACACTGGGTGGCAGCAGCTTCGAAATCTGCCCCCATTGCTCTCCTTAACAAAGATGGTATCGTGGTACTAGAGCCAAAGTCCCATACTGCCACTGGAGAATGCAACCTGGACAAGGCATCTGCATTCGTATTGCTCTTACCTGACCTATACTTGAGGTTGAAGTCGAAGGCAGCTAATTGAGCGGCCCACTGCGGTTCCGTAGCCCCCAACTTGGCAGTGGCTAAGTGGCTCAGGGGATTATCCCGTTACTGCGAGAGGACTGCCCCGAGCCCTCCATGGCTCGCATCCACCTCGAGGACAAACGGTTTGGCAAAATCAGCGTATGCCAGAACAGGGGCAGTGAACCAGAGAATGCCTCCCCTTGCAGCCCTGGCCTGCACTTACTTCCAGTCTGCTCTCCTACCAGCCGATGTAGAGGGGCAGCCAACTTTGCGAACCCGTCCACAAAATGGCAGTAGTAGCTGGCGAAGCCAAGAAATGAATGCAGCTCTCTAACAGTAGAGGGCTGAGGCCACTGTATCACCGCCTCAATTTTTGAGGATCAGTAGCGACTCCCTCGCTTGAAATAACGTGGCCCAAGTACCTTACTTCAGGCTGGAAAAAGGCACACTTCTCCAGCTTCACCTTCAAATTCTCCCTCTCCAAACGCCTGAACACTACTTCTAACCGCTCCAGATGCTGGCTAATAGAAGATGAAAATACTACAATGTCGTCCAAATACAACAGAAGAGATTGATATCGTTGGTCTCCAAAGATCCGCTCCATTAGTCGCTGGAATGTAGAGGGAGCATTGCAGAGCCCGAACCGCATCCAATTCCACTCAAATAGTCCGAACAGGGTGAAAAAAGCAGTCTTTGGCTTGTCTCCCTCACTGACTGGGACCTGATTGTAACCACTAGTCAGATCTAACACAGAGAACCAACAGGCTTCCGACAACGCATCCAATGACTCTTCCATACGGGGCAGTGGAAAAGCATCTCTCCTGGTTTTAGCATTCAATTGACGGTAGTCTACCATCCTTCTTTTTCACCAGGACAATAGGACAACATATGGACTGCAACTCTCCCTAATGAACTGGGACTCCAGCAACTGGTCTATATGTGTCCGGACGATTTCATACTTGGAGGGGGGAATACGTCGGTGCCGCTGCCTCACAGGGGTTCCATCTACTAACGGAATGTCGTGAAAGATGAGATATACATTTATTAACAGCCCAGCAAGCAATATTATGATATAAAGTTCTTTGGTGTATGCCCCGTCCGTTGCTCGCAATCCGAGGGTCCGGGAATGTGTGGGTGTCGCCCAGCCTACAGCTCTGCAGATGTTTGTTTAGCGAGGCGCCATGCATTAGAGGCCAAGAGGGGACTATACTCCAGGTGGAGTGACCCGTCACACCAAGGGGACATGGTCAACCTTGCTGCTGGTAACCCAAGCAAAGGTGTCCACTATCCAGTGAGACAACCTTTGCTTGGAGAGAGCCTTTCGCTTCAGATTCTCACCATAACAGACAAAGAGATGGTCTGAGGTAATGAACACTGTGTTCTGTCTACGTAAGCACAGAGGCGAGTACTAAACAGAGCAGCGTCAAGCTGGGTCTGCCTCCTCCGAGGGCAACGCTTGCAGGTTCAGCACCTGATCTAGTTGGGAATCTTGAACACGTATCCAGGCCGGGGTCTCAGGAACACGTGAGAGTAGCCGGCCCAAATTACAGGCTCGCTTTGTCAACCAAAATGCCTACAGGTCCTCTAGCCTCTTGATGGGGGCCAATGCAACCAGAATGCTGTCACATAGACAGGCTGACTACAAAGGCTCAAGGGGAGCTCTCGCAGGGCAGATAGTAAGTAAGTAAGTAAGTAAGTAAGTAAATTTTATTTATATAGCACATTTAAAGCAGGGCTACCCAAAGTGCTGCACAAAGTAAAAACAAAACAAAAACAGAACAAACAACCAAACAGAAAAGACATAAAATAGCATCCGGAGAAAATTAAAATGCCAGGGAATAAAAATAAGTTTTCAATTTTGATTTAAAAATAGAAGTTGAAGGTGCAAGGCGGATGTCCAAAGGCAATTGGTTCCATAGACGGGGGGCGGCAACAGCAAAGGCTCTATCTCCCTTAAATTTGAGACGAGAGCGAGGGATAAATAAAAGAGCTCTGTCTGAAGATCTTAAAGATCTAGTGGATGACAACGGAGTAAGAAGATCTCTAATATATAGAGGAGCTTGATCGTTAAGAGCTTTAAAAACATACAACAGAATTTTAAACTGAATTCTAAAATGGATCGGGAGCCAATGAAGTGAGGCTAAAATGGGGGTGACATGATCGTATTTCTTTGACCCGGTCAGGAGCCTTGCAGCAGCATTTTGCACCATCTGCAGTCGAGCAAGCGACGATTGAGGAAGACCCAAATACAAAGAATTACAGTAATCCAAGCGTGAAGTAATAAAAGCATGGATAAACTTCTCCAAATCGTGGAATGACAAAAATGATTTGAGTTTGGATATTAACCGCAATTGATAAAAACTATTCTTTACAACAGAATTAATTTGTTTGGTTAAACATAATTCAGAGTCAAGAATGACACCAAGGTTCCTGACCTGAGAGGAAACTGAGGGGAAATGGTTACCCAGTTCCTTAATAAAATTATTTCTCAGTTTTGGTACAGATAGCACACCTGCGAGGTCCCAAGAGGGAGAGGAACCTGACGACCAGGTAATGCTTCCCCAAGGACTTACTTTTAACTGCATAGTAATGTGCGGCGAAAGCAGCAACAAATAGATAGAGGGAGGAGGGAGACAGCCTTCGCGCAAAACCCATGCTGCAGGAAGAAGAACGACAGTGATTGGGCATAACTGGGGTCTTCTCGGGGAGAAGAGCGCCAGAAGACAAAGGGGTTTCCACTCTAGCGCATAAGCGTGTCGATAGACAAGGCCCAGCGGAAGTGATGGTAGCCACTACCTTTTTGAGGTGGTAGGGTACTCAAACCTGCCTCGTCCCATCAATAAGCCACAAGGGTGCCAGAGGGTGCACCGTCTCTAAGAAAGGAGGTCCTTTCTCAGAGGAATTGGCCAGGGAGGGGCTGTCAGGTGGGAGCACCAGTTCAGAGAATGAAGTCCGGGTGGGCCAATGATGCACAACCAAAATGACCTGCTCCTCGTCCTCCCTGATCTCGCACAGGGTCTGTGCGAGAAGGCTCACTGGGGGAAACGCATATTTGCGGAGGCCCCGCAGACAGCTGTGCGCCAGTGGATCCATTCCGAGCGTGCCCTCGGTCAGGGAATAAAACAGGCTGCAATGGGAAGAGTGGTATGAGGCAAACAGATCTACCTGTGCGTCGCCAAACTGTTCCCAAATCAACTGAACCGACTGGGGATGGAGTCTCGATTCTCCCGGAAGTGGCTGTAGCCGTGAGAGCTCCTCGGCTGCACGGTTCAGTTCTCCTGGAATATGGACAGCATGAAGCAATCTCAGACGTTTCTGACTCCATATGAGGAGATGACGGGCGAGTTGCGACATATGCCGAGAGAGTAGACCACCTTGTCAGTTGATGTACACTACTGTGGCCGTGTTGTCTGTCCAGACGAGTACGTGTTGACTCTTGAGCAACGGCCGAAAGCGGTGCAGAGCGTACTGTACTGCCAGCAACTCTAGGCAATTGACATGCAGGAGGCACTGGGGTCCTGTCCAGGAGCCCGCAGCAGCATGTCCATTGCACATAGCACCCAGCCCAAGGCAGAGGCATCTGTTGACACAAAAATATGCCTGGAAACTTGTTCTAAGGCCACTCCGAACTTAATGTGCAGTTGTTTAAATGATCAAGCTGTTACTTATTATGTGCAGTGTTACTCTTTCATAACAGTTTAGTGTTACTCTAGAATACTTATTGCTTGACCCATCTGTTTTTCATTCAGGCAGAGACTGTATTGATTTCACCTAGTCTTTATGTGGCTGTTGCACCACAACCACAAAGAACACAATTTAGTGACTCTGCACCACAGTGACAGGCAAGCACAGACATTTGCCACAGCATGTTTCTGGACAGTTACCTCTCAATTACACTCTCTATTTCATTGGCCTCACTTTACTGCAGCGTAAGACTGGCAATGATCTCATTATTTCACTCGCACCAAACCGTGCATGCCAACCTTAACTCTCAACACCAAAAGTTACATAACTACAACAAATATGTTCAATAAACTCATGAAAAGAAATATAGTATTATGCTTGTACTCTCAGTGCAGGCTTAGAACATTTAGTAAGAATTGGCAGAGAGTGCTGAAAGCCAAATTATGAGCATGACATGAATTATTTAAAGGTATTACGGGTTATCAGAGGCATGATAGCATATTCTGGGCTTCAACAGTTATACGGCAAGTCATGGAGTGCAGCATGCGTACTGACACAGGCTCCTAGAGACTAGATGGAGAGCCAGGCTGAAGAAAGGCAAGGGAAGGGGGAACTCTGAAAAGTTCCCTTTACTTTATGATGAATTTATAATTGCATTATTAATAAGCATGTTTGCGTGTCATGCCTGAAAAGTTCACTGCATCCACCAATATATTTTTGTAAATATTAACCCTATGAAGCCTGCTTTATCATATTTGATGTGCAACATTCTAAGACTTCAAAATTATCAATTTTCAAAAGTTTCTAATGAAGTAAACAAAAGAATAAAATTCATATTGTTAGTATTATTTTAAGATATTTTGAACATTTACTGAACTGAAGAAACTAATCCATATTTTACTGTTTTTCTGAATTGCTAAAACACTAAACACCATTCTCTGAACCAAATTCTCAATAGTTTAAACCAATTTGTCGAATAAATCATTCTTTCTGTAAAACATTAAACAAGTTCAGGTAGTTAAAAAACTGTTTGCAAATTTCATGCACTCTTTTTTTCAAAACTCTAAACACATTTTTACTCACTAAAGCACATTTTGCACTATGATGCACTTATGTTTCAAAATGCTAAGGCACAGATAGGCGAAAGTTAAACACATCTGCAACACAGTTGTCATCGTTTACACACAACGACTAAAAATTGTTCACACTTATTTCTAATGGTGTTTCTATGAGTTACGTTGTGACAACGAATGGTGTTTCGCTTAGAAAAACCTATCAACTCTGAGTATTACAAAATTAGCCAATGGCAAAGAAATGCCATGGGTCTGCGGATTATGCATAGTGTATCTCCACCCCACCTCGTGAGTATAAAACGGGAGGATGCGGGCAACGTGCAGATATGTTTTCGCTTCGGAGCCAAGAGCATTCTTCACTTCACAAGCCATTCTGAGATCATCTCTATTCACTTTTCGAGACGAGCTTCTCTCCAGGTGTTGGTCTGACGGCCATTCCCAGCGAGTTTCACATTGCCTGCTGATTTGTGCAGTGGTTTGCCAGTTGTGTGTTTCTCCCTGGTCGCTTCAGCATCTGCAGAGTTTTCCCTCTCACAAAAGAGCTTCCACGTGGCACGTGTTTTTAAAGATGCATTGTAAATGCCCGTGTACTTCTGGGTGTGGTAATCTGATTGATTCTGCTGTTGGGCATGAACGCTATTGTGGCGTGTGTGGGCTAAAAATAGATCGCGCTCGGGCAGCGTTCGTGGATGAGTCATGTTTTCATTGCGGGAACATGACCTTCGCAATGTTGCGGTCGAGACTCAATGACCTCATTAGAGCGAGAGTCCCCTCATCCACACCCCAATCTATTTTCTCTACACAAGGAAATACTTTGGCTGGTGGCCAGGGTGACCAGAGGCAGTTAATGTGGAAAAAAAATGACGATTTCTCCTCGGTCCACACACACCTCTCTCACATTGCAACTCGTACGGTTTCCAGATGAGATCGCTCCCCACAAGGCGGGCTGGAGTCCTCTGGATTGAGGATTCGGCTGTGCTGCCTCCTTCGGGTGTGCCAGCATTGCCGAGTCTGATCCAGAGTTGACAGCCATGTTTTCCTGGCATGATTGTTTTTTGGAGGCGGCGCGTGCTGACACCAGCACCTGCCCTCAATTCCTTTCTTCCCGGACATGCATGAAGAGGTCATGAGATCGTGGGAGTCTCCCTTCACTTTCGCGACTCCTCAGCGGCCTATTCTGCCTTCTCTGCCCTCGCAGAGGCTGCGGACATGGGTACACTGGGGTTCCCCCCGTGGAGTGTTCTGTGATAACACATCTATGTCCCCACAGCGCCTCCACCTGGCGTGGCGACTCTAAGCACCCCTCCAATGCCTGTAGGTTTTTGTCTACTCTGGTGGCAAAGTCCTATAGAGCTGTGGGGCAGGCTGGCACCTCACTACATGCCATAGCCATCCTTCAGTTCTACCAAGGCCAGGGTGCTCTCTGACATGCACGAGGGTAGGGCTGATTCAGGGCTCATGCAAGAGATGTGTGCCGCCACCGACCTCGCTCTATGAGCGATGTGGGTGACCGCACGCTCCCTGGGTCAGGTGATGTCCACATATGTGGTCCAAGAAAGACATCTTTGGCTTAACCTGGTTGATATGCGTGAGGCTGAGCGAACCTGCTTCCTCAACTCCTCCATATCCCAGGCTGGCCTCTTCAGCAGCGCGGCCGAGGACTCTGCCCAACAGTTCTCGTCTGTCCAGTAGCAGACTGAGGCTATAAAACATATTCTGCCCGACGGCCTGCTGCTGCCTCCACAGCCGTCGGCACAAAATCCTCAGCCTGCTCGCCACCGAGGGCTCCCTCCTTTGACCTCGTCCCTCCCGCCCAGCGCCAGCAGCAGCCTTCACCGAGCCACGCCGTTGGAAGTGGTCACAGGAAGGCGTCCCAGCCTGCCCTGGCCCCGCGCCCCGCTAATGCCAGGCTAGCGACACCACTGGGCGGGCTGCTCAGAGATGGTGTTCAGTTCTTCCAGGAGTAGTTGCAGGTCCACTCCTTCCCCCGGTGGAGAGGCGGAGGAGAACCTCTTCTTTTAAATAACTGACTTCCATCTCTGAGCACAGTGTTCTCGGATGTTCTCGGATGACAGTTCTCGGATGACAGTGCGTACCGCCCACAGGCCTATCCACTCTCGTCCCCCTCTGTCACCAGACCCCTGGCAGAGAAGGCCCCCGTGAAACGATGGTCCTTCCCTGGCCTCCTCTGTCAGGTTGTGGCTAATGACCGTGCCCCCACACCAGGCGGCTATTCCACCCACGTCCGGGCCAGTCATTCTTCGCTGCACCACCGAGGGGACGTCTGTGGTACATATGACCCCGCCGGCACAGTTCTTTGGAGCCTGGCTATAGCTTCCCAACCGGTCCCGCTGGGTCACCCGAACCATTAGGCTCAGCTATGCGATTCAGTTAGCACTCCCCACTGCAGGGGAGTCCACTCCACTGTGGTCGGTGGCAATGCCTGATCATGAGAGAGGAGGTTGCTACCCTACTGGCGAAGGGTGCGATCGAGAGTTTCCCTCCAGCCGAAATGAGGTCCAGGTTTTACAGCCCCTACTTCATTGTCCCGAAGAAATCCAGTGAGTTACGGCCAATCCTGGACCTGCGCGTCTGGAACCGCTCCCTTCACAGGCTGCCGTTCAAGATCCTCACGGCCAAACGCAGTTTTGAATGTGTGCGGCCACAGGATTGGTTCGCAGCAATCGACCTGAAGGACGCCTACTTTCAAGTCTCCATTCTTCCTCGACACAGACCGTTTCTTCGGTTTGCTCTCGAGGGGCAGGCATATCAGTACGCGGTTCTCCCATTCGGGCTATCCCTGTCTCCTCGCGTGTTCACGAAGGTCGTCGAGGCAGCCCTTGTTCCACTACGGGACCACAGGGTTTGCATCCTGAACTATCTCGATGACTGGCTAATCCTAGCTCACTCTCGAGACCAGGTTTGCAAACACAGGGACCTAGCGCTCCGGCACCTAGCTCATCTGGGCCTTCAGGTCAACTGGGAGAAGAGCAAACTTTGTGCCGTGCAGAGGATCTCTTTTCTTGGTATGGAAATCGACTCGGTCGCCATGTCTGCGCAGCTTTCAAGCAAGCTCGTGCGCAGTCATTGCTGACTGCCTGAGACAGTTCGAGGGCAAGAGTGCGGTTCCACTGAAGTTATTTCAGAGGCTCCTGGGGCATATGGCATGCACAGCAACGCCGCTCAGATTACTTCATATGAGACGCCATCCCCAGTCGGTTCAGCTGATTTGGGATCAGTTCAGGGATGCACAGGTAGACCTGTTTGCCTCCCACGACTTGTCCCAATGCGACCTGTACTACTCCCTGACAGAGGGCACGCTCGGCACGGAAAAACTGGCGCACAGCTGGCAGCGGGGCCTCCGCAAGTTTGAGTTTCCCCCAGTAAGCCTTCTTGCACAGACCCTGCAAGCAACGAGGAGCAGATCATTTTGATTGCACCTCATTGGCCCACCCGGACCTGGTTCTCCGAACTTGTACTCCTCGACACAGCACCTCCCTGGCCAATTCCTCTGAGCAAGGACCTTCTTTCTCAGGGATGGGGCACCCTATGGCACCCTCGTCCCGATCTCTGGAACCTCCACGTCTGGCTCCTGGATGGGATGAGGTAGGTTTGAGCACCCTACCACCAGCGGTGGTGGCTACCATCACTTTCGCTAGTGCATTGTCCACGAGACATGCCTACGCGTTGAAGTGGAACCTCTTCATCAACTGGTGCTCTTCTCACCAAGAAGACCCCAGGAAATGCCCAATCAGTGTCATGCTTTCCTTCCTGCGAGATGGGTTGGAGCGAAGGCTGTCTCCCTCCACCCTGAAAGTGTATGTTGCCGCTATCGCCGCACATCACGACGCAGTCGAAGGAAAGTTGGTGGGAAAGCACGACCTGATCATCAGGTTCCTGAGAGGAGCGAAGAGACACAATCCTCCTCGCCCTCCTCTCATTCCCTTTTGCGACCTCTCAGTGGTTCTACCTGCCCTGGAGAGTGCTCTCTTTGAGCATCTGCAATCAGTGGAGCTTAAGTTCTGTCAATTAAGACAGCATTCCTGGTTGCATTGCCCTCCATTAAGAGGGTAGGGGACCTGCACGCATTTTCCATTGACGAAGCATGCCTGGAATTCGGTCCGGCCTATTCTCACGTGATCCTGAGACTCCAGCCTGGATATGTGCTCAAGGTTCCCACCACTCCCTTTTGAGATCAGGTGGTGAACCTGCAAGCGCTGCCCCTGGAGAAGGGAGACCCAGCCTTGGCACTGCTCTGTCCAGTACGCGCTCTCCGTGCCTACGTAGACAGAACGCAGTGTTCAGGACCTCAGACTAGCTCTTTGTCTCTTTGTCTTTGTCCCTATTCTTCTATATCATACTTTAAGAGCACTAAAGCCTTATGTATCAATTAGATGCTCAATAATGATTATCTTAATGACTTTGCAGTATAAGCTTCATACATTATGTAACGGGGGGGGGGGGGGTGGCTTTGTAAGACTTGTGTATATTATGTATGTTTGAATGGTTATAGGTGAGTTGAGGCTGTGAAGGGGGAAACAAGTTCTTAATCTGAAGAACTGAACTGGATTTTTACCAAAGAAGTATGTACTTGATGGCACAATGCAACTGTTTAATAACCCAAAATGCCCCAGTTTATATCTGTAGGATCATATATCTATCATCCAGCCAAACTGTGTCTAGGCCACCCTGAGGATGGTTTTGGGCTCACACAATGACAAGTAAATGGAAGTGATGAAGGCCCTTTGATGCCATCACCACCTTATATGCCATGTATTGAGCACAGATGGTATATCCACACAATTGTGCCAAACATGTAAAAGCACAACTAACGAAATGCACATGGGGATGCAGTGAATCCAGATTGACATCACAAGAGATACTCCCTTCATCTATTCTGATCTGATGATCTTTTAATGCTGACAAGAGTACTGCATCATCCCACACTCCCAAAATCAGTCAGCACCTTCTGTGCTGCTTTCCTCTTTCTCTGGAGAGCTTTTACTAATGATACAATTCACTATTGAGAACCATTTTAATGATAATCAGTCTTGATATCTCATTATTTGTGTTTTGAAGTCACAGGAAAATCTGGAGCAATAAAAATCATAATAGGGCCTTTGTCTCTCATGCGCCAGTAAAGTCCTTTGCGGTGTGCTCGCACGTCACACAATTTACCCATGAGAGCAGTGCCTGTGTTTCTAATTATCGTTCAAACTATGACGTATAGGTAACACGTATGAGCTCACGTTTCGTGGGTCACTAGTCACAACTATACGTAGCTGTTTAAAGGACATATAGCGTAGCAAGAAAATGTGTACTACAGGCTCGAATCTTATTCATAAGTCTATTCATGTCATTAATGCACATTTATCTTTGTAGTTCCACCTTCTATGAATGTTATCAAACATGATTTTGCACTGTTTTACATAAGATTTCTCTGGATTGTTAATTTTTTAGCTGTCTTGGCAGAGCTCCTAAAGGCAACCAGAAAACAGCATGACGGTGATGGGAACTGTACCACCCTGCCAAATGCACAAAGCACAGAGCATCTGCATGATATGAAAACTGCTGGCCAGCTGTTACTACACTCAGCACCTCAGACACTTGGCTCTGAAATGGTGCAAGTTTGGGGAAGGGTCCTGGGTGGGGCAGAAGAGATTTATCTCATAGATGTTCATTGCTTTTTTATGCACAGTATCACTGCATCTACACATAAGTTTGGTTACACTCCCTTACATGCTTACTCGCACACTGAGTCAGAAACACATGCACAAATGAGTCATTTAATAACTGTACTGGTGCAATGGGAACCCTATGTTACATGGGAAAGCTACAACATTTTCCTCCACTGTTGGCTCAGCCAACACACACACACTTGAGTGCCTTATTTGTTTTGGGAGCTTTCCCACTGCAAAGCACCGTGCAGCATATCAAATCGGGATCTCTTGCCAATGCTTATCAAGATTAATCTTTGTACAGAGGCAATTTAACTATAAGGACACCAATGCTACTAAGAGAAAAGGGATCATTTTGACGATTTTAAAATAATAGATCACTTAGATGTTGCTGTTGTGTAATTATTATTCATCAATCATTGCTGAAACAAATAACATTAGGGTTAAGACTGTAATTTTAATCCTTCAGACTTTATTTTTCAGACAAGATATTCATTGTAAGGTTTTATATTTGCTTGATATTTTTCCTTCCGTATGTCCTGTTACTGACAGTTCACCCAAAAATGTAACAATTTACTCTACCTCATGTCATTCCAAACCCATTAGACTTTCGTTGATCTTCAAAACACAAGATAGTTTTAATGAAACCTGAGAGATTTCTGTTGCTCTACAAAAGTCTATTCCACCAAACCATTGAAGATTTAAAAAGTTCATGAAGAGATTGTTAAAGGAATCCATATGAATTGAACAGTTTATTCAGTCTTCTTAAGAGACATGATTACATGATATGATAAACAGATTTAATTTAGGCTTTTATTAACATATAAACATTGATGAATCCACATACATAAGACTAATTAGTCAATACACAGAAGGAGACAACACAGGTAACTCTGGTAACGGTAGTTTATTTACAGGTAGCAGAGAGCAGCCGAGTTAAGCAGGTATGTGTTCAGCTTATAGATCTTTCAGTAGACTTAACTTGAGTGATAATAGTCTGTGTGTTCCTTGCTGGTGCTGTGCTGTGAGATGAGGAAGACAAAGGATGATGAAGAGAAAGGATCGTAGCAGGTGAGCAATTCAGGTAAGTTGCCAGTTAAGTTGTACAGGTGGTAACAAGAAGACCAGACGTTTGGTTAGTGAAAGGTTGTACAGGTGGTAACAACAAGACCAGACGATTGGTTAGTGAAAGGTGACTGCTTAAGTACTGTGTGTTGATGAGTGGCTATGGGTGCAGGTGCACTGGGTTAATACTCAGGTGAAGCTGATCGAGTGGGTGGAGCTGAAGGGTCTGTTGCTGAGGTTGTTGCATTCGTGACATAATAAAGAGCATAATGTTTTTTTTTGTTTTTTTTTTGTGAAGTATCCCCAAAAAAATATCCTAAAAGGTTTTGTTTTAAATTTGAATTTATTTATTTATTTATTTATTTATTTATTTATTTATTTATTTTAGAAATCTGGCACAATACCAATCTCTTCCATAGAAAGTGGATTGGGATCATTGAAAGCTCCTGATAAGAAATCACATTTATTCATTTAACCCATGTACTAAATTGTCAATAGCCATATGATAGCTTTGTTTGAGTCACATAAATTTAAGTTTTAAGTGTTTGCTAAATATCATAAAAATATGTCTTGATAGCCATGGCCACCATCCACTTTTAATATATGAAATAGAGCAAATTAGAAATTCCACTATAAACTTCTAATTTTCTTCTCAATCTTATCATGCTACATGAAAGAAAGTAAGTCATATTTTTGGGGTGAACTTTTCCTTTTCTGTAATATGAGGTGAGTACCTCCATGAGTCATCCATTAAACACTGGGAAGCTTGTAGGTGTTGCAATAAAAGCTTGTGTGTTTATTATGTTGCCATCACTAGGCAGAATTAGGGGCATTTCAAGTCTAAAAAATGAGTTGTTGGTGAAGACTGTGAGGCTGCTGAATAAACCCGAAAGAACTGTATGGTTACATGTACCACAAAGGTTCCAGATCTGCACTGTGGCTTATAGCCACATACAACCAGACATGGTTTCAACTTCCTAACCTTTGGCTCCAAATAAGACTTTGGGTTCATAATTCAATAAAGCAGAAGGATTTAGTCCAGACTTAAGTGTTCTGATGAGCTCTACACTTTTTGTTGATAGAGATAACAAAATCATTTATTACACTGTAAAAAAAAAACAGCATTAAAATCAACAGTAACTTACTGGCAACAAATAGACAGCAAGCTTCTTTATTTTATACCATAGTAAAATAACTGTTAAACTAACTACAGTAGTTTCAAGCATAGACCTACTGTAAAATAAAGTACAGCATCATACTGTTATTTTTTATCATTATGATTTTATTAATTTTATGTTGTCACCTTCATTTATATAGGCTAGTGCTTTTAACAAGAGGTACTGTTTATATATTCATAACACCAGTTATTGCTTCACATCAACAGCTTTATTCAGGTTTCATCTTTTACATTTCATTGCTGAACTTCAATAGAATACAGATTTACCAGCATATTAGCCATATTCCATCAATGAACAAAATAAAATGATACCCATAGGCCTACCAGTCAAATCTCAGTAGTCTTACACTTTGCACCAGTGGAAAATAAATGTTGGAATGGGAAATATTAAAATAAATGTTTGAAGAGTTAAAGTTGTCTACTTAACCTAATTAGTAGTAGTATACAACAATAACCAGTGAATACATATAATCTTAAAACGTTTAAAAACCACATGCTGTAAAGAAAAAGATCGACAATGACACGATGGTCCCGTCGGGTCTGCCAGAGGAAATGGGAAATGCAAGGAAAATGCAAGTCAGCACGGCTGAAATGGGAAATGAGTGGGTTTCCACTCCGATGTTCTTACGGACAACTCAAATGTATTTATATCATGCAAATAAGATTGGTTCAAAATAAATAAAGTGATTACATGTGTATTAAAGTTGACCTACCAATTTAACGTTCTTGTAGGCTTTTCGTCTTCACAACGAGTCTCCCCATCGGTCTGCCATCGCAGCAGAGGGAGGAAAATATAGTCACCACAGCTTAAATAGGAAATGAGCGCCCGCTCCAATGTTCTTACAGATATATATATTAACTCAAACGTATTTATACCTTGCAAATAAGGTAGCCTATAAATAAATAATAAGGGTCATAAATAATAAGGGTTGTAAAAAACAAATAAAGCGATTACATGTGTTTTGAAGAATACTTTAACGTCTACTCTATTCCTATGAGGACTTTAATATTTACTACACTGCGGGAGGAAAAGGCCAGAAAATGAAAGCTTGTTCAGATATTCTTAACAAAAACGTATTAACGAAAACGTAGCTTTATAGATTGCAAATAACATCAGAATAAAACATATAAAGCGATTTAAAAAGTAAAAAATAAATTATAGTTAACCTACTCTTGTGGGCTTTCATCTTCATGATGCGTTTGATGGTCTGTCACAGAGCCGTTGTGTGGGTAGGTGTGTGATTGTTTTTTTGCGGTCAGTACTGTATTTGGATTTATTTAGTAGGCTAATTTTCCCAGAATGCATTTAAAATATACAGTTACATGCTGTAAACAGCTTCTACAGTAAGAAAATGTTGAGAATACACTAACAATGCTGTGAAAATGTATACAGTCTACAATCTACAGTAACATACTGTATTCAGATTCTACAGTAGGGAATTGTTGAGAATTCAGTAATATGATGTGAAAACAACAGCAATAATTTACAGTGTAGTTAAATATCCTGGATTCCTTACTTTCATAAAGCCTTTAAAGATGTGTACAGTATATTTCAAAAAATATATTCTCTTTTATCATTGTGCACAAGTCATTCATAGATTTCAACAGTGGAAAAATCTGTTCTCTTTCGTTGTCACTCCGAGTTACGTCGGATGACGACGAATGGGGTTTCGCTTAGAAAGCCTATCAACTTCGAGTATTACAAAACGAGCCAATGGCAAGGAAATGCCATGGGTCTGCGGAATTTGCATGGCGTAACTCCGCCCCACCTCGTGGGTATAAAAGGAGGAAGCCGGCAGCAAGCAGATATGTTTTCGCTTCGGAGCCGAGTGTATTCTTCTCTCCACAAGCCATCTCTGAATTGTCAGCTTTACAAACGAGTACCTCGAGTGTTGGTGTGACGGCGATCTACGGCGAGAGCGTGCTTCCTGCTGATCTGTTGCAGTGGTCTGCCAGTCGGTGCGTTTCTCCCCGGGTGCTTCAACACTTGAGTTTTCTCTCACTAAAAGAGCTTACACGTGGCACGTCTTTTTAAAGATGTCTCGCCCGTGTACTTCTGGTTGCGGCAGATTGGTATCGGACTCTGATGGGCACGAGCGTTGCATAGTATGTTTGGGCATTGATCATGCTAGAGCAGCGCTCGTGGATGACTCATGTTCTCTCTGTGGGAACATGACCATCGCGTCATTACGGTGGAGACTCCGTGAACTCGCAAGAGTGAGAGTCCCCTCATCCACCCCCCATCCTGCGGCTGGTGGCCAGGGTGACCTGAGGGTTACGGTCTGGAACAAGGCGCCGACTATGTGTCCGCGACCCCAGCCCCCCTCTTCAATGACGGTGCCCGCTAGTGAACTGCTGATTCCCGCGGGTCTACCCTCTGGTGGCCCGCGTGCTTCAGTTGAAGCTACAGAGGAAGATGCCATGTCTGTTGCAGCATCACTAGGCGGGTTTGACTCTTCTGGAAGTGAGGGCTCGTCACAGCTGCCACCTTCCGGTGTGCATACGGCTGTGCTCGAGTCTGATCCGGAGATGACGGCCATGCTTTCCCGGGCAGCCGCGAGCATCGGACTTGAGTGGAGGCCTCCACCCTGTCCTGAGCGCTCGCGGCTGGACGATTGTTTTTTGGGTAAGGCCGCCGACCCTCGTCCTCGGCAAACCCCAATACCTTTCTTCCCGGATGTGCATGATGAGATCTCGAAGTCCTGGAAGACCCCCCTGTCTTCTCGGGACCGCTCGCTGGTCTCATCCGCCTTTCCTCCCCTCGATGAGGCAGCTGCCCGTGGGTACACTGGGCTTCCCCCGGTTGAACGCTCTGTTGCCATGCAACTATGTCCTCAGAGTGCTTCTTCTCGGGGCGAGCCTAAGCACCCATCCAAAGCCTGTAGATTTTCGTCGACCCTGGTGGCGAAGTCTTACAGAGCGGCGGGACAGGCGGCTGCTTCACTGCATGCTATGGCCACTCTGCAGGTCTACCAGGCCCAGATGCTCAGAGACATGCACGAGGGTAGGACAAACCCAGGGCTCTTTGATGAGCTGCGCGCCGCGACCGACCTTGCTCTCCGGGCGACGAAGGTTACCGCGCGCTCCCTGGGTTTGGTGATGTCCACAGCTGTGGTCCAGGAGCGACATCTGTGGCTGAACCTGGCTGACATGCGGGACGCTGAGCGGACCCGTCTGCTTAACGCCCCCTTGTCCCAGGCCGGCCTCTTCGGCGGTGCAGTTGAAGACTTTGCCCAACAGTTTTCAACTGCCCAGAAACAGACCGAGGCCATCAGACACATTCTGCCCCGCCGGCCCGCTGCTGCCTCCACCTTGCCGGCCGGGCAGACGCCTCGACCTGTTTCCCGCCGAGGGCGCCCTCCTGCGGCTCCCGCCCCTCCCGCCCGGACCACGCAGCAGCCTCCACCCAGGGCCGGTCGCGGAGGAAGCCGTAAGAAGGCGCCACAGCCCTCTCCTGCCCCGCCCCCCGCTAAACGCCGGGCCAAGCGGCGCTCCTGAGACGGGCTGCTCAGGGATGATGGTTGTTTCGCAGGAGGTGGTAGCAGGACCACTCCTTCCCCCGGTGGAGGGCCGGGGGAGAATCTTTTGTTCTCCACTCCCCGCTGCTCACCCACGGGTGGGCAGCACCCTAATGTGGTTAAAGTCAGAAACAATCCCCTCTTCCCTGAGCTCACAGAGTTCTCGGGCGACACAGAGCGCCGCCCACAAGCCGTGCTCTCCTCGCCCCCCTCTGTCCCAGAGGGGGTTGACACGGCGTGCCGTCCACGGACCGCTTCGCCCCTGTCCCCCTCTGTCGCCAGACCCCGGGCAGAGCAGGCCCCGCGGGACGACCAGCCTGGTCCTCCCCTGGCCCCCTCTGCCAGGGCGCGGTTGCTAACTGTGCCCCCTCTCCGGGCCGCTATGCCGTCCACATTTGGGCCAGTTACTCCGCTTCGCTGCCCCTCCGGGGGGACGCCTGTGGCTCGCATGATCCCGTTGGTTCAGTTCCTGGGAGCCTGGCTAGAGCTTCCCCGTCTGTCCCACTGGATCGCGCGTACCGTCAGGCTCGGCTATGCGATTCAGTTCGCACGGTCTCCTCCCCGCTTCAGGGGAGTCCGCTCCACTTTGGTCGGTGGCAATGCCCCTATCATGAGAGCAGAGATTGCCACCCTGCTGGCGAAGGGTGCAATCGAGACTGTCCCTCCAGCCGAGATGAGGTCCGGCTTCTACAGCCCCTACTTCATTGTCCCCAAGAAAACCGGTGGGTTACGGCCAATCCTGGACTTGCGCGTGCTGAATCGCTCCCTTCAAAGGATGCCGTTCAAGATGCTCACCGCCAAACGCGTTTTCGAATGCATACGGCCCCAGGATTGGTTTGCAGCGATCGACCTGAAGGACGCCTACTTTCATGTCTCCATTCTTCCTCGACACAGACCGTTCCTCCGGTTTGCTTTCGAGGGGCAGGCATACCAGTACGCGGTTCTCCCTTTCGGGCTAGCCCTGTCTCCTCGCATCTTCACGAAGGTCGTCGAGGCGGCCCTTGTTCCCCTTCGAGAACAAGGGGTTCGCATCCTGAGTTATATCGACGACTGGCTGATCCTAGCTCACTCTCGAGATCAGGTTTGCGAACACAGGGACCTAGTGCTTCGGCACCTAGCCCGTCTGGGCCTTCGGGTCAACTGGGAGAAGAGCAAACTTTGCCCCGTGCAGAGGATCTCTTTTCTCGGTATGGACATCGACTCGGTCGCCATGTCCGCGCAGCTTACGAGCGAGCGCGCGCAGTCACTGCTGACTTGCCTAAGACAATTCGAGGGCAAGAGTGCGGTTCCACTGAAACTTTTTCAGAGGCTCCTGGGGCATATGGCATCTGCAGCCGCAGTCACGCCGCTCGGATTGCTTCATATGAGACCGCTTCAGCTTTGGCTTCGCGACCGAGTCCCGAGGTGGGCATGGCAACACGGCACGTTACGAGTACCAGTTACTCCGACCTGCCGTCAGTTCTTCATCCCGTGGGCGAACCTCGGTTTTCTCAGGGCCGGTGTCCCCCTGGCACGAGCTTCCCGGCATGTTGTTGTCTCAACAGATGCCTCCACCACGGGCTGGGGCGCCATGTGCAATGGACATGCTGCTGCGGGCTCCTGGACAGGACCCCAGCGGCTGTGGCATGTCAATTGCCTCGAGTTGTTGGCAGTATGCCTTGCCCTGCACCGCTTCCGGGCGTTGCTCAGGGGTCAACATGTACTAGTCCGTTCAGACAATACCGCCACTGTAGCGTACATTAACCATCAAGGTGGTCTACGCTCCCGCCGTATGTCACAACTCGCTCGCCACCTCCTCCTATGGAGTCAGAAGCATCTGAGGTCGCTTCGAGCCATCTTCATTCCCGGAGCGCTGAACTGTGCAGCCGACGAGCTCTCACGGCTTCAGCCCCTCCCTGGAGAATGGCGACTCCATCCCCAGTCGGTTCAGCTGATTTGGGACCAGTTCGGGGACGCGCAGATAGATCTGTTTGCCTCTCACGACTCGACCCATTGCGCCCAGTTCTATTCCCTGACCGAGGGCACGCTCGGCACGGATGCTCTGGCGCACAGCTGGCCGCAGGGCCGCAAGAATGCGTTTCCCCCAGTGAGCCTTCTTGCGCACACTTTGCGCAAGGTCAGGGAGGACGAGGAGCAGGTCATTCTGGTTGCCCCTTACTGGCCCAACCGGACCTGGTTCCCCGAACTAGTACTCCTCGCGACAGCACCTCCCTGGCCGATCCCTCTGAGGAAGAACCTTCTTTCTCAGGGACGGGGCACCCTATGGCACCCTCGTCCCGATATTTGGAACCTCCACGTGTGGCTCCTGGATGGGACGAGGCAGGTTTGAGTACCCTACCACCAACGGTGGTGGCTACCATCACTTCCGCTAGAGCGTCGTCCACGAGACACGTCTATGCGTTGAAGTGGAACCTCTTCGTCAACTGGTGCTCTTCTCACCGAGAAGACCCCCGGAGATGCTCGATCAGTGTTGTGCTTTCCTTCCTTCAACAGGGGCTGGAGCGAAGGCTGTCTCCCTCCACCCTGAAGGTCTATGTTGCCGCCATTGCCGCACATCATGACCTCATCGAAGGTCAGTCGGTGGGGAAGCACGACCTGGTCATCAGGTTCCTGAGAGGAGCGAGGAGACTAAATCCTCCTCGTCCTCCTCTCGTTCCCTCTTGGGACCTCTCAGTGGTTCTAACTGCCCTGAAGAGTGCTCCCTTTGAGCCCCTGCAATCAGTCGAGCTTAAGTTCCTGTCTATGAAGACAGCGCTCCTGGTTGCACTGGCCTCCATCAAGAGGGTTGGGGACCTGCACGCATTCTCCGTTGACGAAGCGTGCCTGGAATTTGGGCCGGCTTCCTCTCACGTGATCCTGAGACCCCGGCCTGGATATGTGCCCAAGGTTCCTACCACTCCCTTTCGGGACCAGGTGGTGAACCTGCAAGCGCTGCCCTCGGAGGAGGCAGACCCAGCCTTGGCACTGCTCTGTCCAGTTCGCGCTCTCCGCGCCTATGTTGACAGAACGCAGTGTTTCAGGACCTCAGACCAGCTCTTTGTCTGTTATGGTGGGAAGCTGAAGGGAAAGGCTCTCTCCAAGCAAAGGTTGTCTCACTGGATAGTGGACACCATTGCTTTGGCTTACCAGCAGCAAGGTCGACCGTGCCCCCTTGGTGTGACTGCCCACTCCACCCGGAGTGTGGCGTCCTCTTGGGCTCTAGCGCATGGCGCCTCGCTAACAGACATCTGCAGAGCTGCAGGCTGGGCGACACCTAACACATTCGCCAGATTCTATAATCTCCGAGTGGAGCCTGTGTCCTCTCGTGAACTCGCTTCAACCAGCTAGTACCGGACCCGCTCAGGTGTCTTCGCTTGCTCGCCATTCCACTCCACGGACTGGATACGTGCGATATTTTCCTCAGGTGAGCTTCTCCGAAAGCCCTGAGCTCCTCCAGCACTCCTGACGTCGGCGCCAGTGTCTATTGCCTGTGCGTCGGCTAGGTGCCTCCCGTGTGCATGGTCCCTCCTCTGAGCGACCCCCACATGTGTATTCCACTGTAAGCCTCTCTGAGCGTGTGTCTTTCCCTTGGCAAGCCACCTTGCCACCCCTGGGGTTGAAATATTCCACCTGCGGCTGGACACCCCAGTGTTTTCCATATGCTTGCTTCGGGTCATATGTGTATTCTCTAAGTCCCCCCCCTCCGGGCTGGCATTAATTGCATACTTCCCCTAAGCTTGGGATATGCTTCCCAGTGTACCTTGGTATTCCTGTGTTATATGGAGTCCTTTGTCCAGGCTGACAGGGATCTCGATTTACGCAGGGCACTGGAAGACAGCTGAGAAGGTGGCGTGATTAGACTGGTAACCCCATTCGTCGTCATCCGACGTAACTCGGAGTGACAACGAAAGGGAACGTCTACGGTTACGTATGTAACCCTCGTTCCCTGAGTAGGGAACGGAGACGTTACGTCTGCCTGCCACTTCCGCTGTACCGCGGGGATCGCCTGAGCTCAGTCTTGGCTCCTCAGCGAAGAAACATATCTGCTTGCTGCCGGCTTCCTCCTTTTATACCCACGAGGTGGGGCGGAGTTACGCCATGCAAATTCCGCAGACCCATGGCATTTCCTTGCCATTGGCTCGTTTTGTAATACTCGAAGTTGATAGGCTTTCTAAGCGAAACCCCATTCGTCGTCATCCGACGTAACGTCTCCGTTCCCTACTCAGGGAACGAGGGTTACATACGTAACCGTAGACGTTTTCTTTTAGCTTAACAACTCAAAACTACACCTTGTTACACCTTTTAACCAAAAATAAAATGGCTCCAAGAGCAAACAGTCAAATTGCCTAAACTAGCTTCCATAACTGCCATAATTATTTCTGCAAATTGGTTTTGTTTTTAAGTGTTTGGATAGAAATAAGCAACTCATGACATCATCTGGGGTAATCAAGAATTAATAAGTGTTTTAGACCCAAATTTCCAGTCAGTCATGCTGCAACCCAGAGACCCTTCCTCATTTTCCATAGTGTGTGTGTGTGTGTGTGTGTGTGTGTGTGTGTGTGTGTGTGTGTGTGTGTGTGTGTGTGTGTGTGTGTGTGTGTGTGTGTGTGTGTGTGTGTGTGTGTGTGTGTGTGTGTGTGTAAATTAGTCACTGTGTAAATAAGTCACTGTGATGGTTTTGGCATAACGGCCTGTCGTCTGTGAGGTTTTTTTTTCAGGGTGGGGAACATATGGCTCGATGGAGCTTTAGTCTAAGACAAGGCCTTGTGGGGATGAAGGGTGTCTTCTCACCTAGAATCTGTAAATCACAGCTGAAATAACTGTAATAATTTGCATTGAACAGGTTCCACCCTTTCACCATCACTCCACTGAGAAAACATCCTTGATGGATACATTCTCCTTCCACATCCCCATCCTATCTCTTCTCCAGTGATAATGAGGTATTTTTAGAGTCCAGACATACTTTTGTTTAGGTGAAGTGGGCTATATCTTTACTTATCAGTACAAGCTTCCATATAATCTGAAAAGGGGGTTATGTCAGGTGAAGAAGAGTTTTCAAGAAGAACCAAGAAGATGGGCAGATGGGAAGGTGGATGTTTTTTTTGATTTCTTGGCTGATCAAAAATATGATGTACATTATGTTAATCATCATAACACAGCAGCTAGAAACACATGAAAAATCAATCAGCAAAGTCACACTGCACTAGTCATGTATTACAAGCATGTTGAGAGGTTGTGTAATTCAGCATTTGGAGAGCATGAATGGCGTTCAAGGTTTTGAATTAATATATTCTTACCGGGGAGTCCATTTTTTCCAGTGAGACATGCTCACTGTTGGACAGATTTACTTTGAAGACCTTAGACTAAATGCTGAGAAAGAAATATTTAAAGGGGGTTTCTGGTATTAATATACAATTAGACAAGATGCCTGTATAAAGTTGATCTATCAACATTTGGCGAACTTAAACTGTATTTAAAACAATGTGATGTCACAAAAGCCTTTAAAAAAATATTTCCATTCTTCAAAGCTTTTTTCTTCTCATTTTAAAGACATTGTTACATAATAGGCCTTATATAAATCCTGTTAACCATACTGTAGCCAGCACAAACAACACATTGTAGTCTGCACGTCTCCCCTTAAATCTAAACGGAGAGCCATGCATGGCAGAAAGGGAAGCTGTTCTTAAATGAGGGAGTCCACACACACACACACACACACACACACACACAGAGAGAGAGAGAGAGAGAGAGAGAGAGAGAGAGAGAGAGAGAGAGAGAGAGAGAGAGAGAGAGAGAGAGAGAGAGAGAGAGAGAGAGACAATGTAGGGTGATGGGCTGCATCTCTCTCTAAGGGGAGGGGGAGTGGCTACATTTGGCCAGGGCTTCAATATAAGCTTTTTGAATGGACCTCTTAGAAGCCCAATCTTTCTTGTGGCACAACTACCAACACCTACATCGACAACAACGGGAAGAAAGTATTTTTCTGGATTCACCAGTTTTATTGCCCAATTGCATTTGTATCTTGCCCCTGTTTTTTATTTTATTTTTGTTAATTTGCTTTTCTAGTCAAGAGGCCTTTAGACAAAGAAACAAAAAGACAAGATGATCACTCTGTTTTCCTTGGCAATGTTTTTCTTTGCAAGCAGTCTACATGTTGAAGCACAAGGTAAGAACCACTTTTGATCCCTTCTTGCATGAATGAATGAATGAATTTACGTTACAGAAAGCATCTGTGTATGTGTCTATGTGCAGATGAGAATGTGGTAAGATAAATGTAATGCTCAAAAACTACACAGTAGCCTATAATTTATAGAAATTAGATTATCAAAGTTAAACGCTAATTAGAATAAGGGATAAGACAAAAAAATATGTACCATGGATGAACATAATTTCCTCAATGCTATCACCAGATTTGAATTGTATTACTCCACTATTCATCTCTAAAATACTCCAAGACTCCCACTATACACACGCGCACCCACCCACACACACACACACACACACACATACAAAGATTCAGCTCACCACAGACTTTCATAAGCTCTAAAACATCTGCTGCAGGTAATTGAACAGTTGTTTTACAGTTGTTGACAGTTAGTGGAGGATGTGAGCCAACACTGAACTGACCGTGAAAAATGACTTGGATGATTACACCTGAGTGCAGATCTATTACCTTTCCTTGAGGCTAAATGCAAGATCAGTTCCTGACAGCCAGTGATGTCAGGAGCATATTAGTGGCTGAAGAGCCACACAGTGGGCCTTTATATTCCCAGCTGTATGCGGGCCGTTGCCAAATCCATTGATTTTACTGTGAAGACACTGAATGTATGTATGTGACAGGAGCTACAGCAAGATTAACAGCCTCTGAAAATGTAAAGTTACTTTCCTTCTGATGTAAGGGTCTGTAAATCATGGGTGTGTATGGATCGGGCTGGACTGGGGCTGGTGGAGAGAAGGTAGGGACTGGAGGAAGAAGTGAAAATTTCTTATAGTTTTGGGCACTTGGCGACTGCTCAAGACAGGCCTGATTCACGGAGGCTCTGTTCAAGACATAATGCAGCCATTAGTCAGGCATGGCTGAGTAGGGGGTGTGTGAAAAAGAAAGAGAATGGCTTTGTGTGTGATGGGCGAGAGAAAAGGGGAGATAATGAAGGAATGACTTTTAAATAAACTCACAATAACACATGAACACAGAGGGAGAAAGAGGCATAATCTAAATGTCAATGCTCAAGTAGGATGGTTATGATAGGGGGAGTGCTGTCCAGCTGTGTGCAATAATTCATGTTCATATCCCACTGACCTCTGCCTGCTCAGCAAACTGTCGGAAGTGAAGTTTAGCCATCAAGACTGTCTGACTGTGAGGAAGCGATTCCATATGTCACTTGTATACACAGATGTGAAGCTCTAATCAGTGTGCTTGTATACATTTAGGGTTGTGTACCTCACAACCATATAAACTGTGGGACTCCAACCCCATTTATGCAGCAGATGTGTACAAGATGCCAATGGGGCCCAAACACATGTATTACATGGTAATATTAAATGATTGTTTTATATTGAATTTATATCACCCTCTCTGTTTATATTTCAGTTTGCAAATGTCTCTGATGACCTGGTTATATAACCTATTGTCTAACTACTTGAAATATTATTTGGAGTCTGCTTGCTTACTTTACTTTTTCTTTTTTTTAATAAATTGTCAAGCATTATTTTATTTGAATATTTTTATTTTAACATTTTAATTTTGTTATTCTCTTGCTCTATTTTTCTCTATAATTGTTTTATTAAATTAACTGGTAACACTTTACAATATGGGTACACTAATAAGCATTAATTCATGCTTAGCTAATGCACAGACAATACTGAATTAATGTGTAACTAATGATTATCTAAGCTATTCATTAATGATTGCCACATTAGGACCTAATTAAGAGTCTGTATGGTTAATGTATTAGTTCATACATGAATTGTTATTAATTAAATATGTAAATGTGAATGAATTCCCAAATAACTCAATTATTTAACTAATAGTGTTAATTAATATGTTAATTACCAGAATGAGCCAAAGCCTTGTATTTCAACTTCCAGATTATACAGGTACACATTAATACATAATTAATTACTTCATTGTTAGTGCAAATTCATGTGTAAATTACTACAATTACTAAATGACTAGTTAATAATGATGTGCCTCAACAAGTAAAGTCATAACATAATGATACCTTTGCAAATCATTAGCTAATGATTAATTAAAGCAGACAACTGGTAGTTGAAGTGCATAGCTTTGACTAATTGTGGTAATTAACACATTAATTTACACTATTAGTTAATAAAATATGTTATTAAGGAATTAATACACAATGACACATTGAATTAATAGCAATTCATGTATTACTTAATCTATTAATCATATAGACTCTTTATTAGTTGCTGATGCAGTAATAATTAATTAATGGTTTAGTTCTTCATGAATCATACATTAACTCATGATTATCTGTGCATTAGTTAAACATGAATTAATGCATATTAGTGCACCCGTATTGTAAATTGTTATCAATTAACTTTTTAACAATATTAATATATATATATATATATATATATATATATATATATAGAGATTTATTATTCCTATTTGTTGTTATCGTTTTGTAACACATTATTTATTATTATAATCATTTTGATTATTACTACATTATTATGACTCCTTCAGTCACGAACCTCAATTACAGTTTTCTTTGGGGAAAAAAAATCAATTTATGTTAAATTAATATATATATACATATCCTTTCTTACACCAAATAGCTGAATTCTTGGTGGGTGGGATAGAGGCACTTAAATATTTAAACCAACACGACACTTCCATTCTGCTGTTCAAGAGTAAACACTTTCCTTCTGTTTGCTTACAAGAGCAGGAATAAAGGGTGGGTGGAGATGGGGGATGGGGTGTCACGGGAACTAATGGGAGTTGGGTATATGGAGAACATTATGGGTTAAAGGATTTGAGATGATATTTGAGAGTTGTGCAAAACTGGTACAAAATCACACCAGCAATGGTGTACAGATAGTCAGCCAACAAAGAGAACTCTTGCATGTGTGGAGCCCTAATCCAAAAAGCTTAGTTATAAATTTCCAAAACTGGTAGCTGCTGTCATTACTGGAGGGTGTACTTGATCATTTGAAGGGAGATTATTAATCTGTTCCTTCTGGTTACAGCATGACACTTTGGCACACAGTCTCTTAAGCAAGAGTTTATTTGGAAGAAATTGAGAGTGAGAAAGAGAATGACTCACAATGAAGTGTAAAAAGGGATCAGATGTGTTAATGATTGTAAGAAATGGGCTAGGATTTAATTACTTCTGGAAAGAGGAGAATATTTCAGCAATTGGTCATAATGTGAATTAGGTGCTGTATAATTTAAAGTGGAGAACAGTACAGTTTAACATGGCTTCTGATCCATGAAACACTCAGATGTTAAGAACATTCATTCTGAGCACAGGTTGGGCACATGTTATTATGGTTAAGAAGTTTCCAGCTTAGTCGAGTGAGGAGTAATAAAGAACTACGGTAAAGTATATGGTTTGATGCAGAAGACAGAAAGTCTTGCAAATGAGTGCCATATTTTGAGCATATGGGAAAGGTTTTCCTGCAGATACACTTCACCTGAGTGTAAAGGTTATTTGTAGAACATGCTGGTCAAGGCTTAACAGAAAAAGTGCCTTTGCCTTTGTCTTAATCTTTTTAGATTAACAGGTTGCCCAGCCCATGCTTACCTGAATCAAGATAAACAAAAAGGATTTGAGTTTACTTGATAATATGGGTTGAATGATTTGGCAAAGCACATCTGTAGACAGTTTAAACCATAGAGAAAAGAGAGACTGAATGGTGCCTTAAGCTAAATCGAATTATGTCTGCTGTGCAATCGACACTTTGATAGCGGTGTATAGCTGGCATGGAGAATTCTTGGGTCGATTTTAGTTTCCTTGATATCTATCAAATCTTCCATCATGGAGCTGTGATGGATTAGGGCCTCCCAAGGCTCAAGCAGAGATCAGGAAACATCTTGAGGAACTGAATGAGACAATTATGCCCCTAACCAGCAGACATAGGAACTACTACCAGAGATACAGACACAGCATCAGCTAGCAAACAGTTTAAGAGGGGTCGGGGAACATAATGTCCTAAAAATGGGAGAACAATGTCTCTGGTATGTTTGTGTGCAAGAAAACCATCTGATTCCATTAAATTTTAGTATTTCTTCGGCTGAGATTTGTGTGGTACTGTGTTTCTTCCTGTTTTGTGAAGATTGCAGGCTTTAATACCTTAAGACAAAACATATGGATAGCAATAAATTCAAATCAATAAAAGGATGGAAGGAAATATCATATAATTAAACTCATCCTGTCCTTGTAAACATATAAAACAATTATACTAGACCTACTGTGTGGTTTCAATACAAACCATTGAGAGAGAAACCTCTATTTGTTTCATTTTAGATGATGAAAGAATCAAGGTCTACGCCAACAGAGGAGACAATATCACTCTGCCCTGCAGACTGGAAGGTCTGTCCAATTTGTTCGGAAACAGAATCAAGTGGACAAAGCTTGAGGATGACTCGACAGAGACCGACGTGTTGATGTCCATGGGGTTCCACAAGAAGAGCTACGGAAATTTCGAGGACCGCGTTTACCTGTTGGAGGCGGATGGCAATGATGCTACCTTGGTTATTACAAACCTAGATCTGAAGGACTATGGCACATACAGGTGTGAGGTCATCAATGGCTTGACTGACAAGATGGTTGAAGTGGACCTTGAATTGCAAGGTAACTTTAGTTTTTCATGCTGTCACATAAGTAATCATTTAACCTGTAACATTTATATGTATTCATTTAGCAGGCTCTTTTCAACCAAAGTGACTTAATTGAAATGAAAATTTCAATTAATGAAAATTTAACAATCAATAGCCAAATGGTCATAAAACAGAAGCGATTTTACATATGTGACCCTGGACCACAAAACCAATCAAATGGGTATATTTTTTTATTTATTTAGATATATACATCACATGAAGGCTGAATAAGTAAGCTTTCCATTGATGTAAGGTTTGTTAGGATAGGGCAACATTTGGCCAAGATACAACTATTGGAAAATCTGGAATCTGAGGGTGAAAAAAAAAAAAAAAAAAAAAAAATATATATATATATATATATATATATATATATATATATATATATATATATATATAAATTTATATATATATATATATATATATATATATATATATTATTTAATACTGATGATTTTGGCATACAGCTCATGAAAACCCAAAATTCCTATCTCAAAAAATTAGCATATTTCATCCGACCAATAAAAGAAGTGTTTTTAATACAAAAAAAGTCAACCTTCAAATAATTATGTTCAGTTATGCACTCAATACTTGGTCGGGAATCCTTTTGCAGAAATGACTGCTTCAGTGCGGCGTGGCATGGAGGCAATCAGCCTGTGGCACTGCTGAGGTGTTATGGAGGCCCAGGATGCTTCGATAGCGGCCTTAAGCTCATCCAGAGTGTTGGGTCTTGCGTCTCTCAACTTTCTCTTCACAATATCCCACAGATTCTCTATGGGGTTCAGGTCAGGAGAGTTGGCAGGCCAATTGAGCACAGTCATACCATGGTCAGTAAACCATTTACCAGTGGTTTTGGCACTGTGAGCAGGTAAAAAAAAAAAACAGATCGTGCTGAAAAATCAAATCTTCATCTCCATAAAGCTTTTCAGCAGATGGAAGCATGAAGTGCTCTAAAATCTCCTGATAGCTAGCTGCATTGACCCTGCCCTTGATAAAACACAGTGAACCAACACCAGCAGCTGACATGGCACCTCAGACCATCACTGACTGTGGGTACTTGACACTGGACTTCAGGCATTTTGGCATTTCCTTCTCCCAAGTCTTCCTCCAGACTCTGGCACCTTGATTTCCGAATGACATGCAAAATTTGCTTTCATCCGAAAAAAGTACTTTGGACCACTGAGCAACAGTCCAGTGCTGCTTCTCTGTAGCCCAGGTCAGGCGCTTCTGCCGCTGTTTCTGGTTAAAAAGTGGCTTGACCTGGGGAATGCGGCACCTGTAGCCCATTTCCTGCACACGCCTGTGCACGGTGGCTCTGGATGTTCTACTCCAGACTTAGTCCACTGCTTCCGCAGGTCCCCCAAGGTCTGGAATCGGTCCTTCTCCACAATCTTCCTCAGGGTCCGGTCACCTCTTCTCATTGTGGAGCGTTTTTTGCCACACTTTTTCCTTCCCACAGACTTCCCACTGAGGTGCCTTGATACAGCACTCTAGGAACAGCCTATTTGTTCAGAAATGTCTTTCGGTGTCTTACCCTCTTGCTTGAGGGTGTCAATGATGGCCTTCTGGACAGCAGTCAGGTCGGCAGTCTTACCCATGATTGCGGTTTTGAGTAATGAAACAGGCTGGGAGTTTTTAAAAGCCTCAGGAATCTTTTGCAGGTGTGTAGAGTTAATTAGTTGATTCAGATGATTAGGTTAATTGCTCGTTTAGAGACCCTTTTCATGATATGCAAATTGTTTGAGGTTTTCATGAGCTGTATGCCAAAATCATCAGTATTAAAACAATAAAAGACCTGAAATATTTCAGTTGGTGTGCAATGAATCTAAAATATATGAAAGTTTGATTTTTATCATTACATTATGGAAAATAATGAATATTTATCACAATATGCTAATTTTTTTGAGAAGGACCTAGATATATATAAAGGTGCTGTGTTCACTCACAAACATAAATGTTTTATATATTTAAGGTAGGAAATGTACAAAATATCTTCATGGGAAATTATCTTTACTTAATATCCTAATGATTTTTGGCATAAAATAAAAATCGATAATTTTGACCTATACAATGTATTGTTGGCTATTGCCACACATATACCCGTGCGACTTGTGACTGGTTTTGTGATCCAGGTTCACATATGTGTCTGCATTGGCATGTATAGTAAAAAGTTGATGATGTGTCTCCAGTTCCTTACACTGTAGAAAAATGAAGCCAAAACAGAAACCCAGAAATGGTCATTGCCGGTTACATCAGTTGGAGCACAAGTCTGCATCAAGGTCCTGCCCATATTACCACTCCCACAGATTCAATCACAAGCACAGTTTGAAAGATCGAGATATTTTGGCTTCATTTTTCAGGACGTGTGTAGCACACTTGACAAATGAACTGACTATAATGTAAAACACATTGCCATTACTTTACAAATATATTTTATTTACTTTCTATATAGTTCAGAATTTGTATTTGAACAGATAATTTTAGTAAACAGTCATCAACATTATCACAGAACTATACATATACACTTGAAATGTGAAGATGCTCTCTTATGCCTGTTTCAACTTTTGTATGTGCCACTTATCATTATCTCCTTCTCCTGTAATACCCTGTAGTTCTTGTTCTTGGCCAAGTCCACCATTGCAGACTTGGTTCCAGAGAAACAATGGGGATCTTTACACAGAAAAGTGAGGTGCATGAGCATAATGAAGCAGGCTGGCATAACTAGCCATTGTTACTTTGTAACAAAGGAGTATAAGATTGAAAAGCCTAAACCCTGCACATAATTTCTCTCTTTTTGAATAGCTTTGTTTTATAACACTGTACCATGTAAATATTTTTAACTAAACTCTGTAAAACTAAGGCTTTTATTAATATAGCTCTGTGTTCATTCATTCATTTGGGCAGTCATAAAATACATTCATCTAATCAACGTAATGTTAAACACAGTCAAACTTTTCCTCAGGGGAAAATTCACTTTCATTCACAGGGGTTGTTTTCCCATACTCCCCTCGTTTGGGGCGGTACAACTTCAACTTCCAAAACGCAGAGGCTGCGTGTCTGGAGCAGGACGCTGTGGTCGCCTCTTTCGAGCAGCTCTACGAGGAATGGAGAAATGGACTGGATTGGTGCAATGCCGGCTGGCTCAATGACGGAACCGTGCAGTATCCCATCACCAAACCCAGAGAGCCCTGTGGAGGCGCAAGGACCTCAGCCGGACTGAGAAACTACGGCAGGAGGGACAAGTCCAACAGCCGCTATGATGTGTTCTGCTTCACAGCCAGCCTCAAAGGTGGTTTAAACAGTTAAATTCTTCAATTCTAGTATAAAATGGTCTATAACATTTAGCAGTGTCTGTGTCCACAAATCAGACCCTGAAACTCTTTGTTTTACATCACAGGCCTCTTTTACTACCTGATCCAGCCCAAGAAGCTGGACTATGAGGAGGCTGTTAATGCGTGCGAGAGAGATGGAGCTGAGATTGCAAAGGTGGGGCATATGTATGCTGCCTGGAAGCTGCATGGATACGACCGCTGTGATGCTGGTTGGCTGGCCGACGGTAGCGTTCGTTACCCTATCTCCAGGCCCAGGAAGAACTGCAGCCCCACGGAGGCTGCGGTTCGCCTTGTTGGCTTCCCCGACAAAAAGCAGAAGCTGTACGGTGTCTATTGCTACAAACCTCAACCGTGAAGTGCTTGATGTCACGTTAGCTGTCACCAACCAAAGAGCAGCAATACATCCGTGTCCTTCTCCAAACTTATGAAACTTTTATTGCATGAACTAGCCTTAACTGTGACAATGGTCACCGTGAGTTTGCCAAGTAAGACATGTTCCTGGGTCAATATAGTTTGTTTATCCTGAAACAGCATTCTTGCCCGAAAATTTAGTCCTACCCCTAAACCTTACCCATAGGTTATCCCTAAAAACAGAGGGATATTACAGGTGAATAACACTGATGTAAGCCTAAACTTGACATTAACTTTAAACATGTCCATCAAATCTGATTGGTTGATTGGAATGTTGTTCCAGCACCAACAAAGATGTTGCTCCAGGAACATCTTGCATTAGGTGAAATCACGTTCATCCTGTGATAACTATTATAGAAAGCAAACTGTAAAGACCGTACTGCAACATTCACATCACAATATTATTGTAAACAGTTATTTTATCTATCAGTTACATTTTATATAGATTTGTACACCATATGTATGAAAAACAAACACAAATTGCATTCATGAAGTATATTCAGCTGGAAGGAAAGTTGAAGTCACACTATTTTGATGAAAACCCCTTTTAGTAAGTAGTAAATGTGAGTTTGTCAACAATCTCAATTGTGACATTGCAATAAAATATTTAAACATAACAAATAGTATAAACTTGACAGAAAGTTTTTTAAACTTTCCCAAACAGAAAAGCAAAGTAAATGAGTAAATGGACCTGACACCTTTCTATTCCTGAAACACTTTTATGATCGTACTCAAATTCTAATTTCCTTAATAGCTTTCTTTTCTTGTGTTGGTGCATTATCCAGAGCTCTGAACTGTGACCTTATTTTATCTGTTTGAAATATCAAATGAATGTGTTTGCACTGTAATGTTAAGGCTTTATATTCATAAATAATTCCATTGTTTCACTATTCATGTCTACCCTTTGTTTGCAATATTGTGATGTACTTTCTCACCTGTTACTTGCTCTATTTTATTTTATTTTTTTCAATCATGAGAGAATCTATTTCTCAGTTTTGAACTTGTTGGCCTTTATTTCACCAGAGATTGACAGAATTTGACAAACTGCTGATGATGCATTGAGCTTTGCTATATGGCAGAGAACTGCACACATAATTTACTCTAGGAGAATCATTTAGGACCCAGTTGTATTTTTGCAACAATATTTCAAGACTAGCTTCAGCCTTAGTTGCTTTAGTGTATATGTAAATTTCAATTTAATGATGTTGTAATGCCACTGTTCTCTGTAAAAAGGGGGAGACAGCTCTAAAAACCACATACACATACATACAGTTTGATTCTAATAGATTCTAACATTGGAATGTTATGACAGGCAAAGTGTAGCTTACTTCAGATAATGAGATCTGTGAACGTAACATCTATTAATTGTCCCTTTGTATTGATAGATGTTTGTTTATGGTATTGGGAGGGGGAAAGATTCTCCACCTTTAAGCTTTGAACTGCAGAAGCCACAGTGCACATAAATTACATTTTGTTTGATTTTGTCTATGCACAAAATATAATTTTCTTTTCTTTTCTTTTAATCTGAAGTGCAGAGTACGGTTTATGAATGAAATCAATGTTAAATGAAAAATAAAAACCCATAAAAACTGAAATGGCTTTTGTTCTATTCTCCACTAAACTGTGTTGTAAATCTACAGTGCCTATAACCATGGATGTTGAAGGGCCAGATGCTGAGAATGCAATGTTTGTTGCCGTATGGATGCCAGCTTGGGTGGGCATGGATTAAATTACCCAAAAAAAACATTAAAACAAAATGAAAACAAGATGAAATAAACTGATTGCATAGTATATTCCACTTCTTTTGGGAACAGTGAGTTCTCAACATGTTAATGATTTTGTGTGTGTACGTGTGTTAGCAAGCTTGTGTGTGTGCTTGTGTGTGTGTGTGTGTGTGTGTGTGTGTGTGTGTGTGTGTGTGTGTGTGTGTGTGTGTGTGTGTGTGTGTGTGTGTGTGTGTGTGTGTGTGTGTGTGTGTGTGTGCGTGCGTGCGTGCGTGCGTGCGTGCGTGCGTGTGTGTGTGCGTGTGCGTGTGCGTGTGTGCGTGTGTGTGTGTGCCTATAATATGAGGATATTTATTAAATACTTTATTCAGAGGAGCTCTGTCTCAACTTTAGATCTTTGAGAATCTCTATGAGAAGTCTGGGAAGCATTTGCAGGGAAAGTTGCTGATTATACAATAGTCTGTGACTAATTCTGCCCTTTTTTTACATGTAAATTAATACCAGTTGTTTAACGTGAATAAATAAATTATTTCTGCAATGGAAAATGGTTGTCTTCCAATACATAAATAATAAAACTACAAGTATTAATGAACAATGACACAGCGGTATACCTGCAGGGAAATTCATGTCAACTGAAAATATAGCAATGGGACTTCAAACAACCAAGGTCTTTTTTTCCTTCTACAGTACATTACATTGGGACTTTAAATGCAACATTTTTATAAAACTATAATCCACAAAGGTATGCAACTTGAGAACATATCCTAAAGTGCAATGTCTGACTGTTATTACAATAGAAAACACAATATCAAACCAAATGGGAAATGAGCAAATGTTTTGTTTTGTTGTTTGTCCTCAGAACTAACATTTAACTTTTAGATAACTTTTTTCAACATTTTTACTAAGGAACACTAATCCTGAAACACTAGGAACACTGTTTAACTAAGAACTAAGAAACCTTGAATTTTTATTTTATTATACATTTATTTTTTTGTGAAACATTTTAACTATTTTTTTATTATTATTATTGACTATCATTAATGTTTCAATGAAACTCAACTTCACAAAACATAATTTACATAATTTTGCTATCTGATAGAACTATTCACATGTTCAAGTGTCTTTGTTTTAGTGAACTGATACCATCTGGTGGTCAACATTAGGCACTGCTGATGAACTTTAGTAATAACTTTTTAATAGTAATAAAAATGTGTATAGTTATACTAAAAACATGAAGTGCAATGTCTTTACTCCAGTCACAGTGAATTTCATTATATTGATATATAGATTTATGTAAATTTAAAAAGAAATCGAATTACGTCCCATATTAACATGCTAGTTAACTATGTCTACCCTTAAGCCCTTCCCTATAGCTAAAACTCACTCTATATATCAGAATGAAAAAATACTAGGAACACAAGTATAATATAATAAACTTTGTTTACATAGAAGGCATAAAAACCTTCCTTACAATCTTTCCATTTCACAAACATTCTAGACGATCACATTTGACAATAAACAAGTTATACTATAAATATAAAAAGATATGTGCACTTTAAAAAAAATGACAACAAGTAAACACACAAATGAAAAGATCTTAAAGAAAAAATGCTTGGGGATAAACAAATGGATGACCAGTTCAACAACAAACTGTTACTATGAATCGTCTTCTTTTGGTCCATTGATGCACCCCAAATGTCATAATGAAATCCATCTAAATTCTGTGAGTTGCAAATGTCGTCTATTAGTCACATCAATGCCAGCTATTGACACACTGTCCTTTATTCTAATATACTGAATTCTGTCAATGTGCAGTTTGGCCAAGTTAAATCCTCTGTATGTTGTATTTATTACAACAATGAGAAGACAATGAGCAGCTCAAGAAATAAATTATAGGCATCTTGTTAAAAAGACATTTGTTCAAGTCTTTTAAGCATCTCACAAAATACATTCTCTTTAAAGTAGTTTTAAAAAGTCCGAGAAAAAAAAATGAAAGTTGAAATTATGTGAAATACATACAGTAAGTTTCTTTGGTTTATAGATAAAAAATGGTGGAATTAAATGTATGTGAAAGAAGATTTGCATAGTAAACACTTGAAAGAGACATCAAACAGAGGAATATAAATAATTTAAAATCTACATGGCTTTTCAATATTGAATACCTTAAAATCAAAGTATTAAACATACTGTGTTGACTTTCAGATATCAAAACCATCCACTGCATTGTGCATAGAGGTGTTTTCATGATATTATTGACCTTTTTCTACCACAACAAACACTAACTCAAAGTGAGCCATTGCTCACTCTCTCTATATAAATATATCCGTTCACATGCATATGTATGATTTCTCATTTGTTCAGTAAGCAGAGGGATGTCTGCACACTGTGGTTCTTGTAAACTTGAAGAAAGACTGAAAGAAATCATACGGCAATTTTTAGTGTTAAAAATGTATCATTATGTTTGCAGGCTAAAATGCCACAAACTTTATAATATGATTCTGGTTGCACTATTATAGCTCACTATATCTGGATTGTAAAATGTTATGTATGAAGGCACTGCGTATTCCAAAGCAGAACAGATAGAGGGCAGGTCAGATAATCTTTTTGTGTTTTCAGAGGCCAGCTGAATGTGTCCTTTATATAGTTTATAAAAAAAAAATAAAAAAAACATCTCTCTTACAAGATAAAAACAAGGGGAAAAAAGCACTGTTTCATTCCAGTGATATTCCACTCTATGTTGAACCTATTTAAGTTCCTTTTCATAATATTTTCTTTTCGTTTTTTTTTTTCTTTCCGTCACATGTTATCAAAATACATTAAAATGGACCTTACATTATGGTTGTGTCACCAAAGCAACTATTGTTGTGTCCGGTTGTGTTTTACACCATGACGATGGTGTCGTCGTAGTGCATCAACTGATTTTTCTGCAGATCTCTTCGGATAACTGCGAAGGACTCTGTATGTCTGATACCGTTTTGTATATAACCTTTGGAAGTTGGAGGCTGGAAAGTAAATACAAGTACATTGAATTATTTTTCTTTTTTTTTAATAAAAACTATTCTAACAAGGCTACTTTAAATGTATCAAAATATACAATAAAGACTTTTACACTGTTACAAAATATTTCTATTTTAAATAAATGCTGTTCTTTTGAACTTTCTATTTCATCAAAGAATCCTAAAATTTCTTAAAATCCAATCCTAAAATCCAACTATTTCTACAACAATATTAAGCAGCACAACTGTTTTTAACACGGATGATAATACGTTTTTAAATGTATTTATTTATGTATGGACCACCAGATCACCGTATTAAAATGAGTTCTGATGGATCATGTGACACTGAAGACTGGAGTAATGGCTGCTGTAAGTTCACCTTTGTTTTACAGGATGAAATTACATTTTTAAATATATTCAAATAGAAAACTTTAATAATATTTGACAATACTAATGTTTTTACTGTATTTTTGATCAAATATGTAGCCTTGGTGAGCATAAGAGAAAAAATATATATAAAAAATAAATGTTATATTGGGATGGTTACTTAAAAAGCTTTGTTGGATTTTCACAGAATACTCACGACTCGTGCAGGAAATCCTAGGCATGTCCCATGAGCCGTCTCCTCTGCAGCGAACGGTGGGAACATGTCTCTGGATGAAGCCGTCCATGCACTGGTACCTAATCAGGGAGTTGATCTCATAGCGTGGGCGCAGCTGGCCAAAAGTGCGGGCGTTATGGACAAGAGGAGGCTGACTGCAGGACACTATTGACAACAGAGTAACCATCAGTGGAGCACTGAATCTGAAATTTTCTTTTAAAATGTTAGTTGCTTTAAACCATTATAGACATGATTGTAAGATGAGAGCAGTTTTAGATTTTTCTGCAAACCACCACAGATAAACCTTGACTGAAAATAAACATATACCTATACATGCCCTATTATTCTATAAATGATCTTCATCCAGAAGCTGAAACCTCACCTGTGCCTTTTTTGCAGGTGAAGGTGAGGTGGTAGTTGCAGGGAACATCATTCCACTGACCGTCCTCATGCCAGATCATTACCACACAATCTTCCCCTGAGGAGAAGAAACTGTCCGGCTGGTTCGGTCTCCAGTTTTCATATTGCTGTAGGGGAACCATACAGCTAGAGATGAGAACGGCAATGTGAGGGAGACAACAATCCTAAAAAGATTGTTTTAGATCTTATAATAATTATATGATGTACACTTATGCCAGTGTTTAAAAATAATTTGATTGTTACAGCCACACCACTTCAAATTCAATCTGGCTCAAAAACAGCAATATACAGTACTGTTACATTAAAGTCACTGAACACAGTGCTAAAGCAACGAGTATAGAAGCACCAAGAGGCAAAACTCAATAGAACGTTCCATTGCAACAAACGCACCCATGCGCAGAACTGCAGCTCCGAAAAGCTGAAAGCAACACACCTGTCATAGAATTGAACGGTACTGATTCCAATTCAAAAGCGGTTAAGTTTCTAGTTTTTTAATATCTCTATAGCCTAAATTAAAACGGTGTGTTGAATAATGTACAACAAAATAATGCTTATGGATCGGTTTATAATTAAACAATTTCATCATAAAGCATGAAGCTGTCAAATAGGCTATTTATTTACCCCAATAACTTTTGGGGATAACTCCCGTTTTCAAACACAGCGCACTTTTACAACACCAGTAACAACAGCCCATGTTTCTCATGAAATGATT
This sequence comes from Siphateles boraxobius, assembly GCF_051911475.1. Taxonomy (NCBI): domain Eukaryota; kingdom Metazoa; phylum Chordata; class Actinopteri; order Cypriniformes; family Leuciscidae; genus Siphateles; species Siphateles boraxobius. The sequence continues at coordinate 11,305,406 of NW_027508766.1, read as the reverse complement.
GACAAATTCCTTGAAAAAGCCAAAACACAATGAACAGTGAGTAGGTGAAAGGGACAACACATTAGTCAAGAGAGACTATTTAATAGTAATAGAAGATCATCACAAAATGAACAGTAAAAAATTTGGTGATGGTAACTAGATCACCACATCATTTCTGCCTGCATTACACACAACAAATCAAACAATGTGCAAGTAACAAAGTGCACACATTTACTACAAATAGAAGGAGTCAATGGTAAGTATAATAGCTGTTCTATATGCTTTAGTCTTTAGTTTTATTATAATTTAATTAATCTTCACTGATAAAAACTTTGTACAACACATGTTACATTTGATACAGAAAGAGAGAGTTAATGTACAGATTTACAGATGAAACAATTTCTGTTGCGCTTCTGTTTGGGCTGTGAGAGTTGTTGATTTTGGGTCCGTAATATATGATGGATTCTGACTCTTGAATAGTTTCATCATGTATACAAGAGTGTTTTTGCACTTTTCCTTGTCACACACAACTTCCCTGCACTCACTGTTGTACATCCATGCCGCTATTTATGTATGGAGACGTACGTACGCTGCTCACTTTAACGTTAATAAAAACCTTTTTCTAATTACCTCTCTGGATCTTTGGGGAATCTATGAAATGCTAGTTGATTGTTTGTACACTGGTAGTTGTTGCAGATGATGGCAGAACACTGTTTTCTTTGTTTCCAATTATTTCCAGACATAATGCTGTACAGTTGTGCTAACGGTAAAACCATTGGTTCAGTCCAAAATGGTGACAGCGCGACAGCAGCGCCATCTAGCGATTGTTGTCAAAACTGCAACGGAGTTTCGCCTCTTGGTACAACACCATACTCTTTGGTTAAAGCCTTCAAAGGCTTTCAAGCAGAGAATGTTCATACTGGGACACATAGGAGGTCATTAAAATGACAATGATACAGACACATCAGTAGGGGGCGCTGAGTACATTTACTAAGGTGCAGAGAGAAGTGTATTTGAAAGATTAAAAAAAACCTCACAAAATACAAACAAAAATTGTTTTTGTTTTTTCAAGGAAGGATTTGATTTAGTGGCCGTATACTACAAGAGTAGGTCTAATATAAGGTCTAAGATACATTTCAAAGGAGGGATTATTCAAGGTCATGCCAGCATCTGTGCACACTTGCCCTTGAAGAAGTAGACAGCTAACTGCTCTTAAATGTTACAGAGACATTTTAAAAACAGTCAACAGTCACGGTAAGAGTAATTTACAATCATGGACAAACTTTATTCACTATATTTCTCTGCATCCTCTTTTTTTCTTGTCCAACTACTATATTTCCCCCCTGCAAACACCACATGGTGCAAATGTGATGTCTGCAGTCATCTTTCTCAGCTGTGGACAGATGCACTGTGGACAATATACATATGTGTTTCAATGTTTATTGGCACTCTTCTATATCTAGGGTATCTAATTTTTAGCTTAAATTAAAACTGCAAAGTTTGTACATGTATTAAAAATAGCGTAGGCTAATTATATCTGATTGACGTAGGCCGGAGCTACGATCTTTCAGCAAGCCAGTGAATATTACCTTCTTCAAACACAATTCACCTAACGTCCTGCTATTATCCTCTTACAAAAGGAATGTGCGCTCCCTGCTTGGAAATTGACGTAATGCAGTTTTTGACCGTCTGGATAACTCCAATGGCACATACTTAAATGCATGAAGAAACAAACTCTTAATAGAGTAACTCTTCTGTAAACAGAATAGAAAAAGAGTAGAGCAAACTCTAGTGGATTTGTTTATAGTAACTCACTAATACAAAATGGATTGAAATGTCACCCACTCACATTCTAGGTCTGTATTATCTTTAGTGCAGCCTGTTCCAGGTGCTGCTCATCCTTCACACCATCATTACCTGTCCACACCTGTAAGCTTCCTCTCAACTCATTTTATTTTTATCCTGAGAGGACTTCCACAGTTGAAAACTCCTATCTCGTGTCCCCCAGGGCTTTTTTGGCCCTTCCCCACAAAATGCTGCCATTATCTTTGAAGTGAGAGCCCAGTCAGGACTAAACAACTGTAATTGGCCACTTTCATGTTCAATGGAGGAACACCTCTAGAACCAGGGCGCTGTTTGCATATATCTTCTGTTTTCCTTTTTTTCACATCTACATATTCTTGCTTAAAGTTCCCATTGTTTTTATAGTAATAGCTTTTTAATGAAAAAAAGTTAACTTTGTATGTTTGCATCAACACCATTCTTTCAAAACACATTTTAGAAACTAATAAGTACGTTTTGAAGAATGTTCTTACCACAACTCTACCATCTGTCCACCGGAAATCATTCTCAAACATCTTATCATTCAGACCGATCCACTGGTAGTCATGGCCGAGGCCTACAAGAGGAGAGAGAAACAAAGGTAAATTCACTAGCAAAGTATCCTTCCTCATAAATAACCATCAGTAGTTTGCATGGAAATGTAACTGAAGGAGTAAATTAGAGTTGACGATAGACAGAACTCACGGTTGATGTAGTGCTGTTCATCATGGGACAAAACACTAGCAAGGTGTGCCCCCTGGAGACGACATTCACGCTCTGCTGTGTCCCAGTTACGTCGATGAGGATAGTATTTGTAGCAGTGGCCCTGGAACTTGTGCCAGCCGTAGCTACATGTTTCGGTGTCTGTGGAAAATCATGTATGCATTACTGTTGACTTACTACACATAAGATTGACATGTAGACCCTGAAACTGAGGTAATCATGTTGTTGCAAGTCGAAAAAACGGTGCTACATATTGTCTGCTGTCAATTTCTTTTTATTAGTCCTTACCTTTGGGCTTACACTGTAAGGCTGTTCTTATCAGTACAATAAATCAAACCTCTTTTGTTCAGGGGAACTCTTTTCAAGTGAGAATGATTTCCCGCTCACACTGGACCTGAGGGAATATGCTATAACTCCCTTTCATCCTCATTTTAAATTACATGCCAGTTCAGCAATATCACTTAGAGCATAAGTTACTCCCATGTGTCTATCATATCAGGAAGCCAATTCATTTTTGCATACGAATGTCTGCAGTGGGGAGAAGATTGGCTGCTTTGCTCTGAGGTATTGTTTAAGAAAGATATTATACCAAAGTAAATTATGTCAAACAAAAAGCCACTGTAACCGCTTGGGAAACTCAAAGAGTTTTAAAGTAAACATATTATTAACCCAGCAAGTTATTAGTCTTGTGTCTAGATCAGCATTTGAAGGCCTTACATTTGCAAATAAAGTGTGTCCTATCAGTAACAGTATGTTTATGTACGCCGTTACAATCAAGCTAGAGCTGGTTTTGAGCCACAGTCTTTTCTGGTACAACTTCAGTCAGACTAAAGCGTTCACATAATATTTCGAGAAGACAAATTATTTTTTTAGCTCAACTGAAAGCAAACTTTTAAAGTGCATGTAAACGCACTCACTGACTGTTTGTGGACCAGCCCTGCTCAACATCAGGCTGATAGCTTTGATTGCTTGTTTGAAATCACTGTGATTACAGCAGACTTGCCCTGACAGAACCACTAATTGGGGAAATATCTAAACCTTCAGCAAATTAACATACAGGAGAGAAAATGTCAGACCTGATGTGTCACTACTACACATACAACAAATAATACATCATTCCAAAGAGTAAAATCATTAAAACTATCCTTAACAAATTATTAACCATTATATTATGCATAACATCAGTAAAAATATATGTTAAAATATACATAATTGGCTTATGACTTAAATGACATAATTACTTAATTTTGCATAGATTGCATTCTACAGGTTTCAGCTTTTCTGGTTTCTCTGTAAACAGCTGTGTGCACTAACACTCTGAGGGGGCCTTCACAAAGAACTCCTCTTGACAGTTTAAAACAAGAGACACTGGTCAGAGGAATTAAAAACGTGTTTTATAAACAGAGTGTCATGTATGAGACATTGCAAAAGATGCCAGACGTGAGCCAGACAATGGTCAAACATGTCTGTCCAACGCATGTGCATAGTTAAGCAATGAAAAAGAGGCACAGAGGAATGCAAAAATTTGTTCTGTGTGAACGGTCCCTGAGAGTGAATTACATTATAAGTCACTTCTTAATCACTGAGTAGTAACAGGAGGCAGTTTCTCAACAAGAGACACTATTTCATATCTGTAATGTTGATGCTATCTCAAGTTTAAGATAAAGAGATTGTTCAGCGTACTCAAGACGGTAATGCACTCATGATGACAAAAGTCAGATGTGAGATGTGAGAGATTTTGATATTATTAGTATTTTAGTTTATGAGGCATTTTAATGTGTATAAACACTTGTAATGGTTTGACGGGGATAAAACTCTCAAGAAGGTAATCTCACTCATGTAAAGTGTAAATCAACGTATACAGTGTAATAAGGGAAAGAGTGATGGCTGATGGTCTTAACAGCTGTGCTCAAATGATCTGTGAGAAATGGTATCCTCTTAAATAGTGGAAAGTACAGCATCATTTTGTCTGTCTGCTAGCATAAAACAGTTTTTGGAACAAACCCAATTTCTTACATAGAATCAACATCTATCAACTTTCAGAATCTACCAAACTGTGAGTCACACGCATATGTCATCCAGCAATGACCTCATATGAAAGTTCAGAGATTCAGAGATTGTTACATCTCCACATCAACCTCAGTGGCTACAGTGGCGTCATGCAATAATCAGCAAGTTGAAAGATCTAGTATTTTGACTACAGTGATTACCTCTCTTAGGTATTGAACAAATGATTATTTGATAAATATAATCTTACCTTGCTCACACAGTGCTCCTGCATAACTCGGAAGACATACACAGGTGAATGAGTTTAGGCCATCAATACATGTTCCTCCATTCCGACAAGGGTTTGTATGACATTCATCAATGTCTAATAAATAAATAAAATTACATGATGAGTAAATAATGTACTGGAGTGCAATAAGATAAGTTCAAAAAGCCAGATGATGATGATTAGTTAAGGTGCACTACCAAGTATTTTTGTGTAAAAATGAACTAAATCCGATTCTTGACTAAGTACATTTTTAAAAAATCAGTTTGAAACAGTTTAAAAGTTGTCTAAGCTTGATCCACAACAGTGTATATGTTTCCATCCACCTATTCTTATGCTATTATAATTCTAAAAATGCGCATAAAAAACGTATGTGCTCATTTGAGTCGGATACATTTTTTATCCAATAAGAAAACATATGCATAAACTACAAAGGAAACACATTTACCAAATAAATTCCTCAATGCACATCAAACTTGTGACTTTTCGCGATGGGACGAAATAACTGGACTAACCAGCGGAACAATCTTTTTACACAGCATCTGAAATGCTGTTTTGATTGTTCTGAAATGCCTGAGCAAAGTCTTTTGTCAAAGTGGTTCAGTAAAATTACCGAACCGAAATTACCTTTTACACGTCTGTGTTCCCAAACATCAGCTTCTCCCTCCGAAAGCAAGATAGATAACATGTTTATTGCGTTTCGTCTGCACGCTCTGAGATGCAAGTAATTTATTATATATACTAAAATTATAATATACAGCAGCTTCTCCTACTTTTCTTAGTGATATTTAGTGCCAGTTTATCAGGAAGTGACAATTTTGTTCTCTTCGACTCGCTGGATTGAAATGGTGCTTTCTTAGCAAATGTTTTATGCGATATTATAATTTTGTGCATAAGTTACAATCGCAACTTTGGGTGGAAAAATAGCTGTTGGGATGTATTTGTTGGGAAATTAATGGTTTACATCATTTGCCTTGGCCTATTTATGCCATGTTCATAAACAGAGTAAAGAAGGTCCATCATTATAGCGACAGATATACTACTTATTTGCTCAAACTATCAGATTCTTCTGCGCAGAACAGCATTGCTGAAGCACCACGGATACAAAAATAAACAAGTAACATGTAATTTCATGTTTCGGCCACAGATGGCAACAGAGAGCCCAAAGTTATGCAGAGCACTTTTAATAAATAAATTACATATCACTGAAACGTACCCATTTCACAGTGTTCACCACTGTATCCAGGTAGACAGCTGCAGATCTGAGCACTTCCTATTTTTGCACAAGAACCGCCATTCAAGCAAACATGATCAGAACAGGAGTGAACACCTGCAGTAAGAGGGAAGATATAGTCATGCCATTGTGCACATGAAAAACAAGTATATTGATATAGGTATAGAAAGTACAGTAGCCTATATAAATTATGTTAAATTACTTTTTAAAACAGAGTTTACATCTTACCTGGAATATCTACTGTTTGCCCAATCATTGTGTATGCAAGGTCTGCTGCACTGCTTTCATTCTGTGACCTTGGGGGTGAGCTTTCAACCAAAGTGGCCTCAGAAACATCTTCATGAGAAGCAAATGGTGTTGCAGTCTCACTCAGAGTTGTAGGCACTGATGATGACATCTGATCTTCTGTTTCTTGAATAGGAATCTCAGTTGCAAGAGTTACAGCTTCCTCAATCTGACCAGCTGCCTCTTGTTTCCTTAAGGCAGTTTCCTTACTGACAATCTTTACATCAGTCTCAGGTGTTAGAGGTATAGATGAGGTTGTTGCAGTGGACAGAATCCCTGCCTGAACCTCATGAGATGATGGGATATATGTGATAACTGAATCCTCTGAACTGCTTTTCAAGATAGTGGAAGTTATAGAAGCAGAACTTGGTTTATCTGTGACATCAAAAAGTCTTGTTGTGATGTGATGCTTATTGGATGAGACTGTGTTCACCTCCCCAGACATGCTTCTATCTGAACCGCTTGTTCCACTGGTTGGTGAGCTGGTGAGTGAAGTATCACTCACAGTTCTTGAGACACTCTCAATATCTGGTTGCATGGTTATCTCAAAGTGTTTTTCAATGTCAAGATGAGAGGTGGTCTCTTCTGCTTGTGTGTTTTCATCAATATTTGTTGCACTATCCTCGGGTTTTGTAGAGATCTCAATGCCAATGTAAATTTTTGATTGTGAAATGGTCTCAAATCTAGTCTCAACTTCAGACTGTGAAGTGGACTCAAAACGAGTCTCAACATCTGGCTGTGAGGTGGTCTCAAAGCTTGTCTCAAAATTAGGCTGTGACATGGTCTCAAAATCAGTCACAACACCAAGCTGTGAGGTGGTGAAGCTCTTTACCCCTACAGGTTTGGTGATGTCATCAATGCTGGTCACATCTTCCGAGCTAATGTCTAAGGCAGTCTTATTCACAATGTCTGTTATGTTCATGAAATCTGGTATGGACTCAACTTTGTAAGGTTCAGTTTTTGTGTCATAATCTATTTCTTTCCCTTCCTCAGAGAAAAGCGGAGTTTCTGTTTTGTCACCCAGACCTTGTATGGATGTAGATGAAGGAGACCCCACTAATGTTACTATGTCCGTAGTCATGTTAATTATTGATGCAGATATACGAGGTGTGGGAATGGTTGTTGATGGCAACGGCACGTCTTCATCCGTCATAGTGTCTGTGTTGGGCTTATGTGTCACTGCCATCTCAGACAAAGCTTGCTGATATGGATTCCCATCAGTTACTGTGATTGTTTCAGGCAAGGGGGTCACAAACACAATATCAGTCTCCACAGATGTTGAAACTGAATCATCTGCATCTGTTAAAGGAGAGTCTGTTGAATCAGACAGTCCTTCAAACATTTCAATAGTTTGATCATCTGAGCCATCATCTGATAAAGACAATAATGCACTTGTGGTTTCCTCTGAAATACCAGATGCAATATCTGTGTTTGTTAATTCACTTCCCTGAATTACCTTGTCAGAAGTGGGACTATTTGATACAATGTCATCAACATTTGTGATGTCTAATGTTTCCTCTGTGTCAGCTATTAAATCATTAACATCTGTTACAACTGCTGTTTCAGTGTGTGTACTTGCAGGGGTGTTGGCAGGTTCAGCCATGCTAACACTTTCTAAATCCATAAGTACTGTTACTGAATCTGTGACAGACGTTTGATCTGATTCAGTATGGAAGGATGCAGTGTTTTTTAAATCTGATACTGGAGAGACTGACTGTTCAGAGTCTGTGATCTCATCTGAATGTTGAGTAGAAACATTCTCACCAGAAACTGATGAGGCAGAGGTTGCATCATTTCCAGTAAAGTAATTTGATTCTTCTGGTAAAACAGAATCAACATATAGAGAACTACTTGTAACAGCAATGGATGAAGTCAAATGGTGACTGGACATATTTGTTTGAACTAGTTCATATAGGTCTGTTAGTTCACTTGAAGCTTCCACCTCTAAAGATATTGTAAGAAGGGGTAGAGGTGGTGTCTTTCTTTCTAGGGCTGTTGGTGACATTGTTTCCGTTCTGGTCTTGGAAGCCTGTGTTGATAGGGTCTGAATGTTTAGAATATCCTCATATCGGTGCTCTTCAGTTGAAACTATGTCTATGACTCTGTTTGTGGCCACTTGAGATGATTTGGGGGTTAAAGTGGAAGTTTTCACATTATAATCTTTAGTAGACACTGTGTCTCTCGAGAAGTCGTCAGTCAGTGTCTCCATTGTAAATTGTTTGGATTCTGTGGAGGTCTGACTATTGTGATTTATTGTGTGTTCATTTACATCAGCATCAGTAGCCTCAGGAGTTTCTGTTTGTGTTGCCTGTGTTTCCTCATCTACATATGTTGAACTGCTCTGCGGGATGTCCGGGGTTGATGTTGTTTGTTGAACTATTAACTCATCTGTAGAGGTTCCAAATGGCACATGTAACTGAGGTAACTTGGTGCCATCCATTCCAGATCCTTCTAGTTCTTCTGTCATAATGCTTGAGGAATGTGGCATCATGAAAATTGGGGTTACTCCACCTGCTTCTTCTGTTACAATTGTGGGGGCAAAAGGTGAAGACTGCTCTAAAACAGACATAGTATCTGCATCAAGGATAATTTCATCCTTAGTGATAACATCTGGGTTGATCCTATGATCTCTCATACTCTCTGTTACAGCTGAAAACAACATATCTTCATCTTCCTCCTCCCCTGTCAATATTGAGACTTGGTTTGTTGGAGGGACTTGCTGATCAGCATTGTCCTTAGAGAAGACAGATGGAGTTGGGGTGGACACAGGACCTTGAGATGTCACTAAAGAAGGCAATACAGTGTGGCTGGTTACCACATCAGAAAGTGTTTCAGGAGCAGTAAAGCTAGTGGCTGTTGACTCTGAGACAGAACCACCAGAAGGTTCCTTCTCTGTCTGTGCTGTCTCTGAGACCAGAGTGAAACCTTCAGCATTTGTGCTTGAGAACACACTCTGCATTTGAGGTGTTGTGGTTCTGTGTGAAACAACTTTGTATGTACTGTATTCTCCACCTCTGACTGAGCTAACGGATGTAATGCTAATGGTTGTTTTTTTCATTTTTGAGAGCAAAGGTGTCGATGTCACAGGAGTTGTGTCATCACCTGATCCATAATCTTCTGCTCCATCCCCCTCTGTCGAGTCTTCCCCACTGCCATCCTCTGATAGTGAAGTTGTAAATGTTACAGTTGACAAGGTGGAGCTCAGGGATGAGGGAAACTGGGATAAAGTTGACTGATGTATGAAGTCTGTACTACCAGTGAAAGACGCAGCAATTGAGAATCCTGCTTTCTCCTCAGGTTCATAAACTTCTGCCTCATCAGTTCTTACAGTTAGGTCCTCATATGACTTAGTTGTTGCTGTTTTAGATATCTCATCAGTAGGATCTTCAGGTGAGGAAAATTCCTTGTCATATTCTGTGGTTAATAATGAAAAACCATCGAAGTTGATTTCTGTAGTACTTTGCTGTAAGGAACTCTTTTGTCTCTCTGAAACGGACGAAGCTTCAGATGTGCTTGACACTACTGCAACAGGTGCAGCTTCAGTTCTCTGTGGTTGTGTCTCAAGAGCTGCTGGGGATATTTCACCACCAGAGCCAGTATCTTCATCAACTTCACTTTCAGCTGTGATTTCACTACTTTCAGTAGGTGAGGATGTCACTGCTGTTTGGACTGTGCTAGACAGTAATGTTGACTCAGTTGTGAAGGATGTGGAATGGGAGGAAGCGGAAAAACTCACTGGCTCTGACGTAAGGTTAGCCTCACTGATTTCTACCTTATCTTTGGCCACAGTATTATCATAGTAATTATCATAGATTTCAGCTGTTGGACTCACTCTGTCCTCCTCACCAGAACCGTCTTCGTTAGTGGTTTCCTGGTCATCTTCAACAGTACCAGAGCCCTCTCTGTCTACCAAGGTAGATGTAATGGAGCTCAAACTTTCTGTTGTAGTGATGGCCCTGTCAAGTTCTGTAAAGCGATTGTTGGTTATACGAACTGTAGGAGAACCAGTCTGCATTTTGATGGCTGCTGATGAAACATGCATGACAGGGGACTCCCCTGATCCTTCATCATCTGCTGTGTCATCCTCTGAATCTACAGATGAGATTGTTGTGAGCTTGCTAAGGCTTTTGCTAGAAGATGGGGTAAACATTGTTCTGGTCCTGAGAAGAGCTGAAGTTGCTTCGTAACTTTCAGTGACTGTTGATGTCTGGCTGTGCTTAAAATAACCAGGTGTTGTTTGGATAGCTGGAGGTACAGTGTGGCCAGATTCATGTGTTGCTAAAGAAGTGTGGCTAGGTTTACTTGATCCAATTGCAGTATGACTTGATTCTGTGGTGTGACTAGTCAACTGTGTCAATTCTGTAATAGTATGAGAAGGTCTGGAAGACACTGGGGCTGTCTGGGTGGCAAAATCATACTCTGTGAATCTTGTACTAACAGGCTGTCTTTTTGTGTAACTTGATTCATATTCGGTTGCTAAGGAGACAATCTCTTTTTGAGATGTCATGACCTCTTGACTTGTGACTGATCTAGCTTCTCCCATCACAGTTGTTTTAACATCTATTCTTGCAGTTATATTTTCCGATGGCTGCACTCCAAAATCAGTAATTGACTCAAAACCAATAACAGTTGTCTTGTCCTTTGATGGTGTAACTTGGGAAGGAATTGATTCTACAACAAAAGAAGATATTTCACCAGAGCCACCATCTTCAACCACTTCATTTTCAGAAAGGTCTACACTGCCTTGTTCAGATGATGAGTCTGTAACCACTGTTTGGACTGTGCTAGAAAAAAGATCTGTTGTGGATGATGTGGAATGTGAAGAACTTCCATACCTCAATGGTTCTGATGTTTGGTCAGTCTCATGAATTTCTGTCTCATCAGTGGCTACAATATAATGATCATATGATTTTGTTGTCGATGTAATCCTGTCTTCATCACTTGAAACCTCTTGTTGAACTGTTTTCTCTGAGATGGTAGAGGGAAATGTGGAGAGGGATACTGTTTGATGTTTCTCTGTTGGCTGAATTATTGGGATCCCTGCATGAGTTAAAGTCCACACTGAGCTTGCATTTGTCATGTTAATAGAAGGTATTGTGGAAAGGGTTGGTGTGGCAGCTTGCTCTGTTTGCATTTTTACAGAAGCCGTATTGCTGCTGATTTCATCATCTGATTTAATTGTAATATGAAGCGATGAGCTTGTTGTGAACTCTTTACCGAACGTATGAGAGGTGTCATCTCCTGAACCATCATACTCTGAAGATGGCAAAATGGAAGCTAAACTTGACAGTGACAGAAAATCTATGGATGTTGTACTCTTTGGTAGCATTGTACTTTGTACAAAATGTCCAGTCTGAGCATAGGAGAACAGAGTCTCTGAAACATCAGTGACGGTGGACTCGGATGGTTTTGCTGACAGCTTTTTGTCTTCCAACACAGTTGCTGTTGCCTTATGTGATGTGATATCTTGACTTGTGACTGTTCGTCTGGTTGAGACCCCATTGCTTAATGTAAATGTAAGTTCTGTGCTATTCACAGTAGAGTCAGGAGAGGAAATAGGTTCTCTACTATGTGTCTCAGTCTGACCTCTTGTAGCTTCAGCATCTGTTGAGCTGGACACTGAGAATGTTTCTGCTGTGTCAGGGGTTGTTGTAGTGAATTCTTGGTCTGATTTGTTTGTGCTGTACAAAGGAGAACCTGATGTCATAAATTCTTTGGGAAACATGTCAGAGGTGTCATCTCCTGAAGCTTCAGACTCTGTGGACAGCAACACTGAAGCAAAACTTGAGAGTGACACTGCATCTTTTACTGTTGTTTTCTCTGAGGTCATTGTGCTTGTGACAGTGATTTCAGATAATTTCTCATTCAAATGTCCAGGCCAAGCAGAAGAGAAAAGAGTCTCTGAAAAATCAGTGATGGTAGACTCAGATGGTTTTGCTGACTGATCTTTGTCCTCCGTCACAGTCACTGTGGTTGTTGCTGTATGTGATGTAATATCTTCACTTGATACTGTTTGTCCTTTTGAGTCCCCAGTGCTCAATGATGTAAATGAATGTGTGGTACTAGTTACAGAAGAGTTAAGAGTGTAAACAGGTTTACTACTATGTGTCTCAGTTGTCTGATCTCTTGTGGCAACTGTCTCTGATGAGCTGGACACTGGGATTGTTCCTGTGGTTTTGGTAAGATCTTGGTCTGATTTGCTTGTGACGTACAATGAACTTGCTGTTGTGAACTCTTTGCTAAACATATTAGATGTGTCATCTCCTGATACTTCAGACTCTGTTGAAAAAATTTTTGAAGGTGACAGCATATCTTTGGGAGTTGTCATCTCTGAGTTCATTGCGACAAAGCTTTCGGATAATGTCTTTTCTAAATGTTCAGTCTGAGCATAGGAGGACAGAGTCTCTGAAACATTAATGACGGTAGACACAGATGGATTTGCTGATAGCTCTTTGTCCTCCATCACAGTAGCTGTGGTTGTTTCTGTATGTGATGTAATATCTTCACTTGTGACTGTTCCTCCTGTTGACTTCACAGTGCTCGGTGTCAATGTTTGTATAGTACTAGTATCAGTAGAATCAAGAGTAGAAACAGTTTCTCTACTGTGTGCCTCAATTGTCTGATTTCTTGTAGTTTCAGCATCTGTTGAGCTGGAAACTGAGATTTCTGCTTTATTAGATGGTGTTTTGGTAAGTTCTGGGTGTGATTTGGTTGCAGTATAAATTGAAGAACTTGTCGTTGTGATCTCTTTGATCAAATTATAAGAGGTCTCATTTCCTGAACCTTCAGACTCAGTTGATGGCAAGCTAAGAGACAAACTATACGGTGTAAGAGCATCTTTGACAGTTGTCTTCTCTGATGTCATTGTAACTGTCCTTACAGATAATGTCTTGTCTAAATGTTCAGTCTGATCGGAGGAGTAAAAGGTCTCTGAAACATCAATGATGGTGGATTCAGATGGTTTTAATGACAGCTCTTTGTCCTCCATAACAGTCACTGTGGTTCTTGCTGTATGTGAAGTAACATCTTGGCTTTTGAATGTTTGTCCCGTTGAGTGCTGAGTACTCAGTGATCTTAATGTATGTACTGTGCTTGATGATGTAGAGTCAAGAGAGGAAACAGGTTCTCTATTATGTGCCTCAGTTGTCTGATCTTGTGTAACTACAGAATCTGATGAGGTGGACACTGACATTGTTTCTGTTATGTCAGATGGTGTTTTAGAGAGATCTTCATCTGATTTTATTAAAGTATGAATTGAAAAACTGGTGGGCAAATCTTTGCTAAACATTTCAGAGGGTTCTTCTCCTGATGCTTCAGACTCTGTTGATGACAAGTTTGAAAAAAAACTTGACGGTGAAAGCAAATCTTTGGCAGTTGTCATGTCTGAGGCTATTGTGACAATGCTTTCAGATAATGTCTTGTCTAAATGTTCAGTCTGGGCAGAGGAGAAAAGAGTTTCTGAAAAAATATTTATGGTGGACTCAGATGGTTTTGAAAACAGCTCTTTGTCATCCATCACGGTCGCTGTGGTTGTTGTTGTATGTGATGCAATATCTTCACTTGTGACCGTTTGCCCTGTTGAGTGCTCAGTGCTCAGTGATGTTAATGTATGTACTGTGCTTGATGAAGTAGAGTCAAGAGAAGAAACAGGTTCTTTACTATGTGTCTCAGTTGTCTGATCTTGTGATCCTACAGCATCTGAAGAGATGGACAATGAGATTGTTTCTATTGTGTCAGATTGTGTTTTAGTGAGATCTTCGTCTGATTTTGTCGTAGTATGAAGTGAGGAAATGGTTGACAAATCTTCGCTAAACATTTCAGAGGTATCATCTCCTGATGCTTCAGACTCTGTTGATGGCACGCTTGAAAAAAAACTTGACGGTGACAGCAAAACTTTGGCAGTTGTCATCTCTGAGGTAATTGTGACTGTACTTTCCGATAATGTCTTGTCTAAATTTTCAGTTTGAGCAGAGGAGAAAAGAGCCTCTGAAACATTAATGATGGTGGAGTCAGATGGTTTTGCTGACAGCTCTTTATCCTCCATAATAGTCACTGTGGTTATTGCTGGATGTGAAGGAACATCTTGACTTGTGACTGTGTTCAATGATGTAAATGTCTGTATGGTACTAGTTACAGTAGAGTCAAGAGTGGAAACAGGTTCTCTACTATGTGTTTCAGTTGTCTGATCTCCTGTACCCACTGCATCTGATGAGCTGGACACTGAGATTTGTCCTGTTGTTTTGGTCAGCTCTTGGTCTGATTTGCTTGTTATGTACAATGAACTAGTTGTTGTGAAATCTTTGCTAAACATATCCGAGGTGTTATCTCCTGATGCTTCAGACTCTGTTGATGGCAAGCTTGAAAAAATACTTGGTAAAAACAAATCTTTAGCAGTTGTCATCTCTGAGTTCATTGTGCCAGCGCTTTCAGATGATGTCTTGTCTAAATGTCCAGTCTGAGCAGAGGAGGAAAGTGTCTCTGAAACATCAATAATGGTGGACTCAGATGGTTTTGATGACAGTTCTTTGTCCTCCATAACAGTCACTGTGGTTGCTGCTGTATGTGAAGTAACATCTTGACTTTTGAATGTGTGTCCCGTTGAGTGCTCAGTGCTCAGTGATGTTAACGTATGTTCTGTGCTTGATGAAGTAGAGTCAAGAGAGGAAACAGGTTTTCTACTATGTGTCTCTGTTGTCTGATCTTGTGTAACTAAGGTATCTGATGAGCTGGGCACTGAGATTGTTTCTGTTCTGTCAGACATTGTTTTAGTGAGATATTCGTCTGATTTTGTCGTAGTATGAAGTGAGGAACTGGTTGACAAATCTTTGATAAATGTTTCAGAGGTGTCCTCTCCTGATGCTTCAGACTCTGTTGATGGCAAGCTTGAAATAAAACTAGACGGTGACAGCAAACCTTTGGCAGTGGTCATCTCTAAGGTCATTGTGACTGTACTTTCAGAAACCGTCTTGTATAAATGTTCTGTCTGAGCAGAGGACGAAAGTGTCTCTGAAACATCAATGATGGTGGACTCAGATGGTTTTGATAACAGCTCTTTGTCCTTCATAACAGTGATTGTATTTGTTGCTGTATGTGAAATAACATCTTGACTTGTGAATGTTTGTCCCGTTGAGGGCTCAGTACTCTGTGATGTTAATGTATGTTCTGTGCTTGATGAGGTAGAGTCAAGAGAGGAAACAGGTTCTCTACTATGTGTCACATTTGTCTGATCTTGTCTAACTAAAGTATCTGATGAGGTAGACAACGAGATTGTTTCTGTTCTGTCAGACAGTGTTTTAGTGAGATCTTCGTCTGATTTCGTTGTAGTATGAAGTGAGGAACTGGTTGACAAATCTTTGCTAAACATTTCAGAGGTATCATCTCCTGATGCTTCAGACTCTGTTGATGGCAAGCTTGAAAAAAAACTTGACGATGACAGCAAACTTTTGGCAGTTGTCATCTCTGAGGTCATTGTGACTTTACTTTCAGATAATGTCTTGTCTAAATTTTCAGTCTGAGCAGAGGACAAAATAGCCTCTGAAACATTAATGATTGTGGATTCAGATGGTTTTGCTGACAGCTCTTTGTCCTCCATAATCGTCACTGTGG
The DNA here is from genome assembly GCF_051911475.1 of Siphateles boraxobius. Classification (NCBI taxonomy): domain Eukaryota; kingdom Metazoa; phylum Chordata; class Actinopteri; order Cypriniformes; family Leuciscidae; genus Siphateles; species Siphateles boraxobius. The sequence goes on along the minus strand of NW_027508766.1, from coordinate 11,289,486 downwards.
TTCGTGCTGTATGTGAAGTGACATCTTGACTTGTGACTGTTCTTCCTGTTGAGACCCCAGTGTTCAATGGTGTAAATGTCTGTATGGTACTAGTTACAGTAGAGTCAAGGGTGGAAACAGGTTCTCTATTGTGTGTCTCAGTTGTCTGATCTCCTGTACCCACTGCATCTGATAATCTGGACACGGAAATTTGTCCTGTTGTTTTGGTGAGCACTTGGTCTGATTTGCTTGTTATGTACAATGAACTAGTTGTTGTGAAATCTTTGCTAAACATATCAGAGGTGTCTTCTCCTGATGCTTCAGACTCTGTTGATGGCAAGCTTGAAAAAATACTTGGTGAAAGCAAATCTTTAGCAGTTGTTATCTCTGAGTTCATTGTGCCAGCTGTTTCAGATAATGTCTCGTCTAAATGTTCAGTCTGAGCAGAGGAAAGTGTCTCTGAAACATCAATGATGGTGGACTCAGATGGTGTTGATGACAGTTCTTTGTCCTCCATAACAGTCACTGTGGTTGCTGCTGTATGTGAAGTAACATCTTGACTTGTGAATGTTTGTACCATTGAGTGCTCAGTGCTCAGTGATGTTAACGTATGTTCTGTGCTTGATGAAGTAGAGTCAAGAGAGGAAACAGGTTCTCTACTATGTGTCTCCGTTGTCTGATCTTGTGTAACTAAAGTATCTGATGAGCTGGGCACTGAGATTGTTTCTGTTCTGTCAGACGTTGTTTTAGTGAGATATTCGTCTGATTTCGTTGTAGTATGAAGTGAGGAACTGGTTGACAAATCTTTGATAAACATTTCAGAGGTGTCATCTCCTGATGCTTCAGACTCTGTTGATGGCAAGCTTGAAATAAAACTTAACGGTGACAGCAAACCTTTGGCAGTAGTCATCTCTGATGTCATTCTGACTGTACTTTCAGAACCCGTCTTGTATAAATGTTCTGTCTGAGCAGAGGACGAAAGTGTCTCTGAAACATCAATGATGGTGGACTCAGATGGTTTTGATGACAGTTCTTTGTCCGCCATAACAGTCACTGTGGTTGCTGCTGTATGTGAAGTAACAGCTTTACTTGTGAAAGTTTGTCCCGTTGAGTGCTCAGTACTCAGTGATTTTAATGTATGTTCTGTGCTTGATGAAGTAGAGTCAAGAGAGGAAACAGGTTCTCTACTATGTGTCTCAGTTGTCTGATATTGTGTAATTAAAGTACCTGATGAGCTGGGCACTGAGATTGTTTCTGTTCTGTCAGACGTTGTTTTAGTGAGATCTTCATCTGATTTCGTTGTAGTATGAAGTGAGGAACTGGTTGGCAAATCTTTGCTAAACATTTCAGGGGTGTCATCTCCTGATGCTTCAGACTCTGTTGATGGCAAGCTTGAAATAAAATTTGACGGTGACAGCAGACCTTTGGCAGTTGTCATCTCTGAGGTCATTGTGACTGTACTTTCAGAAAACGTCTTGTCTAAGTGTTCTGTCTGAGCAGAGGAGGAAAGTGTCTCTGTAACATCAATGATGGTGGACTCAGATGGTTTTGATAACAGCTCTCTGTCCTCCATAACAGTCATTGTGGTTGCTGCTGTATGTGAAGTAACATCTTGACTTGTGAATGTTTGTCCCGTTGAGTGCTCAGCACTCAGTGATGTTAATGTATGTACTGTGTTTGATAAAGTAGAGCCAAGAGAGGAAACAGGTTCTCTACTATGTGTCTCAGTTGTCTGATCTTGTGTAACTAAAGTATCTGATGAGGTAGACACTGAGATTGTTTCTGTTCTGTCAGACGGTGTTTTAGTGAGATCTTCGTCTGATTTCGTTGTAGTATGAAGTGAGGAACTGGTTGACAAATCTTTGCTAAACATTTCAGAGGTGTCATCTCCTGATGCTTCAGACTCTGTTGATGGCAAGCTTGAAAAAATACTTGGTGACAGCAAATCTTGGGCAGTTGTCATATCTGAGGTCATTGTGACTGAACTTTCAGATAATGTCTTGTCTAAATTTTCAGTCTGAGCAGAGGAGGAAAGTGTCTCTGAATTATCAATGATGGTGGACTCAGATGGTTTTGATGACAGTTCTTTGTCCTCCATAACAGTCACTGTGGTTGCTGCTGTATGTGAAGTAACAGCTTTGCTTGTGAATGTTTGTCCCGTTAAGTGCTCAGCACTCAGTGATTTTAATGTATGGTCTGTGCTTGATGAAGTAGAGTCAAGAGAGGAAACAGGTTCTCTACTATGTGTCTCCGTTGTCTGATCTTGTTTAACTAAAGTATCTGATGAGCTGGGCACTGAGATTGTTTCTGTTCTATCAGACGTTGTTTTAGTGATATATTCATCTGATTTTGCCGTGGTATGAAGTGAGGAACTGGTTGACAAATCTTTGATAAACATTTCAGAGGTGTCATCTCCTGATGCTTCAGACTCTGTTGATGGCAAGCTTGAAATAAAACTTAACGGTGACAGCAAACCTTTGGCAGTAGTCATCTCTGATGTCATTCTGACTGTACTTTCAGAACCCGTCTTGTATAAATGTTCTGTCTGAGCAGAGGACGAAAGTGTCTCTGAAACATCAATGATGGTGGACTCAGATGGTTTTGATGACAGTTCTTTGTCCTCCATAACAGTCACTGTGGTTGCTGCTGTATGTGAAGTAACAGCTTTACTTGTGAAAGTTTGTCCCGTTGAGTGCTCAGTACTCAGTGATTTTAATGTATGTTCTGTGATTGATGAAGTAGAGTCAAGAGAGGAAACAGGTTCTCTACTATATGTCTCAGTTGTCTGATCTTGTGTAATTAAAGTACCTGATGAGCTGGGCACTGAGATTGTTTCTGTTCTGTCAGACGTTGTTTTAGTGAGATCTTCATCTGATTTCGTTGTAGTATGAAGTGAGGAACTGGTTGACAAATCTTTGCTAAACATTTCAGAGGTGTCATCTCCTGATGCTTCAGACTCTGTTGATGGCAAGCTTGAAATAAAATTTGACGGTGACAGCAGACCTTTGGCAGTTGTCATCTCTGAGGTCATTGTGACTGTACTTTCAGAAAACGTCTTGTCTAAGTGTTCTGTCTGAGCAGAGGAGGAAAGTGTCTCTGTAACATCAATGATGGTGGACTCAGATGGTTTTGATAACAGCTCTCTGTCCTCCATAACAGTCATTGTGGTTGCTGCTGTATGTGAAATAACATCTTGACTTGTGAATGTTTGTCCCGTTGAGTGCTCAGCACTCAGTGATGTTAATGTATGTACTGTGTTTGATAAAGTAGAGCCAAGAGAGGAAACAGGTTCTCTACTATGTGTCTCAGTTGTCTGATCTTGTGTAACTAAAGTATCTGATGAGGTAGACATTGAGATTGTTTCTGTTCTGTCAGACGGTGTTTTAGTGAGATCTTCATCTGATTTTGTTGTAGTATGAAGTAGGAAACTGGTTGACAAATCTTTGCTAAACATTTCAGAGGTGTCATCTCCTGATGCTTCAGACTCTGTTGATGGCAAGCTTGAAAAAATACTTGGTGACAGCAAATCTTTGGCAGTTGTCATCTCTGAGGTCATTGTGACTGTACTTTCAGATAATGTCGTGTCTAAATTTTCAGTCTGAGCAGGGGAGCAAAGAGCCTCTGAAACATCAATGATGGTGGACTCAGATGGTTTTGCTGACAGCTCTTTGTCCTCAATAATAGTCACTGTGGTTCTTGCTGTATGTGAAGTAGCATCTTGACTTGTGACTGTTCTTCCTGTTGAGACCCCAGTGTTCAATGATGTAAATGTATGTATTTCACTAGTTACAGTAGAGTCAAGTTTGGAAAGAGGTTCTCTACTATGTATCTCAGTTGTCTGATCTCCTGTACCCACTGCATCTGATGAGCTGGACACTGAGATTTGTCCTGTTGTCTTAGTGAGGTCTTGTTCTGATTTGCTTGTTATGTACAATGAACTAGTTGTTGTGAAAACTTTGCTAAACATATCAGATGTGTCATCTCCTGATGCTTCAGACTCTGTTGATGGCAAGCTTGACAAAATACTTGGTGACAGCAAATCTTTAGCAGTTGTCATCTCTGAGTTCATTGTGCCTGCGCTTTCAGATAATGTCTTGTCTAAATGTTCAGTCTGAGCAGAGGAGAAAAGAGCCTCTGAAACATTAATGATGGTGGACTCAGATGGTTTTGATGATAGTTCTTTGTCCTCCATAACAGTCATTGTGGTTCCTGCTGTATGTGATGTAACATCTTGACTTGTGAATGTTTGTCCCGTTGAGTGCTCAGTACTCTGTGATGTTAATGTATGTACGGTGCTTGATGAAGTAGAATCAAGAGAGGAAACAGGTTCTCTAATATGTGTCTCAGTTGTCTGATCTTGTGTAACTAAAGTATCTGATGAGGTGGACACTGAGATTGTTTCTGTTCGGTCAGACAGTGTTTTAGTGAGATCTTCATTTGATTTTGTTGTAGTATAAAGTGAGGAACTGGTTGACAAATCTTTGCTAAACATTTCAGAGGTATCATCTCCTGATGCTTCAGACTCTGTTGATGGCAAGCTTGAAAAAAAACTTGACGGTGACAGCAAACCTTTGGCAGTTGTCATCTCTGAGGTCATTGTGACTGTACTTTCAGAAAATGTCTTGTCTAAATGTTCTGTCTGAGCAGAGGAGGAAAGTGTATCTGAAACATCAATGATGGTGGACTCAGATGGATTTTCTGACAGCTCTTTGTCCTCCATAATAGTCACTGTGGTTGTTGCTGTATGTAAAGTAACATCTTGACTTGTGACTGTTCGTCCTGTTGTGACCCCAGTGTTCAATGATGTTAATTTATATATGGTACTAGTTGCAGTAGAGTCAAGAGTGGAAGAAGGTTCTCTACCAGGTGCCCCAGTTGTCTCATCTCTTCTAGCTTCAGCATCTGTTGAGCTGGACACTGAGATTTCTGCTTTATCAGATGGTGTTGTGGTAAGCTCTTGGTCCAATTTGGTTGCAGCATAAATGGAAGAACTTGTCTTCGTGATCTCTTTTTTAAACATATCAGAGGTCTCATTTTCTGAACCTTCAGATTCTGTTGTTGGCAAGGTTAAAGAAAAACTTGATGGTGTAAGTGCATCTTTGGCAGCTGTCATCTCTGAGGTCATTGTTACAGTGCTTTCAAATAATGTCTTGTCTAAATGTTCTGTCTGAGCAGAGGAGAAAAGAGTCTCTGAAACATCAATGGTGGATTCAGATGGTTTTGCTGACAACACTTTGTCCTCCATAACAGTCACTGTGGTTGTTGCTGTATGTGAAGTAACATCTTGACTAGGGACTGTTCGTCCTGTTGAGTGCTCAGTACTCAGTGATGTTAATGTATTTACTTTGCTTGATGAAGTAGAGTCAAGAGAGGAAACAGGTTTTCTACTATGTATCTCATTTGTCTGATTTTGTGTAGCTAAAGTATCTGATGAGGTGGACACTGAGATTGTTTCTGTTGTGTCAGATGGTGTTTTATGGAGATCTTTGTCTGATTTTGTTGTAGTATGAAGTGAGGAACTGGTTGAAAAAATTTTGCTAAACATTTCAGAGGTGTCATCTCCTGACTCTGTTGATGGCAAGCTTGGAGAAAAAAATGACAGAGTAAGAGCTTCTTTGGCAGTTGTCTTCTGTAAAGTTGTTGTGCTTTTATGTGTTTTTTCATCCATATATTCTGTTTTTGTTGAAGAGAACAGAGTCTCTGAAACATCAACGATGGTGGACTCAGATGGTTTTGCTGACAGTACTTTGTCCTTGATCGCTGTGGTTGCTGCTGTATGTAAAGTGACACCTTGGTTTATGATTGTTTTTCCCAATGAGACACCAGTGTTCAATGTTGTAAATGTATGTATGGTACTATTTACAGTAGAGTCAATGATGGAAACAGGTTCTGTACTATGTGTCTCAATAGTCTGATCTCTTGTAGCCACTGCATCTGATGAGCTGGACACTGAGATTTTCTCTGTGATTTTAGTGAGTTCTTGGTCTGATTTGCTTGTGATGTATATTGAACTTGCTGTTGTGAACTCTTTGCTAAACATATCAGCCGTTTCAACTCCTGATGCTTCAGACTCTGTTGATGGCAAATTTGAAAAAAAACTTGATGGTGACAACAAATCTTTGGCAGTTTTCATCTCTGAGGTCATTGTGACTGTACTTTCAGATAATGTCTTGTCTAAATGTTCAGTCTGAGCAGAGGAGAAAAGAGCCTCTGAAACATTAATGATGGTGGTCACAGGTTGTTTTGCTGACAAGTCTTTGTCCTCCATCACGGTCGCTGTGGTTGTTGCTTTATGTGATGTAATATCTTGACCTGTGACCATTCGCCCTGTTGATTCACTAGTACTTAATGTATGTACTGTGCTTGATGAAGTAGAGTCAGGAGAGGAAACAGGTTCTCTACCATGTACCTCAGTTGTCTGATCTCTTCTAGTCTCAGCATCTGTTAAGCTGGATCCTGAGATTGTTTTTGTGGTTTTGTTGAGCTCTTGGTCTGATTTGGTATATAATTCTGAACCTATCGTTGTGGTGTCAAACATATAAGATGTCTCATCTACTGACACTTCAGACACTGAAGACTGTAAAACCGATGAAAAATGTGATGGTGAAAGGTCATCTTTTGCTGTCGTCATCCCTAAATTCTTTGTTGATGGCATCATGGATTGTGAAGCTGCCTCTTTCTGCATTTTAACAGTCTCACTCGATGATGGTTTAAGTGTAAATATTATGCCCAGTTTACTTGTTGTTGTACTATGTGCTTGAGTTGGCAGTGTCAAAGTGAACACTTCAGGTGTCTGAACACCTACGCCTGCTTCATCTGTATTCAAATGGTCCATATGTTCAGAAGTAGACTCTAGGGCTGAAATAACTGTGGGTGTTGTCGAATCATCTTTTTGAGTTGTCATTCCCATGACCTGTGTTATACCAGATGTATATTTGGCTTTGTCTTCTGTTATAGAGCTAATACTGTGCACTGAACGAGATATAGATGACTTAGTAGAGTCATCAAGATCCAAAGGAATATCTGTCGATCCTATTGGGTGTACATATTTTACAGAATGTTGTTTTTCAGTTGTTGTGGTTGAAATGCTTGGAATGACAGTTCCTTCAGATATGAGAATCTCCTCTTCACTAATTGTAATGGGAGGTGATGGCGGAGTGGATTCTACTACTATTCCTGCTAGAACAAAATTAATGTCTGGATCAAGGGTTGTGGAAAACAAGGGGGACACTGTTGAAGATCCTGACACCAATGATTCATGTGGTGTTCTGCCAGCCTCCACTAATGAACTATCAAATTCAAATGTTGTTTCCATTTGTTCACTTAAGTTGTTTACTCTAAGGGAATCACTTCCAAACTTATCTCCTCTAACTTCTTCTGCCACATCTTTAGGATGAAGTGTCACCTCAAGCTTGCCGTTTATGAAGCTGACTGTTGGGGTTATGGAAATGGCAAGAGAGGACGAGAAATCCCCACTTGCCACAACAGTCTCCTGATCAACAGGAAGAAGATCAGCAGGTATCTCAGGAATTTGTACCAACTGGGGAATGTGAGGATGTTGTTCTCCCAAAGGCATCAGGTTTAGATTAACTGTTGAAAAATGGGGGATCAAAGAAATATGGGATTAAATTCATTGGCTCTTTTCTGTGGGTGTGACAAAATGACAAACATTTAACCTGTTAGCCAGCACCCCCGCTTTTGAAAAAATCCCCAAATGGCATACCCAAACTAAAACAGATACAGTTCATGAACCCTTTGCACTAAAAGCACAAGTATGGTCTCATTTGAAAGCAAACACTTTTGTTTATTGTAAAGTCAGAATTAATTATTGTCATAATGAAAAAATAGTTACAAATAGATTAGAAGTTTTGTAAAGTTATTAGAAATTTATTTTTATGAAATATATTTATGAGAATAAAATTAAAGTTGACATTGTATGAATCTAGAAATGCACTGCAGCTAAAGCCACATGTCTGACCATGTTATATTTTAAATCTGAAGAAGGTAAATCTATAAAACGTACTCGGTTACTAACGTAACCTCGGTTCTCTCTAGAGAGGGAACGAGTACTGCGTAATATCTTACGCTATGGGGAAAACCTCTTTTCCACGAGATATTGAAGCCAAAAATTATCCTTTAATTTTGATTAATGTAAAACGCTGTGCGGCAGCGTGCAGACATAGGCAAGACGGCTCGCGCGCCTATTGGCTGCCCTGCGGCAACAGCAGCAAGCCTATCGAGAGAGGCCCTGCGTGACGTGACATCCAATGGGGGTGCTTCGCGCCCATTTCGTCGCGTCCCGCCAGAATAGGCGTGGCCTTGGCCTATAAATACGCTCGACAGGCTGATACAAACTGGTTTTCAACGCTGAAGCGAACCAGCGCTGTTGTATGCACGGCAAGATACGCAGTACTCGTTCCCTCTCTAGAGAGAACCGAGGTTACGTTAGTAACCGAGTACGTTCTCTTACGAGAGTATCTCTCGTACTGCGTAATATCTTACGCTATGGGGAACACAATGTAAGACGCCGTGCGTACTGGGATCCGACACCAAAGTCCCAAGGGCAGTAGCCCGGGGCTCATATAGTGCATAATCACCGTAGACTCACAGAGAGTCGGAGAAGAGAGGCTACCAGCATCATTCCCCACGTAATAGCATCCCATAGGAGCTAGTTATGTCAACAATATATCCCGCAGACAGGGTGAACGCGTTCAGCCTGAACTGGGCAAAAATACGGGCCATTCAACACCCATGGAGGTGTTCCATCGATCAGTGAGTGATACTCAATCAAAACTCAGCATTTTGCGCCGGCGCAGCGGGACAGATAGTACTGAATTCTAGACCGACAGCAGCTTGGCCTGTAAGGCGGGAACTTCTAGGTTATAGAACCTTATAAATGTAGACGGCGAGGCCCAGCCTGCCGCCATACAGATATCATGCAAGGAAATCCCACTAGACCACGCCCACGAAGAGGCCACGCCTCTCGTGGAGTGCGCTCTGACACCCAAAGGACACTGCAGGCCCTTAGAGGTGTAAGCCAGCGCTATGGCATCGACTGTCCATCTGGATAGGCTCTGTTTTGATGCGGCCAGTCCCTTGGAGCGTCCGCCAAACAAAACAAAGAGCTGCTCGGTCTGCCTGAAGACAGACGAGCGGGACACATAAGCTCTCAGCACCCTGACGGGGCAAAGGAGATTAGCATCCGCTTCCTCATTGTTCACCGGGAGGGCGCACAGGGAAATAACCTGGGCCCTGAACGGTGTGTTGAGGGATTTTGGCACGTACCCGTGCCTTGGTTTGAGTATGACTTTTGAGTCATTAGGCCCAAACTCAATACAGGACGCGCTTACTGAAAGCGCTTGCAAGTCCCCCACGCGCTTCATTGAAGCAAGAGCCACAAGAAATACCGTTTTGAAAGACAGGTGCTTCATGTCTGACAAATGGATTGGCTCGAATGGGGCACCTTTCAGGGCTTCCAGAACCGTAGAAAGGTCCCACATAGGGACTGAGGGAGGTCTGGAAGGATTCAGCCTCCGCGCTCCCCTGAGGAATCGCACGACAAGGTCGTTCTTCCCCAGTGACTGGCCAGACGTCGGTTTTGCAAACGCCGCTATGGCCGCCACGTATACTTTGAGCGTGGACGGGGTTCTACCCTTATCCAGCAGCTCCTGAAGGAAGGAGAGCACTTCCGTAACCCCGCAGTCTACGGGTGTAAAGCCCTGAGCTTGACACCAGGTAGAGAACACTGACCATTTCGAGGAGTAGAGCCGTCTAGTAGACGGGGCCCTAGCCTGCGTGATCGTGTTTAACACTCCCTCCGGGAGGTTAGCGGGTACCCGTTGATGGCCCACACATGTAGGGACCATAACTCCGGGCGAGGATGCCAAATCGAGCCCTTTGCCTGAGAGAGGAGGTCTCTCCTCACCGGTATCGGCCACGGGGCAGTGCTGGCCAGCTGCATCAGGACTGGGAACCAGGTTTGGTTCGTCCATAGCGGAGCCACGAGCAGCACTGGGCATCCATTTTCCCTGATTCGTTCCAGCACTTGGGGCAGGAGCGAGACGGGGGGAAAAGCATAGAGGGGGCGTCGGGGCCATACGTGGGCCAGCGCGTCCCTGCTCTTGGAGAAAAAGACCGGACAGTGAGCGTTTTCCTGGGACGCGAACAGGTCCACCTGCGCTCTGCCGAATGTCTCCCACAGCAGTTGGATCGTCTGCGGGTGCAGCGACCATTCCCCTGCTGGGACATTGTTTCTGGACAGTCTGTCTGGTCCCAGATTCAGGTGACCAGGCACATGCGCTGCTTTCAGTGAAAGCAGGTTGTGCTGAGCCCAGCCCAGGAGGCGTTTCGTCAGCCTGTAAAGGCTTCGGGACCTGGTGCCGCCCTGGTGATTTATGTATGCCACCACTGACATGTTGTCCGACCGGACTAAGACGTGGCGGCCTTTTATCTGGGGACGAAAACGCCTTAGCGCGTTGTCTACTGCCAGCATTTCTAGACAGTTTATGTGTAGGAGCTTCTCCCGTTCTGACCACTGGCCAAAGAACGGTCTGCCCTCGAGCAGTGCTCCCCACCCCGAGGTGGAGGCGTCCGTGGACACCACCATCACACTCGAGGGAGTCCCCAGACTCACGCCTGACTGGTACCAGTCGGCTTTTTTTCCAAGGTTTCAGAGCCGAGACGCATTTCCTGTCGACCCTGAGGCGAAACAGACCAGCGGCCCAAGCCCCGGGCGGAACTCGTGCTTTCAGCCATAACTGCAGTGGGCGCATGCGAAGCAGGCCCAGCTGAAGTACTGAAGATGCTGAGGCCATAAGGCCCAGCATTTTCTGAAACCGTTTGAGCTGGACTATAGAGCCGCGGCGGAAGGATTTCACGGCGCGCTGAATGTTCAGTCCTCGCTCCGGCGACAGACGTGCTGTCATAGACAGGGAGTCCATCACTGTTCCCAGGAAGGAGATTTCCTGGCTGGGAGACAGCGAACTCTTCGCCCAATTGACTGTGAGACCCAAATTCTCGAGATGCTCGAGTAATGCGGTCTTGTGTTCTATGAGCTCTGATCGTGATCGAGCTAGAATCAACCAGTCGTCCAAGTAGTTCAAAACTCGCATGCCCTGAAGTCTCAGGGGTGCGAGAGCCGCGTCCATGCACTTCGTGAATATACGGGGTGCTGGAGACAGGCCGAACGGTAGGACTGTGTATTGATATGCCTGGCCCTCGAAGGCGAATCTCAAGAATCGCCTGTGACGTGACGCAATCTGTATTTGGAAATAGGCGTCTTTCAGATCTATTGACATGAACCAGTCTCCCTGGCGCACGTGCGCGAGGATTTTGCTGGTTGTCAGCATTTTGAACTTGCGTTTCAGAAGCGCTTTGTTCAATTGTCGCAGATCTAGAATGGGTCTGAGACCCCCGTCTTTTTTCGGTACCAGAAAATATCTGCTGTATACACCCCCTTCGCTCTGAGATAAAGGTTCTATGGCCCCTTTGCTCAGTAGTTTCGCTATTTCGGTTCGAAGTAGATGAGATACTTCATTGTCCACCGTGGTTTCGACACGCGCCGTGCAACGGCGGGGACGTCGAGCGAACTGTAGCGAATAGCCTCTCTTTATAGTGTTCAACACCGATTCTGATACCCCGGGAAGCATTGCCCATGCATTCGCGTGGATAGCTAGAGGCAGAATGATATCCGGGCTCTGGCCGCGGCACAGCGGCGGCTGCAGAGCTTCGGTGTGCTGAGACATGAACACTGTGTTTAAAGTGCGCGAGGCGGGGGGCGCGCCGATCACGGCGGGCAGCCTGTTCGCACTCGCTTTCTCTATGACAAATTGTGGAGAGAGAACGAGCGGGACAAACCCCGTAGGGTTCAGCGTGTCTGTGAGTGAATGTGGGCGCGGGACAGCGGGCACATTTACTGCACTGAAAACACCGTCGGCTTGCGCTGACTGAATATGTGTTGGTTTCGTTTTTACAGAAACCGTGGGACACGAACTGTGTAGTGTTTGTGGGCACTGTGTCGTGGGCACATTCACTACGTTTGCACAATCGACATGAGTCGATTTTATTTGTGCTAGCCCTGAACTGTGGCGGGCTGTGTCTGTGTGTGGGAATGGGCACTGTGACGTGGGCATTCTTACAACACTCATAACACCATCGGCTATGGCCGGGACACCAGAAAATACACTCTTTATTGGATTTATCTGGGTCGCCGTAAAAATGGCGTTAATGTGCAGGCAAGCGGGCTGTGGTACCGGCTTGTTTACTGCGAAATACACTGGAACAGTCACATTGTTTGGAACTGAACGAGCGAGAGGTTTCGGTGGAGTCTGGCCGCGGCGAGACTTAAACACCGTGGGTCTTAGCTGACTGTATGTGTGTTGGTTTCGTTTTACAGAAAACGTGGCACATGCAGCGTGTAGTGTTTGTGGGCACTGGGTTGTGGGCACATTCACTACATTTAATGCACAATTGACATGAGTCGATTTCATATGTGCGAGCCCTGCACTGTGGCGGGCTGTGTTTGTGTGTAGAAATGAACACTGGGCTGTGGGCATTTTCATTACACTCAAAACACCATCGGCTGTGGCCGGAATACCAGACAATACATTGCTTATATGATTTTTCTGGGTCGCCGTGGAAACAGCATTTGTGTGCAGGCAAGCGGGCCATGGTACCGGCTTGTTTACTGCAAAATACACTGGAACAGTCACATTTTCTTGGAACTGAACGAGCGAAAAGTATCAGTGCAAGTCTGGCCGGGCGAGACTAAATTTTATCTGCTGCGAGAGCTGGGATCGAACACGGGTCTCCCGTGCGATGGCTGTAGGTTTCGCCACTGAACCACAGGGGGAAACGACAAAAGCCTAAAATAGCTCGACCACATAATAGAGCGTCATCACAGTTTTGTGTGTGTTGGCGTTTGTTTGCATGTGTGCGTGTTATACAACAGGCTCATAGCTGCAATATTGACATTTTCAGCCGCTCAAACTAAGAGGAACTGAGAAATGTTTGAGGAATGGAGATTGGTCCGGCCTCGGCGGGACTAAAAATACACTCTATCCTCATTTCGCCGATGACGCATGCCCACGGGGGGCGGGGTAGCTTTCTTATAACGTAAAGAAAAGCTAGCCGCGGTTTAATGCTGGCCCGTTTCCCTGACGACTCGCGGGCAGAAGGGGGAGATCCACAGAGCTCGCCCAATCCTCACTGTCCGACGCGGGGATATAGCAGCTGGCCTCCTCTACAGATGCAGCTATCTCGTCGTCATTAATGGCGGAAGCGGCGGCGCGCGGCGGCCGTTGTCCGTCAGTGAGCGACTCGATTGAAGCTGGTGAAGCTGGCGGGCGAACCGGCGAGCTTTCACGGCTGGAGAAGGATCAGGGACCCGCTGAGTACGGCGCTTTGCGGCGCGGCACTACAGCGGGCGGGAGTCTCACTCACCATGGCAATAGCTGGCCTCCTCTACCGATGCAGCTATCTTGTCGTCACTAATGGCGGAAGCGGCGGCGCGCGGCGGCCGTTGTCCGTCAGTGAGCGACTCGATTGAAGCTGGTGAAGCTGGCGGGCGAACCGGCGAGCTTTCACGGGCTGGAGAAGGCTCGAGGACCCGCTGAATACGGCGCTTTGCGGCGCGGCACTACAGCGGGCGGGAGTGCAGACTCGGAGAGAAAATGCCAGGCAAGTCCTCAGAGTCACCATGGCAATAGTTCCACAGGAACGAAGCGTCTTCAAAAAGACGCTTGCTCTTTTAGAACAGATACAAAACAGAGATAGAGTGTGAGTCGCAGCGGCGAACACACACTCAGCAGTGAAAAGGATATGAACGCCGGAAAGCGTAGCAGGTACGGCGGCTGAAGGCGGCGAGGTGTAGGCCAGCGACTTCAGGCTCGAAGGCTCGTCCCGCAGAAGGCTTACAATCAGACGGCGCGGCTTCTCACTCCGGATCCAGCGATGCAGTAGTGCTTCGCTGAAGAGTTGAAAATCAGTTTGTATCAGCCTGTCGAGCGTATTTATAGGCCAAGGCCACGCCTATTCTGGCGGGACGCGACGAAATGGGCGCGAAGCACCCCCATTGGATGTCACGTCACGCAGGGCCTCTCTCGATAGGCTTGCTGCTGTTGCCGCAGGGCAGCCAATAGGCGCGCGAGCCGTCTTGCCTATGTCTGCACGCTGCCGCACAGCGTTTTACATTAATCAAAATTAAAGGATAATTTTTGGCTTCAATATCTCGTGGAAAAGAGGTTTTCCCCATAGCGTAAGATATTACGCAGTACGAGAGATACTCTCGTAAGAGAACTGAGTTTTATTAAATATTTTTAAAGATAATCTCGTGTGATTTTTTTTTAGAAGACTCTAAAATGCTTACTGTTGGTTATTGTCATTTTCTACGCATCAATTCAGTGTATTGTCTCTATTGTTTTGTGGTGCAAACGAGCCCCATTCAGTCTACGTCTTTCCTGCACACATTTACACCTCTCCGGCCTGGTTGTGGCTCTAATTATTCTTTTATTTTGTCTTCATTATAATTACTAACGACTGTCTGTTCACGCTGTTTCAATCCTAATGTCTTTGATCAATGTTCTCACTTCACATTTGAAACAGTATCAAATGCCCTTCTTCAAAAAATAAACATTTCAGTGAGCATTCCTATTCAAAATTATTCATAAAAATAACAGCTACACTCTAAATAAATATGGTTCTTTATAGGTTCTTCAAGCATAGTAACAGTTCTATTTATTACCGTATCGTCCTGAAGAATCCTTTGCTGTAATGGTTCGTTGTGTTAGAGTTTAGGGTTCTTTAACCATGCCTTTTTGTTTTTCAAATCTGTAACTGTCAAAGCCTCCTTATTACTGATTTTCTGGAGCTCAGCTATACAACTACAGTTACTACACAGACTGTCAACATACTCTCAACAGGTAAATTATTTCTTTCTTAAAATGTCTATAAATTATAACTTCCAAAATTGTAACAATCATTTCCTAACAATCATGTATTTTTCTCTTTTAGTTTAGAAGAACATGTAGTGTGAGCTACTCTGTTCAGTTAAGGATACTCATCTTCTCTTCTCCACAAAGTAACTAGTGATATGGAATTTATGATCCATATTGTTCGATTTTTTTTTTAATTATGACTTTATGCCTAAACATACCCAGTCACAAAAAACATTAAAGCTATACCATGACGTTATATTACTTTTTCCTTTTAACATGGTAAAGGGCTCATTCTGTCAATTTTTGCTCATTTTGGCCTTAATGAACATAATTGTTTTTACATAATCAAATGGAAGATACATAATGTAACTCTAAACTCAATTGTTTATTTCAGATGTTGTCCCGTACCATAACCTCATCATCTGCATAGAGAAACTGCCAATCAGAATACACACATAATGAAGGAGGTAAAGACATCACTGGGGATTGTGAAGATATTTCACTGGAACTTGGTCTTCATTACATCTATATCGTGTTCAATGTCAATTGTTATTTATTGAGAAAAAGTTTAACTTTTGCATTTGGGTGGCTGTAACAGGGTCATTTAAAAAATGGGCGTGTCAAAATACACTCAAAAGACCATAAATCATAAATAAAAAATCAGAACTTCACAAAAATTGGTGAGCATATGTGTCATAACATGATGAAGAAGCATGCAAAGTTTCATGGCGATCGGACCATAGGTGGCGCTATAACTGTTAAAAAGCCTCAAAACCATGTATTTCCTATGGTAAATTGCCTGTATTAGCTGTAAATGGTCTTTTCCATCTATGATCATATAATGTTCATATCATAATGTTCAAAACCATCAAAAATCATTATAGAATGTAGCATATCATGGTAAATCATCCTATAACATGGTAAATCAAGGTAAACCAAGATAAATCATGCTAGAATCATATTAAATCATACTAGAATGTGTTCAATTGTGGTAAACCATGGTAGAACAGGGTAAATCATGGTGAATCATACTAGAACTTGGTATATCATGGTAAACTATGGTAAATCATGCTAGATTCATCGTAAATCATACTGGAACATGGTAAATCATGAAAAATCTCACTAAAATTTGGTATATCATGGCTAAAACATGTCAACCATGTCAGTGGTTAAATGCTTGCTACATAAAACTTAATATCTTTTGATGCTTTTGAGCTTAACTGCCTTAACTGCTAAAACACAGATAAATGCTGCTTGCATAATATGATAAATGCTTCATATATATATATATGAAGATAATATACTAATAGTAATGGAAATAAATATTGTTGAAAAGGTTATTTATAACACCATTAAGGTTCTATATAGCACTTTCAAAGCATGGTTGTATATGGAACATTATAAAAAGTGTTCTATTTACCAAAACCAAAAAGTTCTATTTATTCTGCTATTGTTACAAGCCGAAGAACCCTAATTTGGTACTGTTTAGAACCATTTTTCTTAAGAGTGTAGGAGGCAGGTGAATCTTAGGGCTCGCTAGCATGTTAGCTAGCACACCATCAATACATGACAATTTATGAGATTAAAACCATGTTTTTGCTCTAAACTTACTTTATAACACAAGTCAAGTGTTTTAAATAACCTTCTGTGATCTGATTTGGCTTTGAATCAAAATATCTGACAGAAAATATTTTATTTTATAGTATTCTGCACAACGATAAAGGCTATATCGATTAGCATTGCATTATAAATATCAAATAAATTATTATTAAGAAAAAACTCGACATAGCTGACCAGGTGTGTGAGCCAGTACCCTTGTCCATCCCAGAGGGAGTTTTGGTGGAATTGGACTCCCTGGAGTGGCTCATTAAATTTAAACACACCCCTTTTTCAATGTATAGGCACATTATAATCTCAAACAATTTAATAGTAGAGGCTGTGTATTTGTGCCATATAAAAAGTCTTGGCCCAATAAAGCCAAAAAGAAATGTGAAATGTTTTGAGTAAACTGCCTAAGTTATATACTGGATCCAACAACACAATTGGGCTATTCATTGCATCCACACCAACAGACCCCACAATAACTGATCCTTTCCACAAAACATCCTTGTTGTGACAGTGTCATCAGAGCCCAGAGAAAGACAGACATCCGGTCCCTTCTTGACTTAGTAAACATGACCGGCTGCCACAAATTAAAGCCCTAAATCTACCATTTCATCTTACAGGAAAGTTGTTCATATCAGTTAAACATCCCACACAACTACTGATATACATTTCAAGGTTGGAAAAGGACCAATATTTCCCACAAGCCAAACTTAATTTAGTTTCCAGATTAGTAGCTGATGTTAGTAGCCTACTGGGACATAGCTTAATATCTGAAGACACCTGGTTAAGCCAATAGGAGGCTGGACAGACTGAATACAGAAAAAAAAAATTCCCCACCTCTCATTGTCATTTGTTTGCCTATTGCCCAACTTTCAGACACAGGGGAATGGTCAAACCCAAAGTTCCCAGCATCATTTATGCGTCTGTTAAAACAAGCTGGAGCATGCTCAAAAAAGGGAGCAGTGCATAGAGCTGAAGGCAGGCACAAATGTGCTTTTGTACCTAAATCATTACCTCACTGGCCTAAGCATCCTGGATAATGTCCTGAACTCATTAGTTTAATCTTTGTGTCATGATATTTTGACATTCAATGTGTAATATATCATTATTACACCCTTTCTTTCCTTTGGTCTTATGCTTATTTCTTACAAGCAAACAAGTAGGCCAACATAAAAAATGCTATTCTCACATTCTCTTCACTACCACTTACTCAGTCGTCTCTATACAGATGAGACTCTGCTGTAGAGATGACATCAGCCATGTTGTAGTGTCCAGACATCAGTGCACTAACAGAACTCTATGTCTATGCTGGTAAGAGTCCAAAGCCTCATTCTGCCAAGCCTGCTGTCACTGACAGAAATCACAACTCTCTAAACCAAATTTTATCTGTACTGAAAAAAAGCCAAATGGAGATAAACAGTCTGAATTAACAGATCAGACCTGCCAACTTGTGCTGCACCTGGGTGCAGTGTAAGTAATGGTTTCTGTCCTTGAGCTTCAAAATTGCTCAATCGTAATTTCATCCCAGCATGAATGTGTGTGTGTGTGTGTGTGTATGTGTGTATGTGTGTGTGTGTGTGTGTGTGTGTGTGTGTGTGTGTGTGTGTGTGTGTGTGTGTGTGTGTGTGTGTGTGTGTGTGTGTGTGTGTGTGTGTGTGTGTGTGTGTGTTTATAAATATGCATGTGTTTTTGATTGACCATATACTTGTTTTTTGATTTCCTTTTTCTTTTTTTATGCTAAGTCCTATTGAACACAACGTGGACCAGTTTGAATCATCATGAAAGCATCTTTTTTTTTTCACAGATTCACAGTGTCAAAAATCTGTTCCCCAGTACAATTAAAGTGAAGACTTCACAAAAAGCCTCTAAATGCCACCTCTGTCAAAAATGAGATGATGATATTGAGCGAATGCTCTCCGCACATAGTATACGTTCATTATATACTTTCCCTTCAAACCCGCTACATCCCAGCCTTAGCCCATTCAGAAATACAGGTTCGTTTGCAAAAACTGATAAACGCTACTTCCCTTTGTCAGCAAAAGCCTCTAAGGTCCCAGAACCAATCAGAAGACGTCAATCGAATAATATGATTTCATGATTTCAAGATTTCAAATGACGGTGTGTGTATAAACTGTCTTTCAATTATCGAGATTTTTTATCCTGTTTAAAGACATTTTTAGTCAAATAAGATTTTTAAAAATTTAGAAGAAG
Organism: Siphateles boraxobius; assembly: GCF_051911475.1. Classification (NCBI taxonomy): domain Eukaryota; kingdom Metazoa; phylum Chordata; class Actinopteri; order Cypriniformes; family Leuciscidae; genus Siphateles; species Siphateles boraxobius. The sequence continues at coordinate 11,270,758 of NW_027508766.1, read as the reverse complement.
TTTATGCTAGAAATGTACATTTTATGACAATGGATTGTTTAGATTTGACTAATATCAGTTTAATGTTTACTGACTTAATGCACCTCTTAATGCATTAACTTTAAGAGTAAGAGTAAAATGTTATAGTTATTTATTTATTCTTTTTTATTTATTTTTGATACATCAAATTTATATATATTCTTAAATATATTTAATATTGTATATAGTTTATTATATTTTAAATATAAATTATGTTATATATTTTATTTATTTTGAGCGTAGTGGTGTAGTTATTATATAAAGCCTTCTATTTGTCTTCTGTTTGTTGTTGTTATCCAATAAAGTGTGCTGTCATTTTTTACCATATTTTTAACCGTTTTTCCTTTATTCAGAAAGGACAGTGAAGAGAGACTGGAGAGAGATATGCAGTGATTGGGAAACGACCATGGGTCACATTCGAACCTGGGTCCCCTGTGAGAACTTGGACCTGAATACGATACGGACGTGACAGAAGTGATTTTGCAACTGCTTACTATATCTTGTCCAAAAAGGTGGACATAGAGGTTTTTGCACAAATAAACACGCATGGACTTAGCTGGTATTGCAGCAAAAGACAATAAAAATTGGCAAATACCAATGAATTGACTGAAGTGTCATTTTTGAAAATAAGGCATTTCAATTACTGACTAACAATCTTTCCTTGCCACTGAAGTGAAATTACAAAACCTAAACATAGGAGCCTGATAAAAAAAAGAATTTAAAAGAAAAAAAGAAAAAAAGAAAAATGTCAGACGGACTTGGAGGTTTGTGCATCTGAAGTCTTCAAGTACTCCTGAATCCAATATAAAGAACACAGGACTAAATCTTTGCTGTGTGGCACTATGGTATCCATCCAAAATCTGACACGCTGTGTAAAATCCTGCAAATACGGCAGACAGTTCTGTTTCGAGAAGTGAGAGAATTTTCAGACAGAGATAGAACAAAGAGAGTTTTGATAGTGCCAAGGAAGTGCCAAGTTCTCAGGGCTTGACAGAATTAGGGATTTTGGATACTGATAAATACCTCTCTATAAACATTTTCAATGTATAGAGGTAAACATTTTTGGACCCTAAACAGCATTGTTAAGAGCCATTAACACAAAGAACAATCATTCTAACAATAATTTTAAAGGTTTAATAATCATTAATTATATAAGACCACGGAAGTCCACAACCCAGCTATAGAGATAACGACGCAGAGAAATGGTAATGTTGGAATCAATACTTTTTTTCTCCCAGCTGATGAATGATAAATGCTTTGACAGCAATCAGAATCTACCTGACTTTAAAGGGCTTGAGCATTTAAAGCACCAGACAGTATAACTGCAGCGTGTGTACACAGAACAAAGAATGTTATTGTCTGTTGGTGTGGATGCTAATATAGTCATATCTTTATAGTTATTGTTCTTAGTGTGAACACTCCTTTAGCAGTTTTTGGCATATTTATATTGAACCACAATTACTGAATAGTGGTAAAATGATGACCATTATTATTTCTGTGCTGCAAAATTTTTTTTCTATAATTTGTTGGTCAATAAACCAATAATAAACAATGATCAGACAATGAACTGATAATAAATGAAAATCACTGAGGATGAGAACATATACTATTCTTTTCATGTTTCATTTATCTTATGATAGTTCTGGGAATTATGGCATTTTTAAAATATGATGTTGAAGCCAATGCCTTACACATCTCTTTATTAAAAGTGATTAATAAGACGAATATGTCAAGCCACTTTCAGAAAGCATGTGAAAACTTGAAAAGAAAAAAAGAATAAGAAAAAAAGAAAAGCAAAGATATCATACCTAGGTCTTTAGAATCAGTGGAGGTGTGCATGGCCTCTGTTAGTGTCTCCTTGGGTGCCTTTGAAGGGCCTGAAGCGCCTTCTTCTGTGATGTTCATCTGTGATGTTTCTTGGTCAGTAAGTGAAAGTGTTGTTATCTCTGCTCCAGAAGCAATTGTGCCTGAACTAGTTGTAGTTAAACCTTGTGACTTTGTCACACTGTCAATCAATTCAGCAGTTTCACTTTCTGAATAGCTGGTGAATGTTTGAGACACTTTTTGTGTAGATTTGGAGGTTCCAGTTTCTCCAGGTTTTTGCATAAAAACAGTGGGTGTAACTGTAGAATCAGTGACGGTAACTCCACTGGAGGTCTCTGAAGTTTCAGGTTCTGAGCTTGTGGATCTCTGTGTAGACAGAGGTTGGGGGTCCGCCATAACAACCCCAACCCCAGTCTCATCTTCATACTCAGAGAAAACAGTAGACCTAGCACTCTCAAGAAAAGTGGCCTCTGTTGCCAATGAGAAAGATGACTGTGTGGAAGCATGTGATTCAGCTTCGACTTTACCATTACTGGTCTCACTAGCTGAGCGAGTCGGAATCTGGGTTGGGAATTTGTCATGATCACTTTGAGTGATGGATTCGCTAAGTGAGGATGATTCAGTTGTGTGTCCAGATTCTACATTGTTTACTAATGTTACCACAGAGGACTCTGGTTCTAAAACTCTGTCTGTTGTAATATCAACCAGAAGAGATTCCTCTGTTTTCCCGACTGCGAACATTGGTTTTGTGCTTAGTGAGGCTGACAGTAAAATATCAGGTAGAACGGTCCTCACTTCAATAATACTCTTATCCTCTGGTTCCTCCATTAGTACTTCCGTGGCTGTGGGAGCTGCAGTAGTAAGCTTGTCACGGACCACATCTCCACGAACCTTTGCTTCATCATCAGCCTTCTCAGTGCCAAAATCACTAATATCAAAATCTGGAACTTTTGTTGTGGGGAAGCTTTCCTCAGATTTCACACTGACTGGAGCTGCATATGGTGTATTGATGGATTCTAGTCTGTCAGGGAAGTGGCTTGTCTTTGGTGGTGCCATGCTTGTAGAAAACATAGAAGGGGCGTCGGTAAGAGACAGGTCATCATAAGAGGTGGCCTGTGATGTGTGAGAGTTACTGGCCTTAGAAGCCTGGCCTCTCGTGGTCTCTGTGGCAAAGAATGTAGTGGTGGGCTCTATAGTTGTACCACTCTTGATTGCGACATCCACCCAGGAGGACTGGTTGAATAAAAGCTTAGAGGGGCCTATAGGGAGAAAAAAAGTGTCACAATATTTACCCAATATTTTGATCATTTGTATTATAGACATGCACTAAAACATGAGCAGACGAGTGCATTCAATCAAAATACATCAAAACATAAAAATACTATCACTACCTTTCAAACTTTTTTGGAAATAAATAAATCACTATTTATGCATTAAATATGCATTAAAGGCTTTCAGATTTTAAGAAGGATAATTGTTTAACATTGATAATAATAAGAAATGAGCATGAGCACCAAATCAGCATTTCAGCATGATTTATGAAGGATCATGTGACACTGAAGACTGAAGTAACGATGCTGATAATTCAGCTTTGACTTGACAGGAATAAATAAAATTTAAAAAATATCTTTAAATATAAAACAGTTATTAAATTATCAAATTATTAAATTATTAAAAATCTTCATTATTAAATTAAAACAGTTATTAAACCGTTAAACAATATTTCACAATATTACTGTTTTTACTGTATTCAAAGAAATGCAGTCTTGGGGAGCATGAGAGACTTCTTTCAAAAACATTTAAAAAAATCTTACTGACCCCAAACAATTGAAGAGTGGCAGTAGTTTGAACCGAATAATTGGTTATTAGCTTGCAATCATTTAATCTGATTGTTTTTGTTTATAAAAATATAACAAAGTATTACCACTTTACTTTCTTTTGTTGTCAGATGGTTACTATGGTTTGATCTACTGGTATGTATTGTCTACTTTTCGCCACTGTATCAAAAATTTTGTAAACAGGATTTTTAGATAGATCTCTGCTATGGAAATTTGTTCCGTTTTCACACAGCAGCTTGCACATTATGGACATTGTGCTTGGTTGTATGATTATTTTAATTAAATTATTATGAAACATTATCCCAGTATTGCCGAAACAAGGCATGATTTGGTTATACCGTTTCTCAGAATCGTTGAGAGACCTATATTCCTCACAATTGTTGAAACACACTTAGGTCATACATTTTTTTAAATTGTTGCAATCTGAAAGTGATTTTCACCTTCAAATATGGGTCATTTTAACAAAGTTTTCTAAGTAGGCTACATTTTATTGTATGCAATGCTTGAGTTGACGAGAATAGCTCATCAGATTACCTCGGATTAATTTGGCTTTAAACTATTCAGTGGATTCCTTTTATCTCAGTGTCAGAATGGTTCCAACAACCTAACAATTATTTTGCAAATTGAATTTCATTCACACAAACAGCTTACATGCTCTTAATGGCTGTTTAGCCCTTAATTACCCTGTGTTCACAAAAAAGTGTAATATTCAAATACAACAGGCTAGCAGCCAAGGCTCCAGCTGTTCTCTATTATCTCCAGGCTCTTTCTATTCAATCTGATGTCACCCACAAGGTACTTTTTCCCTTAAGAAAAATGCGTGTCATTCATGTGATGCATTGTCTGATGGTTTGTGGGATGTTATAATGTGGCAAGGTGTGGTGAGGGGCGAAAACATCCTAACATGTGTCATCCTAATCCAGCCTGATTAGCTCATGTGATTTTATGCACATCTGCCACTATATCAGACATTCGTAGTCATCACAGGGCAAAAGAGCATGAGAATCAAACCCTTCATGTAAGAGAAAAAACTTGAACAGCACTCAATGCCACATGGATCAGAGAAGCTTAACAGAGTTGAAACAGACCAAACTAACATAGAGGTCACAGTGTCGAGGTTTAGGGTGAACCCCAGGTCCATTACTTATCACAGCAGTCAGTGGCTGTCATTCTGGATGAGTGCCCTGCCTGGCAGGGGGTAGGTTGTCTAAATTAACCTCAGTTGAAAAGATAAACCCCCAGGTCAGGGGTTAGCGAGACGCACTGATTTTAGCTCTGGTAGTAGCCCTCTCCTTTATCCGCATGTCTGTTCAGATAAGTGCTGGTGCAAATGACAGGAAGAACTGAAAGTCTGACAGTGTAAAGAGTCAGAAAAAAAGGAGCAGGTAACACCTACGCACTTTTTTATGTTTGTTGATGGCTATAGGTCTTTACTGTGCATCTGAAAAAGGTATTACAGAAAGGGTATTAGCTCTGTATTTTACAACTGAAGGCCAGATTTACTTACAGCTTGCTCCAGCGCAAACTCTCTATTGGCATTAAAAAAACACTCAGGATATACTAAAGACATGCAGTGAAAACATTTGAGCTGAAAAGGCATGGACGTGGTTATTTTTACGGCTGACCTTTTGCATATGCATTTGTAGGAGTTTCAAAATGTATGGGAGGAGAGTATCTTGCCAGTATGGCATTACTATGGTTTGTGCCACTCAGTTTACTGATATTTGCACCCTTATTTAACGTCAGATGCTAATTTGCGTTGCTCTTGGTAGATTGCGTTGGTCATTACGGAAATGATCCGGCTACGTCTGTGTTCTTTAATTTGCATGTCATCAGTAGATCACACGCACAACTTTCCACTCCCATCAGCACTTTTTCTGGAATTGCGTTCTCACGTTAATTTGCCCTGTTTAGTAAATCTAGCGCACAATGTTCTTTGACGAATGGCTTAGATAAACATTAAAGGGATCATCATTTACTCACTCTCAGGTTGTTCCAAATCTGTTGATAGAACAGTTGTTGGGCCCCATTGACTTCCATAGTATGGGGCGAAAAAATACTATGGAATTTAAAAGGGCCCATTAACTGTTTGGTTACCAATATTTTTCAAAATATGTTCTTTTGAGTTCAGGAGAGAAAAGAAATCCAGACATGGTTGGAACAACTTAAGGGTGAGTAAATTATGACAGAATTTTCATTTTTGGGTGAACTATCCTTTTAATGGCGACTCAAATAAAGGAATCCTTACCTTTCAGCGACAATTGTATATGCATTAACTAGACGTGCATGATTTTTTTTTAATCAAGAATTGAGCTAAAGTAGGACAATCTATAATTCCATTGTTGTCAGATTTTATTGTTGATCTATATCTTGATAAATAATTTTGGAGATTTTGTTTTTTGCCTGATACTATGGATGCACTATTTTTAAAAACTGGCTAGTACTGCTAAAATTATTATTTTTATGCCAAGATCGATAACCGATGGCTGATAATAAAATTAGGCATCAAAACATTATAATGCACAATATGAAAAAAGCATATTCATTTTGAGAAGTACATTTACCAGTGTTTTTAAATTATTAGTGTTTTTAAAGATTAACTTTAGGTTAGCATTTGATGAAAGGAAAGGTTATTGAAATGTAAAAACGTGAAAATTACATTTTAATATTATAATTTAAATATCCAGTACTGTTTGCTAAATAAATAAATAAAAACTCTAATAACAGTCATACCATAATACTTATTATATGTCTTGCATCTCTACCTGCAATTAAAATAGCTGCTCAGAGCCATTAGACAAGTTAGCTCTAGACTAACTTGACTTTTACGTGTCTCAGTGCTCTTTATCTTTTGAGAATGATGCCCCTCGTTGCATAATAGTGTTCTTATGAGGTCATCTCATCTTGGCCAATGAGAACATCAAGTATTTCTGAAGTCTCAGTACCTACAACACCACAAAGCAAAGTCTGACAAGCATCTGCCATTTTGCCATGAAGCACTACAGTGGCATAACGGACCTCTGAGTGTTTAAACCTTCTTGTTAACCAAGCCCAGTGTGGTTTCCTTAGAAACGGGCGGCAACCCAGAATGCAGTGAGTGAGGTCAGTGAATCGCTGGAGAATGAGCTACTCTCATGTAAACTTTTCCATACTCTGCATCTCAACCTAAAAGAACCTAAATTAACAAAAAGCGGTGCTCTCTAACTAATATTCTGCTTTGATTTACTGCCGTTAAGAGGCCTACACAGTAAGTCTGGAGCTCAGGTTTACGTGTGTAATGGGATAAGGGCTTCAGTTTTATGCTTGCTTTGAGAAATGACGTCAAAGCAGCTGGTAAAGTGGCTGTTCTTGCAACCATTCAGGTGTTCGTTTATTACACCATAAAACACTTCATGAGCTCAGTGAAAAGCCTTTACCTTTGAAACAGTATGCTCCTAGCCTCATACTGGGATCAGGGAAGCCTGTTTGGTTTCGGTAGCGGTACAAGGTGCGGACACCCAGCAGGCCACCACCACACTGACTTCTGGGTACTGAGACAGGGTGGCGGGCACTGCCATCAGACAGCCATCCATAATCGCATCGGTCAAGGCCCTGTCTCCAGGCAGCGTGGAGTTGACCAGGTGAGGCCAGCTCTGCATTCTTGCTTTCACACTCCGCCTTGGCCTCAGCAAAGGTCATCTTTTGCATTGTGGGCGCAAAGTAAACATTGCCTGGAGTAAAAACATGAAAGAAACATTAAATATCTGAAATTGGCTGCATTTTGAGTTTGTCATAAAAACAGCTTACATGTTAAAAAGCAATAATCATCATTATTAAAGTCTTGCTAACACATAAATGTCAAAGTGCCAGTCAATGAATCAAAACCCAGATCTTGGATATGGGAGGAGGGGGAATACCCTGAATAATATGACAAACGCAAATTAATTAAATAGCTTTCAGAAAATAAAATAAAAATATTCAAGCAAATGCTGTGGTGAATAGGATGAAAATAAAAACGAGGGGGAGCTGTTTTCGTGCAGCCTTGGGTGTTGCTTTCAAAAGCTAGAACTGAGGTTTTAATGACGTCTAAGTAATTAACAGCAGAACAGTAAAGACATTCCCAAATCTTCTTTTGTGAGGGAATGAGACATATTAAACACCACAGTATACAACAGGGTGTTCATTTTATGAATCAATTTTCCATTTGCTCTTTCTGATGTTAGTTGTTTTTCATGTATTTGTCACAACACTGAACTGAATATAGCACTCAATATTAAGTATACTAATACTCCTGACAATATATGAGAAAAAATAATTTGAAATATTGTTATTTATTGGTCATTCTGGCTTTTGAAAGAACTAGAATCTTCTACAAACAACAATTTATCATTATTATTAGAAAGTTACTTTAAATATATGTATGTAATTTTTAAAAGAATACTACCATGCAAACTATCAGCTATCAAATAAAACGGTAACACTTTACAATAAGGTTCATTAGTTAACATTAGTTCATGTATTAACTAACATGACCAAACAATGAGCAATACATTTGTTACGGTATTAATTAATCTTTGTTAATGTTAGTTAATAAAAATCCAGCTGTTCAATGTTTGTTCATGTTAGTTCATGGTGCATTAACTAATTTTAACAAATGCAACCTTTGATTTTAATAATGTATTAGTAAAAATTGAAATTAACATTAAATAAGATTAATTAATGCTGTAGAAGTATTGTTTGTTCATAGTTCAAGTTACCAGAGGTAGTTAACTACTGTTAACTAATGAACCTTATTGTAAAGTGTTACCAATAAAACTACTGACAGGATGTTCTGATAAGCTGATGTACACTCGGCAAAACAAGTTTATGTTCACATTAGACTTGGGATTGAAAAGAAACTCAGATTTGCATTTAGGATAGCTTCCACTTCAATGTTTAATACCACAGATGTTCATTGCCAATATGGTTGATATTCATTTTTGGTCATGACCGCAGTTTAAAACCACATGAAATATGTCAGCATAGAGCAAATATAACAGATAAACTTCAGCTCTTTCACATTACCACAGGACTGTTGGCCTTGTCAAGAAGTTTTATTTTATTTTATTTTGAAAAGAAATAAGTTGTAAGAAATAACTAAATACTAAACTCTTACCCTCAAGCTTATCCACATAGCAGAACACATCGAAGGTCTCTGTGGGCCTGCGTTTGCCATAAGACCTGACACCAGGTTTTCCAGGCAAATTTCCAAAGCAGCCAGGCCTTGGTCTAGTGATTGGATATCTACAGATAGAAACAATCCACACAGAGAGACAAGTTTCTCACGACTGAAAAATAGTACACAATTATAATTTGTTTAGCTTTTGCAATTTCCTTTTTGTATCAACATGTTGACATATTGTTTAGTACTTATTACTGAGATTGCCCAGTAGAGAACATAGAAGTGCAGGTCGTTTGTGTGTGCGCACGTCTGTGTGTGTGTGTGTGTGTGTGTGTGTGTGTGTGTGTGTGTGTGTGTGTGTGTGTGTGTGTGTGTGTGTGTGTGTGTGTGTGTGTGTGTGTGTGTGTGTGTGTGTGTGTGTGTGTGTGTGTGTGTGTGTGTGTTGCTTCTAACCTCACTGTTTGATCTGCAATCCAGCCAGCATCACACTGGTCAAATCCATCCTCATGAGCAGCTCTTAGCTGTTCTGCTGTAGCAATGGTGGCTCCGACATCGCTGCAGGTCTGCACAGCTTGTGCATAGTTCAGAATGTATCTGCTGACCTTTGACCTGTAGTGAAACACCACGCCTGTTCAAAAGACCAAATAAAACAAACAAAAATTAACATCTCCTAACAAAGACCATTCCATCCATTAACAGTTTCATTAAATAGGGGCATATTGTATTACTGCCATTGTTGTCAGTGACCGCCATACATTTGAAGACTAATACAAACTTCTTTAGTCCCGAAGAGGTCTGCAAGTTGCTTATAAACAAATTAATAAAGCAAGCAGTGTTGGGACATTCATTTGAACGAGGGGACATTCCATCCACCCCCATAATTGTCGCTTTGAAAAAAATTCAAATTAAATGAGTAATGGATCTAATTAAAATGGCAGTGTGTCTTTGCTAAGAGCAGGGTGGTGCTGCAATTCTAGAGCCAAAGCAGTTCAGGGATGACCCATCCCATCCTTTCACATGGCCTGTGCATAAATCATCCTATACAAGATGTCTCCCAGTGTCAAGATGCAACACAGTGTATCCAAGCAGAGGGAAGACATTAAGAGAGGAAAAGTTTATTGGAGTGCATTTCACTTTTTACGCTGTAACATTATTCTGGGAGGATCTAAAACAACCTTAAAATCCCTCAACAATTTAGATAATCTGTGTTTGCGGGTTTTCTCCCATCAACAGTTCCACTTAACAGACTCAACTTTCATTTAACTATAATTTACTTTGGTTATGACTGTCAATTTCCCATATTGGCAGCATATGTGCTTCACAGACAACAGTGGCGTAATCTTTAAAATTTGAGAGAAAGCGAGAAGACTAAGGTATTAAAACAATCTTACCATCAACATTTAAACTAACTGTGTCTTGCGTGTCCTCAATCCCAAACATTACTTCACAGCGGTATGTTCCAGCATCACTTGCCCGGAGCTTCACCATAGTTAGAGAAGCATCGCCAATGTCTTCCGGGTGACTCTGCACAGATACGCGACCCCTGTGCCCCGAACCAATCTTAATGACGCCGTTCTGGGTGACAAGAACAGTCGACTCCACACCCCCCTCAATTTTTGTCCATTTGATGCGCAGGTAATCTGTTCCGGAGGCATTTCTGTTTCTAGGTCCAACAGTTGGGATGATGGAGAAGTAACATGGAAGGGTCACTTTCCCGGACAACAAGCCGCTGACGGGACGCATCTCCAATAATGTGCTAGAGACTGAGAGAATGAAAGGCATGAGACGTATACACACAGCTGCATCCACCGCAAAGCACAGGAAATCATGCCTCACAGTGTTTATGATAATTGAGCTAAGAATTTTTTTACTGCCTCTGTGAAGCCTAAGGGTAAGTATACCAGATACTATTTTCCTGTAGAAGGACAGATAACCTTGAACGGGGGACGCTGAATGGATCATAACTGTCAGAAAAATCACTATACGCTCGGACCAACAATGTGAGAAATGCTTTGGACAGGTGGGATTACCCCTGAGGGTAGCATACCACCGTGTGTGAGCATGGCCTCAGAGTGATGAAGTCAAGCCATCTGTTTGCACCAGACTACAAGAAGTTCCTAATTAAAAGGTATAGGTGCCTGGAAGTAAACCATTAGTGGCAGCTAGGGGACAACAGTTGTGGGAATGTAGGGTCTGCTCCACAACAGTTTGACCATTTCGGGAGATCCATTTAAATAAATTTTACAATAAAGAGATAGTTCACGCTAAAATGAAAATGTTATCATTGCTTACCCTCAAGTGGTTCCAAACCTTCCAAAGATTTAATTTCTTCTCTTGAACACAAACATATATTTCAAAGAATGTAGGTATCCAGACTGTTGATGGCACCCATTTACTTCCATAGTAGAAAAAAAAATACTATGGAAGTCAATTGGTGCTGTCAACTGTCTGGTTACCAACATTGTTTCATCATCTTTTGTGTTCAAAAAGAAACGCATATGGGTATGGAACAGCATGAGGGTGAGTAAATGGTGACAAAAAATAAATAATTTTTTGGGGTGAACTATCCCTTTAAGTTGATTTTTGTTATCAAATTAGCCCTAAAAACAGAACAAAAAAGAAAAGCATGACTACATTAATTTAGACACATGTAAACGTCAGTCTTGCATGAATAAATCCAATTTCAAGTATTACATTCACCAGATAAATACTTTTGAAATAGTAAAAATAAATAAATGAAAAGCTTACCTGGTCCAGTCGTTGTTTGGTAGAAGCAGATCAACCACAATATGTGTCTTATATTTAGCAACATCTTCATGGCTAGGAGGTGAAGAGAAGAATCATTGATTTGATAAATCACTAAAATCTAGAAGTAAACTGAGCTGAATGACTGAGACATTTGCTATCTATTAAGCCTCGTATTTGCTGAACGGCGTTTCTCATCTCACTGGGGATGTGGTGGCCATACAGAGTGCTTCCTCTCAGAGGGTGGGTGGCGGAATTGAGTATTCAGTTGTTATAATCCCCTGCGGGGGGTGAGGCACAAACTTTTGCCACCACACCACTACAAATGTTGGGCTCGTAAAACAACCAGCTTAGATTAGAGATAGGCTATAATTAAAATATAGCTTAGCCTACTACTGTGAAAGTTAAAAGACGTTGATATAGGTGAAAATTAGGATTTGTTTCATTGTTTCTTCATATAGGTACTGCCTTCATGCATTTGTTTTGTTTATTTTCCTTTCGTTTGATATACAGTGTGGGGATTATAAAAAAAAGTCACACTGAAATTGCACAAGTAGCCTGTTTTGCCGCCTCAACGTTTAAGGATAAATCAAAGTGGTAAAAACGTGCAGTGATGAAGTCATCACACTTTTGGTCACTCTGAATTTCATTAACCTGGAATATTATAAAATCGAGTAGAAATTGCAGAAATTGTGACGAAAAATGAATATAAACAAATGTTACATTGCACGAACACACAAAAAAAGTGTGCCAATATGGAAAACCTAATATTCAACAAGCAATATGGCAAAATAATCTTTACTAGACTTAATCGCAGCTACACAGAATTTTATTTATAAAGAAACTAGCCGATTCATGAATTACAATTCTCAGTGTCATCCAAAAACTCAGATGAGAGACCATCGCTTCTTTCACGCATGTCTGCGCGCTCTTGTATTTCAGTCCCTTAGCCTACTGCAACTGGAAGTTCCTCACTCTACAATAATTAAAATAGATGTCTATAGTTAATGTCTAATAGTCAAATACTAGAATATATGTAAATATAGATTCAGACAGGTCCTGGCCCTAGCATAACGGAGCTGGAAACTATTAGTCACGCCCAATGATGTAGCCTACGGTCAGCATCAGAGATGAGAACTTTTAACGAGTCTTTTGCCTACTACTATTTCATTTCAATTGTTCTTTTTGGATAATTTTACCCCTGTGTTCTGGGTACACTGAGTGAGGTCATGGGGAATTTGAGATGGCTATACTTTCGTGCGACGTAGGTTCAAATATTATAGCATTATTTACTCCGTGTCCACTTAATGTTGTAAAAAAAATATATATATATAGGCCTAATTTGAAAAACAAAAATAAATGAAGATAATAATCATTAGAATGTTGAAAACATTCGTTTAAAAAATCACATCTAGTCAATTAAATTATTTTCTGATTCAAATTTAACCATCATGTATCGTGATAGGCTATGCATAAATCGACTGCATAAGTTTAGCGATTAATAACTGAATCACTCTGACTGACGACACAGTCATAAATCAATACAGAGAAAATAAAAAATGAATGAAATACTACTGTACCTTTCCTGAAAGTCATAATTCCAAAAGAAAATAAATGTTATTTAATCCCAGTTCAATGAGTCCACATGAAACCTTCACACGTGTCCTTATCAGTTTAAATCTCTTTCTTTGACCGTGTGTTGCTTGCTGTGGTCTGGTCACAAAATGTGAACCTAACAGCAAATTCAAATCCATTTTACACTCTAAATAACTTTAGGGGATTTAGAGGAGGGGCTCACAGCCCACCCGAAAAAAAGTGAGTGGACACCACCTAGAAGGGAGGTGCGGAGAAAGTGGCTAGGACGCGCGTCACAGGTGCCCCAATTGACTAGACAAGACAAGGCACACACACACACACACACACAAACACACACACACACTAAAAGAACAGAACATTTACAACTAAATAGGAAAGAAAAGAAAGTGCCACTTTTTCGTATTCGCTCCGACGTGCTGAGCACTTAAGTAAATAAATGATACCTTGATAATAGCCTATTATAGCAGTGACATTGATTTATGTTGTGCAAATAAAACGATTCCTCAAATAGAAATTAAAAAATAAAAATAAAATTTAACTTTTGCTTCGTCACTAAGCCTTGTGGCTCGTGGTTGGGTAGACTGTGTACAGTTTAGACACCTATTTGCGTGCGTATGGGATTAGATTTCTGTCACAATTCTGCGCGCGCAAGAACACATTTTGGGCATTTTGCACGCGCGTGAACTGAGTTTTGCGGAGAAATGTTCATCTCGCAGACAAGAAAATATTTCGAGCGAACGAAAATCAATTTTGCATTTAAAATAAGTATTTGGATGTGCGCAGAAGTTCTCTTTCGCATGTGCAAAGTTTCACTTTCTTGCTCCTTTCATCTTTCATACCAGCCGTGCTCTCTGAGCGCAGACAGCTCTTGCTCAACACAACCCAGCTGCTAAATTCTGATTGGCTAGCTTGTCAACCAATCACAAGACTCCCTGCATCACCGACTGTGGAAGAGGAAAAATACATGGTGGAAGATATTTATTTTTAATGGCTTGATTTAAGTTCAAAGGTCTACCACTCGACGACCACAGTTTATTTTTTAGCTTATTTTAAGCTATTTTTTTTAGCTTATTTTTAATCGAAATCAAATCGTACTATTACTGTACATAATGACATGTCCCAGTGTTTGCTGCCCCTCAAGTGGTAGTTCTAACTTCTTTCTGAACTGCAAGTTATGTAATTAACATTAGTGAAATATGAATCTGACCGAGCTGGGGTCTCAAATTTTACACATTTTCAGAAATGAAGATGGACAGACTTTTCCCCTTTTAATGAAATAAGTGTGTAAAAACGGTACATCACTCACATTAGAATAAAAAAGCAATCAAATAAACGTTGAAATGCAATGCAATAACGTTAAAATAATAATCAATCTACTTGATATCCTTGGAATTATTTAAACAAAAACATTCACAGCAGAGATGTTCTGTAAAACAACTATCATACTAAAAAATATACTTTATTTTCTTATATACTATTTTAGGATAGATAGTGTGCACATTGGGATGCAGGCTTGTTACCCTCTCTGCAAAAAAATAAAAATCTAATTATGAGAGTAATTATATAGAAGTCGTGTGAGTCACACACCCAAGATTTTCACTTACAGTTATATTTGCATATGTTTGCATTGTTACCCACATCTTTTTCTTTCTTTTTTTTTTTTTGCAGTGAGAGGAACAAGCCTGCATACCAATGTGAACACTATCCATCCTAAAATAGTATATAAGAAAATACAGTAAAAAAATTTTAGTATGATAGTTGTTTTTACAGAACTTCTCTGCTGTGAATGTTTTTGTTTACTTGAACTTAAATTGAAGTTTTCAATCCATTAAACAAATTAAACATAAACATCTTTCACCATGTATTTTCCTCTTCCACAGTCGGTGATGCAGGGAGTCTTGTGATTGGTTTTCAAGCCAGCCAATCAGAAAGGAACAAGAAAGTGAAACTTTGCACATGCAAGAGAGAATGTCTGGGCACATCCAAACATCCAAACACTTATTTTAAATGCAAAATTAATTTTAGTTCGCTCAAAATATTTTCTTATCTGCGAGACGAAAATTTCTCCTCAAAACTCAGGTCACGCGCGTGCGAAATGCCCTTTTGCGCGCTCAAAATGTGATCTTGCGCGCGCAGAATTGTGACCGAATTCTAACCCCATACGTGCGCAGCAAGCACACGTTGTGATTTTTGCTGTGCACATGCGTATTAGTGTCCTCTTTGATCGACACTAACGTAAGCATCTCCGATCCGAAGATATCGGCAAAAGGTTTTTTTTTTTTTTTTTTTTTTTTTAAGGTAAGACGTTCACCTCGCCATGGACACTCCACGATGAATAGCCTATTATCCTAATGTGACTGTTAAATGTAACTGGTATCATCACAAACGTTATGCTGTGACCTAGAACCTTTTTTTTTTTTTTTTGCTGCTCCCTAAAACTGGCCTAGCCTCTTTCATGGTATTGTGGCAAGGTCATTGCACAATCTAGATAAATGTGCGAGGTGGCCAGCGGGGGACAGTTGAGACACACGTGACACGTGTATCAACTGTACCCCGCGATAGAGTTCTATTACGAAACACTGTTTAGTTGTTCAGTGTTATGATAACAGGTAAAAAGTCGTAATTAGCCAGCATATGACGCAAATGAAAATAAAATTTGATATTTGTGATATTTAAACGGTGTATTATTAATGAATATATTAAATATATTGTTCCTGTTTTAAACATTTTAACCAGTGCTAATTTAAATAAAATGAATGAATTTAAATGGATGAATAAACAAACATGTTGCCTAATTGTTATTTTCTTTATTTGTCTTTATTTATTATATTGGCAAAGAACCGTTAGTTACCTTTACATCATTAAAAATGGGTGTCTCAACTGTACCACATATGGGTACAGTTGAGACAAAGTTGAGACAAAAAGCTCCTTATTTTTATTTGCTAATTGTGGAAAATATAAACTACTTATGGTATTATTGATTGATAATATCTTAGTCTACAAGCTGATGACTACAAGCCTAGTCATCATTTATGTTAACACACACCCAGCCATCAATTGTTCCCGTATTAAGTTGATCTCAACAGTTATTTGGTGGATCACATCATCACAGCAACAGAGAGTTGCCCCTCCACACTGGGAAGAGCCAGGCCACGCTACTTAAGCACTGGGTGATAAGAGAAAGCAACCGGATATTTAAAAGGTTATAAATTGACTCATTGAACTTTGAGGAAGGTTCACGCTGCAATAAATGACAGCGCTTAATATAAATCACTTTGATATGGACTTTACTGTTTTGTTTAGATTTGTAATTAATTTGCAGTAGTGCATTTATCAAACTACCATTGTCCTGAGAGCACAGTTTCCTTTCAAATAAAATCCACTGTCATTTCACTTCACTGATTTTATTGTTCACTTGATTACCATACGGATAGGCTATAGCAAATAATATGGAAGTGGAAGATGCAGCATCATTTAGATATAGATACTAATCACATTTTTACAGACTTTATAGCACTTTATAATTCCTACCACGCACTTTTAATCTCTAAACTGGTCGAGAGGTGCATTTCCAGGTCGGTGCTTTTCTGGCTTACTTCCTTCCAAGATAACAGATCTCATTTTCAGCTGGATAAGCTCACACTCCTCACCCAATCCCCCGCCACATGGGTCAGTGCTTTAACCATTACTAATTTCTATTTACTTCAAATGACTAGAAATAGACATGCCTGTCTCAGAAAGAATCTTTATACGTCTTGCTGACAGATGGATGTCTACTCATCACTTTTGACTTATAATCACCTAACATACAGCACATTTCCCAAAAGCAATACTATCTACAGTACTAAAAAATTGTATTAACTTGCATTAACTTTCCAAGTAATCAGACTCATTTCATATTACAATATATCAAGAGATAAAAAGAAACTGTATACAAGAACAGCTATATTGGGTCAGAATGATAAGTTGTTGATGATATTTAATTATCTAAGGTGACTTTTTTAAACACTGGCAATTATGGCCTTATTTCCAAGACAGAATGACAATATTCTTTTTTCGTCATATCACCCAGACATTGATGCTGATTCTTAGTCAGATGACTCAGGTCTTACAGGTTGATCGGCCTGTTTTTCAAACAGTGCATCATAAAGGTATGGAATATTAGCTCAAACTAGATGATAAATCAAAGGACTACTGCTAGAAATTGTCTTTTCATTCACTGGATACTTTTAAAGGAACCTTTGTAACCCTAACTGATCCATACGTGCAAGTTACATTTGTGATTATGTACAGTAGAACAGTTATAGTTATAACAAAGGTATAACAAAATGCATTTTACAACAAGCAACAAGTGATCTGTCACTTTCCCCGACAACCCTTACCTGTTTGTGTTCAGACATGCCGCATAATCACATGACTTCTGTCAGGGAAACATGGTCTTTGGAAAAACAGATCAACTGTACAAGGCATAAATGCAAAAACAATAATTATAATCTACAACTGTGTTTATACCTTAAACATTCTCCTCAAGGTTCACAGAGTGTGGCAGTTGTTCCAGAATTAACTCTGAACAGGTCTGTCAGTAATGCTCTGTTAGCTCCAAATTTTCAATTTCCTAAGCACATTAAGGGAATAGAAAGTTAGGAGATGGAGAAGAGGGGGATCATTTATACTGTCCTGTCTGTGGAAAACAGGAACTACATCACAACGTGCTCATGTAGCCACAACATTTGTAAATCACTGAAGCAGTTGGGATATTGAGTGTAAAATAAAGTAGATAGGCCACAATGAGTGTTGTTGTTAGTTGTCAGTGTGTTGGAAAGGTGAAACAAAGCATAATGACCAAACAGTGTTTATTGCATTATTCCCACTGAACGTAAATCAGACAATCATCTTTGACTTTTTACAAATCTATTACATATTGGATCTTAAATGTATACTGAGCCCTTAGTGCTGGAATTTATAGGAGTAAAGGCCCGTTCACACCAGGTATATTAGCTACTGTATAACAATAACTAAAACCTATATTAGCATCCACACCACACGCATTTTGATTGGGTGTTCTTCTGTTCATCAGCTGGAAAAATTCTAAAATTCATATAAACAATGTTGTGTTATTTGTAGTGTGGATTCTGCTATCTTAAAATGTTAATGCAACTTTTTTTTTAAATGTTGTGGTGAAACTTATTGCAGTTATCGTTTTTCTTTTTTTTTTGTTATAGTTTTAACTATAGTTTTTTGGTGTAAAAGGTCTCAATTTAACAGAAGCTCCCATTGCAAATTTTAAAATACACTATATTATACTTACACATTATAAATTCAGAGTAGTTAGCAGTAGTTAGTTTCATTGAGTCTGCTTTAAATTAAAAATGTTTGAATGCCACTCCATTTGTTTGGACACATTTATTGTTTAATGCATATATGTATTCTTAAATGCCAAAATTACAACAATACTTTACTTGCATTTGGTAGTACTTTGGATCAATACCAAAGAAAGCTCACAATATGTATTCAAGATTCTGCATTTTGCTTGAGAGAAAAAAAATGGTCAAAGTGTTACTTTATTTAAAAGTAAGGGGAAGCCAGACATGCAAATTATGTTATATTATAAATGTATATATATATATATATATATATATATATATATATATATATATATATATATATATATATATATATATATATATATATATATATATATATATATATATATAAAGTTATACTGACCAAGCCTTTACCTCTTGAAGCTGTTGTACAGTACATGTCTAATATAGTTTATAATTTTTTAATCTCAATATGTTTTATTGTAATTTGCACTGAGAATAATCAGAGCTAGTTTAATATTATAATCCGTTAATAACATTTAATAATAGCCTCAGATCATTTTCATTACAGATGCAGGACCTTTATATTTATTAATTAATATCACTCGATTTGTTAAGCACAAATCCATTGCATTTGTCTTCATTATCTTTGTTCGTAGTCAACAGTGATCATCACAAATCAAAACTACATACTGTGTTTTCCTTACATTAACAAGTACTTGTGAACCTGTGTTCACTGTCTCTGTCTGGTCACGTCTGTCTTACAGCTCACACTTGTAGGAATGTCCTTTTTGCTTCTGTCAATGTGGCCGTAAAGTAATTAAGCAGTAATTAAGAGGTTTTCTTTGTTATGGGTGGACACAGGAGAATAAGGTCTTGAGCTATAGAAATGATTGTTGTTATAGATTGTCAGTATTATCTAAAATAACAAATGTAAATGTAAGTTAAATAAATATTGTACGACTGTTTACAATTTTGTTACTATTGTGTCTTCATTTAATTTTTTTTCTAAAACCTCTAGCCACAAATTTGTCAAATAAATGTACAAACAATAAAAACTTATTTTGCAGAGAAAATATTTCCATGTACTGTGCAAAAATCTTGTTCGTATTTTTACAAAACAAAGATTTAAGCCAGTTATTTATATATTTAGCTGTAGCCTGTCAGTAGGAAATATCAGTTTACATTTCCAAACATTCCTTTTGCTATTAATTGAAATAATCCAGTGAGATTTTTGTATGCACAAGGAGTCTGACAACAACCTGTGCTCCACACCGAGATCTGATCTCTCCATCATCTATAATTACATAAAGAAACAGGGAAAAAATTAGACAGACTAAATCCAGAAGAACTGTAGCAACAACTACAAGACGCTTGTAGAATCCTACCTCCTACCTATATTTAATTATAATTCTTCTTTGAAGTATCCTTTATAAGAACTATTAGGTGAAGCAAGTGTTAGCCAAAGTGTCCTCGGTTAATTTACAGCTGCTTGTACTGTGCGGAATATGTGCGGAATATCTTTTTGTGATTTAAGAGAGGGTGACCTGAGATAACCCTATTGACTCCATTGACACCATTGACACCACTCTGCCTGTGACCTTCAATTCAGGCTTTGACACCCTTCAAGAGAAGCAGTTGATCTAACATTCCACAAATTTAGGCGTGACAACCAATTACATTCTCTTAAATTTGGCTAAGGAAAATAATTACTATCTGGTTTTGGAGCCACTGTGTGCGAGTGGGTCTATAGAAAACGTGCCATTCAGACAAATAAGATTAAAACACAGTGTAACTGATGAGTGGACTTTAGGAGAACGTCATTTGTTCCTAATGGACCAGTAATTTGGGGAAAATTTGAGACAACTCCATGCTGTCAGTAGACTAAAACCATGTGCATTAATGATTTTGAAAAATGTGAGAACATGGTAAACACGTTTTCTTTTCATGACCAGCACAAAGATCCAATTGTTGTATTTTGTCAGGGCTATGTGTATGTACTTTGAGCATTACATCAAGTATTTCACATGAAGATGTTTCACTGAGCTCATGGAGCTAATTTCCAGGACACTGAAAATGTTTCCAAGACATTAAGTTCCACCTTGATTCCAGAAGTAGCTTCACATTCCCTCAAAAATATGACAAATAACAGACAAGTTGTTTTATTTAGCTTTTGCTTCTTTTTTCCCTCTTTGGATTTTAAACAAAATTTAAAATCCAAATTTGTGGGGGGGGGGGGGGGTGGGGTTCAGGGGGGCATGATGCCTCATAAATATTACAGTAATATAAAAGATAAAAGATCTAAAGAGAGTTGAATAGTATATGAATATACCTACTGGCCACGTTATTAGGTACAGCTTGCTAGTATCGTGATTGACCCACTTTTGCCTTTCGCAACTGCCTTAATTATTCGTGGCAGAGATTCAAAAATGTGCTGGAAACATTCCTCAGAGATGTTGGTCCTTATTGACATGATAGCATCACGCAGTTGCTGCAGATTTGTCAGATGCACATCCATGATGTGAAGCCGGACATGACTCTCCTGTTCCACCCACATCCCAAAGGTGCTCTATAGGATTGAGATCTGATGACTGTGGAGGCCATTTGAGTAAGTGAACTCACTGTCATGTTCAAGAAACCAGTTTGAGATGATTTGAGCTTTGTGACATGGTGCGTTATCCTGCTGGAAGTGGCCATCAGAAGATGGGTACACTGTGGTCATAAAGGTTGGACATGGTCAGTAACAATGCTCTGCAGGCTGTGGCATTAATGATGCTCAATTGGTACTTAGGGGCCCAAAGTGTGCCAAGAAAACGTCCCCTACACCATTTCACCCCCACCACCAGCCATACTTTCATGTTGTTTACTCCAAATTCCGACTCTGCATCTGAATGTAGCAGCAGAAATCGAGTCTCATCAGACCAGGCAACGTTTTTCCAATCTTCTATTGTGCCATTTTGGGGAGCCTGTGACAATTATAGCCTCAGTTTCCTTTTCTTAGATGACAGGAGTGGCAAATGGTGTGTCTTCTGCTGCTGTAGCCCATCTGCTTCAAGGTTCAACGTGTTGTGTGTTCAGAGATGCTCTTCGGCAGACTTCTGTTGTAACGGTTATTTGAGTTACTTTTGCCTTTCAATGAGCTTGACCAAGTCTGGCAATCCTCCTCTGACCTCTACAAGTGCATCAACAAGGCCTTTTCACCCACAGAACTGCCGCTCATTGGATCATTTCTCTTTTTTGGACCATTATCTGTAAACCCTAGAGATGGTTGAGCGTAAAAATCCCAGTAGTTCAAATGTTTCTGAAATACTCAGACCAGCCCGTCTGGCACCAACAACCATGCCACATTTAAAGTCACCTAAATCACTTTTCTTTCCCATTCTGATGCTCAGTTTGAACATGCTCAGCTGATCGTCTTGACCATGGCCGTTCCCCAATAAGCGTTCTTAAGCGATCTTGCATCCTTGTGTTCTCGTACTATGTCATCATCAAATGTCAAAGTCCGGTTCCAATACTCAAGAACAAAACTATAGAGAACCCATTAAGTCCCCGGATGCGTTCTTGATATCGAGAATGCATTGAGGGCAGACTTGAGAAAATCAAACTGTTAAAAATCTAAAAAGTCTTCACAGTCGGACGATGTGCAGAAGCCTGTAAGCTTTAAACTTCTCTTGTTCTCTTCTCTTTCCCGCTGAAAGCTTGCAAATACGTGACGGCTTGTGAAAGTAAACATTTATCGTTTTGTTTGGCATCATTTTAATAAAGTTCTAATCCCTAGGTAAGCCTGCAGTACTTTTTAATTTGCATAATTATAATAATTTTAATGTTAAAAAAGCCCAACATTAACTATATATATTCATTTACACACATACTCAAGTAAAATAAAATAAAAATCTAATGATAACACTAATGCAAATAAACTTGGGTTACACTTTATTTTAAGGTGACAGTTACTTTATACTTAAGCACTGATGTACTTAGAGTTATGGTTAGGATCAGGGTTTGGTTTAGGGTTAGTTACTTGTAGTTATGCAAAATTTACTGTTATTACTATAGTAAGTACATGTAGTAATGTGTAACTACGCCACCTTATAATAAAGTTGCCAATATTTTGAATAGGTTATGACATCTGTGATATTATGTCTTATTTATTGTGCAATGGATGGTGCTGTCCCACTGCCTAATATGTGCTGAACGGTCCATTGAGCAACAAGATCACACATCTCACAAAGATGTGCTCTGTGTCCTCGTGTCCTTCCGAGTTCGTCCTTTCAAGATAGACTGGAACGATCGGTCTCTAAGAGAATGCAAGTCCATTCTTTGCGTTCTTAGAATTGAGAAACAGCCCATGTCTACATGGCTAAATGCACTGAGTTGCTGCCATGTGATTGGCTGATTAGATATTTGTTTTAACATGAGGTTGAATAAAAAAAGTGGCTGGTGAGTGTTTAAAAACAGTGATTTTCTTGGGGAAGCACAGATGTTACTTATCACTTATTATGGTAAAATGTGTGTTAATTTCTATTTTATGTTTTCTATGCATATCTTTGGTATTGCACCTAAAAGCTGCTTCTCAAACAGAGCAATAACTCACCAAGCTCAAATGACTTACAAGCCACAAAAGACTTCCATTAATTGTTTGCCTATTTCCAAGCACTCTATGTACAGTGGCGCTTTTAAATTACAAGTGCTGTCCACAATGCACATCACTGTTTCAGTTTACTATGTCACCACTAAGATAGGTTAGGCTTCTACAGTGATTAAAAAGCCAATAATCATATGCTTTTTCAATGCAAAATACGCTCAAAACGGCTCAGTGACAACGTATTTTTTGATATATAGAAATTTTCGGGGAATCCCATGTGGTCTTAAAGCAACCACCACTGTGTATATGAAACAATAAAAAAAAGACAATAATCATTCAACAGCACCCTCACAAAATAAGACATGTTTGTATGTTGCCTTGTGGATGTAATTAAAGTAATTCACACTTATTGCTGATTTATTGAAGACTCAGTGGCCCATGTAATGCGTTATTTCCAAGAAGTCATCAGCAACAGCACTAGGAGGGGTCCATCTTCAACCCTACTATGAAAGGTTTGTGTCCATTTACTCAGAGTGGGATTTCAGGGAGAGGCTCTGGTCTGACTAACACTTGAAAAACCATCACAAACTCTTTCTTGTGAGTCAAAATCATGCTCTGGAGATATTGTCAGATTTTTTAAATTCAGATTTTACTCAGAGTGGAGTAAATACTGTACATCCGAGTAAAAGAGAAAGTTAAAATCAGATGACAAAAGAATAATAATAATGGGAACACTTTAGACATTCTAAAACTAAGTACATTTGCATCTAAGTACAACTAAGTACATTTGCATCTACATGTCAGCTAACTCCATTAGAGTATTTGTAGTCTGCTTAATATCTGCTAACACTTTACTTTGATGGTTCTCCAACAGACATTCTACTTTGCAACTACAGGTCAACTTATTAACCCAAACCTTCACACCTAGCCCTAACCTAACAGTCTATAGCAGTGGCCGGCAACAGGCGGCCCGTGGGCCAAAACTGACACGCCTGCAATAATATCTGGCCCGTGCCAGTAGCAAGATTATTTTGATAGCGGCTGGTTGTGAAATAGATCTGTCATGACAGCAACAGTTACTCACAATCACTTTGTCTTTAGTTATTTTGCCTTCAAAATAAAAGTACGAGAAAGTTCTTGCAGCAATGTTTTATTTTGAGATGAATTGAGAGCTTTTCATTTGAAAAGTTCTGAAAGACATTGAAACGAGTCTGTGGATCGCTTTGTTGCAGATAAGACACACCGGCATTCACAATCATAGAAATAGAGGCTGATGGTCGACCTGCTGGGCATTGCTGCCTGACGCACCTCCACCGGTGCTTTTTGTGCTGGTGTGCTCCACCTCTTTGGGCATAAAACGGGTCATCAGCTGGGGACCACCAGTCATGGATGTTTCACTCCTTTAACCCCAGTACATCTCCTGGTGGCGGAGCAATGGCAGGGATCACTCCCTGCCAGCCCCTGCTGATGCCCTAGGTGTTACTTGGCCCCCATCCCCTATGCTTCCTCCTTAGCCACAACCAAAAGCTGCCCCTCTCTGCCTTCTCTGCCAGTTCTTTAATGGTTTTTCGACACCCTGCTCCTGTACATCCCATTTCGCGGAGCAGGCGAACCGTTGAAGACCCAACGAAGCCCCTGCATCCCACTTCAACTCTCTGCAGTCTTCTACCAGATCTGCATACTTGGCACGCTTCCGCTCATTGGCAGCCTCCATTCCCTCCTCCCATGGGACAGTAAGCTCCACCAACAAGATGGTCTTGCATGGCTCTTACTACATGATCAGGTCTGGCCGAAGCAAAGTTTCTACAATCTCCCTGGGGAATTGGAGCTCCCTCCCCAGGTCAACCCTCATGTTCCACTCACTGCCAGATGAGAGGACTCTAGATGTTGCTCTCTGGTGAGGGTGGTTGATTTTTTCTCCGACCCTTGCAAACAGGATGGAACTTCTCGTTGGCGCGGTAGGTCTACTATTAGTCTCCTGTCTACATAACTCTGCCACCTCTGCTAGCTTCCTCAACACCAGATCATGTCGCCACCTATAGCGGCCTTGGGACAAAGCTGTCTTGCAGACTGACAGGGTGTGCTGGAGGCTTGCATTGCTGGTACTGCAAAGGGGGCAAAGTTCTTCAGTGCCGAACCACTGATAGAGGTTTCTGGGACAATGTAGGGTGTCATAGGTAGATCGTATTTAGGAAGCTGAGCCTGGCTTGGGGGATCTTCCACAGATCAGACCATGACAAATGCCTGTCTGTGACGCCTTCCCATTACATCCAGCCTCCCTGCCGGCTCTGAGACACTCCCTTGATGTTAAGGCGCTCCTGCTCGGTCCTTGTCACTTCTGCCACCACCATGGCTCTCCGCTCTTCCTTGGAGCCCTTTGACCAGAAGAGGGGGGTCTCACTCCTCCCAAGGCCCGCTCGACCCTCCTGGACTCTGCCGACTATTTCACAGTGTTTCAGCCTGCTAATTGCCATGTCGACCTCTTCCTGGGCTTTCCACTTCCTCCTTGTTTGTATCTTAGGGCCAGCTGCTCTCACCAGTAGGTCAGTGGATTCCCTCAGCTCCAGGACCATCCGAGCCTTCTTCTGCTTGTATCCCAGGCCAATGGATCGCAGTGGCATCTGTAGTGTGCTCCTGCCGAAGAGGCCTACCTCTGAAAGACATCTTGGCAGACCCAGCCACTTCCTGATGAATGAGTTTGGTAACCCATCCATCTTGTTTGCCACCGAGGAGGGAACTTCGCTCATCTTCAGAGGCCACATCACCCTTGGGTACAGTATGAACTGGTAGCTCCATACTTTATACTTGCCGGGGAGCTGGCTCTGATTGATCCTGGCAAGGCCATCTGCGAGCTGCTTCTTCACTGTTTCCCCCATCTGCCTATCAGAGAGGTCTTCTGTATAGGTACAACCCAGGCTATGGATGGGCTGGTTTGCCAGCAAAGGGATTTATTCACCGCCTGCGAAAAAGATGGTATGGTCATTTCTAGCCCCTTTCCTGAGGGACAGGCTGCGTGATTTGGCGTGTTTGATCTTCATCCTCGCCCACCCCACAAGCTCGTCAATCCTCTTCAGCAGTCTTGTTGTACATGCTGCTGTCTGAATAATGGTGTTAATGTCATCCATATAGCCTGTCACTGGTGGTAGGCTTTGCCCTGATGGTTGCTTCATACCTCCAATCATCACCCTTGCCCCCATCAGGATAACCTCGAAGGCTGCTACAAATAGGATGGGAGAGATCGAGCATCTCATGGCAATGCCCACTTCCAGCTGTTGCCAGCCTGTCGTGAAGTCCTGATGGGTGCAACAAATCTTGATGTCCTCAAAATACTTGGCCACCAAGGCACGAATGCAGACAGGGATGTAGAAAAAAAGTCCGAAGCATACTCAATGAGTTGGTGGGGGACGGACCCGTATGCGTTGTCAAGGTCCAGCCACACCACATGCAGGTCACCTCTCTCTCTTTTTGCTCTCTGGATCTGCTCCCATATAACTGCAGAGTGTTCCACAAACCCTGGGAAGCCTGGCACGCCTGCCTTCTGGCAGCTAGTGTCGATGTACCCATTGCTTTTGAGGTAGGTGGTCAACCTCTTGGTCAGGATGGAGAAAGAAAATCTCGCCTTTCACATTTAGGAGTGCAATGCTCCTGAACTGGCTAATGGTGGTAGAGTTAATTTCCTTCGGGATGAACACTGTAACAGCTCGTCGTCACTCTGAAGGGATGATCTTGTTCTTCCAGGCCACTCTCAGGAGATTCCACAGATGTCTCTGGACCCCTGGGCAGTAATTATACAGCTTATACGATATCATGTTGAGGCCTGGAGCTGAGGCTGCTCTCGCTTTCCGTACAACTTCTGCTACCTCACTGAGTTTGGGGAGATCGGTGTTAAACAGAAAGGATGGGGGGGCTGGATGAGGAACATTACCTGGTGATCCCAGTGGCGTTGACTTCGCTGGGTCACTGTATTGCTCCCTGATGAAACTTTCCAGCTGTGATTGTGTGATCTCCAGCTTCCCGTTTCTCTTATCCTCCAGTAGTTATCTCGCATGCTTGAAGGGTTTTTTGAAGAAGTTGATCCTCTCCTTCTCCTTCCGCCTTATGCGTTTACGGATGCGCTCTGCTCTCCGAAGGCTGGCTAGGTTCTTCTTCACCTCCTCCCACAGTGGCTTCAGGCCCTCCTTCTCCTCTTTGCTTACCTTCCTCCACTGCTTTCGGAGCTGGCGCCGTCTCTTCATCAA
Organism: Siphateles boraxobius; assembly: GCF_051911475.1. Classification (NCBI taxonomy): domain Eukaryota; kingdom Metazoa; phylum Chordata; class Actinopteri; order Cypriniformes; family Leuciscidae; genus Siphateles; species Siphateles boraxobius. Next base: position 11,243,450 of record NW_027508766.1, on the reverse strand, counting down.
TTGCTCGATCTCTCTCTCCATCTTCCCCCTCTGCTTTGAGCCCTTCTCCTTTCACCTACTACTCCGAACCTGCTTCTGCACTCCTCATACAGGATGTCTACAATGCGATTGAGCTTGGTTTCCACCTGACCACACAGTGATTGCTCCAGAATGAAGCTGAGGTCATCATCGAGCTGGTGCCACACTGCCACCTCATTTGCTTCCGGCCATTTAACTAGCTGCCTCCGCACAGGTTCTTTCCTCTCTTGCCTCTGGCCTGGCTCCTGATTGCTAGGGTTTAATGATGATGGTTTCCTAAGGGTGTTTTCTCCTGTGCCATCCTCAGAGGAATACATATCGACCAAAGACTCTCCCGTGTCTTCTACCTGCCTTCCCTCAGCAATGTTGGAGCCCTCAGCACTGTGATTAGTGACCTGGCTTTGGGCTCCTCTTGTCTGACCTGCAGTTGCAGAGCAATGTTGCTGCTGGCACCCGCTTGACACTTCTTCTTTCCCTGCTGAATCCTTAAACCTCTGAAGGTAGTCACCTTTTCCCATCCACACCTGTATCTTCTCAAAATCTTAACATCATTGCGTGTGTCTGTTCCAGTCATTACCAAAAAGTCCGTCTGATTTGGCCCTTCTTCCACGCCGTCTCTCTGAGGGCCACCGGGTTGTTTTCCTTTATTCATCTTCGTAGTTTGTTTAGGGTGTCCTGTTAGAGACCGGTGGATAAGGTAACTAGCCTGCCACCCCCAATGCAGACTTTCACAGTAGTCACTGGATGCCTCCAGATTGAAATCATAGAAATACAGCCTGCTGGGCATTGCTGCCTGACACACCTCCACCGGTGCCTTTTGTGCAGGTGTGCTCCACCTCTTTGGGCATAAAATGGGTTATCAGCTGGAGACCACCAGTCATGGATGTTTCGCTCCTTTAACCCCAGTACATATCCTGGTGGCGGAGCAATGGCAGGGATCACTCCCTGCCACCCCCTGCTGATGCCCTAGGTGTTACTTGGCCCCTATCCTCTATGCTTCCTCTTTAGCCACAGCCAAAAGCTGCAACTCTCTGCCTCCTCTGCCATTTCTTTAATGGCTTTTCAACACCCTGCTCCTGTACATCCCATTTCGCGGAGCAGGCGAACCGTTGAAGACCAGATTTTGACCAGATCAGATCTGCATACTTGGCACGCTTCCGCTCCTTGGCAGCCTCCATTACCTCCTCCCATGGGACAGTAAGCTCAACCAACAAGATGGTCTTGCATGGCTCTCATCACATGATCAGGTCTGGCCAGAGCAAAGTTTCTACAATCTCCGTGGGGAATTGGAGCTGCCTCCCCAGGTCGACCCTTCTGTTCCATTCACTGCCAGATTGGAGGACTCTAGATGTTGCTCTCTGGTGAGGGTGGTTGATTTTTTCTCCAGCCCTTGCAAACAGGATGGGACTTCTCGTTGGCGCGGAAGGTCTACTATTAGCCTCCTGTCTACATGACTCTGCCACCAGATCATGTCGCCACCTATATCGGCGTTGGGGCAATGCTGTCGTGCAGCCCGACAGGATGTGCTGGAGGCTTGCATTGCTGGTACTGCAAAGGGGGCAAAGTTATTCAGTGTCGAACCACTGATGGAGGTTTCTGGGACAAGGTAGGGTGTCAGAGGTAGATCTAATCAGGAGGCTGAGCCTGGCTTGGGGGATCTTCCACAGATCAGACCATGACAAATGCCTGTCTGTGACGCCTTCCCATGACATCCAGCCTTCCTGTTGGCTCTGAGACACCGCCTTGATGTTAAGGCGCTCCTGCTCGGTCCTTGTCACTTCTGCCACCACTATAGCTCTCCGCTCTTCCTTGGAGGGCCTTTGACTAAAACAGGGGGGTCTCGCTCCTCCCAAGGCCTGCTCGACCCTCCTGGACTCTGCGACTATTTCACAGTGTTTCAGCCTGCTAATTGCCATGTCAATCTCTTCCTGGGCTTCCCACTTCCTCCCTGTTTGTATCTTAGGGCCAGCTGCTCTCACCAGTAGGTCAGTGGATTCCCTCAGCTCCAGCACCATCCGAGCCTTCTCCTGCTTGTATCCCAGGCCAAAGGATCGCAGTGGCAGCTGTAGTGTGTTCCTGCCGAAGAGGCCTACCTCTTATAGGCATCTTGGCAGACCCAGCCACTTCCTGATGAATGAGTTTGCTAACCCATCCATCTTGTTTGCCATCGAGTAGGGAACTTCGCTCATCTTCAGAGGCCACATCACCCTTGGGTACAGTATGAACTGGTAGCTCCATACTTTATACTTGCAGGGGAGCTGGCTCTCACAAAACTTGGTAGGATGAACGCATAGTTGTCTTTCCATTCTTCTTTTTAGCCTATGACCTATTTTCGCTGTCAACTTTCTTCTTTAGACTTTTTGATAGTACCATTTTATCTCACCAACTTGCTGTTAACATCACTCTGCACATGACGTAATAGTGTACCTACCTCCAGCAAGCAAACAATAAAAAAATGCAGTATAGTACTTTAGGATGCCAAGGAATAATTCTGTGTGTAAAAGTAAGCTACGTCAAATAATTATTACAATGAGTTAGGCTCCATTGTGTAAGAAGCTAATTAAAATGATACACATTCATTATTCACAATATGGAAACAGTTTGTTAAGAGCATGAGTAAAAAATCCCATTAATGGGCTTATTCAAGTCCTCTTTTATTTGTTGAGTTATTTTTTATCCATACCGCATCTCCCACATATGTGTGTTTTAGCAAGGCGGTCTGTGTTGTAAGTTGGTGAATGATGATACTTCCCAGGTTACGTGTCACTACTGCTTTATTAATTTATCCAGTGTAAAACCCGGAGACCACCACACAGATGTGGCTTTTTGTTAATGACTGTCCTACTACAGGATTTAACACAAGAGGAACCGCTCACTACCAGTTACAAAAGGCACTGTGACAGTCTGCCACATGCAATTCTAGTTGCATTTTTCATCAATTAATTTCTTTAATTACCCTTTGACTATATATTGGCCCGCCATCTTCCTGGCGATTTGCTTTTTGGGCCCGATGCCAAACTTACTTGCTGACCCCTGGTCTATAGTATACTAGTACATATGAGAAATTTACCCGGGACACACTAATGACTGTAAGGTCGATTATGAATGTGATTTGATACTTACGACTGATCATGGATAAATGCGGAGAGTCAGAGACAGTTGTGTTCAGACGGTGTTCACAGTCAGTTTTAAAATCTGCTCCAGTCATTGGAAACAGTCTGTAAGTGTGTTCAGTTCCGTCTTAGAATGTTTCAGCTAGTTGTTAAGTGTGTCCCTGGCATTAGTTGACATGTAGTTGCAAAGTTTGTAGAATCTCTAAAGTGGACCATCAAAATAAAGTAATTTCATGAAACATTACCTTAAAATATGCAATTGAATCAGACAGTGGGACACATGCAGTAATTGTGCTCATTTTATTTTCTTCAAGAACCAAGACTTCAGACATTTTGTGAGTCTGTGGTCTCAACTACCAGCTCGGCTACAAACAAAATCTGAAGTATTTAGAAACTCAAACATGCTGCCACAAAATGCATCATGATTCAATGGAAAAAAAGTTGTGGGAAAATAAGCTAATATCATGTCTTATTCCTCCCTCCCTCACAAGTCACAAATGAACCTTGTTCTGATATGACTGATTCCATTAAATCAAGCTTAGTTTTCTCTGTTTGTTTGTCTCTCTCACTGATCCATGTAATCCTGTCCTTTAAAATTTGACAGCTTAGACACATATTTCCATTCCCTCGCCATGTAAACAGAAGACCCCATGCAGCCTCAGACACATACACAAACAACACACTCAAGCCATATTTTGTGGAGGTTCAGAACAGTTGATCAAAAATGTAAAACTAGAAATATTTGAGTTAAAAGAGAGTTGACGGTTTTATGTCATGTCATGACGGGCATGTAACATTAGGCGAGAGGACCAGGACCTTTTAAAAATACCTCATGGTCTAAGGCTGCTTATAGGGAAATGAAGTCAGCTTGTAAGCACAGGGTGGGATACGTTTCTTAGTCACTTCACTGTTTCATTTCAGCACATACAGAAGAGTTTCATTACAGTAAGGAGAACTAAAGTTAACCGAAGACATACTGAGTCTCTGAAGATCTATAAAAACTATATATGTAATTATATAACTCTAGTAAAAAATATACAACTACTCCTGATGTCATCAATAAAGCTAGAGTTCAGAGCGGTTCTCAACCTTTTTGACTTCAAGACCCCCTATTTCCAAGACAATATTTGAAGGCCCTCCAAATTAAGCTGATATGTTTCTCTGGTACTTCTGTTGTGATAAAAAATAATAATAATAAATAATAAAACCTCAAAATATGATGTCAATTTAATGTAATGCTGTAGCATTTTAATTCAGATTATGTTAATATAACTACATGGAATGCCACTCAGCCAATCAAATTCCAGCACCAATACTAACAATATTCCTCTAGAACACTTTTGAAACAGCATTTACTCAAAGACTGAGATGCTGAAAACCTAAATCTTCTAAAAGCATGTAGGTCCATTATACTTATAATAAACACTTCAGTGTTTCACATCATCTTTAAATACTGTACTTCTCATGTTTTGGCCCACGGTCAAAATGGCCAAATAGACTTGTCAGCTGATTTCTCCTTCAGCTTGATTCTTCCCTGTTCCCTTCTGCTCTCCTCATCCACAGCTATGTGAAGCTCATGTGCTATGACATAAGCCTGATATACTGACTACAATACATTAGCGGGTGGACATCCCGTGTGCAGCAGTCAGGTAAAAGAGAAAGAGCTCTGTGATGTTTGGAAAAGGGTGTTTTAAAGTGATTTATATTGATACTACATATACACCACCGTTCAAATGTTTGGAATCAGTGATTTTATTTTTATTTTTATAGATTAATATTTTTATTCAGCAAGGATACATAACATTGATTAAAATTGACAGTAAAGACATTTAGAATGTTACAAAAGATTTCTATTTCAAATAAATGCTGTTCTTTTTAACTTTCATCAAATAATTGTGAAAAAAAACTGTAACAGTTTCCACAACAAAAAAAAATTAAGTAGCACAACTGTTTTCAACATTGATAATAATGTTGAAAATGTTTAAATGTTTCTTGAGCACCAAAGCAGCATATTATAATGGCTTCTGAATGATCATGTGACTGACAACAGAAGCAATGACTGCTGAAAACAGCTATTTGCAATTGTAAATATATTTTACAATAATACAGTTTTCACTTTATTTTTGATCAAATAAATGCAGCCTTTGTGGGCATGAGACTTTTAAACATTTAAAACTTTTAAATAATCTTACTGAACCAAACTTTGGACTTGGAAATTGTGTTAAAATACTCCCAATAAACAGAATCAGAGAAATAAACAGTGCCTCTATCCCAGATACATTAGACAATGGATTTTGCAAGTGACACCCACTGCTTGTGAGCAAGAGAAGAAAAACACAAGAATTACAATGTGCTCATTACAAATACATCAAGACACGATAAACCACTATTTTAACAATCTTCTCCTGGAAGGGGAGACCACCCAGCTATATAAATAAGTGTATTTAAGTCACTTTAGTCCAGGACCCTGATCTCAGTTGTTCCCTCAATAACACATGCAGACTCTCATAAAAAAAGGATGTATTAAGATGTCACCAAATGATCCACTACAGAACATCAGAGGAACTAATACTGTTTTACAAGGTACGTTTCCTGCAGGACAGGGTTTAGGATAACTCACACAGACTGTGAATGGCATTGTTATCAATTATATTCTGCTTAAATGTTTCCAAATTATAGTTTCAAAGCTCCTCTCACTTTATTTGTGAACTTGTTCTGAAAATACTTGTTCTGAAACAGTAATAGTGTGAGTGTGAGAAAGAGAGAGAGAGAGAGAGAGAGAGAGAGAGAGAGAGAGAGAGAGAGAGAGAGAGAGAGAGAGAGAGAGAGAGAGAGAGAGAGCACTCATCCGAGTAATAGGAGACTCTATGTCATCTTGTTTAAACAGAGTGAGATGTGTTTATGACTCCCTGCCTACTCTCCTCAAACAAGGCTGGCCTGGGAGGATGCACTGACCTAACAGTGCTTCTCAAGAGAATAACTAGCACCAATACATACTGTATGCATGTTGACACATACACAAATTTGCTTATACATAGAGTATGTGAATGCAAAATATATCATAGTAGTGTTGTCATGATGTAACTGTCATGCCTTTGTCAAAAATGCCTTAAAGTGCATCCACAGTAAACATTTTTTACAGATTTTAACAGTAAACATTTTATGCTCAAACCCATAAGTATTGCTGGGTGCCATGATCTACTAATGGAGCGACAAGAACGCCTAACACAATAACATGAGTAAAACTGTCAACACTTGAAAATGAAATGCTAAGATCATGCTTACAACAAAAGATTAAAACCGCTGTCAAGCATTTCGCAATAATTCAAACCCCAATCAAGCTCAATGTGTTTGGAAGCAGGGCTGGCAGAATTCCCTGCTGGACATGAATGCCAAACCCTTCCCTTAAATCACAAGTGTCTCCATCAAGACATGTTGCAAAGCTGTGAGCCAATAAAAAACTTTTCATAATACAAAACTGTTCATTCTGCAAATCAATATGCATTCTCATATCTAATATAGCCTCATATTATATTTGTTTTCAATGTTGAATTAGACCATAAGCCATCTCAAGCTCTCCCAATCTGAACCACACCAAACTCTTGAACTGACTTATTTAAAACAGATGCACCATCTTGAATTTTGTCTTGATCACCATGGTAATAAATTAGACTCTTGTGTGACCATTGCTCAACATGTTGAAATAAACTACAGTGTCCTCTTAGATAAATGACACCGTCACATTTTGATGACGTCTGTGCAGTCTTAAAGCAACCAGCAAAAAGCTGAAAATAAAATAAAAATTGCTCAGTTAATGTTAGTTCAAAATAGATATGTCTGTGTGTTGTAAAATCTATTCAAGTCATTGCTGATTTCTTTAAGTAGTTAGCAGACATATTGTCTATAGAACATAAGGTTGGTGGTGTAAAAGGAGGAGGAGCCGAGGAGCGGGATGGGACCAGCGGAGCCGATACCGAAGAATCGCTTACTTGGAGAAGGAGGGAGAGGAAAGCTGGACGGGACCATCAGCAAAAAACGAGACTTAGCACTGGGTGACTGCGCTGGGCAACAAAGAAGACTTGGAGCCTGGTGAGACCGGCGGAGCTGGGCGGAACCAGCAGCAACGAAGAATAAGAGCTGGGTGGGACTGGCAGTCACAAAGGAAAAGACAAAGAAGAATTGGAGCTGGGCGAAACAAGTGTAAGAGGCTTGGGCACAGGAAATCATCCGGAGATCAATCACTCCAAATTGAGGTAAACTAAGCTCTAATGGTGGAGGATGGGGTCGATAACACATTTCATCATCTACCTCCACTAAAACTCCCACTGGCACGGATGTAGGAACCATCTCAAACAACTGGACAGACAGACAAGGCTGCAGGCATAGGCTCTGGCTCAGTATCCAAGATGGGCTCGAAGAAGGGCTGGATGAATTGAGAAGGACTGCCGGTGGGTTGAGATCCTCCTCTCTCTGGGGATCCACATTGGAGAAGCTCCCAGTTCATGTACTGCAATGTCCCTCAAGGACCATCTTCAAGCAGGCGTGACTTTGTCTGATCGTTGAGACCTGCCCGGAAAAACACACAAAGGCTGTCGTAGTCGTAATTCACAAGATGAACAAGATCTAAAATCCTCCTTGAGGGAGTGACCCCTCTTTTTATTAGATCTATCTTTTTTAAGCTCCTTTCTTCTGTCAGCAAGGGTTGCAGGAAGGAAGAGTTCTAGGATCTAGACAGAATCTAGATGCAGCAGTAACTCTATTTAACACTAAACCAAAAACTAACTACCAAATGGCTACCTGAATACAAAACCTCCTTAGTTCACATAGGTTAAATTACATAATTTGGCTTCAAAATGGCCTAATTTTTTTTTTTTTAGGCACTAATAATTTTGCACCTACAATAATCATGGACCATAATTAATTAAAGTAAAAAATATTTATATTTTGTCTTTTGAAAGTTGTATTCAAAATCCATTTGGCTCTCAAATTTGAGGCAGTACGTGCCCAGTTTAGGCACATACGCCCTCATTCGGCCCTAAATATTACGTTGTGACAATGGATCATGACCAAGGAAACGTCTCATCTGTAAAGGCTTTGTACAACTGTTAAACTTTCCTCATCCAAAAGGAACACCTTTTTTGGAACATATTAGAAGCCTGCATAATTGTCTTGTATACTAACTTAACGCTAACCTGACTACTCAGACTGATAAAAAACTTAAGTAAATCATTACTGAGCAAGTCTGACCATCTTCATTGTGTTCCATGATGGATACATTACCCTGTTATTACTCTCTCTATGTGAATACTCCTAAAAAAAGTCCCTATTTACATTTTCCCACAATGCAGATATAACTAATAATTTCCCAAACGATAAACATCTTCCAGTTCTTGACCTATGTGATTGGGCTGGACTTGACTTGGTGGCAAACTTGGGATGATTAAAGGTCTGCAGTTATATTTCTAACATAGTTATTGTGAGTTCTAGCATCGTCCACATAACCACCTACTGTAACAAATGTTGACATCAATTGCTATTCAATACAGTTAATCCTTAGCTCCTTAGGTGTTTCTGTGAAAAAAGACAGAGACAGAGAAGAAAATATAAAGTAGCCTGCAGTTAGCAGCATTAATTAAAACTAAATTCAAAAATCTACCTGGTTAATATTGCACTTTCAATCACAGACCATCACTGCAGGTTCCCACTGTTTTGGATTTGTCAATTTGCAATAACAAGTAAACTCATTACTCGGAAGGGCTGTAACACCCATCAGCTAAAAGGTCATTATCAACATTTTTTTGCCAGGCCAGCTGGTTGTGGGTAGATGGATAGGCCAGAGACAACACATTCTGAGAGCTTTTAGAGGTTGAGGGAACTCCCAAAAACAATGAGCTCATGATTTTTCTTAGTGCATTTTATGACTGAAGTTTGTAGGTTTTATAAATGAACTGTGAAATCAATTTACAACAGCAAAGGCATACCTGCTATAAATTACAAAGAGCTACTGTATACATACTTGCTCTACACACCATATAGGAAATGCGCTGGATTTACCAACTAGGTAGGCAATGAATATTTAAGGTGTTACACTAAAGAGCCATGTGAGAAGTATAAAGGAGGAGATGGCTCCTCCATCACATAAATATTGAATACTAACTGACATTGTACATTACAACCATAAACATTGAGGGCAAATATGCTACCACTGGATGTAAATTAATATTTTGTACAATGCATATTTATGCAAAACATGGATCTTGTTCTACAGTACATATACAGACTTACAGAGGTATATGAAGTTGATTTCTTGAAGTCTGAGACCACATTAAAAATCTGAGATTTATTAATGTTCTTGAAATAAGTCTTATATGCTCAGCAAGACTGCTTTCCTATTATTATCAATTGTTTTATAGCCAAATTGAGCTAATTTAATAATTGATGATTTTAACACATGGAATTGAATCAACTCTGAACAATGACAATTTTAGAGTTGCTTTAAAGCCGAATTATAGATAATAAAGCCGAAAGAGAAACTTTGTTTGCCTCATTATTTTCCTGTTGATCACTGTAAAGCTGCTTTGACACTATCTGTAGTGTATAAAGCACTATAAAAAATAAAGGTGCCTAACTGACAAACTGATCAATGTTGAAAACAGTTGTACTGCTTAATATATTCAAAATGTAATGATTTGTTTCAGGATTCTTTGATGAATAGAACGTTCAAAAGAACAGCATTTATTTGAAATAGAAATCTTTTGTAACATTATAAATGTCAGTCACACTTTAGATTAGAGTACACATATTCACTATTGCCAAGGAGTTTTCCCTCAAAAAACTCCTAATTCCCTGCTTATTGGTAGTAAGTTATTGTAGTGGTTATGTGTAGATGAGGTAGGGTTAAGGGATCTAGAATATGGTCATGCAGAATAAGGCATTTATATGTGCTTATAAGTACTAATAAACAGCCAATATGCTAGTAATATGCATGTTAATAAGCAACTAATTAATAGTGTAATTATTATGTTTACCTAATCTAAAGATTTACCTAAATGTCTATTCTGTCACTTTTGATCAATTTAATGCATCCTTGCTAAAAAATAAATAAATTTAAAAACAAGTGTCAGGCTAATTTATTTCAAAAGAAAAATCTTAATGACTAACCACTTGACTGTAGCAAACATTTGTGACACTGTTCATGTGACTGTACAGACATACAGATATTATTGCTTCTATTGAAGCATAAGTTGCTCTTAGATTCATTCTCAAATCATCAAGTTTTACACAAACTTTTGAAGTTCACGCTGCTTGTATACTGAATACTTTTGAACACCACTTCAGTTCCGTTAATTTAATTTCACTTCAATAATAAAAAATTTAAAAAAATTCTTCACTGTTCAGTAATACTGAAAGCCCCATTCTAAAATTTTGTCAATTAATAATGAAGTGAGAAAGAGAAGAGTTCTGGGCAATTGCTCAGGATGTTTGCCCACACTGCTCCTCTTCAAGCAGTGGCATAAATCAGCCTTTATCAGAGTGCAGTCTGGGGAGGCCCGTGGCCTTTAGACCGGCTGAGAAAGGACTGTTAAACTGTAGGTGTGAAAGAAATGAAATTCAGGAAAAATGTTACCATAACACACAGTGGGTGCAAGAGAAAAATGGCATCAACAGTTTGCGATTGTTACCGCGTCCCTGAGTCTCCTTTGCAAGCAGAGAAGAACAATGTGTCATTATCACTCTCATTGATTCATGATTTTGAAAAACCCACTTCCCAGCACAGATGGGAGATTGTAGCAGGTCACTGATGTTAGTGTGTTGGCATATATATTTATATATTACTCAATCTCTAGATAGCCATTATAAAGTAAATCTCACAATGGGAAATGTTTACCCAGAGAAATAAAAACATTGTGTAGATGCGTCATATTCTTTGACAAAGTACGAAATTGGCGTCCCAAATCTACAAAGGGAGCACAGAGCTTGCTTCCCATTCTGAAAATAGAGTGATATCTGCTCGAGATAAACGAATAGATTTTAATGGTTGTTTGGAGTGGGTGGATGGGAGGGTGGGGGTGTTTTTACCAGAAGAAGAGTAACAAAAGGAAAGTGTGCCCCCTTAGTCTGGGAACTCACCATGCAGAGGCGTCAGGCAGATAAAGATTGGAAAATGTCCCGATCAGCCAGGAGAACACTATCTCTCACTAGCGTCTTGTGGCTTCCGGGACCAAAAAGGTCTGTGAAGAAGGAGACGTGTGTGTGTGTGTGTGTGTGTGTGTGTGTGTGTGTGTGTGTGTGTGTGTGTGTGTGTGTGTGTGTGTGTGTGTGTGTGTGTGTGTGTGTGTGTGTGTGTGTGTGTGTGTGTGTGTGTGTGTGTGCGTTTGCGTGTGCGTGTTGGTGTGTGTGCGTGTGTGTGTCTCTTTTTTAACCTACACTGAGAGGTCCAAATGTCCCCACAAAGAAAGTGAAATGTGAACATTTTGACATTGTGGGTTTCATGAGGAAAACAACTTATAAATAATACTAAGTGATGTTTTTTAATCAACAAATGCAGAAATGTTCTGCAATGGGTAGATTTAGGGGTAGGTTTAGGGTTAGGGGGTATAATATACAGTTTGTACACTATAAAAATCATTATGTCTACAGAAAGTCCCCATAAAATATGAAAACCTAATGTACAGTATGAGTGTGTTTAATTGTGTCCGTTTGTGGGTGTGTGCAACTATGTTTGTTTACCTTGTTATTTATATCATGTATGTATTCTGTACAAAATTTTAAATATTAAACTTTCATATGTGGGTTCCTGAGAGTGTTGTGAAAGCACTACAGTATCAGCTTGTGAAACAATGTGTGAAGATCGTGCGAGAAGTAATGTGGAAGCGCAGAGGACTATATCACGATTCATAACGTGCTGATGCTTATGTCAAGCATAAACTCATGAATCTTTGACAGTTGACCAGAAGTGATGGTTTATAGCTTAAATTGTTTTACATTTTAGTATTTTTCTCTCACAAACCTATCAGTTCACTTCAGAATACATTGATTTTTCCAACTGCGGTCATATGGAGTAGCGTCATGTTTGTTTTGTGCCCTTTTTGAAGCAGGCTTTTTGAAACTTTGAGGGTTCCATGCACTTTCTTTATGGACTCACATTGATTAATTATTGTTGTTCTAAAAATCTTTATTTGAGTTCCACAGAAGAGAGTAAGTCATATGAATCTGGGACAGCATGAGGGTGAATACATTTTGTAATTACAGTGGCAGAGAAGTGCAAAACAAACTACAATTCCGAAAACAAAACAACAAATATAAAAACACAATAACAATTCCGAAAACAAAATAACAAATCAAAAAACACCACGACAAATCGTAAACCAAAATAGCAAGTCAGAAAACACAAGTCAGACAAAACTGAAAAGATAGGTATATGTGGCGAATGGAATACTGACTGATAATTGGAAGAGACATCTGTCAATCAAGACATCCAATTTTTTACTCATTACAGCGAGATGGTCTTTCTGCTGAGCCTTAGGCCTGTCGCACCTCCAACGGTGCCTTTTGTGGACTATGCATGGCAGAGGCGTCCTTTTCTCTGAGGCAGGCTTAAAAACCTGACTGCATACCACACAGTTTTGCTGCAGGGTCTTCAGCTGGGGACCACCGCTCATTGACGTTTCGCCCCTTAACCCAGAACGTCTCATGGTGGCGGGGCAGTGAACAGGGACGTCTCCCTGACACCCCCTGCAGCAAAACCTAACTTGATGTTACTCCCCACGACTTGTCTCGTCGTTTCAGCCAGAGCCAGTGGCTTGCTTTCTCAGCTTCCTCAGAGAGATCACGAGCCGAGCTGATTGCTCGGCTCGTGACACCCTCCCAAGTTGTCGTCCGCCCCTGCTGCCCCTGTACTACAGACCTCACTCTGATCTCCTCCTGCTCAATCCTGGTGACCTCTGCAACAACAAGGTCCTTCCTCTCCTTCCTGCTTGCCTTGGACCATGGGATGGGTGGCTTGCTCCATCCCAGACCTGCCCGTCCTGTCTGGACCATGCCCACGACTTGTTGATGTTGCAGTCTTCCCATCACCTTCTCCACCTCCTCCTTGGCCCTCCACTTCCTTCCAGTCTCAACTCTGGCATTTGCATCAGCCACTGTCCTGTCGGAGGAGTCCCTTAATTCCATCACCAGCCTTGCCTTCTCCTGCCTATAGCCCAGGGTGATGGATTTCAAGGGTAGCTGGAGTGAGTTCCATCCATACAGGCCAGCAGCTGAGAAGCACCGTGGTAGGCCAAGCCATTTACGGATGAAGGAGTTGGCTTTTGCCTCCATCCGGCTTACGGCTGATGAGGTGACTTCGCACAGCTTCAGAGGCCACATCACCCTTGGGTACAGGGTGAAGTGATAACACCACACCTTGTACTTTCCAGGTAGCTGGCTTGCATCAATCTTGGATAGGCCTTCTGACAGCTGCAGAAGGATGATTTTCCCCATCTCCTTGTCTGAGAGACCAGATGTATAAAGTCTTCCTAGGCTTCGGATGGGCTGATCCACGATGCGGGGGATGTCTTCCCCGCTGATGGTGAAGGTAAGTCTGTCATTTCTCTCCCCCTTTCGCAATGAGAGGCTCCTTGACTTCTGCGGCTTGAACTTCATCCTGGCCCAGGTGATCAGCTCCTCCAGCCTCTTAAGCAGCCTAGCTGTGCATGGGGCAGTTCGTAGGAGGCAGGTGATGTCATCCATATAGCTCCTTAGGGGCGGGAGCCTCTGGCCTGAAGGCAACCGGACCCCACCCACCACTTGCCTTGCCCCGATCAAGATGACCTCAAACGCTGCCACGAAGAGGATGGGGGAAATGGAGCATCCCATTGCAATCCCTACTTCCAGTTGTTGCCAGCCGGTGGTGAACTTCTTCAGTGCAAAGCACATGTGCATATCCTGGAAGTAGTTCATGATCATGGTCCTGATGTTGTCTGGGATGTAGAAGAATTCCAAAGCGTAGGCTATGAGCAGGTGCGGCACTGAGCCATAGGCATTGGCTAGGTCTAACCATATGACATGCAGATCTTTCTTCTCCCTCTTAGTGGTCTGGATCTGTTCCCAAATCATGGAAGCATGCTCTACACAGCCAGGAAAACCTGGAATCCCGGCAAGAAAGTACAGCAGTCTCCGGCAGGAGAAAGTCGATTCGCCTGTACACATTATCGACTACGATAATAATTTTTTTTTTTTTAATAATGTGCAGGCTGTGAGCTAACATTATGAGTATGACATTATGAGTATGTCACTTAATTTGCAAAAAACAAACAAAAACATTATTAGAATGCAATTATAATGCCCCTATAATTCCAGATATAGGGGCAATTAGGGATGGGGCCGATCCGATCCAGTATCGGTATCGGCTCCGATACTGCCATTTTTGCCGGATCGGGTATCGGTCAGACGAGGCCGATCTAAATCCGATATTGTGTGTTTACTATTGTGTTAATGTTAAGCCCCACAAAAGCATTATAAAGCACCATTAAGTGTTCGTGCACTATATTATAAGTTTTCTGAAGCCATTCTATAGTACAATGTGAGATAGAAATGAATATTTAAGTAATTAAATTCAAGATCACGTAAACTTTCAATCATTCTCCATTCAGCATTCAACAGCGCGGCGCGTTCGGTTATGACGGTCAACTCGATGAAACTCTCCAAGATGATTCAATGTTACTATTAGTATACTTGATCTGTAGATAAAGCTCTATGGTTTCGTATAAAATGACTATCTTGCTGGACTTGCTGTACCTTAATCATGTTACTTTTTACCGTGTGTCTGTTAGATCACAACACTGGAGAGCACTATAATTGTTCTTCACAGTAACTGAAATTTAAAACTGTTAAAAAAAAAGGCTGAATAAACTATTGCGTAGATAGATACTGTGTAATACACTACGCATCAATATGTCTTTCCTTTGTGCTTGGAACTTTTCAATGCGGACTCGAAGCGGTGCGCGCTGTGAGTCTGTGTTGCTTCAAGCGCATCATTCTGCGCTTGGGATGCGCATAAGCACTTTGTGCCGCACTGTATTGGAGTCTTTCATAATCATATCATAATACTTTTGCGCAATGAAAGATTATTAAATGTCGCATCTATCATATGTTGCTGCCTCAATAAACAGCTGTGCTATACATATAAAAAATGTCTTAATTTTATAGTAGCTAGACTATGTATATACAATAATTGATCTTTTTGATTTTTGTTATCTTGTTTTTCATGAATGTATTTTACAACAATACAAACAGCAATGTGTAACGTTTTACCAGATTTAGTGCTGGTGCCTACACTTATTGTCTCTTATTTGTTCCCCGCTAAATAATGTTTTTTTCACTATGTTCAGATTTGATACAATTATTGTGCACTCGTGATTTTTCTAGACTAAATTTCTAATTTCTAGAGTTCTAATCTAGTGTATAATATAATTTTTGTCATAGGTTATGATAATTTTTTTTTTATTTGTTGTTTTTCTTTATAATGAAGTTGTCTGTATTAAGTAGATTGTGTTTAACAGTGTTTACCAGTTCAACACAGAGTTCTAGAAATTCTACTTGATTTAAAAAAAAACTGCGCTGGTATCGGATCCGTATTAGTCGATACTCAGAATATTTGGTATGGGATTGGATCGGTTCAGAAATATGGTATCGTTGCATCCCTAAATGTAATAAATATTGACATGACAATCAATTTGAAACACTTACAGTTGCATATTTATTTTCAGAATGGGATTTTTCCTGTTAATCCTGTTTTTCTGACTTCCTTTTCTAACCTTATACTTACCTCAAGTTGCCTTTTGGGACATATGCATACATGCGTACATATACTTGCCTGTTGAGAGGAGTTTATTGCAACATCATATAAAATCACCAATTATAATAATAATAATATTAAAGCAAACACAGCTCTGGTATTGGAATAGTATCGGTATCGCCCGATATCCAAATTCAGGTATCGGGATCGGATCGGAAGTGAAAAAATGCGGATCGGTGCATCCCTAGGGGCAATGCACCTGCATGAGCTTTTGTCTTATATAATATGGTAAATTTAAGCATACAAGCAAGAGTGCTGTTTTTTGCACATGTGATATTAATGTTATACAGATCAATAAACAAGAAGTTAAAATTGTGAATTACAATTTGTCAATAATGTTAGTTTGTTTTCTCTATTTCGCCAACGAAAATAGTTCCAAACTAAGCCATAGCAAAACGGCTGTGTCTCTGAGCAACACAAATGCTTTCTTCCTGAATGAATCAGCCATTTTAACAAATTGTTTGAATTACTGATTCATTAAGCCTATCAATTGCTGCCACCTACTGGCGGTTTTTCATATTTAAGGATAATAATAAATAATAAGTAATTGAATATGTCCAATAATACAAAACATTACTCTCATAGCATTATAACTGCAGTGTAACATTGTGTAAATTCCATGTTCTTGTCAATGGAAACTACTTTTCGGTAGCACTTTGTTTTACAAAGTTCCTTGTTGCTTGTTGTTCCTGTTTCGCATGAACATACTATGTACTTATTGTAGTAATAATGACACTAACTAGGTACTAACCCTGAAACCTACCCCTAAACCTTAACTTAACCCATGTAGTTACCTTACCCTACTCAATACTTTTGTGGTAAGAACACTGTAATTATTGAAAGTGCACGTACTGTAAAATGAAGTGTTACCAACTTTTCTTAGATTTAAAGTTGGCAGAGGCCATGCTAGATGCTATTTAGTGCAAATAGATTATCATATTGTAGGTCTATTAAGAACCTTTTAAGCACTTTATTTACATTTGTAAACATTTTCTTCATTTTTATTTCAAATGAAATGTCTCTCTGAAATTGATGAGATGGGTATAGGGAGAAGAAATGGATCGGGAAAAGGCTGACTCGATCTCAGGTCGTTCGCGTCAAAAGCTTAATCTGCGGTCCTTACTTTACTCGCCACTCTCCCACTTTACCAGATCTGGTTCTTTTTAAATGTTGTCTGACCAAACCAGATAGTGGTAGGAAGATTTTAATATGAAAAGTTTTTTTTTTCTCCATAATAATCACACTAAATTAGCCGGATGAATAGACAGCTCTAATATTCACACATGCACAGGCGAATCGACTTTCTCTTGCTGCAGTCTGCTGTACTTTCTTGGATGTCTTGATTGACAGATGTCTCGTCCAATCAGCAGTCAGTATTCCATTCGCCATATATAGCTACCTTTTCCGTTTTGTCTGACTTGTTGTGTTTTCCGACTCGCTATTTTGTTTTCAGATTTTTTGTTGTGTTTTCTGATTTTTTATTGTGTTTTCTGATTTGTTATTTTGTTTTCGGAATTGTTGTTGTGTTTTCTAACTTGTTAATTTGTTTTTAGTCTTTCCATTGTGTTTATAATTTGTTGTTTTGTTTTTGGATTTGTTATTTTGTTTTCGGAATTGTGATTTGTTTTGGACTTCTCGGCCACCGTAGATAATGGGTGTTCTGTAAGGGCTTCTGCAGTGCTACAACTGTCATTTGGTGTTTGTGTTGGCCTCCATCAGCTTCTGCTCACAGTGATGCTGTTGACACAGCAGAGGCTTCTGTCACTGGCCACATGATTGGCTGTTTACTCACCCCTCAGAACATCAGTAGGAGAGACAGTCTTTAAACAGACATTGCCTGAATTCCTCAAAGTCCTCACATATTAGACCACTTCATGTTTTCTTTGTAAATTGAGGAAAAGGAAACATTTCAGATGAAATCCAATGAAAACATATTTTCTAGTATTTTCTTAAGCGCTGACTCTGACTATTGTTGTAATTATTGCAGTGAAATTTAAGCACACGTCTACAGGCTATACTGGATCGAGGGTGACTAGTGGATAAAAAGCAGGATTTTGCACTGAAGTATCAGATAAAAGTGCTCATGTGTTTTGTTTATTCACCCCAAAAAAGTTTTATTCGACACCTTACAGTATATTTATCAATTGTTCATCATTTGCATCTTAACGGTAAAATACAACATCTCCCTTAACACAAATATGCACCGCCATACAAATAGATCAAAAGAGTGCTAACAACCTGTAATTTGCTCTCAGACTTTATTGTTTTCTCTTTCCATCTCTCCACCTTTCTCTCACACCCACACAAATTGGTGTTGTGTCACACTGATGGTGGTCTTTCTTACTGTCATCACTTGATCTGCAGCTTAACTAAGATTTGGAATTAAGAAGCAGTTCCTATTTAGAGCTTATTTCTTATTCAGAACCATTTTGTTCCATTTTCAAAATATGCCAGAAGTGAAGGACGATCAGTACCGTTTTTTGCATGTGTATTCTTCCATTAATGTGGATGGAATACCTACGACAGTGAAATTATGTTTCCTACATTGTTTACCAAGTTATTTACTCAACAGCCTAACAAAATCTACATCATAAAAAAACACAACATGAGTTGACCGAATCCTGAAAAAGATGACTCTATTGAGTCAGTTCTTGTTAATCAAACACATACAGCTTAACACTATAAGACTTACTATTAAAAAAATATTATTTATTTTGTAATTATATTTTAGGGGGAAACAATGAAATATGTTCCACATTTTATTTTATTTTAGTATTGTTGACTAATATTTAAGGTCAATTACTGACCTGCATTTACTCCAGCTCTAAAAAGACTGAAAAATCTTTACAATTCTGTGAAGAAAAAAAAAATTTAAATTCTCTATTGCTTTTGTCCCACATAAAGATACTAACTAAAAGAATCATTAATGGAACCGGATATGTTAAATTCTTTACAATTCTCAACCTACTGACCACTTATGGTTAATAGGTAAATAGGTAACACCTTATTTTAATGGTCCACTTACACATTCTTTTAACTATAATAAGTAATGTTGCACCTACTTGTCAACTACCAGTCATTAAAGTATTAAAAGACTGTCTGCTAAGTATATGCTAACACTTAATTTGGATGGTCCCCAGACATTCTGACTATAAGTAACTTTACAAGTACATGTCAACTTATTCCACTAACCCTAACCCAATAAGTCTACTAATACTTTACTAAAACTCTCATGAGAGTTAGCTGACATGTAATGAGAGTTAGTTGACATGTAGGTGCAAGGTTACTTATAGTCAACAGAATATTTAATAGGGACCATCAACATAATGTGTAACCGGTAAATAAAATGTGTCCCAATGGCATCATTAATTTTGTTTTATTGAAATTATAAGAACTAATGAAAATTTGCATGTGTACAAAAGGCCTACATTTGAAGACCTCTAATGCAATAGCCTCTAAAAGCCACCTCTGTCAAAAATGAGATAATAATATTGAGTGAATGCTCTCCGCACATAGTATACGTTCATCAAATACTTTCACTTCAAACTCACTAAATCCCAGCCTCAGCCCATTCAGAAAGGTACTTGGGTATAAACCTATGCATAGGAGTCTGATAAAAATGTTAATATTAAACAAAACCTTTAGACGGACAAAGAGGCTTTTACATCTGAAGTCTTCACATGGGTAATATAATGTTTTACTTTATTTGATTGGAACAGAATTGCCATTTTCTGCACCACTTGATAGCTGATTCAAGATCTGCTGTGTTCTTTTACAGTCTGGGAACTGGGTCAGTGTAACAGAGTAATAATTAGACTGTGTAGTGTAATTTCATGATTGGGGTTGGGTAAGGACAGATCACAAAAGGCAAAGGTGCACATGGAGGTTGTATTTTTTTGCCCCTCCTCTGGTGGGCCACTAGCTGAGACTAAATGGGTGGCCCTGTCAGAGCAGTCACCATTCACTTACACAGTCACACTCACACATTTTCTCTGTAGGCCACACACACTCTCAGACACAAACTTAACCCTATCAGCAACATGCGTAAAAACAGGCTATTTTTATGTCAGCCTTTGTCGAGCTGTAGTACTGCATCAGGTCGTTGTTTAAAGGCTACACTTAGCAAAGATAACGAACCTTGTCTAAAGGAAAGACCCTTTCTATATCAGTGCTACAGCCACCAGGTGCACATACACGTTTAAGAATGGACAAGGACACACAGAGGCTGGATTGTTTCTTGAGTTTAAAAGTTATTGGACCTCTGAACTATGAGATGTATTGCAGCAATTATCAGCTGTATAAATTAAGCCATTAAACTATCAGTGAAAGATTCAACACAGGTGTTTGAGACACTGTTCATATGAGCCAGGTGGCCAGATCTTCATTCTATTCCTCTTCAACAGTAACAAATCTACACACAGACCTCTTACTGTTGATGATGCTAGAGAATATTAGAGGTCATCTTAACCAGTACTGTGCGTGTGTGTGATTAAGTCAGGTGAAGAGGTTCAATCGGTCTGAAACAAACAGATTACAAACAGTTATAAACACAAAGGCCCACACGAACAAACCTACAGATGCACACATACCAGCACGAGCACTGAATTAGATGCCATGCAACACAAAGAGGATATTAAGTCAAACATTTAAAAATGATTCCTCTAAAAGTGTCTAACTGACTATATCATCTTATTAGGGACTTTAGGTTTCTCATAGGGAAGCGGACAAAAAGTCATTTTGGAGGTTTCTTTTATGTGTGGAGGAATAATTTTAAACACCTGTGAGAAAGAGGCAAACCGCACATTACTCGTATCAACTTCAAAAGTCGTATGCATAAATGTAAGGTTAAGTTCACCACCTGTTTGTTTTCTTGTTTTCTCTTTTTTTTTTCAAAGGGGACTTGCTTATGTCTGGATTGTACACTAATATTAGTTCACTTTAGGCAGATATGTTAAACCTTTCCCTGTCAGAAAAAGAGCAAATGGTAATGGGCATAAAACCGGGCATTGAGATTCATCCAAAAATAAAATTTATGTCGATATTTACTCACTTTCATATCATTCAAAGCCTGTATGACTGTCTTTAGTCTGCAGAACGCAAAATAAATTTTGAAGAATGTTGGAGTGAAACGACATCGACTATCACTGTCTGGCCATTGTATTTCCACTGAATTAAAAACATGTGGAAGTTGTTATGTGGAAAAAAGTCGTACAGGTCTGAAATTATATGAGGGTGATATTTTTTTTTTTTTTGGTAAACTCCCTTTAAGACCCTTTTAATACACTTTATATTATGATACTTCTCTAATACTTTCCCCCATGGTTAGGTCAAGAAGATGGTTAAACTAAGCTTAAAACAGACATAAACAATAGGAACTCACAAGTCCAATACCACTACCAGCATTACTATTGGTCACGTGTAGTTTTATTTATTCACTTAATTCCCTGGATTTTCACTCTTTGAAGAATTCAACTTTAGCCTGTCATTTATTCTGGTCTCTGGCATATCTTTAGGCATAATGTAAACAGGCATAAATGTTATCAGTCTGTTTATCTACAGGTCCTTGAACAGATTTACAACCATTTATCTTGTCGATTTAAGATGTGCTCAGTGTGGTCCAAATTCTAAGGAAGTATTGCTTGGACCAATCCAACTTAATATAATAATTCCCAATTACAAGGATATATACTGTATGTCCTCCACTAAATGTCTGTATCATCAACAGTAACCTGTCTTTAAATCATAACTACTAGGCAATTATGTGTGTAAATAATGATATTTTCAGGTTATGTCAAAAGAGCACAAATGCAGCATTGAGGTCCACTTGCACCATAAAGACTTGTCTCCGGGGGCACGCTGAATGTTAGCTGATGAAAGTTGCTGAGGTGGACATCAGTCGGCTCCCAGCTGTTCACAAAGAGTCGCAGTAGAAGACTCATAATTACCCCTGAATACAGCAGTACACAAGATCTACAACATCTGCACGTGTGCAGATCTGTCACCAAACCTGCGCTATCTTTCATCTGGCCAATCAGAGCGGGGCTACAGAGAGTCCAGGTGTCCATTCCAAGGCCAGCTGTCAAGATCTCCTTCCTTTCTTACTCTTTCTCTCTTCCTCACTCTCTTCGGACATAACATTGTGTGATTTGTTGTGTGTTGTAGTAATACTTTGCTAATTCCAGGCATTGTAAATTAACATAAGAAGGATATGGAAAATTTCTAAATGTTTGTCTTTGTGTTCGCTACTATGTGTGAGGTTGTTGGGGTTTATAATCAAGAATAATGTGCAAAAGCCAATTAGTAGGCTCACCATTTTTGGAAATAATCAGTGACCACCAGTAAATTAAATTAAACTGCTCACAAAGAACAAGGGTTTTGGAAAGCAGCCAAACCCCTCTCTGCATGGGGTCCTATGCCAATATGTTTACATTATCTGTAACAACAGATGTAGAAAACAATAAGTATTTAGTTGGAAAGATTCAGTAATTCAGCTGCTGGGCTAGGAAAGGGTAGGTTGCATATTCTGAGAAGTGCAGGTTAGTAAGACGATTTCTGGTTAATGAGGGGAGGGGGAAATTGCTCAATTATGAAATCCTCGATTGCAAAGCCTTGATCACCAACTTATATACACAATTCGAAGAACTAAACAACACTGTAGTTGTGAAACTTCTAACTGACAAACAGATGTCACTTCTGTCTAGTTTATTTATTGGTTCCCTTTCGAGTGCGGTAACTCTACATTGCGTAGCTAGACTGCGGGAACTGCTCCCTTCTCCACTTTTGTTGAAATCTTATGGGCTAACGTCAGCTTGGAACAGCTGGCCAATTGTCGCGAAGTAAGCAAATACTGACAGGCTCAGTGGCAGTATAAAATACTTGGGTGCGACAATTGCGTCAGAATCCTGTTAACCTTTGCAGGATTTGTGCAACACACCTACGAGTACTGCGCCGCCTGCCTGGGCCTGGCCTATGCCTGGCCCACACCATGGCTCCCTTCTTAGACTCCAAGTGCGTGCACTGCGTCGACCTGCCAGTGCGCACTCGAGAGGGTTTTGGCTATGACGGGGTCAAAGCTCAATGCCTCAAGAGCTGCTGGTGGGCCCTCCCCACCCAGAAACAACAGGGACGACGAAACCTGGGGCCATAGTCCTCTGCCGTCGCCATGCACCGGTCCTTTTACCATGTAGTCCAAGCTTTGCAAGTTCACGGCTCATCTGGCTGAAAAAATTAAGTCTCTAATCACTCCCTCCAGCCTCCATGGTGACACCGTGGCGTCAGTTACTAAGGATTTCTCTGAGGCCCAAAAGCGCGAAGGCTATGAGTCACGAATATTGCCCCGTCGCTCGTTCCAGCCCTCATCGAGGTCTCTCTCTTCGTCTGCACCTCGTCCTGTCTAAGATTGGCTGAGCAGCCCGCTGCGAGCCGAATGTTTGCCGTAGGCAGTGGGCGAGACCGGGAATGTAGCATCACAGACCACGTCTGACCACAAAAAAAAACGTCTCTGCTCCATGCACTTGCTTCAGCTTAGCGCATTGGAGACTTACACGTGTTCTCATGGACGGTGATATTATCTATTTCGGACCCGGCGACTGCAGTGTTACTCTCCGACCGGGACGGCTAAGTCTCTCTCTAACGTTAAATGCTTAAAGCACAGGATGTTACTCTGCCTGCTTATCTGCTGAGCTGTCATCTTCATATGACGCTTACGCTCAGAGAGCTGTTTGCCCTGTAACAGGGCTTTGCGGATGTATGTGAATCACGCGGCCCCCTTCCTTCAGCAGGGCTAGCCTTTTGTGTGCTTTGGTTGCTGTACTAAGAGAAAGATTTCAACTGTCTCAAAACAGAAACTTTCTCACTGGATTTTGGATGCTGTCGCGCTGGCTTACGCGTGCCAGGGGAAGGTTGTCCCCCCTAACATATGAGCTCATTCGATGAGGGCTGTTGCCTCTTCGTGGGCCTGGTGTAGAGGTATGTCTTCCAGGATTTATGTTTTGCTGCTGGCTGGTCTTCTCAGAACACCTTCGCCAGATTTTACAAGCTGGATGTACCGTCTGTGGTGTCTAAAGTGCTTTCTGTGAGTTAAGATCCTTAGTCATGTATTGTGAACTGTTCTAGTTATACGCAGTGGTTACCGCTAAACTGTTAACTCTGTGTATATTTTATACTGTTGTTTTGTTTGTTATTATTGTCTATTGCAATTAATGTTGTTTGTTCATTGTAAAGCGACCTTGAGCCCTGGAAAGGCGCTATATAAATAAAACGTATTATTATTATTATTATTATTATTATTATTATTATTATTATTATTATTATTATATGGCTACTAGTGTTTAATACAGCGGTTACCGCTAACACCGTTGACAATGTGTTTACTTTCATGCTTAAGTGCTTACTGTGTTGTCTCTGCCCTGGATCAGTGCAGCCTTCGCTTTCATTGCGTTTGTATATGCAAATTTCGATAGGGTCGGGGATGATGTCTCATTGTTCTAGTTCCGCCTATCAGATGCGAGCACTCCCAGCGGTGCGGCTATTGTCTGTCTCTTCCGTGGCTGGTGTAGCTTGGTCCAGTTTTCCCCGGGCTTATCTTCACTACTATTACGGCGGGATTTAATATAGTTCCCGCAGCGTAGCTACGCAATGTAGAGTTGCGGCTCTCGAAAGGGTACATCTCCAGTTACTATCAGGATTATTGCATACAGAAAGGCCTTAAAACTGCTAGATCTGCTTATTTTTAGACTCTAATAGAAAAAAGAAAAAAAACCTAAAAGGTATTTATTTGATACAGTGGCTACAACTCCAGACATTTCGAAACAGCACAGCAGTAATGACTTTATAAACTTTTTTACTTGCAATAGTGATAATATTAGAGAAAATTACATCCATGCAACCGTCTACAACAGTATCGCATCAAACAGTCCATTGTAGTGTCCCTGTGGAAAAATTACATTTATTCATTGCTATAGGAGAAGAAGAATTTTCTAAACTCATTAAATCATCTAAATCAACACCATGTATGTTAAACCCCACCAACTGAAGAAGATGCTTCCAGAGGTCATAGATCATCTTCTTAATATCATTAATTAATTTTTGTCTTAAGGATACGTACCGAAAACTTTTAAGCTGGCTATTATTAAACCTCTTATTAAAAAAATGCAACTTCATCCTACAGAAATAGTCAATTACAGGACTATCTTGAATCTAATTTTTCTGTCAAAGATACTAGAACTTTTCAGTAACCTCACAACTGTGTTCCTTTAAAAAAAAAGATATGGTATCTGCGAGGGTTTCCAGTCAGGATTTAGACCGTATCATAGTACTGAGACTGCTCTCATTAGAGTTACAAATGATTTGCTCTTATCATCCAATCATGGTTCTATCTCTCCATTAGTGTTACTGGATCTTAGTGCTGCATTTGATACTATCGACCACAGCATTCTTTTGAATAGACTCGAAATTGATGTTGGCATTAGTGGAATTGCATTGGCATGGTTCAAATCATAATTATCTGACCATTATTAGTTTGTAGTAGTAAATGAAGAGATGTCATATCGATGACAAGTTCAGTATGGATTACCGCAAGGCTCAATACTAGGACCGTTGCATTTCACGATGTACATGCTTGGGAGATATCATAAGGAAGCATGTTGTTAGTTTTCATTGTTACACTGATGATTCTCAGCTGTATATTTCTCTGTGCCCCAAGGAAAATAAAAAAATCACATATATATCACATATAGCTGATATAAAAAATTGGATGACCAGTACTATTTACTATTTACCTACTATTTAATTCTGAAAAAAAGAGAGATTCTAATTATTGGACCAAAAACCTCTGCAAGTAATTACCTAGAATACTGTCTAACAATTTGTGGCTGCTCTTCAAGTCTTCAAGTCAAACTACAGATGGTACAAATGCAGTAGCTACAGTTCTTACTAGAACCAGGAAGTATGACCATATTATCCCAGTTCTGTCAACACTGCATTGGCTCCATATTAAACATCGTGCACATTTTAAAATCTTGCTAATTACTTACAAAGCACAAAATTATTTAGCTCCTCAGTGCTTGGGTGAGCTCTTAACGGATCATAGTCCTTCACATCTATTGTAATCTCAAAATTATGGCCAGTTGATAATACCTAGAATATCAAAATCAATCACAGGTGGTAAATCCTTTTCCTATTTAGCACCCAATCTCTGGAACAGTCTTCCAAGAATTGTTCGAGAAGCAGACACACTCTGTCAGTTTAAATCTGGACTAAACACCTGGCATACACATAACACATCTATAATTCAAATCAGTTAAATGATTGTTAGGCTGCATAAATTAGGTTAGTCGGAACCGAAACACTTCCTACAACACCCAATGTACTTGTTACATCATAAGAAGAATGGCATCCACGCTAATATTAGTCTTTGTGTTTATCCCGAGGTTATCATAGTCTGCCGGATTCGGCCCAGATCCAGATAGGATGGAGGACCTGCGCCTAGACACAACCACAACGCAACCCTGAAGTGCCAGCAAAGATTGCGTCAACTGGACTCTCCCCTTCGAAGGCCTCATCGACATGACAGCCAGTGGCACAGATCCTCAACAAACCCGTCTCAATACCGGCGTGATTAACCCGATCTTCAACCAGATGGAACTGGATTAAATATTTGTAATTTTCCGATCCCAATCTGGCTTCTGACCTGTAATGCTGCTTTAACTATAATCATCCTCTCTTTGTTTGTTGGCCAGAGGAGAACTGACCCCCCGACTGAACCTGGTTTTTCCCAAGGTTTTTTTTTATCCATTCTGCCACCTGATGGAGTTTGAGTTCCTTGCCACACAAGTTTTATTCCTATAGACTGATCACTTTCCAATAGCATGTGGTAAAATTTAAAAAGAACATACAATTCTGACATTCACACCTGTGATACTTTAACTGATGTAAAGCTTTCCCTGCAATAATTATGAAAGTGCTAAAATGTGTGTACTGCTAGATTATCTTAAAAACAATTATATCATCCCAAATTGTGTTGCATTGAGTCCATTTTATCCAGCTGCTCAAAACTGTGTGTCTAGATGTATGACATTGACAACATACAAACACCACAATCAAATTATTGGCCTTTTTACAATCAAAAGACCAAGACATGGTCAAACATCAATCTAAGAAAACTATAGCTTTGGATGCCCACAGAAGGACTTATTATAGTGCACATGTGAAGAGGCAAATGGAGAGTTGCAGGTAGAGGGTGCGTGTCTAAAGAGGCGGTGTGACAGAAACATTGACAGCTGGCACTTTTGGTCATGAATGGTGGGTAATGTTTATTTTAAAGTAAGAGAACCTTTCTCCTGCGCTACAAGACAAGGTGACATTGAAGCAGCAGAACAGATGATTCTTCCCTTCTGTAGATTAAGCCTGACCCCGCATTCTCAACTTTAACCTCATAAATTGAACCTGGCTACTCATTAGTAGCAGTAACATCTGCACCAGGTAAGATGACACCATCATAATGACAGATACGCACACAAATGAAAGAAATAATATGCTGCCATCGTGGAATGGGGGATCATAGTAGTTCTTCAAAGCAAATAGTCCAGCATCTCAGACAACATTACAGCTCAAATGAAGAGGCTATCAATCATCAAAACTCACTCCATTATTAGAATAGCAGGGGATCTTAGTAACTTTTAGCACATAGAGAAAGTGCTTTTGGTCACTTCCAAGTCCAAGTGTGAACAATGAACAAAAAAAAAGTTTATATTCTTTCTAGCACAGCTTCCAAGTGCCGTGGTTCTGGTGCTTACATTAATTGTGGGAGAAACATGTCGGTAGAAGGGTCATGTTATGTCATCTAAACGCAATAAGCGCTCAGTGACTAAATCTGTTTTCAGGCTTTTGTCAAGTGACAAATTATGAAAATTTATGAATTTGAACAAAAACCATTATCATAGCCAGGATTGTGAATGTGTCACACCATACTGGTAATTGTGGGTTCCCCAAAGATCCTTTCAGTGAACAGTTCTGAAAAGAAAACTTTTTAGTGTGAAGAACATTTTAATAATCTAAAGAAACCATTTTCCACTAAAAAGGACCTTTTGTGTAATGCAAAGTTTCCATTAATGTTAAAGGTTCTTCATGGAACCATATGCCAATAGAGAACCTTTATCAATAGTTAATTGTCAGTTAACTCATTTCAAACATTGAACATATCTCTACAAGCTACAATGACTCATCTCTGCCCCTTTGGTGTAATGCTCATAAAGCCTCTGTATGTGAACAGTTTTCACTAATGGAATGTTTCCTCTCACTTTTGCTTACAGCCAGTTTTAAACCAAAGTATATGATTTTGGACAAATTACCACTTACGTTAAAGGCACTAAAAGAGTAATAGACGTTGTTCCAACTCCAGTCTCATTAGAAAAATGTCACTGTACCTACTTTTATCCTGCACCACCCAGTATCTAGTTATTGCTTAATTTTAGAGGGTTCCAGTACAGGCGTAGCAATCTTTGGATTAGTATTAAAAGCATAGTTGTACTATCTACCATCCATCTATCCATCATCCAAACCACTTTATCCTTATTAGGGCCACAGTGGGCTGAAGCCATTTTCCCTGCCAGACCAGTTTTTTTACCAGTGAGCAAAAAAAAATATTTTTTTAAATGACCCACTTGATATTTGATTTTCTTCCATGTATAAATTAGTCTAAAGGATAAGATTTGTGTAAAATGGACATCAGGACTGAAGCAACTTAAAATGCATCATATTTTGACCATAAATGAACTAGAGCTTAAACATATACAGAATGTGAACTAGTCTTGAAGACTTTGAAAGGAGCACACATTCTGTAACAATGAGAAATGCTAGAAGAATGTTGAAAAAAGGTTGTTTGAATGATAATACATCTTCCAGTGAGTGAATGTGTATGTGTGCATATGTCTGTGGGTGTTTGTGAGTGTTTATGTGAACTTGTAGGTTGATTTGATAAATATATGATTGTGTGCATTGTAGCATTAAGGCATCAGGGAGAGTGTGTGTGTGTGTGTGTGTGTGTGTGTGTGTGTGTGTGTGTGTGTGTGTGTGTGTGTGTGTGTGTGTGTGTGTGTGTGTGTGTGTGTGTGTGTGTGTGTGTGTGTGTGTGTGTGTGTGTGTGGGGCCTGGTAAACCCTACATTATGGGGACAAAATGTCCCCATAAGGATGGCAATATCTGAAATCCTTGTTCGTGTGGGGACATTTTTTGTCCCCCATGAGGAAAACAGCTTATAAATAATACTAAGTGTTGTTTTTTGAAAATGTAAAAATGCAGAAAGTTTTCTGTGATGGGTAGGTTTAGGGGTAGGGTTAGTGAAAGGGAATAGAAAACGTCTCAGGTTACTATTGTAACCATAGTTCCCTGAGAACAGGGAACGAGACGATGCGTCCATCGACGCCATGGGAACGCCCCCAGCGTGACTGCGTCTGAAGCATCTATGTCAACTAGTCCAATGGAAAGAATGAGGTGACGTGAACGGGCGGGTGAACGGGCGGGTGACGTCATGACCAGGATATGATAAAAGCACATCCGGTGCAAACCGGCATTAGCTTCGAAAATTGCCGAAGCAAGCCGATCACAGGGATGCAGGAAGTATGGCAGGGTGACGCATCGTCTCTTCCCTGTTCTCAGGGAACTATGGTTACAATAGTAACCTGAGACGTTCCCTTACGAAGGGAACTCAACGATGCGTCCATCGACGCCATGGGAACGAGAATACCCAAAGCGCCAGAATTCCAAGTACCTGAGTGTCAGTCTGTTGTAACTAAGCACTAAGCACCTGAGAACCTGGGGCAGCATCCAGGTCCAAGCTGTAAAACCTCATGAATGTGAGCGGTGAGGACCAGCCCGCCGCATCACAAACGTCTTGGAGAGAACTCCAGATAATACGCTTAGAAGCCATACTCCTAGTGGAATGAGCCCTGACCACCAAATGGTTGGCCAGAAGACTCACAAGCAAGAAGAATAGTCTCGACTATCTATATGCTCAATAGGTTGGATTTTCTCGACAGAGAAGTCCGATGAACATAAGTGTCCAGTGCTCGCACTGGCACAAGAGGTTCAGCTTTTCCTGGTCCGAAAAATGGGGTAGGACAGAAACCTGCAGCACAATAGGCCTCGGAATAATGGTAGGCACCTTTGGAACATATCCATGTTTCGGGTAAGATTGCCTTGGCCATCCCGGTGCACTCAAGGCAGGTGGGGACCGAAAGGGCCTGAAGGTCTGACTCTTATAGGGACGAAATAGCTAGCAGAAAATAGTCTTAAAAGAAAGGAACTTCTCTGAGACCAAATCTAAGGGCTCGAAGGGAGCCCCAGATAGGCCTTCTAGAACTATTGCAAGGTCCCAAGCCAGCACCTTAGTGCAAGTTGCATGCCTCAGCCTCAAAGTGCCACGAAGGAAACGAGTGATCAGGGGGTCTCGACCCAAAAATGTACTACCCACCAGGGCATGGAAAGCCGCAATGGCCGCCACATATTATACCTTAAGCGTGGAAGGACATAGACCTGATACAAAGCGTTCTTGCAGAAACTCGAATACTGTGTTTACTGAACAGTTAACCGGATCCCACTGACGCTGGTAACACCAAGAAGTGAAAAACTCTCGAAATAGTGAATATAGTTTCCTCGTAGCGGGAGCTCTGGAGCTTAGAATGGTCTAAACAACCTCGGTTGAGAGACCACTCTCTATGAGTTGGGCCCCCTCAGAGGCCAAACCCACAGTTCCCAAATCCCCTGCCGGGGGTGCAATATTGCATCCCCTGCCTGAGACAGAAGGTCTCTCCTGATCGGGACCTCCAAGGGAGGTCCGTCGAGGAGAAAAATTAGGTCCGCAAACCAAATTCAGCTCGGCCAGGGTGGTGCTACTAAATAGGCTTATTCCATCCTGGCGGATTCACTCCAGAACTCCTGGGAGCAGAGCAACGGAGGGAAATGCGTACAGACGTAGCCTCGGCCACGTCTGCACCATAGCATCCAGCCCCGAGGGGACTGGTTGAGTGAGGGATAACCAGAGTGGACAGTGCGTCGTATGCTGAGACGAGAACAAATCCACTTCTGCCTGGCCGTAAAACTCCCATATTTGCTCCACCGCCTCGGGGTGGAGTCCCCTGGCCTCAGCCCCTGCCTCGACAGGGTGTCTGCTCCAATATTCTGGCCCCCCCTGGAATATACACTGCCCTCAGACAGCGTAATTTCTTGAGGGACCAAAATAAGAGGCCACCAACGTGTTGTCTGTGGGTCAAGAACCAGAGTTTCCTCCATATAACCAAGGCGCGGGGATACTGCCGCGTGATCTTGATCGTAAGGAGTGGGTTTCCCCTCAGGGAGAACCCTCTGGTCCTGAGCCACCTCTGTAAAGGTCTCACGTACAGCAGGTCAAAGGGTATCACATTGGACGCTGCTGCCCTGAGGCCTAACAGTCACTGTTCCAGAACAACACATGATGGCCCCTCAGGTCTGGGAGGAGATGTCTCAACGCATTGAAGACGACCATCATCTCTAGGCAATTCATGTGCCAAGAGAGATGATGACTCCTCCACAAGCCCTGAGCTGAGCGGCCTTCCAATACCGCTCCCCAGCCAGTGAGGGAAGCATCTGTCGAGATCACAACTCGATGGCAAAGAGCTCCCAACACCGGACCATGGGTTAAGAACCAGTGTTTCCTCCATATAACCAAGGTGCGGAGACACCGCCGCGTGATCTTGATCATACGAAGTGGGTTTCCCCTCGGGGAGAACCCTCTGGTCCTGAGCCACCACTGTAAAGGTCTCATGTACAGCAGGCCAAAAGTTATCCCGTTGGACGCTGCTGTCACAAGATCCAACAGTCTCTCTAACTGTTTTACAGTGCGTGACTGGCCTAGCCTCAGCTCTTTTGTGGCTGTTAGGATAGCAGCTACACGAACGGGCGACAGAGTGGCCCGCATCGTCACTGAATCCCATACCACACCAAGGAAAGTGGTTCTCTGTACTGGAGAAAGCACACTCTTCTTGGCATTGAGCCTCAACCCCAACATCTGCATAGGAGCGAGAACGACACCTCGGTGCCGAACCGCTAACTGTTCTGATTCCGCTAGAATCAGCCAGTCATCTATGCAATTCAGAATGCATATGCACTGCAGCCTGGCGGGGCCAGAGCTGCGTCTACACGCTTCGTGAATGTGCGGGGTGATAGAGCTAGACCGAAAGGAAGTGCCTGATACTGGTGTTCTTTGCCCCAAAGAAACCCTCAGGAACCTCCTGTGCTGAGGGAGGATGGAGATATGGAAGTATGCGTCTTTTAGATCTATCGTGACAAACCAGTCCTCGGATCTGATTTGAGTCACGATCTGTTTGAGTGTCAGCATTTTGGACTTGAGTTCCAGCACCAAACACTCCAACAGACGAAGATCTAGTAAGTGACGCAGCTCTCCATCCTTTTTTGGAACAATGAGATAACGACTGTAAAGACCCTACGCAATGTCGGGTGAGTACACCTGCTCTATAGCTTTCTTTGCTAACAGGGCCTTTACCTCTTGCTCCATTACCAGAGCCTGCTCGGAATGCACTAACGTGAGCAACACCCCGTTGTAGCCTGGAGGACGAGAACCAAATCTGCCTCTTACTACTAACTGCAGGACCCATAGAGATATATTTGGCAGTAGCTTCCGCGCTGCCAGAAAATCTACCAAGGGAACCAGCCCCTCGAGGCTGGCCTCTGGTGTAATAAAGACAGCCAGTTCGGGGACCTGAAGCATACTGGCAGGAACCACCCGAACTGACTGTTTTCGAACCCCCCTCAGAGGGCGCATTCCGACGCAATGTCGAGTTGACGCTGCGCCAGAAGCTCGCTGGAGACCGCTGCGCCCCGAAGCACCAAGGGTGGCGGGGTTGGCAGAACGGTCCCCTGAGGGCACCGAGATGGAAAGGGCACCGTATAATGAGGTGTACACCATTCCACCCCGGTTGGGGCTGCCCTCACCGGTCTGACGCCGGTGGCGCCAGACCTTTTCTTTTGAGCCGCAGCCTTCTCAGCGTGAAGAACGGTCCTCGGATCCGGCTTCTGCTTTGAAGGCTTTGGCTGCTGTGTTGTGTATGAGAAACTAGACGGCTGGAGCTGCTCACGCCCAGCAGCCCCAGGGGGTTGGACATAGCGAGGGAGAGATTATCTTGTATCTTTCTCTATGATTCCCATCAAATTGAGCCAGAGGTGTCTCTCAGTGACCACAAGGGCTGCCATCCCTGAGAGATAAATCTGTGGCCCGACGGAGTTCTCAAACCCCATCGGGCCAAACTCCCTCACTTCTGTCCAAATACCGCAGCAGGTCAGCCTGATATGCTTGTAGCACTGCTATGGTGTGCAAGCAGGTCCCATGCTAGACCCACTGCCATATATGCTTTTCCCACTAGATTAAAAAATAGTTTTCTTTAATGGTTTAGTGAGAGAAGCCGACGCCTTCAGGTACGATACTGAACCGGGAGACAGATAGCTCGCAAGCGTCTGTTCTACCCGGGGTATTGCCCCATAGCCATACCCTCTTAACCCCCAAATATCTGAATATACATGAATGTGGGGGCTAAAAGACAAGAGGAGTAAGGCTTTTTCCATGATCTAGACAGCTCGCTGTGCAGATCGGGAAAAATGGAAGGCCCCGTGATGGAGGTGGAAAAATAGAGGGAAGGAAACTCGTTTAATTTATTTTATTTTTAGGACGAGTGCCCCCTTATTTCTGCTGGCCATAAATATTTAATTTATCTACAGCCTTAGTAAACACTTCCACCAGCTTATTATTTTATATATATTTTTTATATATATTCACTTTATTTTATATATAATATATAAACTATCATATACATATATATAGGCTATATATATTTCTCATACGCTGGGGAAAGAGATGGCAAATTCACTTCCCCCATGATTGTGTCACTTTCAATGCCCAGCACATCTACCTCCTCGGAGGTAGAGCACTGAAGCATTGATTTCTCTCTCTCCCCGGGCGGAAGAGACCGCAGCGCGGGCTTCCGAGACCGGCGAGAGAGCACTGGATCCCTCGTGGAAAGGGAGGAGATAAGATCCGCGGACCCGTCTCCAACCCCGTAAAGAGATCCTATTCGCGATCCACAGGAATGCATTCCCGCGCTGCCTCGGCAGACGCGGGACCTGTCACCCTGAGAATTGCGAGCCCGGCCACTTTCCTCGAAAAGTGACAGGCGGGAGCGGAGCATGCGAAGCGAAAGCTTCTCACAATGTTGGCAATCAGCCCCCTCGGAGGCTGATACCGCATGCTCTACTCCCAAACACATCACACAAAGCTCGTGTGTGTCCCTACTCGTTAAATAGCGCGAGCAGGGAGAACACAGAGTTGTGCAATTGTTTAGTTTCCATAAATATATATATCAGACAGACAACAGTAAATATAACAGACAGTTTGACACAGATCGCTTGCTGAGGCAACAGAAGCTGATGCCGGTTTGCACCGGATGTGCTTTTATCATATCCTGGTCATGACGTCACCCGCCCGTGACGCTCATTCTTTCCATTGGACTAGTTGACATAGATGCTTCAGACGCAGTCACGCTGGGGGCGTTCCCATGGCGTCGATGGACGCATCGTTGAGTTCCCTTCGTAAGGGAACTGGAAAACTCTACGTTGTGGGGATAATTTTGACTTTTTTTTTTTGTTTGTCTCCATAAGGAAAATGGCTTATAAATCATATGAAATTATGTTTCTGAAAATGTAAAAATGCAGAAAGTTTTCTGTGTGGGTTGTGTTTAGAGGTAGGGTAAGGGTTAGGGAACATACCATAGTAAAAGCCTTCTGAAGTGAAGTGATGCTTTTGTGTAAGGAAAATATTAATATTTAAAATTCTAGCTTCCGGCCAAATGGCCATACACAGTCTACTTACCAAAAGCGCAACTTACGCAAGTAATGCGATGCACTGCTGATATTTACGCTACGCCATGACGCACTATGCTACTTCTGACGTCACAAGTTTCGTAAGTTGACTACATATGGCCATTTGGCCAGAAGCTAGAATTTTACTTTGTAAAGTGTAAAATAGGAATATGTTCCTTACACAAACGTTTTTTTTTTTAGGGATTGTGATTCCTGAATCTCAGAGTAATCAATCAGAGTAAGGGTGAGTCTCAATCCCAAGGTCCTGAACTTGTAAATCAGTACATCGTGTACACAAATCCGGGCACTGGTAAGCAACCATTACACATTGAGACATACAACATCAATGCACAACGTTGTAGAACATTACGGCTGGTATTAATCATCATCAGGCAGGAACTATATATTTTTGATAATATTTTGTTATGCAGTTTAAACACATTGTTCTGTTACATATTCTTACAACACTTCAGCCAAATATTAATTTTAATGTTAGATGTGTTCACTACTGGTGTGTGTGTTTATGCTGACATACAATAAAATAAAATAAAAGGTTTGTCTTTGCAAATCTTCTATCGAGTTTCATTATATCTATTGAGTTGGCTCACATGTTTTGTTTCGCGCTTCAGAAATGTGATGTAATTCCAGTAAGGGAGTATGGTGAGCATTGATGCTTGCTTGTTTTTGTGGTGCATTTTTGTGGGAGTGAATGTTCCCAGAGACTCCAAGAGGGCCGGGTACTCTGCACTGCCGTTCGGCCCGTAGGCCAGTGAGAGACCTTTCCCCGACCCGAAGGCGCAAGGAAGCGACCCTTTCATTCACCGGGGTCAACTCCAACACATGGCGGCTAAGTTGGGGGGCTATAAGCAAACCAACACCAGCCCGCCGCCTCTCACCATGGTCAACTCCAACATCTATCTCTAGTCGGTATCTATCTACCTCCCGCACAAGCCAGTTTCTGTGTCCAGAGATCAGGCCAATCGGGGCCCTCACTTTCAACTGCCGCCCACAGTGGCGGTTCTACATTGAATTACACCCTGGGCGAGACCACCTTCGAGCGTTCTCATGTTTGTTGACTTTAAACCTAATTATTGTTGTATAAGCATAACAAGCATCATAGCAAAAAGGCTAAGAAACGTAAGAGACGAGTTACCCACAATTAATATTTAGCCCTTCATTCATGACAACATGGATACCGTAATCATACCACAGAGAGAACATAGTTGCATACCTTTATCTTTTGCTCGTTTCTCTTCTTCTTTTCTTTTTTTTTCTAAATTGTGCACCTGATGGCTTTGACCTTTTCCTGTCCATCTCTGTTTATTTGGCACCCGACAATCAACAAATTTCCCATCCCCCGCCCCCCAAACACTGTCACTCACGCCACGAGTCACGACCAGAAGTCAAGACTAAACCAATTCACCTTGGTGAGGTGACCCACATAGTCGTTTTGTATAACTTATTTTATTAGCCATTTCACACAATTCAGAAAAACAAAAATTTGCAGGAACTATAGGCCTGTATTTATAATATTATGAATGAAATGTGCGTAATTTTGGAAGAAAGTCGAGGTGGTGTGACTGGCTTTAAACCACTAATTCCATTAGAGTATTGCTGATACAGTGCTCCTGCTACGTGCTGTGTGAAAGATCTAATCTGTTAATATGGGCGCAGAAAACAATATGCGCTGCTAACGCGTGCAGTGTGAAACCGGCGTCACACACGGCACCTACTCAGCAAGCAGGGGCTCCAATTTGGCAATTCCCCACACAGTGAAATGATAGATAATAGAAAACCGCTTCGCGGCACAGAGGAATTTTTTCCTCTGTGAAACTGCTCGTGCCGCCCCCCATGTGACATGAAAAAATGCCGCCCCGGGCAACTGCTTACCAGCTACCATGCGCTCGGGCCTGGCTCCAGGGTGGGGTTCCGGCTGCGCCATGCCGGGCGACGTCTCGACCCTTGATTTCTCTTTCTTCATAAGGGGTTTTGAACCTCTCTTAGTTTGGCCAGTCACCTAGGACCTGTTTGCCTTGGGACCAGGATATAGCTCCGGACAACATAGCTCCTAGGATAATTTGAGTACTCAAACCCCTCCACCACGATAAGGTGACAGTTCAAGGAGGGGCAATATATAATACAATAATCATCATCAATATACAATCAATAAGCAATATTATTAATGAAATTTATAATTGATTAAGAAAAAAAATCTCAATTTGCCACATTTACAAATTTACAATCATGTTACCATTTTAAGTGTATCATTGGTTAAAGTGATGAAATTCTAAAACTAGTTAAATTGGCACCAAAGTGATGTTTAACATTTGTTACAAAAGCCTGTTATAAAGTGATGTTTCTATAAGAGTGCTATAAGAGTGTGTTGTGGCTCAACATGTGACAACAGAGCACTATATATAGAACACTTTGACCATCGAACATAGTTCAAAAGAATTTGCATAACCTTAATAGGTTAGTTCACCCAACAATTCAAATTCTTTCATCATTTACTCACCATCATGTCATTCCAAACTTGTATGACTTTCTTTATAAGATATTTTGGTGCAATGGAAGTCAATGAGGTCTAAAGTTCTTTAAAAATATCTTCTTTTGTTCTACAAGTTTGAGACAATGAGGATGAGTAAATAATGACAGAATTTAGATTTTGGGTGAACTATCACTTCAAGCAGATTTCAATATATGAGACCAGAACAAATGCCAGTTTGATCAGAAAGATATATTGGATCGAGAGCTTCTAGTTCAGTTTCAATATGAGAAGTTGCAATACTCCACTGATCTTAGGAAAATATATATTTTAAAATAGCTTAGAACCGAATTAAAATGAGTAAACAATGAATTAACAATGAGTTAGCCCTGCAATCGCTCCATATATAATGAAGCAGGCATGATTCAGATTCCTGCCCCTGCTCTTGCTCATTTAAAAAATATTCACATCAGCTCATGGAAAATATTCAATAAACCAGAGACTACCATACATGGGCGATAAAACAGTCAATAAACTCTGATGTTTCCAAGTTAAAACTCTAGCAGATGCCGAATCCAGAGCGAGAGGTCAACCGAGGGCTCGTCCTGCGAGAGTGATTTATGAAGGTGAGAACACTGGTCAGGTTAAACATCATGTCAGTCACTTATTCAAGGTGTTTCTCTGATGAACAGCTGCTTAATGATACAGAACACGGTCACCACACATTAGCAGCTAGTCAATGGTGTAATTAACTCACATTCTCAACATGTTCCACTCAAGTAAAGATGCCATTTGACAAAGGGGAACTTAAGAGAAAGCCATTCGGAAGCTTCGCTAATGATTTCAATATTATCAGTCTAAACTATGTTAAGTTCTAACACAGGAAATTGTCATATTCTATTACTTTTTTGCTAGTTTAGATGTCCCCATGTATGATTGGCATTTTGAAGCTAACACATGGCTTTTACTTACAGTGGATTTTTTTTTCAAGTGTAATGTCACAGAAATGGTGTTTAGGTGCAGTTCATCCATCTAAAACCATTTAAAATACACACCCAAAAAACATTGAAATGGTGGTCCCTGCAAATACTATGACAAGTAAGGTCATAGTAGTAATAATTTCTTTGAAAAACCTGTGGTTGCATTTGAATGACAATAAATCAAATATCAGATGTAATGTAATGTTCCTAATGATAATAATAGTATCAAAATTATAATATTTTTCTGTGAAAGTAATGATGATAAAGCTGATCTGTTGGGCTCCACAAGCATAACAAATAAGAATCATGGATCAATGACATAATAACATATTGAATCATCCTATATGATTGTCAGTTGCTTCAACATGTTTCACATATGGTACAACAGGACATCATTGGAAATGAGAGATAAACGATTATGATCTGGCAGCAACTCAAGGTCAGTGTCGCCAATTCCAAAACATAATGACATATAACATTCTTTTCAATCTGGTCTGTCAGTGTGCATAAAATAATATTGTATCTAAATGATTTATAAGCCAAAGTGACTTACCATTGGGAAAACTGAAAGAAATTATCCAGTGACGAAAAGCTGAGAGAAATTAACCCAATGACGGAATTGTGGGTAGGGTTTAAACCATTAAGGCTTGCATAAATGCATTAATCTGAACATGATGCTCTTTTCTCTTCTTTATTTTTCTGTAGATTATCAATCTAAGGGTATATTATTTAGTTTAATCATTTTTGAATATTGCAAATGGAAGTTGGCCTAGAAGACAAGTGAAAATCCAGATGTGAAAATCCAGATGGATGGATCGATGGACGGACGGACGGACGGACGGAATATGAAACCATAGTGATCGATGTGAGTTTGACTATACTGTACCTTTGATTTATTTTGATGTCATTCCTACCCTCTCACCTAATTCCCTGTCTGCTCTCTACACTTCTTTATTTTTTAAAAAGTGACACAAAAATTGTACTGCAGTGATCGTATGCCTAATCTGCCAGTTCAGTTACTTTTACAAACCATGTTTGTGCTTTTCAAGAAAACACAGTTGGAACAATAATGGTTGCCTGCATGTGTGTGCACACACATTCCAGTAAATCAATGAGAAAACTCTTTCTGTGGTTTACTTCAATTGAATAGGAAGTGCTGACTCACTGTCTGACAAAGTAGTCTGCAGAATCTCATGTAGGCATCAAATTAAACTTCCTCCATAAATTTGAGTTCCTTTCTGAGAAAAAAAAAGAAAAGAAAAAAGAAACAGCCCAGAATACACACATGTTTGATATTTACATTGGATAAACTATTCCCTCATGGCCTGTGATGAACTTCTAAAAATTAGCCAGTCAAACGCAAATAGAATGAGTGCGGCAGAGGATAGAGGTCTGACATGTCTCCAGAATATCAGATAAAGCACTATCACATCCAGACCAATGTAGACGTATGTCCTTTAGAAGAGTCCAGGAAGGATATGCTAGAGGGATTCTTGAAACCAGGTCATTCACTAGGACAGTTAAGTTATGTAGTAGACAGCATCACTAATTTAGCGAAACTCTCTCATTCCCATTCATCCAGAATTTCAACTAATTCAGCATCACTATTTAGACTTCTAATTTTCACCAAGTGGACAAAAATGAGGATCAACCATCTTGCAAATTCGCTATGACCTAGCAACCTCATAACAATATGCTAAAAACCACAAACCATTTTTTCTAATTGAAGTACCACTCACATTGTTTTCAGAAAATGTTTAAACTGCACTTAATACGGTTCCATTTCCAAAACATTATCCATATATTAACTCGAGGCTGACTATTTGACCATTTGCAAAAGTGACACTAGAAAGCCAAATATGTCATTTTTGTATGCAAAGTATCATTATTTCATATAACTATTTAATGTAAAATGTACACAACATTACATACAGTACATATTACAGGTTTACTTTATTTTGATCAAATAAATGCAGCCTTGGTGCATGAGCAAAAGAGACTTTTTTCCAAAATATACAAAAACATACTCCAAACTTTTGAATGGTAATTATTTTTTCTGAAAGGGATGTTTTCGTCTAGAATTACAGCAGAAAGGTTTGTCGGTAGTAAAATAATTGACTGCAGTTCCTGTTCAAACTCACCAGTGAAGCTGAAGGTGGCAATAACAAATCTGTGAC
Source organism: Siphateles boraxobius (assembly GCF_051911475.1). Taxonomy (NCBI): domain Eukaryota; kingdom Metazoa; phylum Chordata; class Actinopteri; order Cypriniformes; family Leuciscidae; genus Siphateles; species Siphateles boraxobius. The sequence continues at coordinate 11,202,936 of NW_027508766.1, read as the reverse complement.
GTTCTGAATCTTATCGTGAGAATGCAGAGCATGTGTCTGATAACCTCTGCTTCCTCATATACAGTGGAGACTCTGCTGTGTTGACAGGCAATACACATCACAGGACAGATGAGGAGCCACTCTCCTGTCTGCAGCTACACCTGTCAGACGAGCCATTTGAGCCCTTCCGCTCTGGCACATTCCAGCATGAAGGCACAACCAATGACCTTAATGGTAATACAGTTTATCAGGTCTTATGTAGACACATTCCTCATATAGTAGAGATGTCACTTGAGCTCTCATGAAAAAGAACGAATATGAGCCAGGGACAAGGTAAAGATGACCTGATGGGTATCTGTCAATTTTTCCTCTCATTGTAGTTCAACCACAGATTTACAGGAAAAGCCAGCTGCAGTTTTATAAGCAAAGAGAGATCAAGAACAACTATTCATCTGTTACACCACCACTAAATCCCACCTCACCTCTTCAAAGAGCAAAGCTGTATGAAATCGCATGTGATTCTCTACGGAAAATGGCTCTTATAGAAACAAACATAAGAGTAATAATCTAAACATTCATCACATGGCACAGGGTCCTCATCAAGGCAACTAATGTTTTAACAGGGTCCAGGGACAACATCCTCCTGAAGAATTTTTTTGCCAAAACATCATCAAAGCTTTCAGCTCTGGTGACTTTGGAAGCAATATGTTTAAATTGTCTTTGAGTACTGTTATTAGCATTAATGTAACTATGCTCTACAGATTTTACTAGAGTAGTTTTCTTATCTGCTACTAACTGTAACCTAAACATATATTTTTTTATTAATGTTCAACCCATCACTGACCACCAGATTTTTTACTTCCTAATAAACTTTAATCAAAATGAAATAACTTTCCTTCCCATCTGACTTGGCAGCACAAGCTACTGGATAATGTTAACCAAGAACCAGAAAGATATCCTCGGATGTTTATGTTTCAGTTTGGTATGTAACATCTACTTTTCACGATTCAATCACACCTGATGGATAAAATCAAGTCCCCAGTAAAAACCATTCCCACTGGGCAGCAGATAAACAACAATTAATAAGTAAAGTGAATTAAGCCAAGCAGACATTAGTTGCATTCCTGCAAAGCATTAATTCCTCATTACATTAACCAATTCACTGTTAACTCAGCAAGAGACCAAATAGTGAGGTTATGAACTCTGGCCAGCAGAGGCCTGAGGGCCAAAAAATCATTATCCTTTCAAAAAGCAAGCTGTAGGTATGCATAATTTAATACAAAGGTACTGAGGGAAAATAAAACATGAAAAAGAACAGGTCTACTTCATTTTGTGCCCAGTGTGAAGTCAGTATGAAGTTTATGTTTTCCTCATATACTGTATGAATATCATAACTCTGCTTAAAAATTATATGATCAATAATTAATGACAGCATGTTTTTACATTGCTTTAACTCATCAAAATAAGATAACTTTTTTATAAATGATACAAGATTAAACTCATTTTTAAAGTCATTTTAATGAAATTTAAGTTGAAATGACTTAAACATCCAAGTTAATTGTACTTAAAAATGTAAGGCATCAACTTATATTTACCGTCAATCTCCTGCTTGTTTATAATGTCAAATTTCAACTATTTTAAAACATTCAAATAAATACATTTGAACAATTAATTTTCAGTTCTTTCAAAAGTTGTAAAAACTACACTGTAAAAAAATTAACAAGCTATTTCTACCTGAATTGACCATTAAAATTAATTGAATTGCTGTAACCCAATGTAAGCATGTGTATTCTATAATATACAGATATAATATATAATAAGAACATTTCAACACTGTTTCAATAGTCCACTTTAGACATTCTACTAAAAGTAACTTTGCAAATACATGTCAACTAGTCTTTAGAGTATTAGACTATCTGCTTAACATCTGCATTATTGTGATGTTCTCTCAGACATTTTACTGAAATAACTACATGTAAACGTATTCTACTAACCCTAACCTAACACTTTACTAATTCTCCAAAGAGAGTTATTTGACATGTAGTTGCAAAGTTACTTTAATTTGGTTGTCCACTTCAGACATTCTAAATATAAGTGTAACCAATTAAACCCATATGAAATATATTGATAGGCAAACTAATACAATATTTTTAGATTAAACAAGAGCAAAAATATAGGCCATGGCTCATCTATTTCTGATTTCTGTGCACTAATGTTAAAAGACTTTTAACGCAATCTGCCTAAAGCCAACACAAATTTAGTTAACTGCAAACAATTGTTTCACTGGAGACTAAGCACTCTGCTAGTTTTGTCAGAATTAATTGGTAACTTTATTCGGACTACATCTAAGGATGTTCGTAACTCACTGACCCATCATGTTAACAGATGTAGCTACCGACATAAAATTAACGAGAGCATCTTCTGGGTCACTGGCCCATAGCCTGAAGAGGAAGGCTCTGCATGTTCTCTTTGAAGCCTAAACATTTTCTTCAAAACTGCCCTACTGCAGCAAGGGCTCCATGGTAGAGGTTCTGCTAACAAGCTTTTCCCACACAGCCTGAAAGCCCACTCACACTGATAAACCCTAAGTCAGCCATGGCCGCCAGCTCTGTTTCGAAGAGGAGGAATAGAGCACAGAGACCTTCAAAGCAATCTGCCTAGAAATGGTCAACACAGACGCTCCCAAGTTGATTCAATTACACAGCAAATCTTTTACATTCTCTCCAAGTATTTGAAACTGTTAAAAAACAGTGGCAGACAGTGCTTATAAACAGAGCAAGTGAATGATAACGAATAGAACATCATAGATGATTATCTCTAATGAACACATGGAGGCGTGATGCAAAGATTCCACCCAATCTAAAATTCAAAAAATCAATTATGATTAATCAAAAAATGGATTCATCATCACTATGCTGAAAAGTATTTCTGTAAATGAGAGCTACATCCATGTTTCCATTATATCATGTAAGAGGCTCCAGCCAGCTGGAGCAAGAACTGCTGGGAGCAGGTGGATCAAAGGGATTTATGTCATTGTGGCATTTTCCTCTTCATCTTAACTTCCACAGGAACCATTGCAATAATACAGCTGCTTTACTTCACAAATTCTCAGCCTTGCAGAATCAGGCAGGAAAATATCCATAGCACGGTTGTCTGTTTTCAGGTTGCAAATTTTATTTATGCAAAATAGTTGTATCCACTATAAAAGTAAAATTTATTAAATGTAATAAATTGCTTGCAGATTAGAATGAACAGAAAAATCATTCTGGGAGATCTGAGTGAATTATTCAGTCACATGACTTTTTTCATCAATGAATTTATTATTTGAGCTTGTATGGTTTGTATGCACTTTAGGAAAAAGTTATTTACATCTTGGCGTTTTCATCCTTACAGCATTTTTTAAGCAATATTCCAAAATGGATGATATTACACTTATAGTGTATTAGTGTAGAGTGCTAAAGACGCTTGTACCTTGTCCTCGAAGTTCCTCTGAATTCTATATATCTTGTGTCAGTAGTTTCAGCAAATATCTATTTTATGCAGATGTGATAAGAAAAAGTAGATACCTCAGTGTAGGGGTGTCCAAACCTGCTCCTGGAGGGCCACTGTCCTGTAGGGATTATCCAAAATGCTTCAACACACCTGCCTGAATGTTTGTAGTATGCCTAGTAAGACCTTGATTAGCTGCTTCAGGTGTGTTTAATTGAGGTTAAAGCTAAACTCTGTGGGACAGTGACCCTCCAGGAGCAGGATTGGACACCTCTGCCTTTATGTGCCACAGAAACAGAAACTGGAAACTTGGAGTAGGGAAAATATTTTCTTACCTATGCTGTCTAAATATCTTCCAAGAAAATATTGGCTGATAATCTAATCAAAAGTAATATCTATTATTAAAATAAACTAGACATACTTTTGCCAGTCAACATTTATAAAACATTTATTATAAATCATGCAAAATTCCTTTTTAAAAACGAAGAAAGCTATAATTCTTTCAGAAGAAAGTTGCAGCATAGTTGGTGTATATATTTAAATAGGCCACATTAGTCACATAAACACAAAAGACTCATTGAAGCTTAAGCACAAGGACAGGATCCTGCTTGCACAGCAGTAAATAAATAGTCTTAAGTGGTATGACGTGGTGGGAAGGAAAGCCATAAACTTGGAAACAGGGTGATTAATTTATGCAATAAAATAAGTTTATTACTTCCTTTTAGTGCATATTCATTAAACAATTATATGAATACTCAACATTCAGTACAAAGAAACAGTCAAGACAGTTAAGACTGCTTAACAGATAAACAGTTTCAAATGTGGCACGTTTTGCCTTGGCACCCACTTGTCAGCAAGATCACAGCTCATGTTAACTATAATAAACCCAGGACAAGCTCACCATGACATCCCTGACCAGCACTCAATGTGTCCATCTCCTCTTTTCAGTACAATATTGGGGTCTTTGCTTGTTTCTTCTGCCATCTCAATGGAAAGTGAGCTCTTTCTTGGCACACATAAACATCCTGTTCTTATATCCTATGAGAATACAAAACAGGGTTCAAAGGTTAGGCCGGTAGGTCATGCCACACACATAAACGTTGTTGGCAAAAAAAACATAAAGTATATCGTTGCTCCAAGCAGTGACTCTGTATAATGTGCAATGTGCATAACATCACAATATTATGTGTCACAATCTTGGAAGTATATAAATATAAAAAGTGTGACTATATGTATATATATATATATATACATTTGTTTTTGTTTTGTTTTCTTCACTATTTAGTTTGGCGAACATATTCTCTATTAACTACGACTTTTGACCTTTTTAATTGTTAGTATGCTAGTTGTTGTAGTGGTTATATTTAGATATTGGGCAGGATTAAGGGATGCACTGTAGAATATCATAATGCAGAATAATGCATTAACGTGCTTTATAAATACTAATAAACAGCCAATATGCTAGTAATATGCAAGCTAATGAGTAACTAGTTAATAGTGAAAATTGGTCTTCAAACTAAAGTGTTACCATCAACACTCAGGATATGTTAATGCATGACCCATTTCAGGGGTGGCCAAAATTACGATTTTAAATCAGTCAGATGTAGAAGCGTATCTTCAAATTTACAGGAAAATATTGGTTTGATGTCCTTCGGAAGAGATCAAGCATTATTTAAAGCAGTCAAAATAATTAGTTTAGCTGTTTGATTTAGCCAGGTTTTATTGCATTAATACTCTTGAGATAGAGACAGTTAGATGTACTTTATTCCTTGCATTAAAACCGAAAGAATCCATAAACACACTGGGAAACTGCTTTCTGCAAACTCATAACTGATAAATAATACTAAAAAATGATATGCATCACTTAGTGAAGTATATGTTTTTGCCAAGTTCAGCAGGCCAAAATGCAAAGCATTTTTATATGCTTTTAAACTGCACAGTTTCTAGATTAAGAGGCCAGTTAGAGACTAAAGCTACATGAAAAATAAAGTTGACTTATGTGCCATTTTTAAGTGCCTTTTATGCTAACTTTGACCATTGTTGAAAAACTTTATACAGGTGACAACTAAGGATCCGATACTATGCAGTGCAAACATTTTATGCAGAAATGTGTTCTGCTCGCATTTTATAAATAAGACCCAATGTTAGAATTCGTAAATCTACCATGAGATTATGCCTTCCCCCAGGGGCAGTATGATTGAAGCATTATTTTATTACTAAATCACATGAAGATTTATTTAGATGAAGATCAATGAGCTTAATCACAGTGAAGACTCTTTTAGATGGTTTGTTGTTGATCATGCAGACCAAATTGCTCCTTTATGATGAGGGCCAAAGTTTACAAACATTTTACAACCCAAAGTTGTGAATTAGAGTTCAAAGACTATATTTATTGTGTTGTAGTTTCTACTGCTGGCTCCCAGCAAAATAAACATATCCTTTTTGTTTGTTGACTTTGATACAAACTGCCAATCAGGGTTGTTTTTTAGGTCAAAGAGTCAAGACCCAAAGAAATTCCCATGATTCCAAACATTGTGCTTTAATCTGATTATGCTGCCTATACTCTGTGCTGTGCTATAGCTTGTTTTAATTGTAAAATTGTGTTGGGTAAGTCATAGTGTGAAACTGCATTTAAAAGCTTGTCCTTTGGATGATACAGGCAGAGGAAGACCTTTCTAAAGTGTAGAAATGTGCTTGTTATATATAAAGCTATTTTCAGTTACTTAAATAATGCTAAAAATAATTAATTGGTTTGAGTACGGAAAACTTAAAATTTAAACAAACAGTTCGATCAAATTAACCTTTATGAGTATATAAAACTTTTTCTTTCGCAAAACGGACACATTTTAAGTCATCTGAATTGTTTAATTGTTTTGAGTTTTACGAAGTTGTTTCTTTTAATTTAGACAAACTTAAAGGGGTCATATAATGCCCTGTTCATAAGATGTAAAATAAGTCTCTGATGTCCTCAGAGTGTGTATGTGAAGTTTTAGCTCAAAATACCCCACAGATAGTTTTTATAGAATGTTAAAATTGTCACTTTTTGAGGGTGAGAAAAAACGTGCAGTTCTTGTGTGTGTCCCTTTAAATCCAAATTGGCTGCTGCTCCCATTACAGAGGGCGGTGTCAGAATGAGAGTCATAGATCCAATTGGAAGTAAACAGTTTATTGCGACAGGAAAAAAAGGGGACAATACTTAAAATGCCACAGTTAGAAGGTGGGCGACCTCAAAGCCTGAAAGGATATAACTCTGCTAGGAAACTCAGACACAGGAACTAGGTGAGAGAACAAAACAAGAGTGACGAACAGACAACAAGCAATATTCACTCCAACTACATTTAGGCAGCTAACAAACAGTAGGGACTAGCTGCAGCTGAAGGCTGATTGAGTGATCAGATGGTTACAAGGCAGCAAACAAGCTCCACACACACAGACCCCACACCAGACAGATACACAAAATGAACACACGGATCCATGAACCGTGACAGGCTGAGCTTCAAAAGCTCCTGTGTTAGCATCTTCGATTACCTCACACAGAGAAGCAATGAAAATGTCAGAAACTGTTAAGCCTTTTATCTTCAAACCGGAGTCGGACAAAGATAGAGAGACTCAGGAAATGACAACGTAGAATGCAACAGGACATTTATTAATGGTTAGTTGATGAATTTATGTAGCTGATGTGGAGTTAACTACCTCCTTGTCATTGATTAGCATAGTCTGTCATGATAATCTATAAATTGTGTACCCGGGGGGCGGGGTTTATGTAAATTTTAGGGTTAGGGGTTTATGATCTTTATAATGTTACAAAAGTTTTCTATTTCAAATGAATGCTGTTCTTTTAAATTTTATTTATCAAAAATCCTGAAAAAAAGTGCCACGGTTTAAATTATATTTTAAATTATATATTTTAATAAATTACATTTTAAAAACAATTAAACTAGAAAAAAATTATTTTGTATTGTAGTAATATATCACAGAATTGTTGCATTTGTTGGATCAAATTGAATGTTTAACATCATCAATAAATAAAACAAATAAATAATTATTAAACAAAATTATAGAAATTATAGCCTGTAAATTTATGGACTTGATGAATGGATTTTGGAATAATAGAATTTCAGCAAACTCATACTCTAACCAATGACACATGTTTGCATTTCCTCCTATTTCCTTCAGAACCTGAGGGGGGTAATTACCCGACAGAGAGGCAGACTTCTTATGCACTGTCCTGTGGGAAATAACTAAACAGAAAATGAGAAAAGTAAAAACTATAAAAGGCAGGTTAGAGGTTAAACGAGCCAACTGCACATATACAACATGCTGTGGCATTAAACTAAAACACTGAAGATAATGTTAATGCACTTTTGATTGTACCTACTGACCCACACCCTCTCAGTCTTTTTAGTGGTTGGCTGTGCAAGGCATAAACAAACAAAGCTGTTTGCGGTTTTCAGTCCCAAATATTTGTATCAACTCTGGAGACATAAGAGTGTACACTAAAACATATTCATATGTAATGATTGACTCGTGTGCAGATTATCAAACACACCAAGCCTTTGATATTGAAACATTTTAACTTTGATATGGATACATTATTGGAAAAGTGCATTATGCAACTTTTTGCTAATGTTGCAAAATCAGTAACATATTGCATCTAAAAGAAAGCCGAGACAAAGACAAACAAGCACGATAATTACACAATGCCTAATGGTAATGCTTTTGTTTGAGACACTTTAACTCTCATTTAAGTGTTTCAGTTTTTAAGTGTTCAATCATTACAATTGTTTGCAGTGTAGGGATTTATGAATATATGTATGTATATTACGTGTTTGTGTGTGTGTGTGTGTGTGTGTGTGTGTGTGTGTGTGTGTGTGTGTGTGTGTGTGTGTGTGTGTGTGTGTGTGTGTGTGTGTGTGTGTGTGTGTGTGTGTGTGTGTGTGTGTGTGTGTGTGTGTTAAATATTTTGTATACATGTTGTGAAGAAGTGTCTGGAGTGTAAAAGTAATGTACATGTTCCACATTTCAATTGTATCATTTTGTCATGACGCAATGAAACATACCAGATTGTGTGTGTGTGTGTGTGCGTGTGTGTGTGTGTGTGTGTGTGTGTGTGTGTGTGTGTGTGTGTGTGTGTGTGTGTGTGTGTGTGTGTGTGTGTGTGTGTGTGTGTGTGTGTGTGTGTGTGTGTGTGTGTGTGTGTGTGTGTGTTAAATATTTTGTATACATGTTGTGAAGAAGTGTCTGGAGTGTAAAAGTAATGTACATGTTCCACATTTCAATTGTATCATTTTGTCATGACGCAATGAAACATACCAGATTGTGCGAACGTAATTTTTGGCGAAGTTGTCATACCAAGCTTGCACTCATTATTCTCAGCCTTGAATACAATAAATCAGAATGTGACAAGTATTAGCTATATTATTAGATGTTATTTTGCATTGAGTGAAAATGGCCAGATGTAAGGAGCAGTCCTCTGCAACCAAGGAGGAAATTGTTTTGTTTGTTTGTTTGTTTGTTTGTTTGTTTGTTTGTTTGTTTGTTTGTTTTCTATAATAATTTTTATACAAACATAAAGCAGATCGAAATCTCACAAAATACGAAAAGTATGCTATACATAAAATAAACAAAAAAGACCCGCCCCCCACCCACGCACCAGATACAGTGAAAAATATAAACTTTAAACAAAGCCATACTTAATCAAACTTAAACCAAACATTAAAAATGGAGAGAAGGAATAAAAGGAGAGAAGTTATCCATATTACATAAGTGCCCAAGCAAATTTCAACACTTAAAGATATACCTAAGGAAGGGGCCCCACATTTTATAATTTTTTTTAGAAGCATCAACCTTAGAGAAATTAATCCTATCAAGCTTGAGGGCAGCAACCATTTCAGCCAGCCATTTATGAAAGTCCAAAAGTGGACTTCCACTACATCAAGATCACCCTTTTAGCCACCACCATACCAAGAGACAGTTGCTGAGAATGTGTCAAAGAGGATCAGAACATACAAAGAAAGATAATTCAAGATCTGGACCGATTTCTTCTCCAAAAATGCTTGAGTACCATTGAAAAATATTCTTCCAAAACTTGGAAATCTCAGGGCAAAACCAAAAAGTATGAGCATGCGTCCCATCAGAGCTCTTGCATCTGTTGCATAACTGGGAAACTGAAGGGTACATTTTATTGAGTTTAGTTTTGGTATAGTGTAACTTATGCAACACTTTAAACTGTATAAGTTGTAATCTTGCGTTAATAGAGCAGGTATGAATTTGCTTCAGTCCTTCTTCCCAAATCTTAATTCCCAAGATATTAATTCCAGTATCACTTTCCATTGCTATATTTTGAGAATTCTTCATAATGCAGTTTTTAAAATGAGACACAAACAAAGAAACAAACCATATCACCAAACGTTTGGCCATAGGTTGGCCCAAAAGATCATACATACAATGACCCTAAGGCAAATCCTGAAACTATAAAATAATGTTTTATGTAGTGGCACACCTGAAGATATTGGGGAAATTGTGATTGGGAAAGATCAAAGGTTTTATACAAGTGTACAAATGTAGCAAATTTATTTATCTATATAAAAGTCCTTAAACATGGTCAGGTCAGTCCTTTGCCGCACAGTAAAAATACCTTATCCGACTGGCCAAGCAAAAAAATATGATTATCACAAATGGGCAGGAGCACTGAAGGACGCGTACTATTCAACAGTCTTCAACTGCCAGGGCAACAACTCTTCATGTTCCTCAAACCATTCCCGAATAATGTGTGCAGTGTGGGATGGTGCATGACCCTGCTGAAAGAGGCCACTTCCACCAGGGAACACCATTGTTATGAAGGGGTGTACATTGTCTGCAACAATCTTTAGGTAGTTGGCACATGCCAAATTGACATGCATATGAATGGCTGGACCCAGGGTTTCAGAGCAGAACTTTGCCCAGAGCATCACAGTCCCTCCACCGGCTTGTCCTCATCCCACAATGTATCCTGGCTCCATCCAACACGTTAATTACAAGAACTGATTGTTTGCTTACCATCTAAGGGTGCGTTTACATGACAACAATATGCTTAAAATGGAGACTTTTTTCCTTTGACTTTTCTGCGTACAGACGCCACCAATGTCAAAACGATCCCCATTCACACGGATCCGTGAAAAGGACTAAAACCGCTATATTCTGCTGCCAGGCCATTAGATTGCGATGAAACACTATAGACTGAACACGAACCCAAAACGCCATTGTCGTGTAAACGAACGGCCAAAACGCATAAAAAGTTTTATAATATACACAGACCTTATATGTGTCTTTGTTCGAAGATGATCAATGATATTTGCTTCACCTGTGACTGGTCATAATGTTTTGGTTCATCAATTGACCAATCATTTCTCCCACCCTCATAGTATTTATTCAATCCAATAATATGCCTATTGTGTCATATAAATTTCATTTCATCACTCATAACAGACAGCATGAATTAAAAAGCAACATGGCTTTAAATTTCATTTTAGGATGGTCATAAACAAGCAAGAATATTTAATTAAAATAATGTACTTCATGCACAATATGTGGTAATACAAGCAAATAAAAGTGTCAGATAGAGAAAATAAACCCAGGACTGTGGTTGTAGTTGTTTCAAAACACAGTGATATAATGCCTTTCTCCGAAACAGACATGACAAAATTTCTTAAGCTCTTTAAAATGACAAATGGTTGACATGCATATGACATGCACAGGATTGATTGTTTATTGCTGTCCTGTTTCAGCGTTGCCGTTAAATTGGGGATTAAATACTTTTGTTCTACAGATGTCTGGTATCCAACACTCTAAGAAACACAAAACATTCACATCACTTTGCATTTCCTTGATCCTCTAGCATATTAAGAAATTATTGCGCAAAAACAACCATAAGATCTATTTTCCCATTGGATTTAGCCAATTACTTCTTTTCACTCCCTGTCTGCACTCTGAGATAGGCTGAATTAGTCATGATGAAATCATGAAACCTGGATTCACTTAAAAGGCCCAAACATCTAATATTGACTATAAGACCAAAGTTTACTTAATCACAAACATCAGCTGGGTTTTCCACAATGAGCCACGGTGAATCAGACGTGGTGTGAAAAGGGAAGACTGGAGATTTATTTGAATGATAACGACTGTATCTCAGTTGTTTGTTGTGTTTTATCTGAAACTACTGTAATATACTTTTATCTGCTACAAATTGAATTATCTAAAAAATCGACTTTAAAAACTGTATCCTTGAACTGTAAATTCGCCTCAAATAGAGTGCTTCTATTGTAACACATAGGCCTGTTAGAAATCATGGACCCCAGTTTAAATTTTGAGTTACACTTTACAATAAGATCCCAATAGGTTAATTAATTACAGTTTTTTTCAATCGCTAACAAGCGCTTACCCATACTTCAGATACTTTTCCTAAACTCTTAACACAGACTCACACCTACAAAACACAATTGGCCAAATGGATAATTTTCTTCTCAAAAACACATTTTGGTAAATATATACTAACTCTTCATTTCAAAATAGAACACATCTTTCTCTGCACACACTAACTTTACCAAAACACTGGAAATCTGACTCAAAATGAAATTATTCTGTCAAAGCATAACACTTGTTTTCACTTCACAAGGTACATGCAGTCAATCAAAGTACACCCGGTTTCAAAATACTGGCTATTGTTGACATTACAAAAACTTCATAGACTTTTGTGTTTCAGTTTTACAGGTATTTGCATGCAAAACATGCAATCCACCGTTTTTTCACTAAATTTCTTGGTTAGGAACTGTATGTCGACATTTACAGTAATGTTCACATTCAAAAGCATTCCAGTAAAAAGCTTATCAGTTTTTTTTTCCTTTACTGTTTACCAGCCTCTCTTAGTGAAAGGCTGTGGTTGATTACATGGTCAATGATAGTGGCACAAATTTCATCACTGACTACTGTTCTTGCAGCCCTTGGAATGCCACCACCACTCATTCTTACACCTCTACCTTGCCCTCTCCTTGGGTCTCTCACTGCAGCTCTCACTGCTCCTCTCACTGCTCCTCTCACTGCACTTCTCACTGCACCTCTCTCTGCTCCTCTCACTGCACCTCTCACTGCTCCTCTCACTGCACCTCTCACTGCAGCTCTCACTGCTCCTCTCACTGCTCCTCTCACTGCACTTCTCACTGCACCTCTCTCTGCTCCTCTCACTGCACCTCTCACTGCTCCTCTCACTGCACCTCTCACTGCAGCTCTCACTGCTCCTCTCACTGCTCCTCTCACTGCACTTCTCACTGCACCTCTCTCTGCTCCTCTCACTGCACCTCTCACTGCTCCTCTCACTGCACCTCTCACTGCAGCTCTCACTGCTCCTCTCACTGCACCTCTCTCTGCATCTCTCACTGCTCCTCTCACTGCAGCTCTCACTGCTCCTCTCTCTGCACCTCTCTCTGCACCTCTCACTGCAGCTCTCACTGCTCCTCTCACTGCACCTCTCTCTGCACCTCTCACTGCACCTCTCTCTGCATCTCTCACTGCTCCTCTCACTGCACCTCTCACTGCTCCTCTCACTGCTCCTCTCACTGCTCCTCTCACTGCACCTCTCACTGCAGCTCTCACTGCTCCTCTCACTGCTCCTCTCACTGCACCTCTCTCTGCTCCTCTCACTGCACCTCTCACTGCTCCTCTCACTGCACCTCTCACTGCACCTCTCTCTGCTCCTCTCACTGCACCTCTCACTGCTCCTCTCACTGCACCTCTCACTGCTCCTCTCACTGCACCTCTCACTGCAGCTCTCACTGCTCCTCTCTCTGCACCTCTCTCTGCACCTCTCACTGCACCTCTCTCTGCTCCTCTCACTGCACCTCTCACTGCACCTCTCTCTGCACCTCTCTCTGCACCTCTCTCTGCACCTCTCTCTGCACCTCTCACTGCACCTCTCTCTGCACCTCTCACTGCACCTCTCTCTGCACCTCTCTCTGCACCTCTCTCTGCATCTCTCACTGCACCTCTCTCTGCACCTCTCACTGCACCTCTCTCTGCATCTCTCACTGCACCTCTCTCTGCACCTCTCACTGGGCCCCTTGCTTTTATTCTTCCTCGTCCAGACATTACAGTGTTTTTCTTTTTCTGTTTCCAAAAACATCACTCCTCAAAGTCCTCCTTTTACTGTATAAGTGTCAATGTAATAGAAAAAAATAACCCCTGCCACTGAGTCTAAGCCAGACTGGAATCAGCTATGGTTGGCCCAATTCACCCAACATAAATCAGCTATGTGTCAATTATTCAATTGTTTGTTTATTATCAGCTAGGATATATTGTTTTTGAACTGATATCATTGCAGAAGCAGAGGTTTTTATACTGTATCTAAGGTTTGGAATATTGTTTTTGCTATTGTGGGATGGTGTGTGTTAACATTTGTAAATACTACAAAAATAATCCATAATTTTGTTGGGAGGTATAGCTTGTCTGTTAAGAAAATGTAAGCATTGTGGAAATGTGTTCACTGACTGCATATTGTCTGAAAACGACATGAAATGTGTGAATGGTATGGCCACAAAAGACCGATGCTGTGCTAATTGTGTTTAGAGTTTTGAAAATGTGACAACTGGTTGGACAAACGCTTGTTAGCGATTGAAAAAAACTGTAATAGGCTACATTTGTTGTTACAATAGTTTTTAATAAAAATACAACTACTATTCATTGTTAATTTTAGCTCAGGTTAAATAAAGGGATAGTTCACCCAACAATTAAAATTTTTTCATAATTTTCTCACCTTCCTGTTGTTCCAAACCTGTAAGTTTCTTTCTTCTGTTGAACACAATAGCAGATATTTGAAAGAATGTTGGTAACCAGACAGTTGAGTTGACAGCACCCATTGACTTCCATAGTAGGAAAAAATACTATGGAAGTCATGGGACTTTCTGAATGTAAACTGTCTGGTTACCAACATTCTTTAAAATATCTTCTTTTGTGTTTAAAGGTTTGGAATGACGGTGAGTAAATTATGATTTTTGGGTGAACTATCAATTTAACAGATACAACTTCTGATTTTTTTGTAAATACTGAATGTAACATTAGCTAAGATTTATAAATGTTTTGAACATGATTTCATTGTTATAATCATGATTTCCATTACACGAGAGTAGATGTTAAAACTTCATGCTGATTTGTACTCGGCTTTCGCCAAGATAAGCACCAACTAAGACGTAGCTTTACAGTAACCTATGCTTCTAATAGTCAAGTAGGTTACACACTCAAGGCCTACACTCAAGTTACTGTGGGATCTGTTTGCAGACTCTTTCTTTCCCCCGAAATGCGTTATTTATGAGGCAAAGCTATACACTTCAGTTCATCAGTTCTGTTCAATTCCTGGACATAGCAGTTGTAAGAAAAGTATTTTAATTTTAACAGAATTTAAAACAAAAGTAGGGATTATAATCATCTTTAGTAATAACGAGAGCAAGAGGTCGTCGCTATTTTATAAATAAATTGCGTTGTAGCGCTATCTAGTGGCCATCGTCGGTAACTCTACAGGTTTTAGGACTGCGACAGGTTTTGTTCAAATGTTTTATATCCTCCTGAGACCCAGCTTTTTTATTATTATTTATTATTTGTTCATGTAATTTTTTTTTTCAACAAAAAAATAGTTTTGTTTTTTATGCTCAAAACAATTTGTTTTTATGCTCTAAACAATGTAGTGACATGACATATATTATTCATATGTTATGCTATGTCCATTAGTGGACTCCAGGACTCCAGGACCAGGACTAGGAATATTGATATATAATATATTTCCCTTTTCGCTTGTTGTGTCTCCCAAAATGCCTGATAAACATGCTTTTGAGTGCTGGTGACCTCATCAGAGGTCATGTATGAATGCCCTGTTTTGTAACAAAAAGTCATATTTTGATTAGAAACTCCATTACTTGATTAGAAACGTTTTCCTGAAATGTTTATGACAAACAATTTGAAAATTTGTCAGATTTAAATGATAATTACAAAATAGTATCATATTTCAATAAGAGTCACTAAATTAATGTCAGTCATTTAAAGACCAAGGGGCCAAGGAGTTATCCTTGTTATGGTGAACCCCTAAACATTTATTATCTTTTAAAAGCCCTGAATGTGCTCTTAACATCCTTCCAGGCTTAAAACTGTTTCATGCATGATGTCAGAGAAATTCACTAAAATATAATGTCCACTATAGTGGACAAAAGTCTGTTCCTCGGTCCCAGGAAGATATGACACACATAAATGGACTGAATCAGTCTAGTCCAAGAAACACTGAAAGAAGCACTATTGTTTCAGATTTTAAACCTGATCTCAGAGAGTATCTCAATCATTCTGAGGGTTATAAAAGGTCAACTATAGCCATGTAATGCTGACATATAGTGCTGCACGCAGCTCTGAAGGGAAGACTGGCTTTGTATATCTCTAGTTTTGTTTTCTCAAGTCCTCAGTCGATTATAGAGACCTCAGCTGGATCGAGAAACGGATAGTGAAGGAACACTGATGTAATTAAGTGTAAGGGATTCTCTGGCAGCGAATCTCCTGGGTATTTATTCCTATTTTAGCTTATTCCTCTAGAGAATAACAATGGGCTTAAAAAAAGAGCCCCAAACCCCAGTGGGTCATTTATATCACTGTATAACTTCACAAGAGGATTAGAAGACAAACATTCATTAATCTTTACTTTATACATTCGTCCTTATTTTAATTCCATATTGCAGAACTGCAAGCACTGCATTTCTCTTCAGGGAAGACACACTAGTCGGGCTAAGCCGGACACAGAGTGCGCTGGCCAATGCAGGTTGGCATTTTTGTGTCTGCACAAGTGGGGGCATTTGTCCGGTGCAGAGAAATGGCCTCATCATGTTTTACGTTCACGTGGAGAATGACGCGGCCACGGCTCACAGGGACCAGGATGCATCTGCTACCATTGTAAAGGTGCCATGGGAAGGTCCCTGCCATGAAGGTTCTTGTATTAGCACGGTCAGAGTGATCAAAGGTCGCCAGAAGAAGAGTATTATAAACCTTCTTTCGTCCTTGGAAAATGCTAGTGGATTTGGTAACATGGAAAAGGGCGGATGCCTGAAGAAAATAATAATAATAATAAATATAATAAAAGCAAGTAAATATGATTAATTATGGCAACGACATAGATGACAAAATTAATAGGTTTGTAAGAGGTTACAGTTCCACGTGCAATTTAAAAGACGGCATCAAATGGAAGTTGTGAAAAATTATAACACTTTTTAGTTAACTTTACTAGATTTTTACAATTAAGTTAAGACATTAAGTAATGTACTATTCACATACTATGCTTTACTCAGAAAACCCAAGTTAAGAGTAATTGATTGGTTTGAGTGCTTTTTTTGAGGCGAGAAAATTCTTAATGGACTTTTCACTCATTTCCTCCACTTCTGCAGTTATTTTTCTCTGTTTGCATTCACTCATTTCCCAAAGTCATCGTGAATGTTGAATTGTCAATACAACAACAAAAAATTTGAAAGAACATCACAAAAGCTGACTTTATAAATTGATGTTGATTTTCCAAAAATGTTTTTAGTCAACATTATGGAGAATAGTGATCCCTTTGGTTGGGCTCTTGGAACTTAATTTATACTATTGTAATTCTCTACCCATAGATGTAGTGATGCAACAAGAAATCAGGTATTTGGTTTTAAAGGAAGAGAAGTAATATATACACATAACACTTATGTCCAACCATATTGTGAAACTTTTAATTGCATTTATATAATCCCTCTATATTTGTGACAGTCTTGCAATTGATCATGCTTGAGTCACACCGACCAAAAATTATGCAGACACTTTGACCTGACCATGTTTTGCTTAAGTGTTTTTTTCTTTAATAGCTAATGTGACCTTTTTACACCACAGACTGAACAAAATTAAGCATTGCTTGGTAATTGGTTGACCTAAATTGGTCTAACTAATTTTGCACTTAAAATGAACATCTGATAGCTGACAGCTCAACCTAATTCATTTGTGAGACAGTCTAAAAGAAGGATGGTCAAAACTAGTGAAATATCAACTGATTTGATAAATCTTGAGTTCTTGTCATGTGTTATTACCATTTTCTAAACTAAAGTGAATAAACTGTAATAATGTGAGAAACGTTGAATGTGTCTGAATAAATGTTGACTGTATATCAAATATCTGAACAAAAACAAGGGCTGATTGGGTGGTTGTGGTTTGCTATTGCTGTGATGTCATATGAGTGTCAGATTGTCCCGCCCTCGCGCCAGTAAACACGTCACCAGAGAAGAGAATGTTGTTGCAAGAGGGAAGGGAAGTTATTTTAATTAAAGGTATTTTGATTAAATTCATATATTAATCAATTATTATATATATATATATATATATATATATATATATATATATATATATATATATATATATATATATATATAATTATCTGCACAGATACATCCTTTATAATAAATACAACAATATTCATTGAAAAAGAACAAGAATTGCCTCTAACTCTAATTGTCTTCAACTCTGTCCTAAGCCTCACCTTCCTCTCTCCACCCATTCATGTGCTCTGTGCCCCTATTGGTCATTGTCTCTCCACCCAGCCAATAGAGTCTCTGTGGGGACTGCAGCAGCCTATTTCTCCAGGGGATTGGATATGCTTGAGAGAGTTTTTTTTACAGTACCCTTCTATTTATGTTAATGTTCTGTTTGTCACTTTACTTTAAAAAGAGCAATTCCACATAAAGAAAAGTATATATTAAACCTGAAGTGGAGGACAGTTCAGTGTAATTAAGACATCAAGGTTAAGTGTTCATCAAGCACACTGAAATGAGACACTCATATTAGAATACATCAATATAATTTTGAACTATTATTCTGCTAACTTATTCAATTCATATGGCTGACTCTTTGGTGTTATTGCTGAAGAACCTGATGCCATTTTGAGTTCATTGTTCTTACCCCTTTACAACCAGATATACCTAAAGAAAGAAATATATATATATATATATATATATATATATATATATATATATATTTTAGTAAGTGAAATAACAGATTTTTGACCATTTTTCATTCAGAGTTTTAATGAAAAAATGACTGACCTCAGGACAGGTTAAGATCAATGAAGACCAATGAAGAAGAAATGGCATTAAAGGCTGTGTCTGTGAGCTACACCAGTTTTTGCTGCTTGGATAGTCAATAACAGTGGTTTGTGTATGAAGGTATAAGGATATTGGTTTCAGCCAGACATCCCGGCATCATATCTAATAACCCAGAACGAAGATATCTTTAGTCCAAGCAAATGACTATAATGCTTTTTCCCAAAGGAAATGCACTCATGCATTTATAGAAAGAAAGAAAGAAAGAAAGAAAGAAAGAAAGAAAGAAAGAAAGAAAGAAAGAAAGAAAGAAAGAAAGAAAGAAAGAAAGAAAGAAAGAAAGAAAGAAAGAAAGAAATTATTGATTTGCTTCTTCCAGACTTTTCTTCAGATCTTTTCCACCAGCCATCGAACCACACTGGATTGTGGGAAATCATAAGCAGTAATTAAATGACCAGATTAACCAATCTTGCCAGGCATAATATTATGCAAAATATTGATTCAGACATCCATTATTGTCTACTATAGCTTGCAACATTGTATATATTTCAGACAAAGCCACAATGACTACCATATTAAAGAGACTGAATTAAATTATTTAAGTCACACTGAATTAATTTTTTCTGAAATAAATATCTGTTAAATGAATAAATGTAAACTTATGTTAATGTGTATTTTATAAGAATACTGATCATTTCACCCAACTGCCTTATATTAGCACTGATGGTATGAAACAAAACACTGTAGCTTAAATTTGTTCAGGTGAATGAGCTGACTGAATCATCCCAAGGTGAATGAGCTGACTGAATCATCCCAAGGTGGTGTCCTGGATTCCTTCATATTTAAGATACCACGCTTAAGTAACACACCTGAATCTTGAACTTGACCATCAAAAAAACCTGAACTGGGTGTTGTGCAGATATTTCTTACTTAATTACAAAAACATAGACATTGTGAGGATCTAATCTCTCTCTTCAATGTGAAATAAACTATGGTCTTAGAGATTGACAAAACAGTTAAAGAGAGCACTTTTCCCCTATAAAACTAAACCTCCCTTTGCAAGTATAAAACAATAAAACTTTTGCAGAATGCTGATGTAGCTCAAGGTGTGTTTCAGGTGATGCACCATTCATAAAATATTTGCAGAGAACAAAAAAGGTTTAGTCAATGCAGGTGCATCTTTATTTATATCTAAAGCAAGCTGTTACATTTGTCACTATCATATTCAACTTAAAACTAGATCATAACCATTGCAGAATGAAAAATATTTTAGCATGGTCCATTATTTTTATAATACCCTTAGAAAAAAGCCTACTATGGAAACGGTAAAGTGATGGTGTCAGATGGAAATATCATAGTACTCTGATATGTAAATAACGACTTTTAAGAATAGGCTACCATGGTATTACCATGGTACCACATCAAAGAACAATGTACTACCACGATATAGGTAACCCTGATATAGACCCAAAAATACATGATACCACTATGGCACGTGTCCAAAAAACACACACAGCAGCGCCATGGTACTTTTGCCACTATTTGTAGACATTTGTTGTCCTGAACTTTTTTATCTGCCGTCTCTACGGTGCTCTTGGGCTGTGGCAAGTGCCAACGGGCATTACAGCAGCAAGCGGCCATCTGGCAGCCCAGAGAACTAGCAGCAACCCCACCAGCTGCAGTCGCAAAACGCCCTTACAAAGCAGGACATGCGAGCAGCTTCTGACGTCTGCGGCCACACTGCGCTACAAAGCGTACCAAAGCAAGAGCGGAAACCATGAGAAACTATCATTCAAAACAGCCCGATTTAGACATCCATGAGTTTCCCGGGCGCACATGCGAGACCGTTTCTGTTACTTTTGAATTTGCGACTAGTTTTGACGAATATTTACCCCGCTAAAATAAATAAAGGACTCATGCAGGGGCAGTTCAATACCCCGACATGGCGGCAAGAAAAAGAGGAGAGCTTTTTACTATTTTGGAAACTAGCACTGACACAGAAACGAACGCGCTATCCGACAGCGAGGACTCCCCGTTAAATCTGCCCGTCGATGTGAAGTGGTTCGAGATTCCTTTCAGAAAGTCCGAGTCGGACGAGGAAGACGAGGAACTGCAGGAGAACAAGGGGGAGTCTGAGCTGGAGAGCTCGGCGGCGGCTGCGGCTGCGGAGACGGCAGAGGGAGAAGAGACTGCGGACTCAGCCAGCTACATCGCGGGAGGCGGCTGCAATATCATTTTAGTCACTGGAAATGGGATCAAGCACGAGGACTACGAGGAGGACTCCTTTTTTGCGACTTCCAATAACTGCTCTGAAACCTCTTCGACTGACTCAGACATCGATTTTTCCGATCTAGAAGAGGAGGAACACCCAGATTTATTCAGCACATATGATGTTTTGGACGACGAGTGCACTACTCAGGATTTCTGGGGAGAGCCTGACCAGGTAATATCAATTGAGCCTTTCACTGCTGACAGTGGCCCTCAGCACTCGCTAGGGGATGATGCTGACACTTTAGACTATTTCCGGTTGCTCTTCCCAGATTCATTGTTTGAACACATGGTTGAACAAACAAACAACTACGCCCTCTACCGTCAACAGAGAAGCGGTAGATCAGACACCCACTGGCACCCCACTGACATTAGAGAAATGAGGGCATATGTTGGCCTTAACATCCTCATGGGCATCAATCAGCTGCCAGATTGTGGCATGTACTGGGCCAGTGATATTTTCATAGGGAATGCTGGCTTTAAGAAAACAATGACTGCACGGCGTTTCGAAAAACTCAACCAACACTTGCACTTGTGCGACCGTGAGTCAGAGCCTTCCAAAGGGGAGCTGGGCTACGATGGACTTTACAAAATACGCCCCCTTCTGGATATGGTTGGAAATACCATGTGGGATTCCTACCTGCCTAACCGCTGTTTGACTATCGATGAGTGCTCTATTGCCACAAAGGGACGCTTTTCGCCAACGCAGTACATGCCGTCGAAGCCTTTGCGGAAGGGGCTGAAGGTGTGGATGCTTTGTGACTCTCGCTCAGGCTACTGCCACCGCTCTCGTATTTATGTGGGTAAGCCGAGCGACGATCTGGCAGCTGCTGCGGTGGGCCACAAGGTGGTGACGTCACTGGTGAGGGGACTCGAGGGCAGACACCACCACATTTTCATGGACAGCTTTTTCACGTCGGTGCCCCTGCTGCAGCATCTGCTGCTTCAAGGGCTTTATGCCTGCGGCCCGACCAACCCCTGTCGCAGCGGTTATCCTGATGCCCTCAAACCTCGCAACATTGGAAAGCTAGCACCAGGCGAGTTTTATCAGTGTCAGCATGGCAACTTGGTGGCCACTGTCACAAGGGATGCTAAAATTGTTAGCTGCGTGTCTTCTAACTCTGCGCCTGGCATCGTGGGCATCGGGCCAGGTAAGCGGGATGCAGACACGAACGACGGAGATTGTGGACTGGCAGGGCTTGGGATACCTCGTCCACTCCCTCTGCTTTTATACCAGGAGAACATGAGGGGGGTTGACCTGTGTGACCAGCTTAGGGAGTGCTACCAGGTCGGGAGGCCGAGCAAGAAATGGTGGCGCTACTTCTTGTGGTTCTACGTAAACCTCTGCATTGTCAACGCCTACGTGGTTTTGCGCGAGAGCCGAGGAGGGTCGCCGCCGGCAGGTTTTAATGGCAAACAGTTTACACAGCGTCATTTCCGTATTCGTCTGGCGCAGCAGCTAATTGGTGACTACCAGGGGGCAAGGGGCATGGAGCGGGCGGCCCGTAAACGGCATGCGGACTCGCCCTTGGAGTACGGGCACCGACTCGAGCGCATGTCAGAACGCTCACGGCGCTGTCGGAACTGCACAAACAAAGGACTGAGACATGAGAGTGTGTTCGGCTGTAAGATCTGTAATGTGCATCTGTGTAGAGGAGGGTGCTTCAGTGAATTCCATAAATGAGCGGGTTTTTTTAAAAACAAGAATTTCCACATTTTGTTTGTTTGTTTGGAAAATGTTTAAACAGTGGATTTCTTCTCCAAAGGCGGCCACTGCAAGTGCTGTACCAATCATAGTCTGATTTGATTAGTAATCGTACTCTAGTAATAGTTGTTGTAGTAATGCACGATTTGCAAGAAAACAGAAATTATACACTTGCATTAGCATAGGTTGTTTTATCGAATTGACTTTCATATTGCCAACAAAAGGCCTTGTCACTTTTTATATTATGATGAACAAAAAATGCATTTTATGGATTAATACAACTTTTCAACAACATACATTGGCACCTAAAACAGCATATGTTTTCTGTGAGAAGTTCTTATGCTTTTTTTCTGAATAAATACTTTAAAAAAGAGCCTGTTATTTAAATTTTTATTTCAGGTTTGTATATTTTCCAACAAATCAGATATTTGTCAAATGTACATTTTCTTTTTAGAAGGACTTTGATTTGCTCACTGTTGTTTTATATGGTAAATAAGTATGTCGATGTCTGAAATGCGCCAAAATCCATGTGAATAGAGAAACCGTTGCCATTTTAAAAGGCACTGATAACCACAGTCTTAATCTAAGTGAAATTAATGCGAGGCATCTTTAGGGACGGTGTAAAGATTGCTTAATAAAGCTCAGTTATTTTCAGCACATTACTTGAACTGTTGGAAGCCAGACAGATGTGATCTCAATGTTAGCTATAATTTGTCAATAAATGATTTGGATCTGTTTTGCACTGTTATGACAGCTTGATTATGATTATTATTACTGTAATCATAGTTGTAAAACCATATGGCTAAATCCAAAGGGTCTATTTTATTGTACATTGTTTTTAGTAATAAGGAGCACTTTAAAATTACGTAATAATTGTAAACAATTTTCATAAAACACGCAGAACAATCACCAACAAGCTCATTCAACAGCTCATAACATTGAAGTGCCATTGTTTGGTTGTTCCCTCGGCTCGTTTTGGTGAGTCAGTGTTAGGCCTCTAAGCGTAGTCCTCTTGAGGTTTTTGGTTCTCAGATCCACAGTGCTTTTTCCCTCCAGCTCTCTGATGAAGAACGGGTTAGTCAACTGGACGCCCCTCCTGTCGATCTAGGGGGAGTCCCGTGGGGAGTTGCTATGGCAACCCCAACATGTGAAGACAGTGAGTTGCCAGCAGGCTCAAATAGTTGTCATGGGTACTTGCCGGCTGTGAATTGGGAGATAGCTCAAACCACACCCCTTGAGCTCTGTTCCAAAAACAGACCACGTTCAAATGTGGAGAGGGACGCCGGCAGAAGCAACCTAGGGTTTGTTTAATCCCGCAAATAGCTGAAAGTGGGATATTTACATATATTTAAATGGCTTTCGATGGATAAGGCAACTATTAATTTGCAGCTTATAGCTGTATTAAATATGCATGTTGAAAAGGGTTTAAATACTGTAGTCAGATTTAGCTAAATTTCAGGAAAAAGTTGGAAGGACAAAATACTGAGTATTGACAGGGCATATTTATCCATTTGGCTCAACAGAAAGCTGTCAGACAAAAGGTGAACCTTAAAGGGACAGTTCACCCAAATATTTTCTTGTTTACTCACCCTCAAGTTGTTCCAAACCTGTATGAGTTTCTTTTTTCTCCAGAACACAAAGGAACATATTTTGAAGAATGTCAGTAACCAAACAGTTGATGTCTGTAAACCTTTCATAGAAATTTTTTTTGTTTGTTTTTTTTACAATCCATGGAAGTAGCCTAAATGGGGTCCATCAACTGTTTGGTTACCCATATTCTTCAAAATATCGTATTTTGTACTCAGCAGAAGAAATAAATTCATACAGGTTTGGAACAACTTGAGGGTGAGTAGGCTAAATGATGACAAATGATTTTCATTTTTGGGTCAATTATTCCTTTAAGGACAGGCTGTAGCACATGGTTTTTAGTACTAGTCTGTTTTCTAAGTTGTAAAGTAAATGGGGAAGCAACACAAACACACAGAGACATTAAATTGTTTATTGGTTTCTAAAGTAAGCAACTGCTAAAAAATATTTACCTAGTATCAGCCAGTAGAGGGCAGAGTTTACATGAAAATAGATGAATTTACAAACCACAATGTAATTTCAGATGTGGGCAGCTGGATAAATTTGATCATTTACTTTAGGGCTATTTCTTTGTTGGGTCAAATAATTACAAAATATATGAGCATCCCTAATCTGCACAGTAAATGACAGTGTGGTCCACAATGCAATAAAAATGTTTCTGTTTTTTTTATATTTTGGTATTATTTCTTCAAAAACTGTTCTTATTTCAGGGATTTAAAAACAAATCCAGAATGTCAATGTCTCAGATTCAGGTCCACTGTATGGACACAGTTAGTTTGCTGTCCTTTAAATATTTGCAGGTGATATGTACAGTATAAACAGAACTTTTGCCAATATTTGTATGAAACAAACTTGGCAGCCAAATTATGCTTGGCAAAGCATGCATGAAATTCCACTTTACATTACTCATAAGTATGCTTGTTGAGAGGATGCAAATCTGTTAATCAGGATGAACAATATAAATGTTGAATATGAATGAAAATACTACAGAGAATACATGCCAATCAATAGAGTAATACAAGAGTAACTGGATTCACTGGTAGATATTAATTAAAATCTACATTAAAACCTTGAATTATATTTCAAATTGCTAAATTTAATTGATATTGTATAGTCCTGTGTTATTTCTTCCTGTTGTAAATCGTAAGGTATTTTAAATGGGACATTTCTCACTTGGTACACCTTCAGTTTTGCTAAAGACCTGTCAGCTTTTTTGACAGGTCTAAAGTTGCAAACTATTTGTTGAATTCATTCAATAAATTGAAGAAACCTAACACAATTTATAACAAAACATCTCCCAAAAACACCAAATAGAGCTAAAATGCTGCAATACGTTTTGCATAATATAAACCCAAAAGGTTTCACAAAAAATTAAAAATCTTCAGCAATTGCTTTAAAACATTCTAAGGTAATATTACATTTTAGTATTTACATTAAGTAATAATAATAAAAAATACTGATAGTGTAAAGTCAAACAAGGGAAAAACTATCCTACCCCCTCCTGCATGCTCAAAAGTCTGTGAGTTTTACATTCTGGGGGAAAAAAAGTAAAGTATGGTTCTATATTGAACCCTAGGGTTCTTGACTCAATTAAATACCAAAAAGGTTCTGTATATGGAAAAAATGTCTAAAACAATTGCTTATACTTTCATGTTTAACAAGTTATTTCACAATTTTCTACTGATAATAGTAAAGCTTTAATTCATAAAATGTAATTGAAATTAAAAATGATTAAAAAGAAAATTATGAAATAAAACTGAATCCATAAAATGATCCCATGATGTGCCTATATATTTTGATTATTTATAATTTTGTAATCTCAACATTTTCTTAATTAGCTCAATCATATTGTCTAATAAAAAATGGAAGTGTACTAGGTAATACCAGAGTAGATTCATATTTACATAAGACAGCACTTTTTATTTTTCACAATTATTTATATCATAGAAGCAGAGATATGAGCTTGAGTAAACTATGAAACTAGTGATAGCAATCACAATTCGGCTTTAAAGTAAAACAAACAATGGAGAAGAAAGAAAAAAGAGTGTCAGCTGTATGACAGACATGACACGTGATCCTATTAAAACAATAACAGCGTGAGGAATAGAACTGTACGTGCTGATCATGTGATTATATCTTAAATTCATTCTCACAACATAAAATTGAGATGGGAAATCACCAACAATATGTCAACTAGTGAAATTCGCCTACAATCTAAAATCTAAACTGCAGCATATGAATAAGATAGAAATGACTAAGGAAATAAGCAAGAATTGGTCTCATACAGCGTGAAATTAAATAAACTACATAAACCTAAGAGTTACAATTTACTCGCTGTGATGGGCATTGGGTGATCTGCAGGATTCAGGGAATGAGACACCATGGCGAAAAAAAAAGCTGTGGCCTGTTCAAACCAAGCGCAAGAATGCACAATATCCTGAGACCATAATTCAAACAAACCACATACTCGAAACATAAAAACAGATAAATAGCCAGATAGTTATCACAAAATAGCCTTATATAAAATATAGTATAGGCAACAAAGTAAACCATTCATCATCTTCTATCAAGTGAAAAACCTTGTAATTTATTTTATGTAATTTTTTAAATTTCAATTTGTAACACTTATTTAATAAATGTTCTATATAAGGTGTTCAAGCATTTGGTTGACATATGGTAACAATAAATGGGGGGAGGGGGGGGTCAATTTCAAAACAATTATAATCTGAATCAACTATGAAAGTAATACGAAAATTAAAGTGTTGATAAACTAAAACATATCTTAATATAGATTAATATAGATTCAACATACCCCACAGCACACAAAAACTATAAGGCAGAGAGATCTGACAAATTGAAATTAATTTCCATTGTCACAAAATACAAATGTAGCATAGGAGAAATAATGGGAGGGAGTATGTGAATAACAACAAAAATATAGGTGTCTGTAACACACACACACACACACACACTACTATACTGAAACACACTACTACTCAAAAAGCTCAGTCTCACAAAATAAATTGAATGTCACTGCACAGTACCTTGATCGAAGTGCCAATGAGAGCCTTGATTGAAGACTCTTGTAAAAACAAACCAGCCCTCAAGTAAAATGTTCCAGTAGGTCCGGAAAAGCACTGGTATGAAATCCCTTAAATTCAAGTTGTTGAATCCAAGTAAAATCCATCTCTACAATATGTAAAAAGTTATATATCCAGTGTAACAGTGCAGCGCATAAACACTAAAAATGTAGGCTACTACACTTAAAACTGACTATTGAACACGTTGCCATCTTGAATGGGCTGCCATGTTTATGTCCATTTTTGGTGATTTAGTTGGTCTAAATGCATCATTATTCTGGAATGAGGGATATGTAAAAGTTTTCAATTTGTAAAGCCAACCACCACAGCAGGTTAATGATGCATTTTGGAGTTGACACCATCTTGCTATGTTTATCTGTGTGCCCTGCAGGGGGAGTCGTGTCTCTGTAGCCCTATGCATTCATTCATTTCACTCTGGTTAAGTTGAACATTTAAACATGAGTTAAGCATGTATTTCCCTATAGTCATAATGATGTAAAACAAGAAATATGCTTAGCTTTATTTAACCCAGAGTATCAAATTCTGCATCGGTTCAGTAATAGATTATAATGTACTGACGCTTTTTTGACGTCATTTATCGCGTATGTGTTTTGTAGCGGCAGCATACACTGGCAGAGGGAGGTGAGACGCGAGTGCGAGTAATTAAAAATGTTCCAACTACTTGGAGCACTACATCTGGGCACATTTCGGCTTTTATGAACAACCTGGTAAGCACGACCTAGAGAAGGCACACGCTGTGTGCGCTCATGTCACGCAAAAATAGAATATGCAGGAGGTAATACCACTAACTTGATAAACCACGTTAACCGATTTCACCCCGAGCTGTGAACGCCTGGAAGAGTCTGACTGCTGTAGAGTAAGCGGATGAGCTCCAACGTCACCCGATCCACAGCCAAAAATCATCCACCCGCCCCAATAATTTTGTCTGATTTAAGTATCCGTTGTTAGGCATGATTATAAATGGATGATCGTCACCTTCAACAGCGGACTCGGCGACGGTTGATGTGCGCTCTCTATGGAAACATTATACACTGATGAATGAGCGTTGCTTTTAAATGAAACTTTCTTTAAAACAAAATTGATTTGACAATTTTATTTTATTAATGGCATAATTATGCTTTTCTCCCTTGAAACTTAAACTGGAATGTCACTGTTTCTGTGCCTTCCCGAAAAGGTGAACACGCACACACGCGCGCGCGCACACATCACTATACAAATAAAAATAAAAAATGTTAATTATACATTAGCGTGAATGGTGGTTGGCTCTCTGTCCATATAAAGTGGCACCGAACACCAATTCTTCTGAATCGTTCTTCTTCAGACTGTTTACTTCCTACTGCCTTTAAATGATGTTTTAGAAGTTGGAAAAAAAAAGAAATGATAGCTTATTTGTAAGTCTTTCAGTTCTGAAAATAGTGTGGGAAAACTCCTTTTTGCCTTCACAGGGTAAAACCAATAGATACAACCAACATACCAAAAAAAAGAAACAAAAGAAATGGTTTCATTTTGGTTCTGGACAGTTGCCATGGATCATAAAAATATGCGGGTCAAATTGACCCACGAACATCGAAATCGAAATTATGTGCGTACACTTCAAAACACTTCAGTATAGTCCACTTTGCATGCATGTCCATGAGTCCATATGAGAAAAAGTCACACACAAAAAATCATAGGTTAACCGGTATTTCTGACAACTCCGAGATTTCTGAAACGTGTAGGCCTATATGAGGTGGTTTACTGATGTAATCGTTTGACCTTGATGCTGAGACCCCATCATATAATTATCCTTCAATTTCTTTTATTCCACTGAATATTCACCAGTACTGAAATATCTGCTCTCATTTATTTACATAACTGGTAACAGAGAGGCAGTGTTGCAAAAAGGCTACATTTGTAAATCATTTTAAGACTTCCATAGAATAATAGCAGTCTGTGTTTATGTTTTACTTTCAGATTTAATAGCATAAATATTGCTGCTCAAACTGTCTACTCTCGAGGCAGCTGGATTTGTCTTTGAATGCATGGGAGTGTTAATGAGACAAAGGTGTGTACAAAACAGGGAAGAAGCCAGTGGGTCATATGTCATTCTTGGAATTTACCTTTAGTTTTTACATCCCCGTTCTGTTGCACACGTAGCATGCACAACCTACCTTTAGCCTACCATTGTAAAACTGCCCATTTTACATTTAAAGTAAGAATAAAATACAATATTTTTTGATGCGTTTCGGTCATGGAACCATTCATCATCTATTGAAAAAGCATCTATTGATGGTCAATTTAAAATGAAAAAGTGTTTTCATGGACATATTCATTTAAGCTCTCCTACAATTCAGAGCTGTATCATAATCTGTAGAGTGAAGATCATTTCTAATTTCAATAAATATATGACAGCATTTACATGTATGCATTTAGCAGACGCTTTTATCCAAAGCGACTTATAGAGGAGCATGGTTAAGGGCTGGTAGAAAATGTGTGTTATGAGCTGATTCTTGAAAGTTGTGATGGTTTCAGCAGTTCGGGAGATTGACAGCTCATTCCACCAGAGAGGAGCAGAGAGGGCGAAGGTTTTGGAAAGCAACTTTCCTCACTACCGGGATATTGTAACACATGCTGGGGTAAGTTGTAACAATTAGACAAAAGAAGCAAAAACAGCAACCACACCATGGAATATGCTTTTAAAAACAGGTTTACTGAAACAATCCAAAGGAACAATTCAAAACAATGCCTCTCTTTCTGTGATCAACCACAGCTTAAATACACTGTCTGTTTGACTCAGGAGTGTGCAGCATGTGTGTGTAAATGAGTCTACAAGAACAAACTTCTGCGGTGGAAATATCAGTGTTTTTAAGTCTGGAGTGCAGGCTTGGTGGTCCCAGAAACTGCATTGGGGACATTTTACCGGCCACATGGCTCCATACAGACAACATAAAAAATGTCATTGTCTAAGGTCTCAGAATCCTCACTGGCTTACAACATTATTATTGTCGCAACTGATCTGACTGACCTGCCCTTCTTTGAAACCTCATCATTTCCTTTTTTTTTTTTTATAAACACTGGCAGGCACACATCTATCTGCCGATATGTTCTACTATCTAAGCATTCTGCAAAATTATTAAAAAGAAACAGTTTTTAGTTGTATGTAAGGGGATGGTTGTAACACCTTTTAAAGATGTGTTACAACCTGCCCCAACCCTGTTAGACAGTGTTTAGCTGTCAAGTTAAACACTGTTTTTTTTTCTTAAATTAGTTTGAAATTAGCAGGTTGAAAATGCATAATATTTTGCCTAAGAAACTACAATTTAATCTAATATAAGTTATATGATTTTATCTGCAAAAGGTAAGTACTAAACAAAAATATAGTTTTAGTAAAAAACAACAACAAAAACCTAAAATTCATTTGTTTCTTTATAAAATCTGCATGTACCAGCATTGACAGAAGTGGGTAAATTATGAATTGATCATAGGACTCTTAGGTTATCCCTTGGTGGACTTGGTGGTGTTACAACTCTCCCCATGTTACAACCATTCCAAGTCTGGCCCCTGGAAAATCAGGGTTGTAAAGAAGAAAAAAAAGAAAGAAAAAGAGAAACAACCAACATTTTGTTAAACTACTGATACCTCATTTATTTTAAAATGTCAATGTTTCCAATGAAATCAAAACAATAACATACAACATGGCACCTGTTCAGATTATATCTTTTAGATTTCCATGTGTTCAGCGGTGCCACAAACCACATTCAAACAATGTTCTTCCACAAGATGCATGCAGTTCTATTTAGATGGCCCAAATGTAAATAGTGTAGCTTTAGGGAGCAGCATATAAAAAAGGCTACTCTTTAACCTCAAACAACATTGATACATAATTTGTAACTAATAATGAACTACTTACTATCTGTTTACAAGATTGGTCCAATAATATGCATGAGTAAAAAGAGGTTTTAATTTCATTCATAAATAAAACAAATATATAAAAGTGTCTAGTTGTAGTATAAAGTCACATTGTTAAAAAAAAACGTTATATGGCTATCAGGTCCTTCTCAAAAAATTAGCATATATCAAACTTTCATATATTTTAGATTCATTGCACACCAACTGAAATATTTCAGGTCTTTTATGGTTTTAATACTGATGATTTTGGCATACAGTTCATGAAAACCCAAAATTCCTGTCTCAAAAAATTTGCATATCATGAAAAGGGTCTCTAAACGAGCTATTAACCTAATAATCTGAATCAACTAATTAATTCTAAACACCTGCAAAAGATTCCTGAGGCTTTTAAAAACTCCCAGCCTGTTTCATTACTCAAAACCGCAATCACGGGTAAGACTGCCGACCTGACTGCTGTCCAGAAGGCCATCATTGAAACCCTCAAGCAAGAGGGTAAGACACAGAAAGAAATTTCTGAACAAATAGGCTGTTCCCAGAGTGCTGTATCAAGGCACCTCAGTGGGAAATCTGTGGGAAGGAAAAAGTGTGGCAAAAAACGCTGCACAACGAGAAGAGATGACCGGACACTGAGGAAGATTGTGGAGAAGGACCGATTCCAGACCTTGGGGGACCTGCGGAAGCAGTGGACTGAGTCTGGAGTAGAAACATCCAGAGCCACCGTGCACAGGCGTGTGCAGGAAATGGGCTACAGGTGCCGCATTCCCCAGGTCAAGCCACTTTTGAGCCAGAAACAGCGGCAGAAGCGCCTGACCTGGGCTACAGAGAAGCGGCACTGGACTGTTGCTCAGTGGTCCAAAGTACTTCTTTCAGATGAAAGCAAATTTTGCATGTCATACGGAAATCAAGGTGCCAGAGTCTGGAGGAAGACTGCGGAGAAGGAAATGCCAAAATGCCTGAAGTCCAGTGTCAAGTACCCACAGTCAGTGATGGTCTGAGGTGCCATGTCAGCTGCTGGTGTTGGTTCACTGTGTTTTATCAAGGGCAGGGTCAATGCAGCTAGCTATCAGGAGATTTTGGAGTACTTCATGCTTCCATCTGCTGAAAAGCTTTATGGAGATGATTTCATTTTTCAGCACGACCTGGCACCTGCTCACAGTGCCAAAACCACTGGTAAATGGTTTACTGACCATGGTATTACTGTGCTCAATTGGCCTGCCAACTCTCCTGACCTGAACCCCATAGAGAATCTGTGGGATATAGTGAAGAGAAAGTTGAGAGACGCAAGACCCAACACTCTGGATGAGCTTGAGGCCGCTATCGAACGGGATACCATAACACCTCAGCAGTGCCACAGGCTGATTGCCTCTATGCCACGCCGCACTGAAGCAGTCATTTCTGCAAAAGGATTCCCGACCAAGTATTGAGTGCATAACTGAACATAATTATTTGAAGGTTGACTTTTTTGTATTAAAAACACTTATTTTATTGGTCGAATGAAATATGCTAATTTTTTGAGATAGGAATTTTGGGTTTTCATGAGCTGTATGCCAAAATCATCAATTTAAAACAATAAAAGACCTGAAATATTTCAGTTGGTGTGCAATGAATCCAAAATATATGAAAGCTTAATTTTTATCATTACATTATGGAAAATAATGAACTTTATCACAATATGCAAATTTTTTGAGAAGGACCTTTATATATATTTATTAATTTCATTTTGGCTCCTGCAATGGGTATGGGGGCGTCCCATCCCTGTGCGTTGAGCCGACCAGATGAACCAGTTGTTTCCAGTGCTGATGGTCTTGTGCCAGCTGCTCTGCATCCTCCACAGCAACTCCATGTTGTTGGAGGTCACCCGCAAGGACGTCAAGCCATCGGGTGCGGGGTTTAGGCTACCTCGTGGTCGTCTCCAGCCTGCGGCTCTCGTATCAAACTGGAGAATGGCTCTCGTCGGGTGGTCAGGAGGGAGACGAGACGGAGGACATGGCCAAGCCAGCGGGTGCGACGTTATATATATATATATATATGGTTGTTTTTTCAGCAGACTTGTTTATCTGCTTTTCAGAAAGTCATAGTAAATCCAAGGGTATACATGCTTTTTCCTGCAACTGTATAAGGCATAAAACATTACTCTAACCGCACACCATACTCTACTCTACCGTACTCTGCTTAATAATAAATAAAGCAGGTTTTGTCGTTTTTAAGGGATGTAAAATGAAGCATAATAATGAAGGTTTATATTACATTACATTATAGAATCTATGTTTTAGCTTAATAACAATAAACATCCCTAATTAAAAATATAAAAGGTTACATAATTAATATTAGTGCTGTCAATTGATTAACATTTTTACTAATTAATCACATTCTTGTTGCAATTAATCACACCTAAAATTATTTTTTTTATATATTTTTATATTGTAATAATTACACATTTAATCTCCAAATTAATGTAGAAACAACAAAGACAGTAGCTTATATTTTAAATATTTGTTTAATTGCATCTTTTTATGAAAGGCCAGTATCACCGATACCAATACTGCTACTGATAGATTTTATTTCTCAATTTTAGTCACAGCATTACAGTATAATTGCAAGCTATAAATTGTAACATTTATAGGGCATTTAAAAATTAGAAAAACTTGAATTATAATATCACATTTACCTGTGTCCTTCAATATATCAGGGCTAAATTTTTCCAATTGGCCCAGTCAGACAGGTTTATATTTTTACTTGCCCTATTAAAATGCACAAAAAGTTGCTGATTTTATTGTTTTTGACACATGTAACCTTGTAAAGGGTGCTTTAAGATTTTTAGGTAGGTCTAACAAGTATGATTTATACAGAAATTTAATAAAGTTAAACACTTCACAGTCTTCACTGCAAAAAAAATATAAATTAAATATAGATTAATCCTTATTAAAGCCACAAAAGTTATGAAGTCAGGAGCAGTGAAGGATTTTCTCTTTTTCTTTTGTTCTTTGATTATCCTTAATGACAGACAGGAGCAGGTTTATTAGGTTTCTGTCACTTTAAGACCTGACGCATCTGACACGCATTTTCTAATAACTCTTTATGTTCATTTCAAACTTCATTTAACTCATAAAGGACTGTGCTTGCGAGGATACTCGACAAAACAGGATTTTATTGGCATAATTGTGTGTTTTTGTCCGTTCAATTGCTGTCTGAAGCTGCTTTACAGACAGGAGAACTCTCTTTTGTGTCTTACCGTGCATGAATGGTTTTAAAAGCATTTGCATGAATAAGAGCGTTTAATGTAACGCTAGGCAAAGGATGACGGGAAAAATATTTAACACAATTAACGCTACATCTGTTTTAAAGCATTACACTGCAAAAATGAACACGTTAATTTTGACAGCCTTTATTAATTTGAATCATTCTAGCAATTTAGATAAAACAATAATAATAAAAGAAACCTAGAAGGGGATTCTAAGATTTTTCAGGGTGGTCTGGCAACTGTGGATATAGTTGATATTCCAGATATGGAGGTGGAGCTGATGAGTCAGACTGATGTGAAACTGAAGGACCAAATCGACCAGCGTAACTAGAGGGGGCAAACTGACCCGGAGGTCCAGGGTAACCAGGAGCAGGAAACTGACTGAGAGGAGGTCCAGGGTAACCAGGAGCAGGAAACTGACTGAGAGGAGGTCCAGGGTAACCAGGAGCAGGAAACTGACTGAGAGGAGGTCTGTAGTGGCCAGGGGCAGCAAACTGACCAGGTTGTCCAACAACATTAAGTTGTGGGGCAGATTGAGGTGGGTTGGGGTATCCTCCTGCTGGTTGATTCCAGATTTGAAAGTCACTGTTTGTAGCACTACTTGCAGCTGATAAAGACTGAAGAGGAAGAATCACTATTGGGAATTTGATCTCCGGGTCTGAGGTATACGGCACATCCAGGTAGACCTAAGAAAAAATTAGGAGTGGGTAATGGCAACAGAAATGTGTCTCTGTACGAGATGAGCAATCAGCACAGCTCTTGATTTTAAAAGATGGTTGTCATGTCAAAATCCAGTTTTGAATTAAAAATATTTCATAGCTGGATTTTGAAATATGTATTTGTTCACTTCATTGTTGACTTGTTTGTTTTTGCTTTAGATGCTGAAACTCACCCTGAGTCTGTACTCAACCTTGAGTATCCTACAGTTTAGGATAGAGACGGTAAGGCTGGGAGGAATTGGCAGCACTTTGGTGACGGTTTTTCTCGAGCTCGGCTCAATAGGTTCCCCTTCCTCTTTAAAAAGGTCATGTGTGTGAAGTTTTCTCTTTCCTCTTGCGAAAAAACTGTGTTTTTCATACAGGCAGTATTTTGGCTTGATTGCACGGGATGAGTTGTTCTGAACTTCTGCCAAAACTTTCAAGCCCTCTCCTGTAGTGAGACACAATAAGACGCGATTATGTCAATTCAAATTACTTGATGAATTATCCCAAGGAACTATGACTCTGTCAATTCTGACAAAATAGGCATCTTTATTCAGTATAATGTTACATATGAGAGATAAATAAACACATAAAAAGAAAACAGTACTTTTTACATTATAAATGATGCTTTTCCACAGCAAATGGAGGGAGAAAAAAAAGGTAGAACCAGTTCTACAAGTGGTGAGTGAGTTCAGATGGACTTTTGGTTGATTTCCAGCACGAAATGTGTAACTTCTTTGTTTAGCTATTGTAATTATTATTACAATAGCTGAATCACAAGATCTGAAATGACCACATTCATCATCTTAATCTACTTGCTTACACAACAGTGTTTACAGAGAATAAACAAGAAACTCATGGAAAATATCCATCCACCTCTCACCTACTCCAGAGATGTTTGGATTTTGCAATTTTATATACATTTCACCTTCTTACAAAGATTCAGAAATGGTTGTCTATAGTAATCAAACTTTGAGTTTGAGAAATAAAAACATGAACACTGCTGAGGTGTTATAATAAGAGCTATAATTTTACCGAGGTAATATCCCATTTTCTCAGTGTTTATGTTCATGGAGACACTCCCAGAGGTGAAGAGTTTCATTTGTTTATCTTTGGTTCCATACTGAGGCGCCTAAACAAGACAAAACATATAAAAGAAAGGTGACTGAACCTCAAAACATAGAAGAGGAACGTATGATATACATTAGAAAGACAGTGCATGGGATATAGTCTAAATCTCACCATCAGTTCAGGATTGGACACAACAGGACTGGGGACATAGTGAAACTCTGCTTTGGCTTTGCTAGAAATACGCATTGATCGGGATAGTTTTGTCTCCAAAGTGTAGATGACTTTTCCAACTGAACCTTTGAAGGTTGGTGGGAAGTGCCTATTAGAAAATAATGTACAATAATTGTACAGCAGAAACTAAAGTATCATTAAAAGGTTGAAATTCTTGAAAAAATAAATATAAGCTAAATTAAAAGTTCTATTTTAATATTTTAGTAATATTTATATTAAATTGTGCAGTCAAGCCATTTTGTTTTAAGATAATTAATATCTGAAAAACGTGTCCGCCAAATCATTAGAGAGGCATAACCAAAATGTTTGGATATTAAACATTTTTAATAACAGTTGTGTTAATCTGCATACTCAGTGCAAAGAAAGTGTTAGTTTTTTTTTTTTTTTTTACTTGATGGTACACTAAATTACATTTATTTATGTTTGTCTTAATATAAAAGGTTTAAAAATATATATGAAAATAAGATTAATACAAAAATTACTAAAAACATATACACCTTTGCCCTTCAAATACTTTTCTTTAGCCTATTATCTCGGGCATCCTTGTTGTTATAGACCCACATACACATTTTACAGTCAATTAGCCTTTTACTAGATGCAACGAACCCGTAACTTACTCTAGAGGCAACTGAAAGGTGAATGGATAAACATGACGGCCTGGTGCCACAACCGAAGAATCTAAAAAAAAAAAAAAAAAATTTATATTATATATATATATATATATATATATATATATATATATATATATATATATATATATATATATATATTATTTTAAAGCAAATAGCATGCTTTTAAGTTTAATTCTCATAGCTCTTTTTGCAATATTCATCCGCGACCAGACTTACACTGCTGTCCTGCTGGATCTTTCAACGTCTCGTGGTCATTACCTACAAGATCAAGTTACAGAATAAAATAAAGCTTTTTAAATCGAACTGATTTCCAATAATTGTAGCTACCACAACAACTACAGATTCCTTTTACCATGCGTTTTTTCCTCCCGAACGAAAAACTTCTTCACGGAATAATACTTCTCCTTATCCGAGTAAACAACAGTGTTTTTACCGTGTCGTTCAGTCCAGCAAACCTCTGCTTTCCCTTTAATTTTCACACTCAGCGACTGCATTTGGGTGTCCTTCGCTACATCTAGAATGACTTGTCCTGATATAAAATTCCCGCTGGTGAAGGTATGTTCTGGTTGACAGGATTGTAAATGACAGAAATGTTTTTCACGGTGAGGGACATCGTGTCTCCAGTGCAGTATCCGCCTCTGACGTCTGAACTCAATGGAATCGTTTCATAGTATGGACTGGCAGGCGATTGCTGCAGGAAACAATCAGTAAAGTATGTGGACTTCCAGCTGTGGGTGGGGCCCAGTGTTGTGCCTGAACGGGTTCATTGAACGATGGAGGTGTCAAATCATGACATTTGACACCTGTTTTAGTTTAGCTTACTTGTCAGCCCGCTGATTTTGTTTGCAGTGTTTTCAGCTCTTGTTCAATGCACTCATGTAGGCCTATACCATTTGAGGGTGTTTATATTTTCTCTGCATCTTGGCATTTTAAGTACTGTGTACTTCACAGTGTAGGCTTACTGTTTATGTGCTGTGTACTTTTGTATGTTCTTTACTATACCAATTTGTACAGTGTCCTTGAAAGGCGCTTTTCTAAATAAAATGTATTATTATTATTTATTATTATTATTTGAGATTTCTACTGTGAAAAACAAAACTTGGAGATATTGCTGGTACAACAACAATTTATTGTTAACAACATAAATGTATTTAAACAAGTCGTGTGTGTGTGTGTGTGTGTGTGTGTGTGTGTGTGTGTGTGTGTGTGTGTGTGTGTGTGTGTGTGTGTGTGCTGATCCACTTGTCCGTGCGACACTTCTGTCGCGCCGCGCTCCGCTTTAATCCTATGGGTGACGTCACGCGACTTTGTCGCGCCCACAAATCATTCCGGGAAGGTGGCGCCTAATTTTGAAAATTGTCGCGCATCAAGAAGCTGGCCGATGCCCATCTTTATGCAAATGACGTCCGTTGAACGCGAGGCGTCTATCCAATAGAAGTAGAGCATATGGAGACGGAGTGATGTTTCTCGCAGGTCCTCTGTTCTGCTACGCAAACATTTCCCGCTCAGTCAAAACCACACCCATAGCGGCAAACATAGGAACGCCCATCAACGTACAAATGTGGGGAGGCGTCGCGACACCATGCGACAGTCGTGTCTGACAAGTGGATCAGCACCGTTATTCCTATGGGTGACGTCACGCGACTTTGTCGCGGCCGCAAAGCATTCCGGGAAGGCGGCGCTTCAATTTGAAAATTGTCACGCGTCAAGAAGCTGGCCGATGCCCATCTTTATGCAAATGAAGTCCGTTGAACGCGAGGCGTCTATCCAATAGAAGTAGAGCATATGGAGACGGAGGGATGTCTCTCGCAGGTCCTCTGTTCTGATACGCAAACATTTCCCGCTCGGTCAAAACCACGCCCATAGTGGCAAACAGATGAACGCCCATCAACGTACAAATGAACTGGGGAGGCGTAGCGACACCACGCGAGTCGTGTCGGACAAGTGGATCAGCACCGTATGTGTGCAGAGTTCCGCGCGTCTTGTGTGTGTACAGTTTGCATGTATGTGCATTTCATATGTATTTGTTTCAGCACTGACGTTGACGAGTTAACTCCTTAGGTATCGAAATCTGGAACCGAACATGTCATTTTTCGATACTCGATAGTATCGAGGCAATTCGGTCGGTACCTAAAAAGTATCGAACTCGGTACCCAACCCTACTCAGGGCAGGAGTAGCCTAATCTAGGTTAAAATCGCTGTGTTATTTTTAGTGTATAATGCACTGCTCTCAGGGCAGGAGTACTCAAATATGGTCCATACCGCTGTGTTAGTGTGTAATGTGCTGCTCTCAGGGCAGGAGTACTCAATAGGTTCAAATTGCTGTTATTTTTAGTGTGTAATGCGCTGCTCTCAGGGCAGGAGTACTCAATAGGTTCAAATCGCTGTTATTTTTAGTGTGTAATGCGCTGCTCTCAGGGCAGGAGTACTCAATAGGTTCAAATCGCTGTTATTTTTAGTGTGTAATGCGCTGCTCTCAGGGCAGGAGTACTCAATAGGTTCATATCCCGGTGCTATTTTTGCACTGCTCTTAATAAGTTCATAGCGCTGTGTTATTTTTAGTGTATAATGCACTGCTCTCAGGGCAGGAGTACTCAAAAGGTTCATATAGCTGTGTTATTTTTAGTGTATAATGCACTTCTCTCAGGGCAGGAGTACTCAATAGGTTTCACATCGCTGTGTGTTATTTTTAGTGTATAATGCACTACTCTCAGGGCAGGATTACTCAATAGGTTCATATCACTGTGTCATTTTTAGTGTATAATATTATACGTATAATAATATTATATGCTGCTCTCAGGGGAGTTCTACTCAATAGGTTCATATCGAGATTCTAAGCTTTTACCAAATTCGTGCTGCTCTAGTTCACCCACAAATGATTTTTTTTTAAAGTTGTTCCAAACCTGTATGGTTTCCACTGAACTATCCCAGAACTATCCCTTAAATGCATGCAAGTTACTTTGGATACAATTGTTAGAAATACAAATTTAAGGCATCCAGAAGTTTTCTGTGTTCTTCCTTTTTTTCACATTTCACATTCCTCCTCAAAAACACTACTTTTCTCTCTTTGTTCTTTTGTTGATGCCTCCTCAGATAATGGATGCCTTGTTCCATCTGTTCAGCAGGGTAATATTAACTAAACTACTTTGAACATTTTCTATATAAGGGAAAGACACCAGTCTTCCATGAGTGCCGTTATCCTACAGATATGTGCGCTAACATTAATCTGTGATATCCGTACCCTATAAACGTAGTCTACAACAGAAAATTTAGTATTTTGACCTGCAAAAAAATAAGGGGAGAAATACAACTTGACACTTTAAAGAAAAAACTGGCACAAGAGATTGAGTTGC
Source organism: Siphateles boraxobius (assembly GCF_051911475.1). Classification (NCBI taxonomy): domain Eukaryota; kingdom Metazoa; phylum Chordata; class Actinopteri; order Cypriniformes; family Leuciscidae; genus Siphateles; species Siphateles boraxobius. Next base: position 11,162,580 of record NW_027508766.1, on the reverse strand, counting down.
TTCAAAAGGAACTTCAGAGTAAGTGTGTGAAATGGTATATTAGCAGAGTACTATTGCTGACCTTGCATAACAATATCTCTTATTGCAGGTAAAAGATTACAATCACTGGCTTTTCTTGACAAATAATAATTTAAATAAAACTCAAGAAACTAAGCATATTAACTTTTTTATTTTTTGTTTTGTTTTTTGTAAAAAAAAATAAAAAATGGTGTTCCACAATTCTGTCCCGTGCAGCTCAGCCACTAGGTTGGTCCAAGTGCACTGGCTGGAGGTCATCATCAGGCTGCACCTCCACCACAGGGGCCTCTCCTTTCTGATGGTGACAATGTTGTGGCATATGGAAAATGCAACAATAATGTCACAGGCCCTGTCAGGAGCAACCCTCAGACTTTTCAGACACTGAAATTTTCTCTTTAGTTTCTAAAAGGTCATTTCAATGCATGCCCTTGTCCTGGCTAGAGCTGCATTGTAACTGCATGGTCTGGGGTTTGGGTCAGGGAATGGGGTCATAAAACACCTGTCTCCAAGTAGGATCCTGTTGTAATCACCTGTATAATGGAAAAAGTTCTGTTAGGATCAGCATGAGTGTATGTATTACAGTGAGCTTGATATTTATAATTTTTCTTACCACATTCAAATAATGTCCATAAATGTGAATCTCTGAAAATTATTTTGTCATGCACAGATCCTGGCCATTTTGCTTTCACATTTGTGTTATGGAACATAGTCACACACGGATTTCGCCAAGATAAGCACCAACTAAGACATAGCTTTACAGTAACCTATGCTTCATCCATTTACGCTTCTTTCCATATGGTGATGTAAATCTCCTTCTGTCTAGTGTTAACACGCGTCAGCACACACAACGACTGCAACCACAGTGCGGTCCCCCCATGACAACCGTCTGGATTGAGCTGAGTAGGGGACATCTCTAGGGTCTTCAAGTGGGCACCTTCCGTCCTCAGTGTTTCGTCGACTAGCCCACGACACCTCAAGAGGGCTCGACAGTGACTCTGGCGTCCTAGAGTCACCCCCCTCCGTCCCCCACTCAACTCAGCCCAGCTTACTGACCTCTACATCCCTCCTGCTGCTGAGACCTAACCACAATCTCACAATCTCTCCGCAACCCAACCATACGCGCCAACCCGTTTGACTAAGGCTGTCGAGCCCCACTGGTATGTTAATATGCATTTTCAGTGGCAACGGTTCCGTATGGCATACCACCTACCGCAAAACACAATATCTGCCCAACCACCCGTCATTCACGCGATGTACACAGGAACGTAATGACTGTAAATACTATACAACCTATAAAAATAAAGCAACAGACTCTTCAAGTTTTCAAGAATTCTACGAAACCGTAGCATGGCGGCCTGCACACAGCCAGCTAGAATCTTTCCGTCTCAACCACAGCCAGTTGCTGCTCCTTTCTGCTGCTTCAGATAAGTTATTTACTGTGCGACGCAACTCTTGGCCACTGAATCCGACGTCTCTGAGGAGCCGGGTTGTAGAGTGTGCCACAAAACCTCGACAACCCACTTCCACTGGATAAACCTGGACTCTCCATCATCGCTGTTCTGCTTCAGTGGCCAGATGAGCATACTGCAGTTTCTTCCTCTCATATGTCTCATCTACCGCATCCTCCCATGTCACTGTTAACTCTATCAGTTGAACAATCCGTGCTGATCCAGACCACAAAACAATATCTGGTCGTAGGTTAGTGGTGGCAATCTCAGGTGGAAAAATAATCCGTTGATCAATATCAGCCAGCATCTTCCAGTCCATTTACATTGTGAACCCCTGTTCACGAAATCCCCTTCATTGAGGCCTTGATGGGAACGTGTGTGTGCAGTCTATAGAACCAATCACGTAAGTTAGGCCTGAGGGACACATACTGTAAGTCATAATCGGCATGGTCATTAACTTCATTAAAAATGATAATAGCCTACCTGCGTTGGCAAAAAAAAAAAAAAAAAACCTGCTTTAAAATCTTGGGTCTTAAGTGGCTTGCAAATGACACAACCGCGCTGCGCTAAAGGACTTCCCGTATCAGCTCTGTTTATGAAGCCGCAATCTAATCCTGTTTACATAAAATAAGCCTGCTCGCGAGCAGGTTTAATCTTACGCACTTGATGCTATGACAGCAAGTCCGGGATGAGCGTCGAAGAACCGAACAATCCAAGATCATGCCAAATCGCCGACAATCAAATCCAGCTAACTGAGTTAGCGACGTACGAAGAACGGACCACTAGAGTGTTAGAGCTCTGTCACCAAACCAAAATATAAACTAGACAGAAGTGACAGAACCCTGACAACGATCTAATCAAGTCCCGTCCAACATTTTTTCTGTTTCGGGAAGCCGTTTCACTCAGTCATATGCCACAAACAGAAGGAATGAAAGACTATCGCTACTTCTGTTTAATCCTGAATTTTTAAGAGTAGCCTATTAAAAAGGCTAATATTTTACTGCAAACTGCAATATTTATCTAATAATAACTACTCACACTACTGTTTTTCCATCCATTTACAAGATTGTTTCTATAATATGCAGTGGTGACTTCCATGCCAGAATATTCTAAAATGATTAAATGTAAAATAGTAAAGTTTTCTTTTTAAAGAAAAGGGGTTAACAGAAGGAAATATCCAAAATAATAAACAGTAACCAAATGAGTCCATGCTTCAGAAGTATATTGAGCACAACAAAGTGCATATGAAAACATTCCAGAACATAATTGTATTTTTGTAAGAATTTTTTTTTTATCATTCACAAACAATGTATGTATAGCCAACAGTGCAACAGCGAAAACTGAAGAATAAATATAAGTAAAATAGATAAATTCTATGTTGCATTTGTTTTTAAAAAGCTTTCTTTTATTTAAATAAATACAAGTCAAGCTGGATACCAAACAGCACCACATGGAGATGCCAAAAGAACACTATACCAGCCACCTTGACTTTACATAGTTTGCTCATTGTTAATAATAACAGACTTGCATGCTCCTAATGTAAGACTCCTGCATGTCACTGCAATCGTCTTCACCTTACTATCTTTATGAAAACGTCTGGCTCGTTAGGGCTGATAAAATAATCTCTCTTTTTGGATTAGATTAGAGAATACTTATTGGCTAAGTTTTGTCATACCTTGAAATATGTTCTTATCTTGAATCAGAAGTTAATCGCCTAAACTACTACATAGATGCACTTCCTGTGGGTGATCCTCTCTCTATCACCCCAGAGCTTAACTTGAGACATGCAGGCAGAGCATATATTTTGCACAGATGATTATCAATGATAATATCTGTAATTTAAGTTTGATGCTTTATATTCATTCATAAATGAAAATGTATACAATACTTATTCAAATCTAACTGTAGTATAGTCTGTGTTCAGTAAAACATGAAAATGTATAGTCGTGATAAGTAACTGTTGTGACAGTTGAAAATCTGATTATTTTGTAACAATGTATGCAGAAAAAATCCAAGGGTTCACATACTTTTTCCTTCAACTTTATAAGGCATAGAACATTTCTGGCGAATAGTATATACTTCATAATAATAAAGAAGGATTAATCTTTTTCAAGAGAAATGTACACTATACCAAAGGTTTAGAAATAAAACAAAAAAAACAGTATAGGATTTATTTTTAACTTTAAAGGAACACCATGTAATTTTTCACTGCTAGAAGTCGCTTTTTCAAAACAAATGCATAGCTTGATGATGAACGTGATTTTTGGCTCAAGAGAAGTGAAGCTTTTACTATGCCGCAGATAACCTCTTCCGGTCATATATGTGGGGTAACAGTTTAGATACATTTGAGTGTGTTGAAAGTTATGTTATAATGCTACTCTGTGCATTCGCTTCTATGCGGCTACTATGAGACACTTGTTACACTCTGCAGTAAGCTAGATCGATATTAGGTATGGTAAAACATGGTACACGCGGTAAATCAAGGAAACAATATTTAAACTAAGACTAACTGTGTTGAGCTATATAAGAATGATTATTTTTCTGTCAATGAATGTACACAGTTGTTCACCTGTCTAATAAAACACATAATATTTGAAAGCGTCTTTGGTGTTTCCATGGTTTCTACAGAATAAATCCGGAAATCCAGGGTAACGCAGGTATGATGTCATTGATAGGCAATGCATTGCTTATTTCTCTGGATTTAAACATTCTTTGCAACAATGCAAGTACACTATTCAACAAAATATATAGCATTGTTCTAGTGGTTTTTAATACAAAAATATTACAGTGTTCCTTTAAGAGGTCCTATTATGCTTTTTCACTTTTAGTGTGTAATGTTGCTGCCTGAGCTTTAAAAAGATCTGCACGGTTACAAAGCTCAGAATCCACTCCAAAGGGAGATATTTTAACAGAATCCTCTTTTCAAGAACTACAACAAGTTTTTTCCGGTTCTTTTATAATCTGTACAATTTGTTAATTATGGATCACAACTAGTATGTAGGTCTTATAATTTGTAGTTGTGTTTTCTATTAACATTATTTGTAGTTGTGTTTTCTATTAACAGTATAAGTTTTATGTAGTTGCTATGGTGTAAACAAAGGCAAAGCTTTGCCTCCGCTTGCCTGCTAAATAACATTACAGTATTGATGTATTGTTTACTGTAGCTTTTGTAAGCTCTTACTTTTGTAAGGCTGTTCACCGCTCCTTAGGAAAATTATCCATGGTTTTGTGATCAATTACTGTTTGTATTACCATAGTATTCGACAAATATGATTAAATGGTGGATAACATAATATCTATAATCTATAAAAAAAATTACAAAAAACATAGCACTCTGAAACATCCTGTAAAATATGTGCTCGCAAAGTCTGTGCTTTAAATCCGTTCTGCGCGATCCTCTTGTTCGTTAACATTGTCGCAGTCTGAAGCGGGCTTGAATTTGTTTAAAATTGATGCCATCCTTAATTATTTACATTAGTGAAGAACTCGCAGTTATGGAAGGGCATGAAATTTCCCAAACATGCGATTCTCTGCTAAGCAGTGCCAATCACAACACACTGGGCCAAGAAAACAATCACACAACATTCCATATTTTGGAAGGAGGGGCCTCATCGAAACAAGAACTAAATGGTACGTTTAAGCCAGACTGGGGAGAGAGGAGCTGTCATACACTAAAAATATGGGAAAACTTTTTTTAACAATCAAGCATGAAAACATTGTAGTACACCCCAAAAACAAAATCACGTTTGTTTTCAAGACTTGGTAAAAGGGCATAAAAGTACCCTTTTAATTACAGTCGAAAAATAGGAAAAATCACTTACTAAAATAGGCACAAAATAATATGAATCTTTTTAGCAATCCAGGTTAAAAAAATAAATAAATCAGAAAACAAACCTACAAGGTGTTTCTAAAATTGTCAATTTTGTCAAGATATTTCAGGGTGGTCTGGCAACTGTGGATACAAATGACATTCCTGATATGGAGGTGGAGCTGATGAGTCAGACTGATGTGAAACTGAAGGACCAAATTGACCAGGAAGTCCAGCATAACTAGGGGGAGCAAATTGTCCCGGAGGTCCAGGGTAACCAGGAAACTGACTGAGAGGAGGTCCCGGGTAACCAGGAGCAGGATATTGACTCAGAGGAGGTCCAGGGTAACCCAGAGCACCACACTGACCAGGTGGTTCAACCATATTAAATGATGGGGCAGATGGAGGCATAGGAGGTGGGTTGGGGTATGCATTGCCACCTGGTGGTTGATTCCAGATTCCACAGTCACTGTTTGTAGCACTACTTGCACCTGATAAAGACTGAAGAGGAAGAATCACTATTGGGAATTTGATCTCCGAAGCAAATGGCACATCCAGGCAGACCTAGGCACAAAATATACATTAAAGAAACCAACACAAAAAAAACAAATGATTCAATTAGGAGTGGTTAACAGAAACGTTGGTCTGTACAAGATGAGCTATCAGCACAGCCATTGACTTTAAACCAAGGGGGTAATCCATCAGCCGGAAACTGAAGCCTCGCGGGAGCCGCAATTGTAGCAGAACTTCCCCTTCTGTTAGCATTCCATTGACTCCCATTCATTTTGGCGTCACTTTGACAGCGAATAACTTTACTGAGGTGTTACTAATCTGAGGCGTCCAAAGACTTCATTTGTCCATTATGTATTTCTAAAGAAACACGACAATGTATAAAAGGCTCCATTACTTAGTAGCTTACGTTATGGTCCCGTAGAAGCCGTTTTTGTAAAAAGTAGGCTAACGATTGCGTCATAACAGTGCGACTTTCTGTCGCACAATCGAGACATTACCCTATAGACTAGGGATGCTAACCGATGACCGTTTGACCGATGGTTGACCGTATCAATGTTAACCGATCAAAGTTGTCGGTAGTCGGTTAAAAAAAAAAGTGATCTCTAAATTAGGCTATTATAGACAGTGGACTAAACACTACTACAGTTAGCCATCTCATTCCAAGATATTTTTGTGTGAAGTGAACAAATCCCTCACATTCCATTTTTCATAACTCGCATGTTTGTACTTAATAAACCAATAAAAACATTTGGCGCGAGGTCACAGCATTTGGGTTCATGCGCTCACAAGGTTTGCGAAAAGTAAAGGCTACAGGCTTAAACACTCGAGGTAAGAGCCAGGGCAGACGACAGGATGAAGCGTGCAAAGAAAAGTAGTGTGTGGGACCATTTCACCAAAAAGAATGACACCGATGTAAGTTGCAACTTGTGTGATACAGTGCTTAAATACAGTAGGCCTACATCATTTATGATGCATCACCTGAAAACGCGACTTGTTCTGTCCGTTATTAGAAGGCACACAGTGAGTTAGACCTGCCTTGGCCGGTGCGTCTTTTACGCATTCTGAAGGTACCTGCTTTATCCATTGGTTTTATCGTGTTGCAGTCTATTAGGCAACATTCCGCATAAGATGGGCTTAGATTTGGAAATACATTACATCTACATTTCAGTGGTAACAGATAAGGTGATGATGATCATCATCTTTCTTTATTATTGTTAGCACTACCTCAAACTAAAGCGGCGTCTCTTCGGAGCTGTCATTTTCTTAAATGAGCCGCGGCAATGTTTCAAATGAGCTTCTAACGCTAGACTGACGCCTTTATTTTCAACGCAATCACCTTGTAGCCAAACCATTTCTAAACTAAGGAGCCATTTGTTCTCCGATTACATACAAGCTCCTCGGCTCCGCATTTCGCGCTGTAGGGGATTTAAAAAAAAGAGGCCCGTGAGTGGGAGGGCGGCCCCGGGGCAGTGTGTGTGTGAGCGGGAGGCAGAGAGAGATGCGACAGAGTTGCGAAATTGCAGGCGCGGCTCGAAATGGCTGTTATTTAAAATAGCTTGGCATATTTTAAACTAATCGGTTAACCGGTTTCAACCGGCTAATGAGGCTCGGTGGTCGGTCAAGAAAATGTTTAGTTTTCGCCATCCCTAGTATAGACAGGAGGAGAAGCTCGCAGGCAATCTTTTACTGTCTATGAGACAATCGGGGGGACATAGAGGCACAAAGTCAAGGGAGAAGCCCATAGATAGAGAGTCCACAACAGCAACGGGACAAAATATTTCAACAACGTTTTTGAGGAATTAGGTGATTCAGATTTGTCTTGGCACAGCTACTAGAGGATTTACAACTGTCAGACTGTCGTCAAACTCAGTTTGAGCCTGCGCAGTCGCTCAGCCATCAGGCAGGAAGTGCAATAATCGGGCTTCAGTCTTCTCCGTTGAAATCAATGGGGTCGCTGTGTCCATTTCTTTTATTGTCTATGGCCATAACGTAAGATGCAAAGTAATGGAGCCTTTTATACATTGTCGTGTTTCTTTAGAAATAAATAATGGACAAATGAAGTCTTTGGACGCCTCAGATGTAAAGTATTCGCTGTCAAAGTGACGCCAAAATGAATGGGAGTCAAAGGAATGCTAACAGCAGGTGAAGTTCTGCTACAATGGCGGCTCCCGTGAGGCTTCAGTTTCCGGCTGATGGATTACGCCCTTGGCTCAAATTGATAAGGTAGTACCGACATTATCACCTGTCATTATTGCTTTGGTAAGGGGCGTGACATTTCAGTCACACGCGTATGGTATTCGGGCCAATCACAATGCACTGATTGCTGACGAATCAGAGCACACTGCGCTTGTTTGACACGTTTCAGAAAGGTGGGGCATAGAGGAGCAACAATAATGTACAGTATGTGTAAAATAATAACTTTTTTAACCTAAAACCGCGTAAACACTAACATTAAACCAAATACACTAAATAATGTTCTTTTTAGAACCAACATATGACCCCTTTAATACCTACAGTATGTATTAACAATGAGACCTGGCTGGCCAATCTAATGTATTTGTTCATTTCATTACAATGTTACTATTTGTCTTTGCTTTAGATGCTGAAACTCACCCTGAGTCTGTACTCAACCTTGAGTATCCTACAGTTTAGGATAGAGACGGTAAGGCTGGGAGGAATGGGTAGCACTTTGGTGACGGTTTTTCTTGAGTTCGGCTCAATAGGTTCCCCTTCCTCTTTAAAAAGGTCATGTGTGTGAAGTTTTCTCTTTCCTCTTGCAAAAAAACTGTGTTTTTCATACAGGCAGTATTTTGGCTTGATTGCACGGGATGAGTTGTTCTGAACTTCAGCCAAAACTTTCAAGCCCTCTCCTGTAGTGAGACACAATAAGACAATTCATCAATTAATTTTAATTTAACTAATCACTAGAAACTATGATTCTGTCTATTTGGACAACACAGGACTCTTAATTCAGAATCATGTTACATATGAGATATAAAAAAATACACAATAAACAAATGTATAAAGAACTGTAGTGATAACATAATAATTGTATGTATACATTATGTGCAAGCTCTGTAATAAGTCTAAGCTACATTGAAGAAGAAAAAACATAATTCTACAAGTGGTGCGTGGGTTCAGGGACTTATGGCTGTTTTCATGGCTAAAATGTGTAACTTTTTTGTCAATTGTAACAATAGCTGATTCACATGATCTGAAACTCATGAAAAATGTCCATCCACCTCTCACCTACTCCAGAGATGTTTCTTACAAAGATTCAGAAATAGTTTGAATAAGACTCCCCTTAAAATGGTTGACTACAAGATCCAACTTTGAGTTTATTGACAAACAAAAAAAACATGCTGAGATGTTATAATAATATATATAATTTTACCAAGGTAGTATCCCATTTTCTCAGTCTTTATGTTCATGGAGACACTCCCAAAGGAGAAGAGATTAATTTGTTCATCTTTGGTTCTGTACTGTGGTGCCTAAACAAGACAAAACAAGTAAAAGAGAGGAAACTGAACCTTAAAACGAGGAACGTTTGGTATAGATTAGAAAGACAGTGCATGGGATTTTCAATAATGATAATCTCACCATTAGTTCAGGATTGGACACATCAGGACTGGGGAAATAGAGAAACTCTGCTTTGGCTTTGCTAGAAATACGCATTGATCGGGATAGTTTTGTTTCCAAAGTATAGACAATTTTTCCAACTGAAGCTTTGAAGGTTGGTGGAAAGTGCCTATAAGAAAATTATGCCATGTGTAAACAGTAATTGTATAACAGAAAGTAAAGTATCATTAAAAGGTTAAAATTCTTGAAAATAACATTGTCAAAAAGTAATATTTATATTCAAAATGTGCTATATGACCCATACAATTTACTTTAAATTTAAATTTGCCATTAAATTTACTTAAGGGTCAGAACAATGACATCTGCTGGTTGGGCAATGCTCTCCATATGGACAATAATCATTGTGCATATAAAATGATGTAAAAGACAAAAAGTTTCAATTGTTGCCCATTTTATTCTTTTTTTATTTTGATTTAAAATATTGGATTGCTGCCCTTAGCATGTCTCTTGAACAATGTTATGTGCAATAAAAAAAAAGCATTGTATCACCTCAATGGAGCACTAATGAATTCCCTGAAGGACATCTTAATTGAGAAACACGAAAAGGTCAAGTAGTGTAATAGTCACTATAAAAGGTTGAAACCCTCTTCATTGTGGAACTTTGTATGGATTAATTAGTTGACCTCGTTGGACTTGGGCTCTACATTTTTGGGTTCTACAAAACACAGGCTGTTAAGACTAGGACAATGACTGTGGATACATTTATGGATGGATTATTTCCAAAATGATGAATGAAACAGACTTGACTGAGGAAAGGCCTCGTAGTACAGGGAGAAAAAGTGATATGACTGCAGAGCAAAAGTACCTTTTTCCGTCAATCCTTATTGAATATTCTTAATTGAAATTGTCATTTCAATATCTAAACATCTAAATCTCAATCTTTAGGTATATTGATTTGAGATTTCGAAATTAAGGAATAAATTGAACAAGATGTCGCTAATGAAAGAACTTTTAAAATGTAATTTCCTTATACAGCGGAAACTCTGATTTTACTAGAAAATATAAAAGATACCCTTGAAATGTACAAACATTTGGAAACATTCAAAAACTGTCTGAGTTTACAGAATTATAGGCAACTGTGAAGGGTTTAATGAAAGATAATTGCAAGAAGGGAGTAGATTATGATTGGTTTGAACCAGGAGCATTGAACTTCTGCCTAGCCCCCCTTAAAATGTGTGATTAATGTAGGCTACACAAATTTGTATTCGCTTCAGTCTTGTTATAATCAGATTCAGCGCGTTCTTCATCTTCAATCCGCAGCGACGCCGAGCAGAGAGCACGTCAGAAACAGAGAACAGGGTGTGTTTGTTTGTGTGTGTGTGTGTGTGTGTGTGTGTGTGTGTGTGTGTGTGTGTGTGTGTGTGTGTGTGTGTGTGTGTGTGTGTGTGTGTGTGTGTGCGTGTTCATCTGAGCCTCATTGGTCTGTCACTGCTCGTCAATGTCAGAATATTTGAGTTGACCAATCAAATCAAAGTAGGAGAGCTTTATGTTCACATACACTGCTGAGCGCGAATTTTAACAGTGTGACTCGACGCGTACGGTCAAGTTTGAGATGAGATGTTAGTAGCTAAACTTAACATTTCATATTTAACATTTAGGTCATAAATGCTAAATGAATGACAAAAAATAATCAGACAAATTAATAAAGGATTGTCTAATTTCGCCATTTTGAACTGAAAATAGGCCTATGTAACGTGACTTATGTAATGTAATAATTAGTTTACTGTCATTGTTAGGGGACAAGAAACATTAACAAAGCCGATTTCATCATGTTAGGCACAAGATTAATAATGAACGTGTACATATGGAGAATATAATACAAATTGTAGCCTTTAGTAAATTAAAAAAGCTCAGGTTTAGGAAGGGAAGAGAAAGGGATGAAGAGACTGAGAAAAAAAGAAAGAGTGATGGAGATGAGGAGAGAGCAGGTATTGACAAATAATCTACTGCCCACTGACATGGTTTTAAAGCTATTTCTTATCCTTTTTTGTCTTAAAAACGTCTTGAAATGCACATATCAGAGAAATAAAAAATTTGAACCCCCTACCAACCTCAAATTTAGGACCTCTTTGATTATAAAGCCCTGTCTACGGCCCTGTATTAGGCATAAGATCAATAATTAATGTGTAGCCTACATATTGTGAATGCATTTAATAAACTTAATTACCTAGCTTTAGTAGCTTTCAGTAAATAAACTCGTCTGAGAAAATGATTCATAGGCAAAATCAACCTATCAGTTGACCCTATGTTTCCTTTCATCACTGACAGACAAAAATGAAAAGCCTATCAGTCAAAGCTCAGCTTTAGGAGGGGAAGAGACAGGGCAAGATAAAAACAAAGAGAAAAAGAGTGTGATGCTGATGAGGAGAGAAAAATAATCAGCTGCCCATTGACACGGTTTTAAAGCTGTTATCCATTTTTTTTTGGCCTTCAAAACATCTTAAAATATGTAGATCAGAGAAATCAAAATATCTATAAACTTGTTAATGGTGAGCATTAGATCCTTAACTAGGCTAAAGTGTTACCTTTTTTTATAATTAAAAAAAAAAATTCATACCCTCATTGGGGGCTTAGCCCCCCTAAAATGAAAATCCTAGTGACGCCCCTGGTTTGAACCAAAGTTAATTAATGCCAATGGTTCCCTTTTGAAACGGTTCACTTCCACTGCATCAGTTTCTTAGCTGAAACTATTCGGTAACTCCGTTTTTCTGAATACTGAAGCTTGACTGGATCACGTCAGTGGACCTGCACAGACAAATTGCTTTTCGGCTAGGCGAGGTCAACTGATACAAGTCGACGATGGATGCCATTCTGTCAGAATCTTTCTTCATGCGTGAAGATCTTATCCCCCGAAGAAGACGAGAAAAGAAGCCTTCCTGCTCGCCATGAGAAGAAGCCTCAGCAGTGGATTAACGTCACTTCAGCCGCTGCAAAAGAGATGTTAAGCTTCCCCCAGTGAATGAGGATACCGCCAGCTGCTTTTAAAGAGCTGCGCAGTGCCCACAGTCTACAGTCCATGGCCCATGCGATCGGATGAGCGATGGTCAATTTGGTAGTCTTCGCGTGCCACCTTCGGTTAAATTAAACAGAGATCAAGGATGCCGACAAGATGGCCCTCCTAGACTCCCGTCTGTCCAGTGGTCCTGTTTGGTCCTGCGGTAGATGGTTCTGCTGAGCATTTTACAGCAGCCCAGAAATCGTTGCAAGCCATGCGCCATTTCCTCCCGAAGAGGCAGTCCCAATCCGCCGCTGACTCAGCAACACACCAGGCCAGCGTATACACCTGATCTGCCCCACCCCAAAGCAGAATTCGAGATCAGGCAGCACGAATCGCTACCCCTTTCCGTGGCACCAGGGATCCTAAGATAGTCTGGACCCTGAGCAGCAGCCAAAGCAGTCCTGATATACCAGGCATGAAGAGGAGAAGGATAGGTCCCGCCGAGGCCAGACCACCTTCCAAGCGACTATGTGTTAACCTTCCAACCCCCTATTCAGTTCCAGGCATTGGGGACGCTGTTTTTGTTGCAAATGCTGAGTCTGCCCCAACCAGAGTGTGCAAACCCAAGCTCCTCAATAAAAAACACTTTCACGAAAAGAGCACTTCTATTTCTTGCACTATCACGGTCATCAGCTCTCCACCACAGCATGGCGACCATTGTCACAGATTGTTCTTGAGATTAGCGTTCAAAACGTCCCAGAAACTGCTGGGCCTCATGGCAGCAGCCTCAACAGCAGTTCCTCTAGGTCTGCTTCATATGCGGCCCATCCAATACTGGCTTAAAACCTGCGCCCCTTCCCGTGCATTGCGAAATGGACACCTCAATCTTAGAGTGACCGATGGCTGCGTCAGAGCCCCAGTTCCTTGGAATTTGCGATGGCAGGCCAGTGTTTGGCTCCTGGACGGGCCTGATGCTGAGCAGGCACATCAATAGCTTAGAAATAATGGCAGTCTTACTCTCCTTTTAAAGCCTTCCAGTCAGAGCTGACGGAGGACCACGTCCTGTCCCGACAGTGGTAGTCTTCATAAATCTCCAAGGGGGACTCAGGTGAGTCGTCTCTTCCTTTGGGCTCAGCACAACATCCGCTCGGCGAGAGCGGTGCATGTGCCAGGGTCTCTGAACAAGGGTGCGGACATGCTGTCCTGGAACTGACTGTATCTGGGGGAATGGAGGCTCCACCCCAAGACGGTGCTGATGATTTGGAGTATCTTCGGGCAAGGGGAAATATACCTCTTTGCCTTGAAAGAGAACTCCCATTGCCCAATGTTCTTCTCCAAGGAACAGGATGCATTGGCTTACGAGTGGCCCCATTCAAGCCTGTATGCCTTCCCGGAGGAAAGTTACTGGAGGAAATGCATAAAGGCACAGAGAGGGCCATCTCGGGGCCAATGTATCTTTTTTCTTCAAGAAGAAAATCGGCCAGTGGGAGGTTTCTCTCCAAGCAAAGAGGTCCACCTCTGCTTGCCCTAAAATGCAAACCATCTGGGGGTGGAGCCTCTACTCCCCCGCGGGCGGTACATTCTGGGACAGCATATATGCTGTGTTCAGTGTTCATGGAGCCTGGCACGAAAAGCGCTCTTCTAAGTGAAGACATTGGCTATCCATTGCACCCACAGGAGGAAGCGGCACGCCAACTTGTTCAGCGGGCGAGACTTGAGACCCCTTGGTGATTTATACTACCACAGTCCTGCTGTTCAATCGGACCAGGACATTGTAACGACTGAGACAAATCAGACACAATTATTTGTTATAGTTAACAAATAATATTTAAAGCTCACTCTGGGATCTGTGGTCCCATACCCCAACAACGGCAAGAAGGGTCTTTGGTTACCATGACTATGATCAGATAAGTTGGTTTTATTGCTGTTAAAAATGTGGTCACGTGGTCAAGACAAAGAAAACAGATATAGACTTTAAAACAGACTTTGCTGCATTAATCATAGACAAACTGATCCATAAATGAACATTCATCTCAGGACATTGTGGTAATTTACTGTCTTGTGTAGTGTTTTTTTTATACTATTATTTTTCTTTATATATACTGTGTATTTTATAATAGAACCAGCGGTCAACGTAACCTAACCCATACCATGTTTGGTCTTTATAAACTGGTACTTTGAAGATTGAAATGATCGTGTATATGATATGTTGATAGCTGCGCAACATATTAGTATTCTTTCATAGTTTCTTCATCAGCAACCAATCCACCTGCACATGCAAATGAGCACGCTTGAAACAAAGATCCATAAATCAAATTCTCCCACTTGGAAATTCCACCTTTCTTATTGATCGAGCCAACCTTGAGAGGTGGGACCTTTCTCAGGCTTTAAATTGCATCAACACAAGCCCTTCCTTCTCTTGACCTTCTTGGTACGTTTGGGGTGCTGTGCTGTCCTGCTTGGCCTCAGCAGTAGAGTTCTCAACGGGCCTGAAAATTACAACCCGACCCGGCCCGTGGCTTTTAAAGCCCGGAACCGATGTAACCCGACACATCAACATGAATTATCTGCCCGACGCCGATTTTCTTTTTTTTTCTTCTTTTTTTCTCTTACACGTATTATCATGACCAGCAGATGGGAATTCAAATCAACCTTTAATGTTCACGTCTTTTTACAATAGCCTACAAACAATACAAACAACTGAAACAAACTTTAAATATATAAATAGGCTATATAGGCTACTAAATATGCCTCAAATAAAAATCTTCTGGACAACCCCTTTTTTTTGCTGTCATATTTCATCAGCACCTTGTATTTTGAGCATTGCACATAACCTGTAGAATTTCCATCAGAATCCAGAACCACTCCAAACACTTTCCAGACAGTGTTGCCAGATCTCGCGAGACAAATAAGCAACCAGGCACGTGAAAACAAGCCCAAAACAAGCGACTTTTTCTCATAGACAGTAAAAGAGCTTTTTCTATGGAGACCCCTAGGTATAATTATATTTTTACATTCTTCATTTTCATAAACTCAAACTTGTATAACTTTTTTTCTGTTTCACTTTCATAATTTCATAATACTTCACTTCAACAATAATCTGGCAAATGTCTTCTTTAAAACAAGACCAACCATAGGTCTATATTCCAAAGCATTCTTGAATTACAACCATTTAAGTTTGAATAGTGATTTTCATGTCTATGAGAAGAAAGGGGGAGTGACAGTTAAAGGGTTAAAAGATATTAAACTATAATATCTATATCTAGAATATCTAAAATATAATTAATATATAAAAACTCTCCTACAGTCCAGTCACCATCAGTCGCGACTCGGTATTTTCATTTAAACGTCACTCACTGACGTTTTCCTGACCAGAAAAAAAGATTGCCCTGCTCAGCCTCTGATTGGCTAGTACTCATTGCCATCTGGGTCAGAGCCAATTAGAAGCAGGATGTGGGTGGGAAAAAACTCTGTGTATAGAGAAAGGAGAGAGACAGAGGGAACAGGCAAGACAAACTCCTACGTTTAAATAACATAATATATATGCTTGACAACGAGCTGAGAACAAGCCCAAATAAGCAACTACACTTTAGAAACAAGCCCAAAAAAACGCGACCCGCGACTACCAATATTTGTAAGTGACTTTACAGAAAAACAAGCCCAAAGTCGCTTATAATAAGCGGACTTGGCAACACTGTTTCCAGACCTCTGATTTTCCCACTCCTGTAGTAGCGACGGTGAATTCACCTGCGGCAAGTTTACTTTTCACCAACTCAATCTTCTTCACCAACTCAATCTTCTTCTCCAGGCTAAAGGCGTGCACGCAGCGGCGTTAGGTCTGCCCCCGCGATGCACGTTGCATGCAGCAGCCAGACTTTCTTTACGGTGAACAGCAGCGATGATTGATTTTTTTTTTTTTTTCACTGAGCGGAAAAGATTAAGCCCGAGGTCCGACCCGACCTGAGTCATTTGCTTATATTTTCGACCCCAACCCGGCCTGAACCCGCGGGTCCCGTCGGGCCGATCCGGCCCGTTGAGAACTCTACTCAGCAGGCCCCAGGGCAGCAGGCCTTGACTCACAACCAGCCATGTGCTCATTCAGGAGTGAGAGAGCTCTCTCAACCACAACAGAATCAAGGACAACCTCAGGAGTTTGGCAAAATGTCTGTATTCAACGCA
This sequence comes from Siphateles boraxobius, assembly GCF_051911475.1. NCBI lineage: Eukaryota > Metazoa > Chordata > Actinopteri > Cypriniformes > Leuciscidae > Siphateles > Siphateles boraxobius. Next base: position 11,146,037 of record NW_027508766.1, on the reverse strand, counting down.
GAAGAAGTCCATCGCAACTCCCACCATTTGCTCTGCGTGTCCTCTCAGGCCTAGGGCCGGCAGGCCACAATCTGCACTCCAGCCATGAGAACAGAGTCGAACTAACCATGCAAGTTAATCATATCTTCTTCATCCAATGGAGAAGAAAACGATTGCAACTTCAACATTTGACACTCACGGAACCATCAACAACTTAAATTTTCAACAACTTCAAGAATTGTGTCCACTGCAAAGGCATTGTCCACTGTAAAAAGTATACATTTAATGAGGAACTTTGAAAATGATAAGCTGATGGTTCTTTTCATGTTCAATGAATCTTTTCCGTAGCTTCATTCCATTTCCGGTTTCATTCTGTAATTTATCATCTACCCATGTATGTGTGGTTAGATTAGTTATGTTTGTAATTTAGTTAATAAAACTTGTGCACAATACGGATTTAGTTCTGATTCTCTGCTTGCAAAAAAAAATATGTTATGATCTTGATCTGGTTACATGCTCTAAGTGCAGTACATGCTCAGAAATAATTATTTTTCTGTGGCCATGAAAGATACCCTTTTCTTAGAATAAATGAATGATCAAAAGAGTTTGTTGGACGAACTGATTAATTGATTGTAATATTAATTTAGCTACATCAAGTTAATCCAATTAACTGACCCAAATATTCATAATAAATCACTAGTTATGAGTTATTATTAATATTTTCCCTTTGAGCTAACTCGCTACAACATGGCACCCTCTAAGCTCTGATTAGAGCTCCTTGAAGGCCATCATTTCCAGGAATTGATGTGCCAGTTTGTCGTCGGCTCCGTCCAGAAGCCAAAGGCTGGCCTGTTGTTGCATAAGGCGCATCTACAGGCCCCCTGCCTGCGAACTGGAGCGAGCGCTTGATTATTACCAAAACCCAATTTCCATCCGTGCCGTCTTGGTTTATCAAATTGGGTTAATAAGGCTGGCTTTGTGCAGCGAGGGGTAGAAAAGTGACAGATGTCAGCTCACTGGATAAAGAAGAAGAATGGTTCTTTTATGAGGGTGTTTGTTTGTGACCTGCGACTATTTCTGTGCTGCTGTAAAATGTTCAGCGATGCCGTCCGCTGCAGAACCAAACAGACCTAAGGGAGAGATGGGGTAGTCAAGGTAGGCTGTCTTGTCGGTGGAGCTCTTTGAAGGCCATCGGGTCAGGGCAAGTTTCATCCATCATGCAGAGAAGCTTGGTCTGGTAGACTTGAAGGACCGACATTGTATGAAGGACGGATCCACCTTGACCATTCACGGCATATGCTCTGGCTGCGAGGGGGTCCTGCTGATGGCGGACCTGCTGCAGAACTTCCCTTAACAAGGCTGCTGAGGGCCAACCACTTCAAGTCAACTTTTCTATGGTCTTTAGAGGATGAGCTCCGAGTCCTGCTGAGACCCGGCTGTCTCTTTGGGTGGCGGGGGCAAAGTCATCGCCGGAGTATGCCCAGTTCTCTGCTCCAAAGGCAGCCAGATACATAGGCTACGTTTACATGCAAAAGTTTTGTTTCAATCGGACTGAATTCATTCCAATTGATGAATCTGAATGTAGTGTTTACATGAACGCTAAACAAGTAATTGGGTTGACATGTGCGTTTATATGTCACAAGCTTAAAATCGGAATAGATTTTTTGACATTTCGTGAGCTTAGAATTATACGGTTCTATCTCCACTTTTGGTCGAAACTGAGTTTTTGACAATCTTATCCATTAGGTGTTTATTAATGCCGGTGTGGTGTTATTTTTGTAAAAAAAAAATTATTTTGTCAGTAGTTATTAATAAAATAGAAAGGTTCCATCTCACAAAACAGCAGGGATGTAAAAACTTTGATGCTCAATTTCTCAGAACTACCCTAAACGGAGATAGAACTGTATAATTCTAAGCTCAAGATTTCACACTGCACGAATATACTGAGTTTTCCGCTGTTTGCGCATTATAACCATTCTCCTACATTGTTTTTTTATTTTTTTTAAACAGCAGACTTAATATTTATCCATTTCTGATCATAATTTAAAGTAAATGAGCATATGAACCGTTGTGCCGTGCTGCTTATATGTATCGCGCAGATAAAATGCCCCTCCCAGCGCCCCAAAACCAATCGTCTTTGGATGAGAATTCTAAACAGGGACTGGTGACACATTGTCCTGCTCCACTTGACGGGACACTCATTTATATGACACTTTATTCGACAGGAAGAATAGCTTTTTATGCTCGTCATTGCACTATTTCAGTGTCATTGCACATGCGCAGTCCTTTCAGTTTTCAATCCGATCAAGTGTTTACATGTTCTCTCGATTGGATTAGAAAAGGAATAAACCACCCCTTTCAATATGATCGAAATTTAATTCGGATCGAGGTCAATCGGATTAAGGTGTTTACATGAGAGCTTTTCAGTCGGATTGAGCCGTCAGTCCGATTACTATTATTTGGTTACATGTAATTGTAGCCATAGTGTCATCAAAGTCCTCCTTGGAGCCGCAAAATGAAACAATGCCACTCGCACCAGATAAGGGGCACTGGTCTTCTTGGGTGAAGAGCACTGGAGATGTATCGCAACAAACGTTTTGCAACAAACGTCGCTAAAATAGACTCTTTTAATAAGTGAAATTTGCTCTTTGAAGAGTCGCCGGATAGCTGCAGAGGAGTGCCGAGTCTGTTAATAAGAATAATAATAATGTTTATTTTTTATAGCGCCTTTCAAGAAGCCAAGGTCGCTTCACAAAATAGTACAATCAGTTGACAGACAAAGAGACAACCAATCTGCTTATTATAACAATCAAGCAAGCTGAAAAGCAGATAGAGACAGATATGAGAAGTTATAGAATCCAAGAAATATAAATTTCGATAAAGTAAACATGTAACATAGAAAAAATGAAAAATTGGAAGACAGAGAAGCAGAGAGGAAAATAATTATTTACAGAGCATGTTGAATAGATGAGTTTTAAATTGAGATTTGAAAGTCTGAGGTTAAGGGTGGCACGAAGATTAAGGGGCCGCTTATTCCATAGCTTACACATATATCAAATCAGAATCTTTTTTCCTGTATGTATAACGACATCTCATTGCCACAAGTTCTCCTGCTTGGTGATTCTTCTATCAAGGGAATTAATCTTCCAGCTTGTATCACCTATTGTCTGTCTAATGGTAAGATTGGTGATTTCATCAAGCTTTTGCCTAAACTTTTTCACTTACATACATCTGTCAAAATAGTCATTGTACATACTGGGACTAATGAGATGGTGGATAGGCAATCAGCCAGATTGCACTCAGAGCTTGAGGAAATATGTTTTCAAATTGAATCCTTAGGAAAGCGCTGTATTCTATCTGGTCCTCTCCCCTCTCCTTCTATGAGCTCTGAATATTTTAGTCGTCTTTATGGACTGCATCAATGGCTATGCCACTTTTGTCTAGCTGCTGGTTTTAATTTTATTTCTAATTTTGACTCCTTTTGGACTAGGCATGACCTTTTTAATGCTGACAGACTTCACCTAAATAGGGGAGGGACCAAGCTGCTCACCTCCAATCTAGTGATATAACTATATAGCCTTTGGTATTGACTGACATGATGCTCAGCCTGACCCTCCTTCAGCCCATCCCTGTTCTACTCAGCATAGTAATCATGAGGGTCCTGCTAAACTTTCCACCTGCATAAATCTATATATGACCTCGGTACACCTGCATACTTCTATCATGTCCTTACAGGCTCATATTACTGTACAAATTGGTTCCACAATGGCAAAGTGGAATAGACCTAAACGGAACTTTGCTCGTAGACTTAACCCATCTAATCTACTTATCATTCCTAAGAAATCATCTGTCCCTGTGGAAAAAAACATTTTTCTTACAGTAAAACTCTCTCTGCTAAATATCAGGTCACTCATAAAAAAGTCTTTTTTAATTAATGATCTTATTTCCTCATATAAACTTGATTTTTTACTTTTAACTGAAACTTGGCTTGATTCAGTAAACTGTAATAGTATTCTGATTGAATCTTCTCCCTCCAACTATAACTTTATAAGTGTCAACCATGAAAATAGACGTGGGGGAGGAAATAGCTAAAATTTTTAAAACTTCTTTTCAGTGTCAACTGTCATCTTATGGTGACTATGCTTCTTTTGAATATCTTTGTGCTGTCCTTAAAAGTTGTCCAAAAATCTTGCTGCTAACTGTATATAGACCCCCTATTTTATCAGTTGCAGTCTTCCTTGAAGATTTCTGTGAATTTCTCTCTGAAATCTGTGTTCACTTTGACAGCATTGTTATATCAGGTGATTTCAACATACACGTAGATAACCCTGAAAACCAGCATGCAAGAGACTTTTTGGCGCTGATCGATGCCTTCAATTTGACACAACATATACAGGGCCCCACTCACTCTCAGGGCCATACACTCGATCTTGTCATCACAAAGGGTGTAACTGTTTCCACATCTGTTGTGGATCTAGCCTTATCTGATCACTGTTGTATTTTCTTTGAAGTCTGCTTGCTCCCCTATTGTCAGAATAACTCTATTATGATCAGAAAGAGAGCTATAAATGACAAAACTTGTGCTCTTTTTGAGCAAACACTCTTTGAGTCCAAAAATTCATCTCCTAAGACTGCTGATAACTTGTTGGAAGATTTTAATTTAAGAATGACAAATATAATGGATGATATTGCCCCTTTAAAACTGAAAAAAAATCCATTGGAAAACAGAAAGCTCCATGGATGAATTATCCGTTAGTTAAACTGAAAAAGAAAGAATGTAGGAGAACAGAAAGGAAATGGCGTGAATCCAAACTTAATTCAGACTATCTGATCCATAAAGGGACACTTTACGAATATAATTCTGTTATTTGTAAAGCAAGACAATCTCATTTCTCCACTATTATCAATAGTAAAGCTAATAATACCCGTGCACTATTTTCCACCTTTGAGAAGTTAACAAATCCTTCACCTTATCTGGCTCCTGAACTACTCTCAGTTGAAAAGTGCAATGAATTTGCCTCTTTCTTTAAGAGCAAAGTAGAGAACATAAGACATCATATCTCATATACGTCGCATAGCGTCTCTCACTTTGAATCACCAATTAGTCTGAGGGATGAGCTCAGAACTCTTTCAAATTTCAGCCCTGTTGACCTCGACACTCTTGAAAAGACTGTACAAAGTCTAAGTTCCTCCACATCTGAGCTGGACATTTTACCAACTAGCTTTTTTAAATCTGTGTTTCATCTAATAGCAACTGATGTGCTTTTAATAACTAATACCTCTCTACTGAGCGGCGTATTCCCTAAGTCCCTTAAAATAGCCATTGTAAAACCTTTACTTAAAAAGAACAACCTGGATGAGTCTGTCCTCAACAACTACAGACCCATATCAAATTTGTCTTTTATCGGTAAAATTGTTTTTAATCAAGTGTCTGCGTTTCTAACCTCAACTTCCTGTTTTGATCTCAACCAGTCAGGTTTTAGAAAATACCATAGCACTGAAACAGCCTCGGTTAAAGTAGTCAACGACATTCGGCTAAATAATGATGCTGGAAAAACCACTGTTCTTATGCTGTTGGACCTCAGTGCGGCGTTCGACACTGTTGACCACAGCATGCTAGTAGAAAGACTTAAATGCTGTGTTGGCCTCTCTGGCTCGGTCATCTGCTGGCTAAAGTCTTATCTAGAACACAGGAGTTTTTGTTTCTATTGGTCATTATGCTTCAGCTCCTGTGTCCTTAACATGTGGTGTCCCTCAGGGCTCAATCCTTGGCCCTCTTTTGTTTAATCTGTACATGCTCCCTCTTGGCCAAATTATGAAAAACCATTCTATTAGCTACCATAGCTACGCAGATGATAGACAGTTATATCTATCCTTGTCTCCCAACGAGTTTGCTCCCCTTGAATCTCTTTATCACTGTCTTAATCAAGTTCAAGACTGGATGTCTAAAAATCTCCTTAAATTAAACACAGACAAAACTGAAGTAATTATCTTTGGGAAAAAGGATCAAAGACTAAAGACTGCCACATTATTGGGAATGAAAGGTTTTGAGGTAGTGGAAACCGTGAAGAACCTAAGTTTCAATAGCCACATAAAGGCAGTCACAAAATCAGCTTTTTATCATTTAAAAAACATTGCAAAGGTTAAAAACTTTATATTGCAGGTAGATTTAGAAAAGCTTATTCATGCTTTCATCACCAGTAGGGTGGATTATTGTAATGGTCTTTTCACTGGTCTCCCTAAAAAAACAATAAAACCTCTTCAAATTATTCAAAATGCAGTAGCAAGGCTATTGACCAGAACTAAAAGAAAAGATCATATCACACCAATTTTAAAATCTCTACACTGGTTACCAGTGATCTATAGAACTGATTTTAAAGTTCTTTTTCTTGTTTTTAAATCACCAAATGGTCAAGGACCTCTTTATATAGCAGAGATGCTTGAAACATATAGCCCCTCAAGATCTCTTAGATCTGCTGGAAAACTCCAACTGGTACAATCCAGCGCTCGTACCAAGCAGGGAGAGGCAGCCTTTAGTTGTTATGCGGTCCGTCTTTGGAAACGTCTTCCTGTAGACATTAAGACCTCTCCTACTGTCTCTATTTTTAAATCCAGACTAAAAACAAAACTTTTCTATGATGCTTTCTATTAACCCTCTCTTGTACCTGTGGTCTGTAAGGTTTTTATTTTTAGCTCTCAATTTTGTGTATTATGTTCCCTGTGAACTATTATGTTTTTATTTTAAGCTCTCAATTTTGTGTATTATGTTTCTTGCGATTTAACAGGTTTTTATTGCTAATGTTATTGTGTAATTGCTATTATGTAAAGCACATTGGGTTACCGTTCTGTGTATGAAATGGGCTATATCAATAAACCTGAACCTGAACTTAGGGCCTACAACACTAAAAGCTTTACCACCCACAGTAGAGAGTTTGTACTTGGGTTCGACAAGAAAATTGTCATTGCTAGATCTAAGGGTCCGGGCAGGAACATATGGTTGCACTAACTCAGAAAGGTATTGGGATGCGGGGCCATGACAGGCTTTATAAACCAAGACTAAAATGTTAAACCGGATTCGATTGACCACAGGAAGCCAGTGAAGTTGGTGAAGGATAGGAGTGATATGTGCAGATTTTTTATTATATGTAAAGGGCTCGGGCAGCAGAGTTTTGCACCATTTTAAGGCGATGTATAGCTTTGGACGGTAGGCCGCTATATAAGGAGTTACAATAGTCCAATCTGGAGGTTATAAACGCGTGGATGACAGTTTCAGCATCTCCAGAGTTAAGAGAGGGGCATATACGAACAATATTCCGCAAGTGGAAGCAGCATGATTTAATAGTCTGACCAATGTGTGAGTGAAAACATAACGAGGAGTCAAAACAAAACTCCAAGATTCCACACAGTTTTTGAAGGCCTAATCTGGAGACCATCAATTTCAATAAAAATATCATGCCTGGGTACACTCTGTGATTAAGGGCCAATCAACAGGATTTCCGTTTTCCCAGCATTAAGCTGTAAGAAGTTATCAGACATCCATGTTTTAAGTTTCTGAAGGCAAGAAGCAGTTGCAGCAGTAGAAGCGCTTCTAATCCGCTGCTTGAGGCTTGTTTCAACAGAAAGCAGAAAGGCTTCAATCTTCTCTTCAGAGTCGAGAGAAGACTATCTTCGAGCTTGGAGAAAAAGTCTGATGAAAATGGCTTTCGTTGCAACTTAAATAGGCAGTCAGCCCTGCCCGTTTTGGTGGGCTGAAAAGCCATTGTCTCTGTTGGTGCATAGACGTGAACCAGTCAGGCTTCATACGTTTTCCCCATACGCATCACATCAGCTACTGACGCAATGTGAGTGAACCATATCACAAGGGAAATTTACAGTTCATCTCTCACTGCTATTTTGAAAAGGCAAACTGAAATTTTTAAACCGGGATTATTCCTGTTCCCAGATTGTTTTGATGGTGATTCCCTTCAGTATAGGTCATTCATCAAGTCTTTTGAAAGGGGCATAATAAAACGGGAAGTATAGATGACAGGCATTACTACCAAAGAGTATATAAGTACCAATAGGCAAAACTCAATAGAACGTTCCATTGCAACAAACGCACCCATGCGCAGAGCTGCAGTTCCGCCATCTTGGACTGAACGCAACAAAGCTGTCATGAAATTGAAGGATACCGGATCAAATTCAAAAGCAGTTAAGGGAACAAAATAGTAGTTTCTAGGTTTCAATATCTCTATAGCCTAAACTAAAATGGCGTGCTGAATAATGTGCAACAAAATAATTCTTATGGATCGGTTTATAATCAAACAATTTAAATAAAGCATTTAAATAAAGCTTCATAAAGCATGAAGCTGTCAAATAGGCTATTTATTTACCCCAATAACTTTTGGGGATAACTCCCGTTTTCATACACAGCACAATTTTACAACACCAGTAACAACAGCCCATGTTCTTCATGAAATTATTGACAAATTCCTTGAAAAAGCCAAAACACAATGAATAGTGAGTATGTGAAAGGGACAACACATTAGTCAAGAGAGACTATTTAATAGTAATAGAAGATCGTCACAAAATTAACAGTTATAAAATTGGTGATGGTAAGTAGATCACCACATCATTTCTGCCTGCAGTACACACAACAAATCAAACATTGTGCAAGTAAAGTGCACACATTTACAACAAATAGAATGACAATGCTAAGTATATTAGCTGTTCTATGTTTTAGTCTTTAGTTTTATTATAATTTAATTCATCTTGACTGATAAAAACTTCTTCGCCATCTAGCGATTGTTGTCAAAACTGCAACGGAGTTTCGCCTCTTGGTACTTCTAAACTCTTTGTTACTACCTACAGTAGTACACAAGGAGGCAACCTAGAAATCTTGTCAATACATTTCTGCATATGGATCCGTATAACACCGTGTCCTAACCAGATGCGATGCGATAAGATTCCAGCGACAAATAATTTGACTGTCCACACCAGATGTGACGCGACTATGGGACGCAATGTAGTCCCGGCAAGCTCCCAGCACTCTCAACTAAATGGATAAGTACATAATCAAATTCATGAATATTACACCATTTAACACTATTAAAAATACATACTGAGTTATGGAAACAATCTGAAAAAAAGTTTCTAAAATAGAATTATTGCGTGTTGCTGTCGCGGCTGGTTAGGAAAAAAATTCTGATTAACATGGAAAAGATACCTTTTATCACGTGTCGCAGCATCGCATGTAGTTAGGATGTGGTGTAAGGCCTACAAGGAAGCAAAAGGCAATTGAAATGGAACTTTGGTAACAGCACTAAAATATCAACATCATATGTTGACAAAGTACTGAAATTGACTACTATCAAGGCTGAGGATGGTTCTGCTATAATCGTATCCTCTTTTTTTGTGAAGATGTTGACTTACTGAATGAATGAACTAGAAATTCCATCCACTCTAAACTTGTATCTAAGGGCATTTTCACACTGGCAGTTTAGTTTGGAACGAGGCACGGTTCACATGAAACCGGACCTGGGTGTGCACCTGGGTACCGAACCCAAGACTACCTGAATTAGGTGGTCTGAGTTCGGTTGCACTCGAGCTGTGCCATGAGTCGCGTGAATGTGAAAGCAACACGGACTTGGGAGCATGCTTGTTCAGGAAGTTAAGTAACCTGCGCATACGTTTTAGCCGTTTATGATGCATTTAGTTAAATAAAACAAACGTAAAGGATGATAGTGCTGATGATTTACCTTGGATACAAGCGAGAATGAGCCTGCAATGTATTCATGCATAGCGAGTGCAATCAGGGCAGCTAATGTCAATCCACTGTCTCCTCAAAAGAGTCTGTTTGCAAGCAGCAGAAAGCCGCCTTCATGTGACGCATACAAGTCCAAGTGTCGTTTACTAAGCTGAGCATAATAGCAGCACCATGTTAATAAAAGATACAATATTTTGACCCGCGTTCAATTTTCTATCATATGTCATGCACCTTTGTGATGACGTAAGATAAACGCAAATGCACAAGGATTCATTAGAATCAAATTGGGTGTGAAACCAGACCAACGCTGCTGGGGAACGCTGGGAACAATCACGCTCGAAATCGAACAGGAGCAAACGTGCCCAGTGTGAAAACGCCCTAAGTCAGCCTTCAAGCTACAAGATCAGTGGAGAAAAATAGTCTATAAAATTCAGTCCATCTGTGGAAAGTAATGTAGTCTGTGGTATGGAAGTCAATGTCTACACCAAACTGTACGCCAGACAGGTTGCTAGTTTCAACAGAACACACAACCACACAAGACAAGAACTCATCAATAAATGTCGTAAATTGAGTGAAGTCAAAATAGCACCGTTAGATGCAGACATTAGAGGCTTTCGCACCAGATAGTTCTAAGAACTAACCACCAGTATGATTCCCCGAGAACTAATGGCTCCCCTAGGAACGTTTTCTGGTTGCATTCGCAATGCCAGTAGGAACTCCGAAGTGACGCAAGACACGGTTGTTGTTGTGACTTTTATTTTAATGGTGTTGCAGACCTTTATTTTGACGGCGCTGAGAAATGACAGAGCCAGAGCAAATAAACAATGCTCACATTCTCCATGTTCATCAGTTTATGATCTGTCTAACAGTCCTAATATGTTAGATAGAACTAATATACTTAGAAAGTAGACAGTAATGAAAAGTTATTAGAGTATGCCGTGTGGTTGATGTCCAGTGTTGCTAGCTGAGCAGAAATACATAATCATGTTTCTCTTGGTCCACTCAAAGTTGCGTTGTATTTTCTCCTCAGCGTAAAGGTTAACAGACCCATCTATCACTGTTTTCCAAGTTTATAGAGTTAGTTTGTGGAGTAAATATATAGGCTATAATCTGTGTGCTTACATAGCCTTTTTAAAAATGGCGGGTGCTGGTGTTTCACCTGTGTTCAGCCAATCAGCGTACACTAACGTCACGAGTAGTTCCTATAGTGTTGGTTTCGACCCGACCCTGAAGTAGGAGCTAAATTAGTTTCTCCAAAAGAGTTCTTAGAACTAAAATAGTTCCTAGGTTCTTCGGTGCGAAAGCGCCAAAATCCGGGTACTTTTGCCAATAGTTATAGGACCTATGAAAAGGTTCCTCCGGTGCAAAAGCCCCTATTGTACAGCTAATTGGAACAAATGCTGCAAGACTGATGGAACCGTGGAAAGTTGTTAATATGGGATGTGTACAGAAACTGTAAAATGAAATTCCAGGACTTTCAAGGACTTTAAGCACTACTCTTTTGGTTTTCAAGGACTACAATCATCACACTTATCAAACAATATCTTTATTATCTTTCGAATTCTAAAAAAGATAAATAGAAAAAAATAAAATAAAAAAAATAATAAAACATAATGGTACAAATAAAGTGTAGCACATGCAATGGCTGTGGTAACTTTAGCCATTAATAGGATACTATGACAAAGATATAGTTTTCCTTATTCAAACTGACTTTTTCTCCCTTGAATATATGATTTTTCAGAAGAATGAAATCTTTATCAAATACTTTAAATTTATTTGAGAAATAACACGCTTATAACCATGTGAAATGGCTGTATATAAATGTGAAAAGATTGTTTTATCAATAAAATTAAACACTAGCCTATTTTCTAACATCCTATTGTCTTCCAATAATTCAAGCACTTTTTCAGAAATATGGCTGTTTTCAAGGGTTTTCCAAGATTTTCATAAAGTCAAATTCAAGTACTTCTTCGAGCACTATAAGCACTTTGTACAAACCCTGTTAATAGTCATGGCTCATTGTAATGGTATGCTGTTAAAACACCCTTAGGTTAGGTTGTAAAAAGTCTTATGTAAGAGACTGCCTGTCAATATAGAAAAAGGCATCCATACTTGGTTGTCAATCAAATCTCTGTAGCAAATTTTAATGACTTGTTAATACAGATGTCAATGAGCTTGCATCTAAAGATGAAAAGGAGTAAAGAAAGGGTCAAGAATTATAGATGTCATTACTAGAATTAATGACTTGTTAATACAGATGTCAATGAGCTTGCATCTAAATATGAAAAGGAGTAAAGGAAGGGTCAAGAATTATAGATATCATTACTAAAATTAATTACAGATGTAATATGCAGGTATTTTTAAAATAAGTACAATGTAAAAACATGCATGCACACAATAGGTGCATTGTATCAAATGACTAATGAATAACTGGATTCAAACTCGTGATAAATACGCAAGTTTGTGTAATATAGGTGAAATTACTGTCACAATAGCTTTTCCCACTTCAGTTAAGTTTTAACTACGCAACAGGTCCGTAGATATAATTAAATATGTATCATGCATTTAAAAGTGAATTGCCCAGCAGACAAGCAATTTAAATTTATTTATCTGTTAAATTACTTGATCACACAAATAATATTTCATATGAATCAGACTTAGGCTAATAGTAGTGTATTGTAAAAATTACAGCATCCAAAATAAATGCAAATATGTATTTTTTCAGCATTGCATTATCCCTACAAAACCCCAGTTGCCTACACATTGTTACATCTTCAATGATGGTCATTTGGGCTGATATTTGTCTAACCCGTGCGAGGCGGTGTACACTGGACAAAGCAAATGTGCAAATGATGTGTCCTCCATATAGTTGCGTGTAGTAGCCGCTACTTCAGAAGAAGAACGGGCATCCGTTTGCTATCAATGAGTCGTGCTGCGCCGTGTCCAGTGTAGACACTATCACAAATTATGAATTTTCATGTAGCCAGCATAGTCAATAAAGAAGATTATAGACACGTCATATATCTGCAGCTAAGACAGACAGACATCATGGGCAAAATGTGTTAACATTGCAAACATGTTAGTTTTAAATTATTTGAAACTGCTACGGAAGCAGGGAAGATAATGGGCTATTTACTTTTGACACGCCGCTTGAGTCCGGTGTAGAGAGGGTGTTATGCTCCGGATCTGTGATTATCAATTTGTGTGTAATCCTGAGTTTATCCTGATGGAAATATAAAGAAGCTTTAAACTCCAACAATCTTTTGGAAATGGGGTGTTTTAACCACACAAACAGATCAATTTGAATGAAGCGCCCATTACAGATCCTTTCAGGGGTGCAAATATCTGCAAAATTAATCAGATCAAGAGTGTAAAGCCTAACGTGATTGGTTGTAGCGAGAACGTGCTACGATTGGTCAGCTCAATGTGGCTATTATCTGATTGGCTTAGGTAAATGGTGGTTGGAGTCCACTTATTTGTGGATTTCTCTGCACGTCGACGCTAGAAGTGTTTCCATGTACCCATCCCCTGATGGCTACTTCCAGCAGGATAATGCACCATGTCACAAAGCTAGAAACATTTCAAATTGGTTTCTTGAACATGACAGTGAGTTCACTGTACTAAAATGGCCCCCACAGTCACCAGGTCTTAACCCAATAGAGCATCTTTGGGATGTGGTGGAACGGGAGCTTCGTGCCCTGGATGTGCATCCCACAAATCTCCATCAACTGCAAGATGCTATCCTATCAATATGGGCCAACATTTCTAAAGAATGCTTTCAGCACCTTGTTGAATCAATGCCACGTAGAATTAAGGCAGTTCTGAAGGCGAAAGGGGGTCGAACACAGTATTAGTATGGTGTTCCTAATAAATGGTGTTGACTATGGCTAAAATGTTGACGTAAAGTAGTAAACTTTAGCTACTTTCCCACTGTCAGTCCAAATCCGATTATCTTTGTATCTGATTGGAATCTGATCTAAAATGATGTCCACACTGTGTATTGCAACTGTTCAGATCCGATTTGCGTGTTCATGCAGCTCTTTGGTAATAAGGCAATGATGTTGCGTTGATGGAGGGGTTTGCATTTGCAAAAGAGATGTTGTCTTATTTAAATTTTACAACATGGAAATGTGTAGACGCCACGCTGAACTACTGCGTCTTGAGCTGCAGAACTGTAGGAGGCAGGTATGCACAGCTTTTTTTCCGCGCTCTTATCTGCACCGGTTTAAAAAATAATAATTTTCTGCTTGTCCGGCAAATTGCAACACAGCCTTGTTTTGGCAGCGACTTTCAGCATGTTTCCAATAACAACGTCTGACGTTTACATTTTACATGGCGTGAGAGAGTACCATACCACGCAAAATCCAATCAGAGCGTTCAGACTGAAGCGGATTTCCTGATATGTGATTTGAACAGGATTTCAAACCACATATGGATGTAGCTTGAAACAGATTTCATGTGTTTTTTTGGACTGACAATCTGAACGTAGCCTATGTCGGGATAAGAAAATGAAGGAAGAATAGCGGTAAGGGCTAGAGAAGTTAGCTCATTCGGATCTTTACCACATATTAACTTTAGTTCGTCAAAATTCCGCGCACTCTGCTGCTTACTAAGTCCTTCTATATATGATTTCGCAGCTTCCATGTGTTTTTTTTCCGTAGTTTAGACATCATAAATTAGTGCAACAATGTGTTCAGTAATACATAAACAGTGCATTCCATGCTGTTGTTTACATCCGAGTATCTCCAATATTGGCCACGCATCCGGGTAACTGACCAAATCGTGACATAGGTGCAAACCCTCTATTGATTATTGTAAAAAGAGATGATGCCATCAAAAGGTACAGCGTTATTTATATCCATGCCTTACAATAATTCACCTTTTAGTGCCTGAGGCAGATCAGATCAGATACAATTATTTGTTATAGGGAACTTAATAAATAATTCACAATACCCCTCACCCAACAAGTTAGATTTTCTGTGGTACTTACTATGCATAAACTGCAACTAACATCCTGATGCAGAACAAGGCACTGGTTAACACACCAGCAAAGACACACCAGCAATATAAAGAGAGATTTACTCTCACTTCATTCACTTTGAAACACACAAATAAACCTTCTAATCCTATACATATATAACCACTTGAGAAATGTAGGTCTTTATGCTAAACATGTAGGCCTATCCCATTTCCCAATCGATGGTTGTCTTTTTACATTGTTTTGCCTATGTATTTATTCAAACTCTTTTGAATGTACGTTTTAGATTTTGCATACCGTTGTTAACCAAGATCACATAGCCTATAGCCCAACCAAGGAGGAATAACATTTCTGGATATTACAACTTTTAAATAGGCTAACGTTGTGTTTATTTGCATGTATTTAATGAGCAAAGCAAAGGTTTTACTTTTACTTGAATGTTTACACTACTTGACACTTTTGTTGTTTGCGTATACGCATAAAAGATTATAGCCTTGTCGAAGTGCAACAAACCCAGTAACTTACTGTCGAGGTAACTGAAGGGTGAATGGGTAAACATGACGGCCTGGTGCCACAATCGAAGAATCTAACAAGTCAAAAATCAAAGCAGAGATCAGCATGTTTTTCAGATTAATTATCAAAGCCCTTTTTTGCAATATCAATCAAATCCGCGACCAGACTTACACGGTTGTCCTGATGGATCCCTCAGCATCATCTCATGGTCATTGACGTTACCTACAAGATCAAGTTACAGCGCAAAATAAAGCTGGTTAATTCGACCTGATCTCTCCTAATTGTAAGACAAAAAATACAACTGTAGTTCCTCCTACCATGTGTTTTGTTCTCCCGAACGAAAAACCTCTCCACGGAATAATACTTTTCCTTATCCGAGTAAACAACAGTGCTTTTGTGACGCTCCCTCCAGCAAACCTCTGCTTTCCCTTTAATTTTCACACTCAGCGACTGGATTTTCGTGTCTTTCGCTAGATCCAAAATGACATGTCCCGATATCAAATCCCCGCTAGAGAAGGTATTGTTCTGATTGATAGGACTGTACATAACAGAAATGTTGTTCACAGTGACGGACATCGTCTCCTGGTGCCAGTATCCGCTTCTGACGTTTGATCCCAATGGAATATCACTTTATAGCAGTCAGGCACGCGCTTCCTGCAGGAAACATAGGCTTTAAATGGTACTGTCTATATTTAAAGTAAAACTGCTGAAGATACAAGAAACAAGCCATAATGTCATAACAGCCTGCTGACCAAGAGATTGTGAACAGGCACAAATAGGGAGTGCTACTAAAATTCTGCTTCATTTAAGGTTTCCAAGAGCACAGTTGCCTCCATTGCAAAAAGTTTTATTTTTTAAAAGTGCTTCGGTCACAATCTTGTCTTTGCTTTGTCATTATGGGGTATGAAGTATATATGTGTAAGTATGAAGTGTATGTAACCCTTTAACTGCCCCAAACAAGAAAAATGCATTGGAATCTTTTTTTTTTTTTTTTTTTGCATTTCTTTTCTCCTTATGTCGCTAGTTACCACACTCAATGTATTTTTTTTTTTTTCAACCCATCCCATAATTTTTACATCGGCCTCTACCAAATGGTTGATATGTCAATGTATGGTAAAGTAGCGGAATTCATACACATACTATGAAAATGTGATACTATAATACTAATTTATTTAAAAACATAAAATAAAATATTTTTGTATATAGAATTTCCTTTATTTATTGAAGTTTGCCATTCAATATTTCAGGTTTTGATTTTAACACAGGAAAATTATGTTTTCTTGTTTTTTAACAATAAACAAAAATAAATAGCCTAACACGAATAACTAAAAGTAAAAAAACCAAAGACATTACATTCTTTCTGCATTCAAAAACAAAAAAAATTAAATAAAATAGATAGTAATATAATGGCATTTCAGGCTTTTATGTTTCAAGAACCATCAAGTGTGCAGTGCAACAAGATTCTCCTCATCAGGAGTATCATCTTCATCCAGGGACTCAAAAGAACTGTCACCAGCTACCTCTTCTTGGACGGGGTGATATCCGGATCCTCTATTGGACCGTCAACATCACTGATATCAGCATCAGAGTCTTGGGGGTTTTCTGGTACAAGGGCCTGAAGAGTGCTTGTTCTTGTACCATAGAAACTTGACATCCATCAAGTATTGTAAAAATAATAATAATAATAATAATCTCTTTTATTATTTAATTTTAGTAATGTTACACCAGCATTTGTCATTTAAGAAGTAATTGCCTCTGATAACTATGTTTTCCACACATTAATTCTGTGAATTCATTATTTAATTAAAAATATCCAAAAGTGGCACAAAAAATACAAGTTTATATTTCTCAGCAAATAGTCCATTCAGACTGCATAAATGAATGATATGAAAACATTAGCTTTTATATACGCTAATCATAATGTGACAAATCAACCTTATGATAGAGAACGTTTTTGAAAAATTATTAAAAACATACTAAAGTTTATTCATAGCACCAAGTAACATAATTTTGTAAAGTTAGGGCTCTTACAGTGTAATATGTCAAAAAAATATGCTTACCTTGCAAAATTTCTCCAAGAACAGTTCACATGGCAGGAGTGATTTATTTGTTTCTGACATCCATGTTCTGTTGATGGACACTGTGACATCTAGTGGATTTTTTTGTCATAACATACCTCAACCAGATGCTAGAGATGGCTCAATGAGCTTGAGTTAAGTTAGGTACTCTCTGAATAAAATATAGGCTACTGACTCAAAATGTGCTCAACCATTTGGTCGAGCAGGAAGTTAAAGACATGCCGCCTGCAACAACAAAATATAAAAAGAAAATTAACTGGTCTGATATTTACTACAGAGTTTGAGAGTAGTTTCAAAGTAGACATTGTTTGCAGGCAGCCAAGACCATATGGGGGCTTTATGCTTTTTTTTACATTTATGCTATTTTTTTTACATTCTGGCTGAACGTTCTGAACATCCATTATGCCCAAATAACATCCAGAGAGGATGAGCTGGGCTTCACGCTCCACCCATTGGTCTGCAGTGAGCCGCCTCTCTCTTTATTACAAATTACATGAAATTTATCATATATTCAGTATATGATATTACCTTTAGAAGTAAGAAATGTGATTGCCTGGTAAAGATTGCATAAGAAATCTCAATCCTAATTATTCTGAAACTGTATTAAAATTGTATGTCTGTATAACAAACTTGCTCTGTTTTTTTTAATTGTCCACTAGGTGTCAGCACGCTACATGTGTACAAATGAATGTTGCACATAGATTTGTATAACAGTCACTGTAATGGGATCTAAATAAAGGGCCCCTTAGATTTACAGAAAAAAAATCAAATGGCAGTATTACTGTGCTCAGAGGAGAGAATGTGTGTGTTCCTGCACACGTTCTTTGACCTGTTAACATTTAGATTTATTTTGTCTTTATCTATAAGATAGTGATTTTAATATATGCTATATGCAGTTTATATAATATTTAGAATAAAAAATTTGCCTTACAATCAGTAGAGTATACAACAATACATTTAAAGTGCCCCTATTATGCTATTTTAAAGATAACTTTTGTTTCGGATTTCTCCAACAATAGGTTTACATGTAGGGCCTATCTAACGTAAAAATATATATATATATATATATATATATATATATATATATATATATATATATATATATATATATATATATATATATCTTTATCGCCGGGTCTATTTTCACGCTCAATTAAAGTGAAGGCTTTTTGATTGACAAAATAAATATGATTTCACACAAAAAGTGCCCAAAATGCAGAGAAACATACCTAGTGAGTTTTAACAAGAACTGCAGGCAAACAAAAGAAAATCTCACAAATATTTATAGAAGATTTACCTGTAGGTTTTTTAAATGTTATTTAATAAAAATATATTTTTCCCCTCAAAATCTCTCTTTTTTTCTTCTTTTGTGTTCAGCAGAAGAAATAAATTGATACATGAACAGAACAGAACAGAAGTGCTGTCCGTCCAAAAGAACGACTATTGAAAGTCCATTCGCAGCTCCTTCTTCCACAACTTGTTCATTCTGCTATGCACCTGAGACGCATCTCTTTGTAGGCAAGGGCGTGGTTAGCTTGTACACTCTGACAGAGGGTACCACAACTTCCAATAGGAAAATTCAACTGCAGTAGCATCCGTTCAACCTGAAGAGGGCAGCACTCAGAGGTTTTTACACCATATATTGTAGAATTAAGGCGAGACACTACAGGTGAATAGGGTAAAATACAGATATCACCATGAAGCTTTACCAGTTGATTACTCACATGAATAGGAGAAAAAAATGTATTGCAAGTTTTCTGTAATTTTTTTGTTTAAATATGCTAATCAGGCTATATCTGCGCTAATTTGCCTATTTTGTAGTGACATTTTTTGAAGATGAAAAAACAAGGTTCAAAATTATTTTTGCATTTTGTTGATATATTCAATGAAAACACATTTACAGAGGGGAATATGAATATCTCCTTTTGTTACCCTGTAAATCAGAAAATACTGCCAATAGCCTTAAAAAATTGATTTCCGCCCTATTTTAAGGCATAAAAATGTCATATAAATCAGGCCAAGAATGATATATCAACAAATCCCTCTGAACAAACCTTCACAATTTAGTTAAGAATAGGACTGTAAAGTTTGGTGTATGTAGGTGTTACAGAAGTGGAAAATCGTCACTAGGAGTGCAAGAAAAAATTCATTTTGAGAAAACGGCCTTTAAAGATTTTTATGGCAAAATTCCACTAATTTATATTGAAAGCCGTGAATTACAGACAAAATATGCTTTAGGTCCAAGTAAAATCAATGTATCACACTGTTTAACATCCAAAACTCATTCTTGCTTCATCCATCACTGATCATAACATCCAAAACAACACTTCAACACATCAAAACAACAAATCAACAGTCCATCACACAGGTGAATATGATTTGCCTGAGGGACTCACAACCACTTTAGGATCCCACAATTCGGATTTGTTTAGTATTATATAGTAATTATATTATACAAAAACTGAAATGTGTTGTGTAATGTAATTGTTTTGTATATAGTGTGTAACGTATATTACGTATATTAACGTATATTAACGTATATTACCAGCGACTGCGCAGGTTCAAACTGAGCTTAACGACAGTCTGACAGTTGTAAATCTTCTAGTAGCTGTGCCATTATAAATCAAGCACCTAATTCCTCAAAAACGTTGTTGAAATATTTTGCTTTTATGAACTCTCTATCTATGGGCTTCTCCCTTGACTTTATGCCTCTATGTCCCCCCGATTGCCTCATAGACAGTAGAAGATTGCCTGCGAGCTTCTCCTCCTGTCTATACGGTAATGTCTTTATTGTGCGACAGAAAGTCGCGTGGTTATGACGCAATCGTTAGCCTATTTTTACAAAAACGGCTTCTACGGGGCCATAACGTAAGAGTAATGGAGCCTTTTATACATTGTCGTGTTTCTTAAGAAATAAATAATGGACTAATGAAGTCTTTGGACGCCTCAGATGTAAAGTTATTCGCTGTCAAAGTGACGCCAAAATGAATGGGAGTCAATGGAATGCTAACAGCAGGTCAAGTTCTGCTACAATGGCAGCTCCCGCGAGGCTTCAGTTTCAGGCTAATGGATTACCCCTTGGTGATGACAGGCTGCAGACAGCGATCGCGGAGCAGCATGATGATTTAGAACGCCAACTTTTGATGAATTTATGTGAAATCTACACACGCAAACAGACAAAGTGTAGTAAAATAAAGACCTAAATGTGTATTGAGTACAAGTCTGAAAGAAGACATGTTATTGAAGACAAATAGCCCAAAATCTCCAAATTGACCAGTAAAAAAAAAACTGTTTTTGCCTGCCGTGTTTCGCCTTAAAACACTTTAAACCCAAATGTCAAAAAATGTACATGAATAAATGAACAGCATTTATGAAGCTCCATTCTTAAAGATCATTAACTAAAAAAAATTGTTTTAGTGTTTAGTTACCCTTTAAGCAATACTTGTTTGTTTAGTTTGTTTATTTCAGGACAATGTGCAGTTAAATTAAAAAGATGGCTGCACCAGATTTTAGCACTATGCTAATTTCCGTCCGTAGTCCTACACAATTAAGATAACATGACAAAGATAAAATTGCATGACAAAGACAATTAACATACAAAAGTTATATAACAAAAACAGTTAATACAATATAAAAAGGCAAATTACTAAGGCAACTTACCATCAAATGGTACCCACAAGGGTATCATCTGATCGCCAAAATACCCGTCTGGTGCTTTTAGTGTGAACAAGACTGGTAATCTAAAAGTCAGTCCTTAACTGCCCATGAGAAGCTGCGAAAATCTGCATTGTTCTTTAGATTGCCTGGAAGTCCATTCCATTCTTTGATGGCTTTATAGGAAAAGGCTGATTGAGAGAAGACAGACTTTCTTTTTGGGAACAATACTGGAAGCAGATGATGTCTAAAAATTTGAAATCCTCGGCCTGTGGGGATATAAAAAGGCACTTGCGTTCGCACACGCCTGACGCCACTCAGGAGGATCAAGATGGCCGGGTTGCGGATCACAACAACGAACATACTGATGGAAGCCAGGACATCGCAAACATTTATACAATTCTGACAAAAATCTCAAGTGACATGGAGGGAATTGCGGAGATACGTAAAACTACCGCGTCGGTGGAGGCTAAATCCTCTTTAATTACAAGACTGGATGAGGTTGAAAAACGGGTGGAGTTTTTAGAGGGGGCCGAGAAAGAATTACAGGCTAATCCACCTGCCACCAAAGCCGAGCTGGATCAGATATGGGACAAAATGGAAGACATGGAGAACCGTAACAGAAGCAACAATATTCGTATCGTCAGGATCCCGGAAGGGAAAGAAGGCCAGGACATGGTGAGCTTTCTGGATGGACTTATCCCACAATTGATTGACTCGTCGGGCCAGCAGCTTAAAAATTGAACATGCACACAGATCTCCCGGTCAGCACATCAAATCGACAGACAGACCCCAGCAGATTTTTGCAAGATTCCAACGGTCAGCCGACAGGGACTTTGTGTTACGGGCGGCGAGGGTTAAAGGCAAGCTATGGTGGGAGAACAATAATATTATGGTCTTTCCTGATTTCGCCAGATCAACACAGCAGAAGCGAGACAGATTCAAGGAATGCAAGAAAATGCTTCACATAAAGAAGGTGAGCTTCGCACTGCTTTATCCTGCAAAATTGCGAATCGAAACTAGAAAGAAAGCAGTAAGAAAATGGCTAAAGTAAGCGGCAAGAAACGAAACTTTACAGAAAATGAATTGGAGGTGCTACCAACGGAGGTAGAAACAAGAAAAAAAATTATTTGGAGCTTTGTCCTCCGGAATTAATAACAAAAGGAAAAAATATGATTGGGAGAGTTTGGCTGATGCCGTCAATGCGGTGGTATCTGAAAGTCGCACTGTAAATGACCTTAAAAATAAATGGTCTGATATAAAGGTGGACGTTAAACGGAGAACTGCTGCGCACCGACAAAGTGTGGGCAGAACAGGCAGTGGTAAAGGGGTCGATGAACTTACACCCTTTGAGCAGAGAGTTGCCTCATTTATGGGTGACACTTTACTCTCTGGAGTAGTATCTGCTGCTGTGGGAGACTCTGATTTACTACAGGACTGCCACGAAGGTAACCAATTTCTCATTTGTTTTTACTTTGGTACACATAGCTTACCTATTTAATTTTCAAATGCATGCAATGTAGCTGACCAAAAGTACACCAGAGATTTTACGTATCCAATGCATTTATGGCAAATGCGTGTACCCATTAATAAGGAACAGACTCAAATCACAGTGAACATGTGCCTGTGTTTATTTAGACTCATATGGTGCAACAGCCCGAACATCCACTGGCACGCACTCGGAATCCGCCCCTCCTGAGCAGCCAGCGCCCACTGTGCCCAGCGTTTCCAGTGCTCCCCCCAGTGCTGAGGCCCGTCCGTCTGGCCGCGTCTTGACGCATGCTGTTTTGGAGTCACAACAGCAAATTGTTATGGCCATAGGAGAAATTAACAGTCACCTGAAAAATATCACTGACGCACTCACAGACATAAGCCACTAATAAAAGAAACTTTGTCTCCGATTACCATTTATATTGTCGCAATCACATGTTGACGGGCCTAAATGGCTTGTTGGTTGGGCTGCACATACATTGGTCCTGGTTCAGGGTCATCTAGCGGTGCTGCCACCTCACCAAGTGGTATGCCATGCCTGTGCGCGACATTGTGCAGCACACCACAGGCCAGCACAATGCGGCACACCTTGTCAGGGCGGTATAACAGCATCCCCCAGTCCTGTCAAGGCAGTGCCACTGACATTTGAGCTGCCCAATCGCCCGCTCTACAAGTGACCGAGTGCCAGAATGGGCATCATTGTATCTGCGCTCTCGGTCAGTTTGTGGGTTGGTGAGGGGGGTTAACAGCCACGTCTTCTCCTGAAGGATTGTTGAATAATTAAATGAAAAAGAAAAAATACAATTAGATAGAACCATAACTTTAAATGCATCACTCACCAAGAAACCACCCATTCCACACCCTGCCAGTTTGGAGCCTCATCCCAACCATGCTGTTTGTAATGATGTATGAATCATGGGTTGACCCAGGCCACCTTGCCACAATATTTGTTGGGTGCATTTGTGCATCACATATTATCTGCACATTTATTGAATTGAAATGTTTCTGATTCACATAAGCAAATTCTTATTCAGATGGCGCCTTTATAGCAATGTGTGTGCAGTCGATCGCTCCGATTACATTAGGAAAACGGCTATCGCTGCAAATTGCGTTTTAATGTTTGCCTGGTCAACTGCATCATATGGGAATCTTTTATACCTGGTAGACATGCGAATGATCCCAACCCATACCGCTGGCATTGCGCGGCTCAAAGACGACTGGCTTATTCCTGAGCAGTCTGCCAGTTCCTTTTGGAAGGAACCCGTTGCCAGGAAACCAAGTGTTGTCACCACCTGCAAGGTAACGGGTATTGCGTGGCTCCTCGTTGTCTTTCTCTCTAGATTCGGACCCAACTCAGCACAGAGCTCCAAGAGGATAGCCCTTGGAAATCTGAAACGGCTGATAAGCCAGTCATCATCCTGGGCCAGAAAATCATTGTGGTCCCTAAAAACTTGTTTTCTTCGGATTCTGCCATTAGCAATGTCCTCTAATAAGGCCAACGCTGCAATTGCCATAAACTAAGGGTTGTATCAATTTGCATATGTATATGTTCTTACTTAATTGCATAATTGATAGAATATTCCCATAAGGCTCATGTGACAATATATATCAATTATTTTATAAATTGCAAATTAATAGCAATGCTTCCCACAGGTGGTGGTGCGATAGACTTGTAGAATAATTTGTTGTGTAATGTTTGCAACTTCACTTCATTGCCTGTAAGAGTCGCCAACGGACAAAAACTATGAGTGATGTACGTACACCAGACATGAAATGGGCGTGGAGGAACGAACATTCTCTCGTTAATTTCACTGTTAATACATCTGACCGTGAGCGTGAAAGCTGCCTGACTGAAATGATACATGAGGCCCAGGTTGTTCATCCTGCAGAGTTCCAGGGAAATCCACTTTCAGCTGCTTCTCCCAAAGCTCATCAAGCCTCGCCACTGAAATCCGATTGACTATGATGTTGGGCTTCAAACACTGATCTGACAATCTCCATGGAGCGGGCCATTCACCGTCCAACCCAGGATGGTCTTAATTGCATAAGGGCCTCCATTCTCTGCACAAACCACCTCCCATGGCTCCAGAGCTTGAAGAACGTTAGTGCCGATCAGAAGATCCACATCAGAATCGATCTCTGGTATTATGTGTCTTAGGTGCGGCCATCTTTGGAGTTCCTTTGAGCTTGGAATGTTACCTCGATGACCAGGCATGCTCCGCTGAAAAAAAACCAAGGTCTCTTGCCCCATTTTAGATTTCATCTGAACAGGTAAAATAGAGAGCCTACAGTCCTGCTTACCGGCCCCAGTCAAGCCACTGGACTGAACAGACACCACAGCACCTTCTCTGGCCTTTTCCTAGCCACCATTGGCCTGAGTCGAACTCTTTTATTTTGCTGTGGGGTGAATATGCAACAACGTGGGGTGCCTATAATTGCATACTTTACATATCAAATGTTTTCTGCAGGCTTTACTCATGTGTCCAACGCACAAGCATCCAAAGCACATACGGTTCTCCTTCAAAAAATAATATTTTTCATCGTGTGTCCTATTCTCCAACATAAGGCAAACATCTAATGAATGCCCAGCCCCACAAAAAAAAAAAACTTTCACTAGTGAGGTCTTCTCCCTTTTGTTCCCAGGCTCCACTTTCTTTTCAACAGGTGCTACAGTAGTGGCAAAACTACTGCCTCTAGCCTTTGGACTAGTTTGAGACCTGACCATTTTTAATTCCTTTCTTCTGGTCGCAGATGTCTCTTGTATATTTCCAAAAAGAGGGTCACTTGCTATCTTGACTTGCCTCTCAACAAACTCCACAATGTCTGAAAATGTAGCTCTACGACGAAACTTCTCATGAATATCGCAGGCCACACTTCTCTAATGATTCTGCAGCTTATAAGGCAGCTTTTTTACAATAATTAGTAAGGAAGATGTTGACAACTTCGAATCAAATCCCTGGGCTGACCTCTCGTATACTGCTCGAGGTAATACAAACAATCCTTCTGACTTCGTGTTCTCCCTTCAATGTTATGTTCAAATCCTCTTATGAAGGTCTGATCCTGCAGTGGATCTCTATCAAAAACTTGTAGGTCTCGCTTAGGTAAGAGAAAAAGTGACTGTTGTCCAACCAATAAAAACGTTATTTGATTTTGCCTTTCCAAAACTGTGAGAAAACGCTGATCAGAATTATTCACTGTTACAGGTGCAGCTTCATACTGAAGGGGAGTACTTGACGGACGAGAAACACCTTCTGGCAAAGTGTGCTGATCAACCCCAGTCACAACAGCAGGCAGAATAGGCAAAGTGGACTGACTAACCCCAGTCAAAACAGCAGGCAACTGGCTTTTGTTGTATGTCTTGGGCCTCACAGCAGCATAACCTGGAAGCAAAGTTTCCCCTACAGCCTCTGCAACCTGTGGTTGAGTGTTGAACTCAGGCACAAATATTGCAGCTTCATGGCTCAACTGTGTACTTTTCCCTCTTTTCAAATAAGAGTTCATCCCATCTGATTTCACAGAAACGTGAGACACACGAGATCCCTCTGAAGCCTTGAACACACTCACTTTAGCCATAGACGCTGCCAGCTCCATGTCCAGATCCAGCTCCTCCTTTCACCTCAACAGTTCCTGCTGTTCATCCAGGACATGCTTCTTACTCAGCAGCTTTTGACGAGCCATAAGGGCAGCTGTCTTAGCCTCAGCCCTTATTCTAGCTGATGATGTAGTGAACATAGGTTTACTCACTACTGTACTGCATCTCTTTGACCTCAATGACACATTCAAAACACTATCACTTGGCCTAATGTCATCTTCTACTGCATTTTCCACAATTTTATATATGCATGCCTCATTATCATTGGAAACAGTAGATCCTAAACATGGTGCAACAACTCCCTCAGCTGGTGCATCTGGCGCCTCCAGCAACCATTTATTAATCTCCTCCACAAAAGCAGTTTAATGTTCTTCAACTCTGTCAAACCAAGCATTTTGTTTTTCTTGTTCTTCAGGTGGGAGCATAGGAACCACAACACCATGAAGATGACTTGCTTCTTTAAACAAGCTTGAGATATTCTCAAGACATGACCATATTTTTTCAGCATTACCAACACTTTGCATTAGGTCTTTCATTTCTTTTATTACATCTTTAATCTTACTTACTGTCACGATTCACGTCTGTGTTCCGCTGTCTTGTCCCATGTTATCAGTTCCCTGTTATGTTGATTAGTCTCCCCAGGTATTTATAATTAGCCACGCCCCCTTATTATCTTGTTTAGCTTATTTGCCTGTGTCTTTAAATCTCTCTGCTTCAGTTGTTGTTTGTTGGTCGTTGTTTGCTGTTGCTTGTAGCTGTCTCCATGTTCCTGTCTTGAGTTCCGTGTTCCTTTGTTTTGTCCTGGATGACCTGTTTGTCTCATTAAAAATAGTGCTTGCATTTGGATTCTCTCTCCGCTTCATCCTTGCCTCATCGTAACAGAACGACCGACCTACAAATGAATCCAGTAACACAAATTATGCGCCTCCGTCAGGGAGACCAGCCCATTGAGGATTACGTGAGAGATATTATTGAACTGTCAAATGTAACTCCAATGGATTCTTTGTGCCTCATGATTTTCTTTAGAGGGGGACTATCTGAGCCACTTGGGTCAGCCATGCCACTGCACAATCCTCAATGGACTTTATCATTTTATATTGATTTGGCCCTGTTACTGTGCAGCTTAAACTTTACAGTGGGTTTGGTGGACAAAGAGCCCTGCAACCCCACAGTGCCCACCAAGCCTGAACTTCACGTCACGTCTGCCGATCCAGAGACCGTTCACGTCACGAATGCCGATCCAGAGACCGTTCAAGTCACGTCTGCTGATCCAGAGACTGTTCAAGTCACGTCTGCCGATCCAGAGACTGTTCACGTCACGTCTGCCGATCCAGAGACTGTTCACGTTACGCCCGCCGAGCCAGTGTCTCCGGACAAGATGGCCGCCACCGAGCCAGTGTCTCCGTACAAGATGGCCGCCGCTGAGCCAGTGTCTCCGGACAAGATGGTTGTTCCCGAGCCGGTGCCTGTTCCTGTTCTCGAGCCGGTGTCTGTTCCATTTCTCGAGCCGGTGTCTGGTCCTGAGCCGGTGTCTGTACCTGAGCTGGGGTCTGTCCCGGTCCATAACCCCATAGCTGCCCCCAATAATTTTTTTTTTTTTAGGGCAGTAGGTCCCCTGATGGGACCATGGAGGCCACGCCGCCATGCCGCCTGCACTACCTGCTCCACTCTGACCGCCTGCTCCCCCCTGGTCGCCCATCCTGCCAGGGTGGAGCAGGCAGTCTCCAGGCCCTCTTCCACGCCCCCGGGTCCGCCTCCGCTCCCCACCCTCCTGGACTATTCTTCATGGGGGGTGTCTGTAAGCCACTCTTAATGGGGGGGGCGGGGGGGTGTTTATGTCACGATTCATGTCTGTGTTCCTCTGTCTTGTCCCATGTTAGCAGTTCCCCGTTATGTTGATTAGTCTCCCCAGGTGTTTCTTATTAGCCACGCCCCCTTGTTATCTTGTTTAGCTTGTTTGCCTGTGTATTTAATTCTCTGTGCTTCAGTTGTTGTTTGTTGGTCGTTGTTTGCTGTTGCTTGTAGCTGTCTCCATGTTCCTGTCTTGAGTTCCGTGTTCCTTTGCAGCCATGATCCAAACCCCAAGCTTCCCCACACAGATGAGCACACACACACTAATACAGACACCACACCCCCGGTCCCGCCCACAGTAACCGATGACGTCACGATGCGCGTGCACATACACAACAGTACAAAGAAGAGAGGAAATATCATAGAAACCAAGTCAAACCCAGTGTAAGGCTCCTAAAGTCTACCCCCCCCCCCCCCCCCACCCCCCAAGCTTTAAAAGTTTTTCAGCATAGACTACTAATCTTGGTCTGTATATTACTAAATTGTGGATTGTTTTGTTCGATAGATGTTAGTATACCATCTAGTTGACTGTCACTTAAAAGTAAGTCCTCCATAGCCCCAAGATCAGTACAGAATCCAGAACTGGACAGACAGTCACCAAAACTCAGGAGTCGATGATGATGATGATAATAATAATAGAATTAGTTGCTTATTAGCATGCATATTACTAGGATATTGGCTGTTTATTTGTAGCCTACTTAAGAAGCACATTTTAATGCCTTCATGACTATTTTATACATCCTAAATCCTACCCCAATTCATACCCAAACCTTACTAACTATTAATAAACAGAAATTAGGAGTTAATTGAGGCAAAAGTCGTAGCCTAGTTAATTGTTATCAGTGTTATACAAGCACAGTATATTCTAGCACACGTGGGCTACAGTCTTTCCAACTACGTCCATTGAGAAAGTGTTTAAAAAGCAAAATCACTTGTCACTTAGGAATTAAGACATTTGAGGGCTTGTGAGGGGAAAGCCCTCACTTTTGTTGTTGCATGTTTTCTCAACGAGCTCCCCCTACAGCTGTGAGGCGTATATTTCACAACAATGTCGTAAAAAAAACTCACTTGCGGCACCCTTCTCCCCCTTTCTACCGCTGCTCATGTGCATTTGTTATTATCGGAGCCGGCCAACTTTATCGTGTGGAGCTATGTCTACCGAGGTGGTCAATACATCATACACTTTGAGGATGTCATGTGTGTTTATGTCGAATTGCCATAAAGCAGAGTGTTTCTCGCTCGTTTTCGCTTCTCACGAGACTTCCTATTTCCAACTTACCGGGACGTTAATCCTCATGTTGCAAGGTTGGTTTTCCGCCAAGGAACGTTGGGGGGAGTGGGGAAAGTCAACATTCTCACCAGAACAGGTTATTAAACCATCTAAATGATCTAAACGGTTTTATTAAGCTGAAATAGTTGCCGAATGCCCCTTTAATATTAATAATAATATTAATATTTAATCTCAATTCTTATTTGTGCATCCTCGTTTCCTTTCCTCGCGTCTCAGCTCCACCCCCTGTAGGATGCGAGGGAAGGCTGCCTGGAAAGAAAATGAGGACAGAGGAATCAAATGAAAGCTTTTTTATACATTGGAATACTTGATCACACGTCACTTAATAGCATCAGCTGCGCTCAAAGGATCTGCCCTTTTGTTTTATTCATTTGGTTATTTAAGAAATTCATAATAAACAATAATAAAGCAAGATACCCTGTTGAAATATGTGAGATGTGTGGTTTATATTGCAAAGGTAAAGTATAAATTAAAATGATTGTGACCGATGTGAAGGGGGAGGAGAATTTATATGTGCGGCACGTTTTAAAACTCTTCCGCAAACGATACACCTGTGTAAAATAAATGTTACCCTGTTAAATATTTTATGATTGAATATAAAAGTAATATTGCTTAAAGATGCTCATTTTGCCAAGTTCACACAGAAACTGTTTATCATTTATTTTGGTCATGTTTCTATACTGAACAACTATGGAAAAATCTTGACATATTTATTAAAGATAATATCCAGCAAGATATATCAGTAACCTTTAAAGACATTCTTTTACTTTGATTCTGACCCCATTAAAAAAAGCCTATTAATTTAATTTATTTTACTGGCAAATTTTATATCCATATATGTAAATTCACCAACAAGAAACCAATTTGTTTTGTTTTTTTAAAGAATTTAAAATGTACCTTAACATTATTTCATCATCAGTAAATAAGATTGAAACAAATTTACAGATTGATTTAAAGATTGAATTGAAACAATTTTAAATTGTAATGACTTTAATTTGAGTAGGCCTACTCAAAATGATGTTTAAATAATATTCTTACCCTCATGACTTTTTTTTAAATTTATGATTTATTTATTTATTTTATAATTATTTTTATTGTTTTTTCTATCATCTATTTCTCGTGTATTTTTATTTTTATTCTTTGTTTTAGTTAGTTCTGCATTGCTAACTTTTTTCCTTTATTCTATAGGCTATGTTTCTAAACATAGCCTATAGCCTATCATATCATAGCCTATTATCTGAAGATGACATTGTATTGTTGTTATATTTTGTACAGACATGTTTGCAGTTTTGTTACAAAATTGTATGCCATGATTGTCATCTCTGTATTGTTTGCAAGCATAATTTAAAAATAAATAAATAAATAAATAAAAAAGATACACCTGTGTATCCTCGCTCATAACTCCTCAGGAAGCCTCCCTCAATCCTCGCCTCCTCGCGGTGAATTTTTTTACAGTCTATGCTTGCGGTGCAATTAGAGAATTGAGATGTCCTTAAAGATGGCTGAGCTCGATCGGTTTCCAGGTCATAGGATGGAGGACAAAGGAGCGAGGAGACGAGGAGACATATTGAGAAACACCCTGGGTGCTTCTCACCATAGACATCATATAGATAGACGCCCTATCGACCGCTACTGCCTGTTGGCGCAGACGAGCCGTGGGGCCGCCATCTTTAACCGGTCACCCGCTCCGCTCAGTGTAATCTGTTTGGCAGGTGCAATGAGCTGCCAGCGCATTTAATTAATCATATCTCACAGAATACCGAACTTATTTTCACGCTGGTTTTTTTGCTGCAAAGGTCATGCACGTAGCTACGATACAGGACACATTGAATATTTTGTTCACAAAATACAACCAATAGTACGGTAATGTTAAATGTTAAATCTTACTTGTGAAAAGTAATCCCGGAGTGATGGTCCGCCAATTTGAGCAGGAATATGCTGCACAGTGCTCTGGCATCTACTGCTGCTATGCAACGCAAATAGGAGTATGACCGGTTTAAGATGGCGGCCGCATTTCTTGCGCCACAGCGGCCAATAGGGCATCTAGTCTCTATATGATGTCTATGCTTCTCACAATCCCTCCTCGTCTCCTCGCTCCTCTGTCCTCCATCCTATGACCCGGAAACCAATCAAGCACAGCCATCTTGAAGGACATCTCAATTCTCTTATTCCTTCCTTACACCTTCACATCGGTCACAATAATTTGAATTTACACTTTACCCTTGCAGTTTATTTAAACCACACATCTCACATATTTCAACAGGGAAATCTTATTATTATTCATTATGAATTTCTTAAATAAAAAAACTTCAACAACATAACGGCAGATCCTTTGAGCGCTGCTGATGACGCTAAGAAGTGATGCTCGAGTGATCAAGTATACCAATGTATAAAAAAAGCTTTCATTCGATTCCTCATTCCTCATTTTCTTTCCTTGCGTCCTTCCCTCACATCCTACAGGGGGAGGAGCTGAGGCGCTAGAAAAGGAAGCGAGGAAAGGAAACGAGGATTCACAAATAAGAAATGTGAAGCACCCCCTATGTCATGCTTTGTGGGGTCAGACATCGCGCGCCACCCCTCCGAATTCACCGGATCACAGGGGGCGTGGCTGCAGTCAGAGCGAAAGGTGTTGTGTGGGCGTGGCCATTGAGGTTATTTGCTCAGACATCTAGAGAGAGAGAGAGAGCCTTTTCTTCACCGCGGTCCATCCAATGGTGAGGAGCAGACTGAGTCGCTATGGTGACGAGATTGTTTCGACGGAGGCTGTGATGGGTTGACAGGTGCGTGACAGTCACGTCTGTGCAAGCATGTACGCCAAAGGCAAGAACAGCGTGCCATCGGACAGTCAAGCCAGAGAAAAGTAAGTATTGACCAGGCGGTGGAGGAGTCCATTTTCGCGATCACATCTGCAGTCGCACACACACATTTGGACAGAGGAGACATTTAAGATAGCAGCTGGCGCATGTTCGCTTTGCTCCTCAAGTTACGCGCTTTCGTTATTATGAGAAACTATGTATATATCACTTAGTGTATCCTGTGGTCAAGTATTAGCTTATATGATTATCAAGAATAATTTAGTTTCCTTCAACGTTTTAGAGCAGTCAATGGCAGAATATGTATACAGCACGCAATTGCTGTATAAGTTGCTTCGCGTTTGCTGTACCACAGTGTTTTATGCATTTTGAGTGACCTTTCAGCTGTTCATCTGAATGTCTCTTGGCTGTTTTTCCGTGTTTTAGAAATATTGACTGATCGTAAACAAAACAGGCTTGGTTATGTTATGTTGTTCTTTAAAATATGCTGTGCAAGGTGTTTTATCCTTAATCAGGATGCTCAAATCATTTCATGGTTATTGGTAGTTGACAAATAGCATGTACATTAACTTTTTTATTTTAAACATCAAGATTTTAGGCTTAAATGTTTATACATTTTTACAGGAAATTGTTTGGTTTAGGTGCTTTAACCATTTTTTGTTTTGGTTTTCGCCATCTGTTTTAATATTTTCTTATTTTTTTGCTGTTCACTTCAATAGTCCAGTGGTGTGATTTTTAGAGTTTTTAAAGTTTTACACATAAAGAAGTGAACATCACCTCAAATTATGTTCATTCACATGAAGACATTGTATTAGAAACAGCTTTTTTATATGGACCAACAAGCAGTCCTCCTGACATCACAGTTCCTAACTAAATTCATTGTCAAAGGCAACTCTAAGGCCTGGTTTCACAGACAGGGTTTAGATTACGCCAGGATTAGTTCAATAAGGACATAGCTCTCTAAAACATGCCTTAGAAAACGTTACTGGTGTGCATCTTGAGAAAAAAAATGGCACTGACATATTTTAAGATATGTCAATGCAAGTTGCTTTCAGTTAAAACAGCTCAAACATGCATTTTAGAACTATAGGCTTAAGCCTTGTCTGTGAAACCATGGGTTTAGGTTTTTTATAAAGTGTTGAAAGTGGTGTCTTTGTATTGTATCTTGGGTGTTGTCAATCCCTTAGCAAGTTTAGACCGAGGGCCATGCATATCGCTGTCTAAACTTTAATTTAGTTTATCCTCTACATTTGAACAATGACAGTTGAATAATATAATAAAAACAATTATAGTGAAGGTAAAACTTGTATTTGAACAGCAATCTTAAGCATCATCTTTACTTAGAAATTGCTCTGATTTTAGACAGCTATAAATACCAGCAAATATTGATTAGCTCACCTTGTAGTCAATGGTTTGTAGGCCTATCTCAGTTTGAGGAGTCACATTTGTTCAATCTTCACTATCAGGAACGTGATTAAAACTCCCCTATAAGTAGCAATTTGCCACTGCGGTTAGACTTCCATTGTATAGTATCCTCAAAACTCTATGGTTTTAGGGCTTCACTCTCTCTATATATAAAATGTCCCAAATTAATATTTGACAGCTGCTAAAGGTGAGTAAAAATTGCCTTTGTTAAGTAAATAAAATGCCTGCTGGATTGTAACTTTATTAGGAACTACAACAAAATATGGTTTTAACTCTCACTGATGTAAATGATCTGAGCCATTCAAATCAAATACATACAAACTGTCTACTAAAGAAAACACTTGTCACAATGTGTCTTCCAACAGATTTTTAGCTCAGTGGAAAATGTACCATAAGATGTTTATTTAGAATGCCTGAATTATTTTCTTCTCCAGAACTCCATGTGGAATACACATTTGACCTGCCACAACTAAAAAGAATGAAACAAAATCAGAATAGTGTTTTTTTTCTGACAGTTTCCATAGATAGGTGGATAGCTATCCGAAAGGAAATAAAAAATAAAATAAATTTTTTTATTTCATGCATTTCCTGGAACTCAAACCCATGACCTTGGTGTTGCATCAGCAGCATAATGCTCTTTACTGTTTGAGCACCTCGAAAACATTTTTACAGTTTAATTACAGTTGGAGAAATATTTAGGACTCATAAATTGTCTTAAACCGATGACCATTGGCAGGTGTGGCCAAAAGTTAATTTTGAATCCTGCATACATATACTTTAAAATTTTGTGTCACTAAATACTTTTATATACTTCTACTATAAAGTTCCAGAATGATTCTTTTCAAATATATGTTCTCTTTGTATTTTCTAATGTGGTGACAAGTGTAATTTCTCTGTTCTGCAGTTTTGTTCAGTTTGTAAGAGAATGACTGGTGTTGTCGTTCCTGCTGCTGGAACGTTTTTTTCCGCAGAGTGGTTGGCCTCTGATATTTCTCTCCATCATTGATATGCAAGCGGCATCACACCGGCCCTACTGCAAGGTTAAGCAACCGTGACGGCATGGCTTAGAAACCGGCTAGGAGTCTTTCTCTCTGTCTTTAGCCTGTGTGTAATACAGCCTTCCTTTTTTACTCACAAATCACACACAGTCTGTGTGGCCCTTTAGTTTTTCCATGCGTCCTTTTACCTGTTTGAAATCAAACAAAGTTAAGCGGTTTCTCCATTATTGTCACTTTGGTCTATTTCTCCTTTAGTTGTAAACTAAACTAAGATCTTCTGCTAAGATTGTGTGTTGTAAGTTCTTTTCCAGAGCTGCACATTTTTTCCATACTTTCATCTGCAAGATAAGCTGGCATTTCCTGTTGTTGTGGAGAAAGGCATTGTTTCTCGAGGTGTTGTGCGGCATGCTTTGTCTAAACCCCTGAACTTCTGGTTTTCATTCAGATTTTCACATTGTTTTACCATCTACATGCATGCTCCAGTCAAACACCATTTCTTAAAAATATTAAACACATTCACTGTGTGTTGTATGTTATTTTTTATAAAATTATTTCTGTGTTCAGTTTTATTGACACATTATGATAAGGATGAAAGCAAACCACATTCATATTAACCTAGTAGAGCATCTTAATTAATCCAGAATAGGCTGAGGAATGTAGCATTGTTCTGTCCGACACAGGATATGAGTTTCATTCCCTAGACTTACCTAGATGGTCTTTCCCCTCCGAAATTGTTCTGTTGTTCTTTCATATAGCTCCATTTTTTCCAGCAGTGTTTTTCCAAACAGACTGATTATTTCCCAACCGACACCATTTTAATTTTTTTTTAAAAAGTTTATATTTCAAATAAATGCTGTTCTTTTGAACTTGCTGTTAAAATATTAAGCAGCACTGTTTTCAACATTGATAATAATAACTGTTTATTGAGCAGCAAATCAGAATATTAGAATGATTTCTGAAGGATCATGTGACGCTGAAGACTGGGGTAATGATGCTGAAAATTTAGTTTTGACATCACAGGGTTAAATTACATTTTAGAATATATCAAAATTGAAAACTTATTTTAAATTGTAATATATATATATATTTAAATACTCTTTTTACTGTGTTTTTTATCAAATAAATGTAGCCTTGGTAAGCATAAGAGACAAAAATCTTACTGACTAATTTCTTAACATTTGTGTGCATGTAGCCTATATAATGTATTATACGGTATATTCTGCATAAATATGCATCCCTGTATTCCACCATTGTTTATTGGCTACACATCAATGGCTCAAAACCACCATAATGTTTATAAATGTATAATGTTTCAAAGGTTTACTTAAAGATGTTAGGTACTGATGTTTCATGCACACTGTTTTTTTAAATAAAAGCGACTTGTAATCTGTCAGCTATTTTACAAACCATGGTTGCGATCATTTTCCCCCGTTATCCTCATGTCACTCTCCTTCCGCCTTTTCAGCTCTCATCATTAATCATTTATGAGTTCCTGCTTTCCTGTCTCTCCTCTTCTATCCATCTCTATATTTGTCTTTCTGTGTTCATCCCCTGTTCTCTTTCACTGCACCAACATTAATGTGTCAAACACATACCCATAGACAGATTAGATACAAGTGCACGCACAGACAGGATCACTCTCAAACTCGATTGCTCCCCGCTCTATAATGTCTCTTGGGAAATGAATCTGTTTGCATCTAGCGAGTGTATGGCAGTCAATGAAGATGTTGTCAGTTCTGGAGAAAGGGAAAGAGCGCTGTGTTGATGGGATGAGGACGCAGCATGAGGTTAATGATGCACTCTTGCTACTGTTCTGTTCTGTCATTATTACCTCTTATATCATTTCTCATATTGATTGTACAGCTAGTGTCTTGAGCTGTGAGGTTTTTTTTATTTACATGGTAATTTTATTGAAATAAATAAGAGCAGATGTAGTTGTTAAAGTTATCTATATTTGATAATGAGTTTGTTAATTCATCTATTGATCAATGGTTCTTAGTTAGCTATTAAAAACGGGCTTAATATAGATCTTGTGCTCATTCATTATTTTACTAAGGGTTGATTAATTGATTATTTGTATTTTATTGGTTGTTATATCTCTTCGGCCAGTACTAAAAGCCTAAGCAGGGAAAAGTTTATATATTGGTTGTTATATTTATTCGACCAGTACTAAAAGCCTAAGCAGGGGAGAGAGAGAGAGAGAGAGAGAGAGAGAGAGAGAGAGAGAGAGAGAGAGAGAGAGAGAGAGAGAGAGAGAGAGAGAGAGAGAGAGAGACCCTTGTTTCTGTCAAACAACAAATTTAAATAAAACAAAAATCTTGCTTTTTCATTAATTCAGCTTTAAGCACAACGGAAACTATCTATCTAGGTCAACTTTGTCTAATTAGTGGCGTTTAGCCCATACTGGAATTAAAACTACATCATGTAACTCGGCTGCAAGACATGAATAATAGCTCAAAATTGTGTGACTTGTTGAGAAGTGCTTTTATTTTTTAAAGCAACTTACACGTGTCTAAAGCTGCATTTCCACCGAAATTGCGCAAAACAATTTGTCCCAGGAACTTTTTTTTCCCCAAACCTGTTGCTTTCTGCATTTATACCACGGTCTAAAGGACAGTGAAGATTAGGCAAATTAGTCCGGTGACTTAGGACTGCAAGCACCTCAGCATATTTAAAAAAAATGGTGTTGAATGAAACAATTTTTAATTAAATGCTGCGTGGAGTCAACCAATCAAAATGCGGCATGAACTCAACCAATCAGCATGTTCAGCGCCCAAGTCTCACCCCCGAATGTTCCTGAACTTTGAGAAAGTACTACCTCGCAAGCAGGGACTTTCTGAGGGGGAATTTTTTTAACGGAACTTAATTTAGATCCTGCTCCTGTGGTCGAAACACACCGAGTACCACTCCAACGTTCCTAGTTCCTGGGGAAAGTTTCTGCGGTGGAAACGCGGGTGAAGTGATATTCACCAGATGATGAAACAAAGTGAAAAATTATTGTAGACTTTGAGGGAAGATAACTTTTTTACTATGACCAGTAAGCAACTACCCAGAACGACCAAGCAATGTACTAGCTACCATTTAGAACACCATAACAACCAATAGTAGTACTACGGCAATCATACAACACCCTACTTATGCTCCAGAGAAATAAGGTGCAGCCATATAGAATTTCGGGTATTGCGGTAGTTCTGTATATTTCTATGGCATCACTGGCGAAGTGTAATTAGCTAGTGAAGTCGATTTACTTGTTGTTGAGTTAACGAAAGTTATCATGAGCATTGTAATGTTTGAAGCGGATGTCATATAAAATGTCTGTAGACCGGGAAGATTTTAAAACGAGTGGTTCATTCCTAAATCCGTAAGATCTTACCTTCATGCTGTGGAAATACAAACCGGAAAACAGAAAACAACCAGCACAGCGCTGAAAAGGTCTAGGCTATTGGAGGAAAATGTAAAAATCTCATCTTAAAGTTGATGAAGTATGTCTGTGCTCAATAACTTTTAATCTTAAACTCTTGAAGTCTAGTTTCTTTTCTGCTCCAGTTTGAAGATTTTGGATTTTGCTCATTTGGAGAAAAAGGGAAAGCCTGCCGGAAAGATCCTCTCTATGTCTCGTTTCTATCCTTCATCATTAGAATATGAAAGTTTGCTGACAATCTCAGGAGGATTGATTCCCAGGAGCTATGGACCCCCCCGTCATTCCTCCATCCTCCAAATCTCCTCCCTCAATCTCGCTTGTGTTTGATCCTGGTTTGCCAATGTTCCTCTGTCATTATTCCACTAGTATTTTATTCTCTTGCACAAACACTGTCTTATACATTGTAGAGAATGTTTTTATATTTTTTATTTTTGTTTTACGTCAGTATATGCGCATACTTTGAACATTTGGAGGTCGTTCAGTGCATCAAGTATTGTGTCTGCAGAAACAAACAGGAGAGGGAATACTTTGTCTGTATACATGTGAAATATAATTAGATTTGACTGTGCCTGGAAAAAAAATTTAATAAGGTACCGCTTGACTCTGCTGACTCAGGTTCCCTCACACATTGATAGAGGATACTAAAAAAAGTAATATGAAAATCCTCTATACAATGAACTTTCACCAATTCAAAAATAACTAAATGTTATCGCAGAGATATAGAACTCTTAAAAATTCCCTTATCAGATTGTAAAACTGAAAGTGAAATGGTGAATGGAATCGTAATGGAAGACTGAACTCTCTGTGAACTCAGTTTGTGATATCCAAACTAGGACTTGAGTTGCCTTATTAAAAGCACATATGGTTTGCTTAACCATATGAGATGATACACATCTTGAAGGTAAAGATATGGGTTCAATTAAAAGCATAGTGTATCCAAAAATATATTCCCTCTTGTGTCAGGAAGTTTACATTATTTTTTCCATAATGAAAGTGAATCAAAAAGTGGGGCGCCAGAAATAAAAATGACAGATGACAAAAAAAGCACCATAACAACTACCATAGCATTAGTCTGTATGACTACATTCTTCTGAAGCCATATGATAGCTTTGTGTGAGGAACAGAGTGAAATTAAAATCATTATTCGCTAAAAATCTTTCCCTTTGCTGTAACTCTCAAATCTCATTTTTGCAATATTGAAAATGCACATTGCCAGGTCAAGAAGATGCTGTGCTCTACAATGTGAGGGTGAAGACAGTTTTTTTCACTGCCCAAGGACGAGCATGTGAAAAATCAGTGGTTAAAATTCATCTTTACCACGATATCACAGCAGTATAATCCTAAACTTTTGCTGTGTTCCCTTTATTTTACTGATGACTGCTTCTCAAATCTCGGAGTTCAATGCAGGATACGCAAACCGCTTACTCTTGAAAGATGGTGTTCAAAATACTTAGTTTTGAATTTTATATTGTGTAGGTCTCCTAACTGGTTAACTCACATTATTACTGACTTACTGAAATACTTCTGCTAATCAGCTGTGGGCCACTATTACCTATAACTGTGAGTACTGCAGATCGGCTGTCGTTCTCACTACTTTGAGGTAAGATTAAGCATGGAGCAAGATTTGTTTTACCAATGCTTATGTTACATCAGTCATTCACGCTAGAGCTCGGCTAACATTGCATACATGCATGAGAAAAATACTCGGTAAATAAATGAGTACAATTGATTTACATTTTTTACCTTTGTGCATGTAAACCTGTTGTAGGAGACTCCAAAACAACATTAGGAAACTTTAAATTGCATAATAGGGGCACTTTAAAGTTAAACCCATGTGTTTCATTTTGTTCCTGGTCCTGTCTTGCTTAAGTGTAGTTGTCCTGTTTGTTTTTTTCCTGGACAATTGAAAAGACTTTCTGCATTCATTTTGAGCCATGTATTATACTACACGCTACACACAACACACATACGATATTGAACATTTTCATATTTGGTAAAATAACACAAATTTCAATCTTTCAGTCTTTGTTCTTACACAGACCAGATATGGCTTCAGGGGACTTCAAAATTGGACTTAGGTATTTTAATGTCATTTTTGGAGCTTAATTGAGCTTAATTGGTGACCATTTACTTCCACTGTATGAAAAAAGTAGTATTAACACTCTGCTAAACATCTCCTTTTGCGTCTCACAAAATAAAGTCAGCCATATGGGTTTGGAACAACAGGAAAACGTGTAAGTAAATGATGACTGAATTTTCATTTTTGGCTGACCTATCAAGTTAAGTTACTTTGCTATTTGAAAGAGGCCATGATAATTATTTCTCATGAATTATTTTAGGAAACTGAACAATTGAGTTTTATTTAACCATTGGAACAGGACCTAAGCAGGACCTAAAGGCATCCTGAAGGATCTTATACATTAAATGCCATGATGCTTTTAAAGTAGGTTTCCTCAATATCTTTTTAATGTTCTCTCTCGGCAGGTTAGCTCTGTATGTGTATGAATATCTGCTACATGTGGGAGCTCAGAAATCAGCACAGACCTTTCTGTCAGAGGTAAGTTAACCAGTTATTTGCATTTTTACTGAGACCTTTACTGTGAATAAGGTGAACAATTTAAGATGATGTACTTTTTAGGAGATAATATTTACATGTAGCCTTACAGTACAAGTTAACAGCTCCCATGGACCCCTCAATGTTCTTTGATCGCAGCTTAATTTAATTACACTGGATACAAAAGCACACTGGCTCTAGAAACTGGGCAAACTGTTTCTGTTTAATGGCACTGTCTCATGGAGATACAGCGGGGGATTGTAAGCTTATTTACACAGATTCCCCTAAGCACTGAGTGTCCACTTGCTCTGCTCTCTAAATGAACATTGTTTATCTTCAACATGAAGTTAATGGCTTGTCATCCTCTGGAACTGTGTTTGGGTAAGAGATGTTTATATCGGTGTCCACGACAGCTCACTTACTGATGACATGATCACTGACAAGATACAATTGAACAGTAAAAGTAAATGCAGATGCAGATGAGTGTTCTAGTTCTGAGTCAAGTAAATATTTGTGAATCACAGCGGATCAGATAAATACTGGAACAGAACAAAGAGAGATGAGGGAAAACGGAATGAGACTGGCACAATGAGAGAGGTAAAAACACAAAGGCTGGCCCACCACTCAGACGTGAACATCAACAAGCCAGACAGTGCTGTCGTTCTCAGTCCAGACCTCTGTGACTAAGCCACACGCCCCGTCCATTGTGGCCGGTTTCCTTTGCGACTCCTGTCTTTTGCCACCCTGCTCATGTAACCAGTTCCCCCCAGTTACCACTTTAACCCAAAATAGCAGTGGCTCTCACAGCAATGTATTGAGATAATGTTGGGCACACCCGTGTTGTTTATGGCAGCTGTCGTCAGTGCTTTATTGTCTGTAAACCCATCTCACATGGTCAGTGACTAAAACCGATGATCTCATCAAGATGGATGGTGTTTTCTGTTCCTGTTTAGTCTTTTGAGAAAGAGTTGAGGAGAAAGGAGAAGGATGTGCAGAAGGTCTAAGCCTAAAGTATACTTTAGGTTTTTGCATATCCGTTTAGCCGAACACACAGGCTTTCAAAGTATACTCCATTTGATAGCACTCACGAACAAAGGTGTTCGACACATGCACACTAGAAAGTTTCATCCTTGTTCAGTGTCTGCACTATTTCTCTCCAGAAGTTATGAGCTAAAAAATTTCGTTGTACTTGTTTAAACTAGACTCAGCATCATGAAATCGTGCAGAATCTGATCAGCATTGCCAGTGGTTCTGTGGCTTACATTTAGTTTTGATGTTGCAATTATTTTTTTTAAATATTAAAAATTAATTTAATTATAGTTCTATCAGTTCAACTCTCTGAGTCTTTTGCATGGTAATGGGTATGACAATGTTGATATGTTTGGTTTGGCGGATTAGATCATAATAAAGTAATTTTCGAGGCATGCAGTTCAAATCCAAGTCGACTTTCGAGTCATTGGTTCTCAAGTCAAAGTCAAGTAATTTTCTGATTTTAGTCATGTAGGCCTAAGTCATAAATTTGCTACTCGAGTCAGACTCAAACCATGCAAGTCGAGACCCCTATCTCTGGTTGTTTCCGTCTCCAGTAGTTAGTTGAAAAAGAAAGACTGAATGAGACGCAACAACAACAGTGAAACAATAGGTGCAAAAAAAACCTGTTGCTTATTTTGCTAGTGGAGCGTACATTGTACGTGCAGTTAGAAAAATCTGACTGTGCATGTACAGTACCTACATACTAGGCTGCTGATGAAATTTGGATCACATGCACTGTGCGCTAGAGAAGCGTGGTTGGCGGTTACAGCTGCGGACTACGCTGATAAACCGTGGAACGGGCAGATGACGTGACGTAAAATAATATTTTAATTAAATTCAGGCGGGTGGCGGTTGAACCAATCAAATGAAAACAATATATACATTGTAAAATAGTGTTACCTACATCCGAAAAGTAAATCTGTATCCTTTCTAGAACAGGCTATAGCTTTCTAGCCTCGCGGCTTGCGTCAGCAGCGCCTTGCATCGCCCATAGACCTTAAAACAATCAGTGGATGGCGGGTGGGTGCGGCTTTGAAAATTAGTGACGTTGGTGCGGATGGATGGCGGACGGATGATGAGTTTTGTGATGCGGTTGTTGGATGAAATAATAGTCCATCCTCGCATCTCTACTGTGCACATACCGCTGCATACATGTAAAAACCAAAGTATACTTTAGGCTTTAGTGGCTTGATAACTGACCTTTGCCAAATCCAGCCTATTACTGACCAGTCCTACATTAGCAACTGTTGTCATCCGCCATGTTTTAAGACAAGGCTCTTTTTCTAAATCTATTGAAGTCCTGTTTGCTTGAATAGTATTAAACACTATTTTCCAGAAATTATACAACAATATAATAAAAAAAAAAACATTGCCACTTCTGTGAAAAATGTCCAATTTCTTCCAAGTCAACAACCAAGGAGGATGGAACTTAACAAAGTCTCAGTTGTTTAACTGAATTGAAAAATGACTGAATCACACTGAGACCGTTTCAAACAGATGCCAAGTTACAGTTTTATCCCTCAAATTTATTCTAGGCACCATATTTGATTCAAAGTTCACCTCTCCATGGCAGAATTTGCCTTTAATTATGTTTAAATCACAAAGGGAGCACAGGTCGACTTGTCACTGAATCTTTATAACTCTTCCTTTGTTCTCTATTTAACTCGGCAGATCCGATGGGAGAAGAATATAACATTAGGAGAGCCGCCAGGGTTCTTGCACTCATGGTGGTGGTAAGAATATCTGCTTAGATTTCTTTAGCACTATGTGAATGGGATTAGTGTTCTAAAATACGTTTGAGTTATAATTATTAGAATATGAACGTCTATAATTTCATGGGATCTCTAGTTGATACTGAGGTGGAGTGTTTATATATTCTGGATGTGGGGATTATGGACATCATGTTGTCTGGATGTGTGCAACATGAAATCCATCAAAATAAAAAATTATAATAATATAATCATAATAATACAGTATACAATAAATTAATTAAGGGAATTAATGAATTAAGGTAGTGTAGTTCTGTGTAGTTTGTGGTCAGACTCTCTTTAATGTTTTAATTCTCAGTACTTGACATAAGTTGCATTTTTCACGTATGCAATAATGAATGGTGATAGAATGGTTTGATATGGTGATAAAGAAATATTTCTTATAATTATCAATGTTGAAAATGATAATTGTACCAATGTTATTATTATCAATGTGGTGTGCTTAATATTTTTTTCATGATTCTTTGATGAATAGAAAGTTCAAAAGAACAGCATTTATTTGAAATCTTTTGTAACATTATAAATGTCTTTACTGTAAATGTTTATCAATTTAATTCATCCTTACTGGATAAACATATTAATAGCCTTTCAAATCCCAAGATGACAAGTTTCAAATTAAAATCTTACTGACCCCAAAGTTTTGAATGGTAGTGTAAATCACAGACATTCTCGCCAATAATTAATTCAAATTTCTCAGAGGATCCCTAAGTTAGCTGAACAGTATGCTTTTCAAATTTATACAATGTTGTGCAAGAAAACAGACATATTTAATTCTGACAGGATAAAACAAATCTCAAAGTACATCTGTGAAACAAACATTTCCTCAGGGAAAACTAGTCCCTTCCAAATAGAGCTTTAATTAACTGAGGATAGTGATTCATTCTCACACTGCAGTATTAGTCTTTTTAAATTACATTGTGTATCTTTTATCGCAGTGTTTTCTGGGACCTCTACTGTGCTGCTTCTGAGAGGAGAGAATCATGTGAACACTCAAGTGAAGCCAAAGCTTTTCATGACTATGTGAGTATAAATACGTTCACCTGCAATGGGGATAAACAGTATGTTGTGCTGTTACCATGATTTTATTGGCT
Source organism: Siphateles boraxobius (assembly GCF_051911475.1). Lineage (NCBI taxonomy): Eukaryota > Metazoa > Chordata > Actinopteri > Cypriniformes > Leuciscidae > Siphateles > Siphateles boraxobius. The sequence continues at coordinate 11,101,762 of NW_027508766.1, read as the reverse complement.
GGTGCTAACCACTAATAAACCAATTAATACATTTCAGTGTTTTGAACTATAAACAAAACCAGTAGGAATCCACTGACCTATAGAAGAGCACAGGGTGATTTAGAGCTGGTCCCTGAGAAGCCTTGCAGGATAATTTTGAGTGAGTGTACCGCTCATAGAAGGAGAGGTTAGGAGAGCAGGGGGGGAATGAAAAGCGGGAAGGATGATAAATTGGTGGTCCGTGCTGGAGGCATTAGCAATGATGTCATATATTTGCGGTCATCTTGGCTAGAGGGATGAGGACACCTTGACCTCTGTTCTGAGTGTGAAAGAGAGATAAATAGAGATAGCAATAGAGAAAAATATGAAGTGTGATTAGATTAAAGGCTTGTCTATAAGAAATAATGTCCCATTTGGTTTATTTCAAAATGAGCATAATAACCTCATTGTTCCTCTAATACTGCTAACACTGACTCCAAATACAAGTTAGGTGCCTGTTTATCTACCACAAATTATATTGACCTCAGGACCTGCTGATTAACTGATCATTAACTGCTGACCGACCAGCCACAGCTCATTACAGTAAGAGCCTCCACTTTTAGTTCATATGTCAATCATGTGAAGTGCCACACTGATCCTCAGTCATGCATGAATTTATAAAGACATGTCATTAAATCATAGAATCCTTTAAAAATGAGTCATGGCTACATTAGACATATTTCCAGAAGTGATTTCATCTTAATTAACATATATACAGTATATATATATATATATATATATATATATATATATACTGTATATACAGACACGCACACACACACACACACACACACACACACAGATAGATGGGTAGATGGATGGATGGATGAATGGATGGATGAGAAATAAATAGATAAATACAATTTTATTGTAGGGATTTTTTTTCTTTATTTAATATGCCTACACTTTATTTTTTATTATTTTTATTATTATACTCGCATCATTTACATTTATTAATATATTTTAAATAAAATAAATATTTTTTTTGCAAAATTGTGTTCTCTCTATTTATGTGCTTTTTAGCAATACAGCAGTAATGATTTTACATAACACAAATTGTAATATTCTCACTTAATATACAAGTCTAAAATGTAAAGTAACTAAATGCTGATGAACGAGCCAGTGACTCAACCCGCATTGATATCCATTGTTTAACTGCCATTTTTAGCATGGAAATATTACTGCTGCGCTGTAAGTGCTTTTCAGATTATTCTCTCCTGCCTAAACGAGGACATTACATTTCCCTGGCAATCATAAACGCACTCTATTTTTACCCACTCTCCCACATTGTTTAAAAAAAAAAAAAAAACAGAAGATATTGACTGGTACTCTGTTGCCTTTCTATCGTTTAACACAAATTGAATGAAGCCTGAAACTCTGGAGATCTGTTTGATTTTGTCAGTGTTATTTTGACCGAATAGGGCTACACTTTGCATGTGTACACTTTCCCTCAGAGTGGGTCACCTGTCGTCATCATTGCATTACATATCGTTAAATATAACATGAAGCTAAATCTTCAGTCTGGTGACTGATCATTGATATTCATTGTTCCCAGTGTTTAAATATATTTTAAAAAACAGCATCCCTTTTTAGACTTTAAATGATCTCAATGTTCTTCTCAGTCGAGTAAATAAAATCATAATCCATTTATACAATAGTTAGTGATGAGATGTCAGACTGTTTAGGCTAAGTACACAAAGTGAAGTAAACTACTAAACCCTATTTTAATACTTAAAACATATTCTGGTTAATTACTTATGCAACAGTTGTGTCCAGGCATGCAATCTCATCGCCTGAATAGCAGATCAGAAGTATTAGATCTGCTACGCTGATGCTGCTGCTGCTGCTGCTGCTGCTGCTGCTGCTGCAGCGCAAATATGGACTTGCTACTGCTAATCGATATACAGACACGCTGCTGTGAGCATATTGGATATGTTGCTTCTGCTGCATGAATATACATACATAAATCCCATAGCAGATCTAGGCAGGTGGAGCTGGGGGAGGTGGAAGGTTCTAGAAGAACTCTGTAGTACGGTTGTGCGATTTGGGGAAAATATCTAATTGCGATTTTTCGGAGAGATATTGCGATATTAAGTCAAGCGTCATCTCAATATTCTCAATAGTGTGCAGCACACACTCTAAATTAAAGGAGTACAACATGCCTTTAACTGTAGACTATTCCACTATCTTGTAGTCTAGCAGATGCAGTGTGCCTTTCTATTATTGTTCATTTTGTCTTAGTCCTGTCAAATGTACTTTTTAGTTTTTATCAGATTTAGTCAACCGTGTCCTGTTTTTGTTTAATCAATTTTTATTCTGAGCTTTTTAATCTACTTAGCGTCAATGCTGCATAATGGTTAAATTGATAATTATTATGCTCAAAATTATAATCATAAAGATTGTTCCTCTTCAGTCGGTCAGTCGACGCCACATCGAAACCAACTAATAGGAATCTCACTAGAGAGGCCAATGTACTTACGTGCAATCACTTGCATCTGCTATTCAACCACGCAGCGCTTATATAATGCGCAGAAGGTGCGACGGCACTTCACCTTTTTGCCTTGGAGCCGAGCACTTCAATGCTTTGTACTCTAATGAGTGTGATACAAGAACGAGCGAGCTCTTTAACGGGACCTCTCGTGTATGGTGCAGGTGTGGCAGTGTGGTCGATTTTTTTCTTTCTCTCTCTCTCTCTCTCTCTCTCTCTCTCTCTCTCTCGCTCTCTCTCTCTCTCTCTCTCTCTCTCTCTCTCTCTATCTTTTTGCTTTCTTCTTCAATTGAGCAAAACAAAAAGCTGTTACGGTGCGCCAAGAGCTCTGAAAAGCTGTTTTCACGGCTGGTAAGATCGCCATGAAGAGAGAGATAGTGCACGACAGGCTGCACACTTCCCTGTCTGTGTCTACTGCGACCGTTCCCCTGGTGCTTCAGCCCCAAGGAGAGCAGTCCCTAAAAGAGCTTAAATATCTGGAGCGCCTCTTTTTAAAGATGTCACTCTACCTGTGTGTTTCTGGATGCGGTCGTTACCTGGGATCGCGGGATGGTCACGTGCGCTGCATTGCGTGTCTGGGCATTGAACACGCTGAGTCAGCGTTTGTGGATGAGTCATGTACCCATTGTGGGAAGATGACCATCTAGGAGCTACGGCTGAGACTCTCATTTCTGCAAAGGGGCGGTGTCGCTGCGCCTCTGCCACGATGTACCCCCCACAGAGGGTTATTTCAGACAGTAGTTCAGGTGACCTGAAGATTACAGTGAGCGCGCTTCCTTCGGGGAACCAACCCCCTAGGAACCCTCATCCCTTCCACGCTCCGCAGCCAGTAGAGCTGCTGACGGAACACGCTGGACCATCCACGAGTCGCGTACCAGCCGTTTTCTTTCGGCGCTCCCCACGGTGAACAGATATTGATCGCTGCTTCGGAGGGTGGGTCAGACTTCTCCGCGGATAACGATTCGACGCTGCTGCCCCCTTCGGGTGTGACAGCGGTGCTCGAGTCGGACCCGGAGATGATGGCCATGCATTCCCGCGTCGCCAACAGGATTGGGCTCGTGTGGAACCCTCCATTGTTTCCCGAGCCCTTTGAGGCTGAATGATTGGTTTCTTGGGGGGGCGCACGCTGTTCCCTTTCGTAGTCACTCCGAGTTACGTCAGATAACGACGAATGGGGCTTTCACTTAGAACACCTATCGACTTATATCGGTATCGAGAATTACAAAACGAGCCAATGGCGATGAAATGCCATGGGTCTGCGGAATTTGCATAGCGTATCTCCGCCCCACCGCGTGGGTATAAAAGGATAGTGGACGCCATTGCTTTGGCTTACCAACAGCAAGGCCGACCGTGCCCCCTTGGTGTGACAGCCCACTCCACCCGGAGTGTGGCTTCATCTTGGGCTCTAGCCCATGGCGCCTCGCTGGCAGACATCTGTAGAGCTGCAGGCTGGGCGACACCCAACACATTCGCCAGATTTTATAATCTCCGAGTGGAGCCTGTGTCCTCTCGTGTACTCGCTTCAGTCAGCTAGTACTGGACCCGCTCAGGTGTCTTCGCTTGCTCGCCTTTCACTCCACGGACTGGATACGTGCAATATTACACAGGTGAGCCTTCCTCTCTGAAGCCCTGAGTTCCTCCAGCAATGTTGACGTTGGCGCCATTGTCTATTGCCTGTGCGTCGGCTAGGTGCCTCCGTGTGCATGGTTCCTCCCCTGAGTAACCCCCACATGTGTATTCCACTGTTAGCCTCTCTGAGCATGTGTCTTTCCCTCGGCAAGCCACCTTGCCTCTCCTGGAGTTGAAAGTTGCCACCTCACGGGCTGGTCACTCCAGCGTTCCTCCATATGTAGCCCTCCGGCCATATGTGTATTCTTAAGTCCGCCCTACGGGTAGGCATGCTGCGGCATATTTCCTCTGAGATATGCTCCCCAGTGAACCTTGGTATTCCTGTGTTAAGTAGGACTCCTTCGATCAGACTTTCGCAGGGCACTGGAAGACAGCTGTGAAGGTGGCGTGATTTCACAGGGACCCCCATTCGTCGTCATCCGACGTAACTCGGAGTGACTACGAAAGGGAACGTCTCGGTTACGTATGTAACCCTCGTTCCCTGAGTAGGGAACGGAGACGTTACGTCTCCCTGCTACTTCCGCTGTACCGCTGGGTAGAACGCCTGAGTTCAGTCTCGGCTCCTCAGCGAAGACATATCTGCATGTTGCCGGTGTCCTCCTTTTATACCCACGCGGTGGGGTGGAGATACGCTATGCAAATTTCATCGCCATTGGCTCGTATTGTAATACTCGAAGTCGATAGGTGTTCTAAGCGAAACCCCCATTCGTCGTCATCCGACGTAATGTCTCCGTTCCCTACTCAGTGAACGAGGGTTACATACGTAACCGAGACGTTTCTCAGCAACCCACCCCGGTTCCTTTCTTCCTGGAGGTGCATGAGGAGCTCACTGGGTCATGGATGACACCTTTCACTGCCAGAAACCATCCCGGTGGCACCTCCTACCTCACCACCCTTGATGGCAGGGCGGCTAAGGGTTACATGGTTGCACCAACTGTGCGTAAGTTACAACTTAGCCTAGATTTGACGTAAATGGGCACTAAGTTACAACTTACGCACTACTAAATATTTTTGCGTTGCACCATCAAACTTAGTTTAAACGTAACTCTACGTTCCAACTAAATATTTACGGCAGCCTCTGCCCATGAATAACGGTCGGAATGAGATGGCAGCCAGATTAGATTACATCGATGAGCTAGTAATTTATAATGAAGAACCGCAAATTCGTCGACGAGTTTTACGAGACCGGCATCATCCTTTGTATATTTATGATGATGTCGACATACTCATTTGTGCTTTAATCAATGCAAAACTTAGTAGGCATACAAATTCATAAATCTACAGTATGTAGAGTGTTCCGCAGGGTGTCACTTGCCTTGTGTCGCCACATGAACAACTACGTGTGTATGCCAAGCATAAATGTACAAAACACAAATAGGCAAAAAATTCCCTGCCATTACCGGTTTCCCTGATGTACTTGGCTGCGTCGATGGTACACAAATCAGGATAAAAGCACCCACAGTGGATGAGAATGCTTTTGTAAATAGGAAGGGATTTCATTCACTAAACACCCAAGTCATCTGTGACCCAAGTTTGTGTTTCATAAACTGTGTTGCTAGATGGCCAGGTTCAAAGCACAATAGCTTCATCCTAAGAAGATCAAACATCTTTGAAAAGTTTGATTCTGGGGAGTATAGTGGCATTCTGCTGGGTGATTCTGCCTATCCACTTAAAAAGTGGCTGATGACACCATACTTAAACCATTCCACACAAGCAGAGGAAAAATTCAATTCTGCACATACCAAAACACGGGAGAGAGAGAAAGCAGCAAAGGTGACAGGAGCATACATTGTATTGCACAATTTGGCCATGCTGTGGAAGATGCCAGTTGATGATCTAGGAGGTGAAGAGATTGAGGAGGTCCCGCAGGAAGAGCTCTGTAGACAACTTCAAGACCCAGTGCAAGAGGGTGTAACTGTCAGGCGTTTCATCACAAAGAATAATTTCACTTAAACTGCACTAAAACACACAATTTACCTTTTTAAATAACATGTCAGTATTTGTCAATAAGTTCATACACAAATTGTTTAGAATAAAAAGGCTTCTATTTTTCATAGACTATTTTGAATAAATTAAACTTAAAATTCCATTCATTGTAGATTTGTATTCCTCGTCTCATTTGTGAACTGTATCTCAAATCTAATATCTCTCAGTTGTGAATTCTATGACACATCCGAAAATATATGTTCTTTTTAAAGTAAAAACTCAGTTCCCTTTCAAGGGAACTCGAGCTGCGTCATGCTGTGGGAACGCCCCTGCGTTGTGCGTCCTGAAGCACGTATGGAATCAGTCCAATGGAGAGACGGAACATCATAGGCGGGTGACGTCATCGACCAGGAAACTATAAAGCACCCCCAAAGCACAAGCGCGACAGCTTCTATGCCTTCAGTAAGCGCTATATGTGGATCTGTCTCAAGTGTTTTTGTCTGTCACTAAGCAAGAGTTTCACTATTTCAAAAAACTATATATATATATGTTATATTGAGAGACAATGGCGAGCGAACAACAATTTAAGAAGTGTGTTCCTCCCTGCTTGCGCTATTTAACGGGCGGGGATACACACAGCTTATGTGTTGTTTGTTTGGGAGTGCAGCATGCCCAGTCAGCTCTCGAGGGGGCTGATTGTGAGCATTGCGAGCGTTTGCCTCTTACAACGCTCCGCTCCCGCCGATCACTCTTTGAGGAGAGTGGTTCGGTTCGCGATCCCCGCGGATCGGGTCCCGCTTATGCCGAGGCTGAGTGGCGACGTCATTCGTGGGGATCGCAGATGGATCTAACAGCGGGGCTTGAGACGGGCTCTGCCCTATCTCAGCCCTTACCTGTTAGATCCAGTGCCTCAGTCTCGGGTTCGGAAGCACGCTCTGCGGTTTCTTCCCCCCGAACTGAGGCCCCAGTACTGCAACTATCCAGTTCTGAGGATCTGGATGTTGTTAGTCTGGATGCGGGAGATGTCGATGATTCGCCATCTCGCTCTCCCGAAATTGAGGAGCTTATGGAGGTGCTCACTCGTGCTGTTTCTAAGTTAAGCATCGAGTGGCCAGCTGTTAGGCAGGAGTCTAGAGAAAAATCTAAATTAGATGAAAGATTTTTGCCTTCCCGTTCTCAACCTCCACGCCGGTGATTGCCCTTCTTCCCTGATCTCCACACAGAGGTTTCGAGATCGTGGAAAAAGCCGGTCTCTTATCGTGTTTTTAGCCCTCAAACGTCCACTTATTCAAACATTGTGGGGGCAAAATCTCATGGTTATGGGGCGATGCCCAAAGCAGAAGAGGCGCTTGCTAGTCACCTTTCTGCTGAAGCTGCATCTTCTTTTAAAGCACCACTTTTACCCTCTAAGCCTCTTAGAAGTACATCAGCTTTAGTGGGTAAGGCGTATTCGGCGGCCGGTCAAGCCTCGGCGTGCCTGCACACGATGTCCATCTTGCAGGCATACCAGGCTGACTTATTAAAGGATGTGAGTGACACTCAAGAGGTCAGCACTGACGTAGTTCGCGAACTGCGTCAGGCTGCAGATTAATCTCTGCGCGCCACCAAGGAGTCGGCCAAGCTAATGGGCCGTACTATGGCAGCCCTGGTGGCCGCAGAGAGGCATCTATGGTTAAATCTCTCTGGCATGAAAGAAAAAGACAAAGCTTTTCTTTTGGACGCTCCGCTCTCTCCTCATGGTCTTTTTGGTGATTCTGTCAATACTGTCATAGATAGATTTCAGGAAGAGAAGAAACAGTCGGCAGGGTTTCAGAAATTTATGCCTCTTAAAATTCATGTCCTCGGAACTGCTGGGCGGGAGCAGTCCAGGCCGTCAGTCAGCTCCTCACATAGGGCGCAACAGAAGCAGAGTTTCGCGTCTCGCGCTCCCCCTTCCAAACAGTGGGACCAGATGCAGCACTCTCAGCCGAAGTCCTCTGGCAAAACTGATCTGAGGACAGTTATTATGGCCAAGAAGGCTTCGGCAAAGAAGAAGTCCTGACGCCACTGGCGTCAGGATGCTGAGGGTGGTCCCTGCCGTGGGAGAGAGGTGTTCACCGCATTACACGGTGCCCGCTCTTCTTCGGTGCCCTCAGGGGCCCGTTCTGCCAACCCCGCCTTCATGCCGGGGCACAGACGGTCCCAGCGAGCGCTTTCCCGAGGGACGCTCGCCCCCTATGAGGAGGGTCTCAGAGCAGTTAAGCCAGTCGTTCCCTGCCGGTGCACCGTTACAGGGCGCTGTGTTTGCTGCTCAAGCTACACCAGAGGCCAGTCTCGAGAGACTGGTACCCTTAGTAGTATTTCTGGCAGAGTGGAAAAGTCTTCCAAAATATCTCAGTGGGTTCTGCACACAGTAAAAAAGGGTTATGCTATCCAATTCAGGTGTCGTCCACCAAAATTCAGAGGGGTTCTGCCCACAGTGGTGGGCCCCGAGCAGGCTCTGGTAATGGAACAAGAGGTGAAAGCGCTCCTTCAAAAGGAGGCTATAGAACAGGTTCCTCCTCCCAGTTTGGAGTCAGGTTTTTACAGCCGATATTTCATCGTTCCAAAGAAGGATGGGGGGTTGCGTCCAATTTTAGATCTGCGCCTGTTGAATCGCTCGGTAGGGAAGCTAAAATTCAAGATGCTCACTATCAAGCAGATCGTGTCACAAATCAGATCCGAGGACTGGTTTGTCACGATAGATCTGAAGGACGTGTAATTCCATATTTCCATCCTTCCACAACACAGGAAGTTCCTGAGGTTCGCCTTCGGGGGCGAGGCGTACCAGTACAAGGTTCTTCCATTTGGCCTAGCTTTATCTCCCTGCACTTTCACGAAATGCATGGATGCAGCTTTAGTGCCCCTGAGGTTTCAGGGCATTCGTATCCTCAATTACATCGACGATTGGTTGATTTTAGCTCAGACAGAGCAGATGGCGGTTCGGCATCGAGATGCCGTTCTCGCTCATATAAGAAAGTTGGGGTTGAGGCTGAACGCAAAGAAAAGTGTATTATCTCCTTCTCAGAAGACCACTTTTCTGGGCGTCGTTTGGGATTCGGTCTCGATGCGGGCGCGACTTTCTCCGACCCGCATCGCTTCGATTCTTTCAGCTATGAAACAAGTAAAGCTAGGCCAGCTACGCACTGTAAAACAGTTTCAGAGACTGTTGGGTCTGATGGCAGCAGCGTCCAACGTTATACCTTGCGGCCTGTTGTACATGAGACCACTGCAGTGGTGGCTCCGGACCAAGGGATTCTCCCCGAGGGGAAATCCCCTCCGCACGATCAAAGTCACGCGGCGCTGCCTTTGTGCTCTGGTCATGTGGAAAGAAACCTGGTTCCTATCCAAAGGGCCTGTGTTGGGGGCTCTTTGTCGTCGCGTAACGCTAACGACGGATGCTTCCCTCACAGGGTGGGGGGCGGTCATGAATGGTCGTCCAGCCCAAGGTCTGTGGCAGGACCATCATCTATCACAGCGCTGCCCTGTGGAGGAAATCAGAACAGTTATTTGTGTGCTTTGGGCCACCCAGGAAAGGGTGTCCCGCGTCTAAACAGAGAATGAGCAAGTGGGTGGTTGAGGCCATCTCACTTGCTTATGAGTCGGCTGGTCAGCCTTCACCTTTGGCTGTACGAGCCCACTCTACTAGGAGTATGGCTGCTTCTAAGGCATTGTTGTCAGGAGTATCGCTAAGTGATGTTTGTGATGCGGCTGTGTGGTCCTCACCGCATACATTTGTTAAGTTCTATGAATTGGACTTAAGTTCCACTCCTGGGGCGCAGGTGCTCTCGTCCTCTGTGCGCTAGTTCCCACATGACGGTCATTTGCTCCTATGGCGACGTGGGTATTGGCGTTCCCACAGCTTGACGCAGCTCGAGTTCCCTTGAAAGGGAACGTCTCGGTTACGTATGTAACCCTAGTTCCCTGATAGGGAACGAGACGCTGCGTCGTTCTGCCATACTCCCAGCATGCCCGTTAGCGCTTCCTTCAGGCCTATCAGAAGCTGTCGCGCTTGTGCTTTGGGGGTGCTTTATAGTTTCCTGGTCGATGACGTCACCCGCCTATGACGTTCCGTCTCTCCATTGGACTGATTCCATACGTGCTTCAGGACGCACAATGCTGGGGCGTTCCCACAGCTTGACGCAGCGTCTCGTTCCCTATCAGGGAACTAGGGTTACATACGTAACCGAGACGACTTCTTGTAAAATATATTTTGTCAAATATTTATTCTTGTCAAATGTATTTCATGGTGTCTGCACACACTACAAATAAATTCAATAAATATACAAATTATACTGTATTGAAGAATAAGAATAATAAATATATAAACATAAATATCACTGTGTTGCAAACGAGTTATTAAATGTAATAATGAACAGAATAGGACACAACAATTAGCCTACACACTTTAACCATTAGCCTTAAACTAACAATTGGCAATGAAACTGTTGATATGATGACCTACATTTCAACCATGTTAAAGGAGTAGCCAAGAGGCTTTAACTCCTCTTGTAATTTAATGATTTCTAGGTTTAATTTAACATTTTCAAGTTCTATTTTTTGCGTTCACTTTTCTTATTTTCAAGATCTCCTCTTCTACTTTCGCACATTCAACAGCTGCTATAGTTTATGTCCTCCTCCTGCTCATTTGGACGTTTCCTTTTCTTTACATTTTCGGCTGAAGGTAGCGGTTCTTTATATTGTGTGTTCTCTGGACGAAGGACAGGCAGATCTCCCGCTGATGCCGCTGATGCTGGGGCTTAAGTGTTTAAAGTGCAAGTTTCTGTTGAGGGAGTTGGCTGACTCGATGCAATAACACCTTCCGATGAATAAACAAGAACTTGTGTTTTTTCAAATTTTACATTATTGTGTCCTAACTAGAAAAGTAGCCTATTTTATTTTTATATTGCTCATTGGCACCACATGTATTTTTAGGAAACATTCTAAGAATAAAAACAAGAAACTTCCTAACTTCCTTTATCTCCCCCTACTCACAGCCTGTTGCATTTATTTTGTTTATTATGTCGTGCCAAATATAAATTTTTGATATGATGAATTGAGTGATATGAGAGTTTGATATGTCAGATGAGTTTAATTTGCTTTAAAGGACTGTTTTGTTTTCTTTGTATCCATCAATTAAAATAATAATTTCTTCATGACTGAAATTTTTCTTCCTGATTCTTTTCTCCTCCATGAGTAGGCTATTAAGATATTTTCAATTAAAAGATTAATATTTTGAGTTTTTAATAACGTTTGTTTTAACGTCTTTTTTAAACTTTCGGTTACTCAAGAATGAGTTTGAAATTACGCGCTGTTCAGACTATTTCCTGTTTACCTATTAGAAGGCTTGTGATTGGCTTAAGAATATAGACGTAATTTTATGCGTCAACGCATTACTTTACGGAGAGCTTACAACCTACTAGCAACGTTCTGTCTTACGAACAAATGGTGCAACGGAACAAAGTACAGAGTTAGTAACAAACTAGCTAGTAGTTACTAAGCCTCTAGTGTGGACTTTACGTTCCAATTTAAGGAAGAACTTACGAACTGCTGGTGCAACCCTACCATGTGCCCTAACTCCACTTGACATGGAGAGCCGTGTATCCCTTCCCAGGCCTGTAGGCACTCGTCGGACTTAACCGGCAAGGCTTACAAGGCCTGTGGGGAAGCCGTCTCTGCCATACACGCCATAGCGTTGTTGCAGGTCCATCAGGCCAAGGCACTGAAGGACCTGCACGAGGGTGGTCATGATCCACAAGTTCTCCAAGAACTTTGTGCCGCGACGGACCTCACGCTTCATGCGATGAAAGTGACCGCACAGTTGGTGGGTCATGTGATGTCCACTATGGTGGTCCAGGAGCGCATTTTCTGGCTGTGTCTTGCCAAAATGAGGGAGACCGCGCCGAGGAGCCAGCCACAGGCAGGATTAGCAAAGCCAAGGGTAAGCGGCCCTAGGACGGGCAACCCAGACATGGATGGGACTGCTCTTCAGGAGATGGTGACCGCTTCGCTCCCTCCCCCGGAAGAAGGTCCGGTGGAAAATGTTTTGTTCCCTTTTATTTGTGTTACGCCGCTGACCTTAAAACCAGCGGTACCCAAATACTCAATAAAAGTAGTACCACCTCGCTGCCCCACTGCGGGGTACGCCTACGGTCCCTTTGGTCTCGCTTGTACGGTCTCTGCGAGCATGGTTAGCGCACCCCAGTCCATCTCGCTGGCTCATTCGGATCATCAGGCTCGGCCATGCGATTCAGTTTTTCCCGGCTTCCCCCCAAGTTTCGGGCCATCCACTCTACTACAGTGAGAGCAGCTGAGGCCCATGTCTTGCGAGCGAAGATCGCAGTCCTACTGGCGAAGGACGCGATAGAGCCGGTCCCTATACTTGATATGAGGTCAGGGTACTACAGTCCCTAATACATTGTACCCAAGAAAGGCGGTGGGTTACGACCGATCTTGGACTTGCGAGTTTTGAATTGGAGTCTCCACAAGCTACCGTTCAAAATGCTCATGCAGAGACGCATTTTCTAATGCATCCGTCCCCGAGATTGGTTTGCAGCGATCGACCTGAAGGATGTGTACTTTCATGTCTTGATTCTTCCGCGACACAGGCCGTTTCTGGGCTTTGCGTTCAAGGGTCGAACATATCAGTACAAAATCCTGCCCTTCTGGCTGTCCCTGTCTCCCCGTGTCTTCACAAAAATTACGGAGGGGTGTTAGAAGAGCAAACTCACCCCAGTGCAGAGGATCTCTTTTTCTCTGTATGGAGTTGGATTCTGTCGCACAGACAGCGCGTGCCTCACAGAGGATCGCGCTCAGTCGGTGCTGAGCTGCTTGAACACGTTCAAAGCAGGACAGCAGTCCTACTGAAAGTTTTTCTGAGGCTCCTGGGTCATAGGGCATCAGTGGTAACTCCACTCGGCCTGCTCCATGTAAGACCGCTTCAGCACTGGCTTCACGGCCTAGTCCCGAGATGGGCATAGCATCACAGCACTCACCGGGTGACAATCACAACGGCGTGCCACCAGACCTTCAGCCCGTGGTCAGACCCCTCGTTCCTGTGGGCAGGACTGCCCTTGCAGTACATCTCGCTCTGAGCCGCTTAAAGAGGCCGCTACAGGGCAGGGACCTGCTGGTTCGGAGAAAGGCGACTCCACCCCCTGGTGGTTCAGCTGATCTGGAGAGAGATTTCGGGGAGGCTCAGTAGGCCTGTTTGCCTCCTCAGAGACCTCCCATTGCCAGCTGTTATACTGCCTGACCGAGGAAACACTCGGCACGGACGCACAGCACACAGCGAGACGGATAAATCCTCCTCGACCCTCCTCCATATCCTCTTGGGACCTTTCCCTGGTGCTTCGAGCACTCAAGGATGCTACCTTTGAGCCTTTGCAATCAGCAGACTTAAAGCTTCTCTCCATGAACACTTTGCTGCTGGTTGCACTGAGCTTTATCAAGAGGGTAGGGGACCTGCAGGCATTTTCAGTCGACGAATCGTGCCTAGAGTTCGGGCCGGGTGACAACCATGTTGTACTGAGACCCCGGCCTGGCTATGTGCCCAAGGTTCCTACCACTCCCTTCAGGGACCAGGTGGTGAACCTGCAAGCGCTGCCCCTGGAGGAGGCAGATCCAGCCCTGGCTATTCTCTGTCCCGTCCGCACTCTGCATCTGTACGTGGACAGAACTCAAAGTCTCAGGACCTCAGACCAGCTCTTTGTCTGTTACGGAGACCATCAGCAGGGAAATGCTGTCTTCAAGCATAGGATGGCCCACTGGATAGTGGATGCCATCGCCTTGGCTTACCTAGCACAAGGCATGCCCTGCCTGCTCAGGTTGCATGCTTACTCCACGAGAGGCGTTGCATCCTCCTGCGCGCTGGCACGTGGCTGCTCCTAAACGGAAGCCTGTGTCTTTCCTTTGGGCTAAGTCACCCAGTATTCATATGCAGTACAACCTTCGGTTAGTCCATATGTATATTTCCACATAACTCCTTCAGGGAAGAATGTGGGTTTCGCAGCGTTCTCCTTCCTAACAGAAAGGGCACCCTTTCCCAGTGTTATCCAATAATCTCACTGTATGGGTAATCACGGAACAACAGTGATAACAGTGATACTTTGTGTACGCCCTCTCCTATTGTCCTTCTAGGCAAGATGGGTCATGAGGTTTGCACAGGGCGCTGGATGGGGTCATCAGTTGTGGCCCTTTGGTAGGGATACCTATTTGTCGGTAACGACTTGGCATGGCCCACGTCCCGTCACCACATCTGCTGCAGCCCGTTGGGGCCAGCCAGCTTAACGGCTCGGCTTCTCAGCAAAAAACTGAAGTGCAATTGAACCTGCTGCTCCTTATATACCCGCGCCGCCTGCCTGAACAGCTGATGCAAATGATTGCACACCAATGTGCATTGGCTGGTTTAGTTTCTCTCGAAGTAGATTGGCCTCTCTAGCAAGATTCCTATTCGTCAGTCTCGACGTGGCGTCTTCATTCCCTTCTTCAGGGAACGAGGGTTACCATATGTAACCTAGAAGCTTAATCAGCACCATTTAATAAATCAGCAAATCCTGAGCAAATGATGTGTCTAGTTCTGATAAGCTTTTAACATATTGTCTTTACATTCACATCCTTCATATTCCCTAGTGATTTTCTCCTGTCTGGCTTAGGGCTAGTCTCATCTGCACTTTCATTTTCTTTGTGTTCGCACAGAGTAGAACACAAACAGCAGAAAATGAAACATGAAAGGAAGAGGGGAAGCACGACAGCATGAAATAGCTTATAATATTATGCAGCCTATTCAAGCATGTTAATGAAGATTTTCACCCCTGAATGGAGAGAGATATTTCACACAGTGTACCCACATTCAAGCTTGGATTATTGCTGCTACACTGAAAAGTTTAGCCTACATGTGATTTTTTTAATCTTTGTTTATCTTAAACATTTATCTGCTAAAGAAAATTGGGGTGCTCCAGATTTAGATTTTCACTTTAAAATCTGCAGTTCCATCAATGACTATCTTAATTCATTGTTCTAATAAGATCTGACAAGCATGGCTTAGTGGTTTATTTTTCCTTCCTTGTTTTTGAAGCTATTTAACACATTTTTAGCTTGAAAGAAATGAGGTTAGCACTTCTTATGGATGATTATTATTATTATTATTATTATAATAATAATGTTATATTTTGAATAATATTGTGACATTATTGCATGAAGTACTCAATAAAATAATACAAACCAAATATGTATTTACACAATATTTTTCAAGATTACATATCATATCATCTTGCATTATCAAGATATGCTGAGAAATAATATACATTCCTAGTCTAAACAAAGTGTGACAAGTGCCCTGCTATCAGGACAATTAACAGGCTATTTTCTCAACAAAAAAACCCTTTTACATGTTTTCCATGTCTCACTGTGTTGTTTGGGCCAGTGTGAAAGGTGAATGGTATGATGGAATGAATCATTTAATCATTATTCTGTAGTTAATCTCAGTATGGTCTGATGCATAATATGAGCCAGGGTACTTTTACACACAACTGAATTGGTATGCACGCACATTTTCTCAGAGGCTTCTGTAATGTCTGGTTTGCCGTGTTCTAGAGGCAGAGAGGTGGAGTGAGTTAGCAGCTGGGCAGGGTGTTCATTGCGGGTTAACTGAAAACACTGTTGTCCTGAAGTAACCCCCTCACACACACACACAGAAGTAAACACACCGGTTGGTTAAAGTCTGCCATCTGTAAAGCAGAGAACGTTTCCAGCAGAGAGAGACAGCAGGAGAGGAGATGTGGTGAGGATGACCTCATCACTGCATTAGATTAGACTGCAGATATTATGGGAAAGGTTGTCTGGTGGGTATAGGACTGTGTCATTACCCAGGGGGCTTCTGGCTCCATCCTTATTACACAAGTGTTCTAAGTAACCATTCTAATGTTGTACCTTAAGGGGTCATTTTTAAAAATGCAAAATGCAGGGCAGTGGAATGTGAAACCGCGTTTTTAAAGTGATCATGATACGGAAGTTGGGATCATCTTTTCCTCGCTATTGTGACGTATATCAGAGTGAAACGGCTTCTTGAACAGGAAAAAATACTGAGTGGGTTTTGATTCTGATCTCATGTGAGTAACAGGTTGTCCTGCCCTCGCGCCGTAAATGTGTCATCAGAGAAGAGATGTTGTTGCAAGAGGGAGGAGGACTTTGATTAAAGATTAAGAGGGCAGAGTTGACGTTAAATGCTAAACTTATTTAAACTTGAGCTCCACGTTTTTAGAACACGCATCCTGTGCTAGACGTAAGACACAAGGTCGTAAGACACAAGGTTGTAAGACACAAGCTTTCCAGATACTTTGTTTTTGCTCCAGCATTAAAAATAGTTCCTAACAAAGCCACAGCAGAATCAAACGTTGAGCCTCCAAGGAACAGTAGTAGCATTCCTGAATGAATCAGTGTTGATGAACGAATCAGTTGAGTGAAAGATTCAATGGCTCACTCATAAAGACAATCGGTGGCTGCGTCATAAATAACATGCTTTCTTGAGTATGTCCTTATTTTGAATAAGTAACTACTTCAGGTTTTTAATGTTGTTGTTGTGTTTTTAATATACTTTAAGACAAACCATGTGCAAATTCACAAGTCAACACCATTACTGAGTATTCTTTCCTTAAAACTGCAGTGTACCAAAGACACTCTCAAAAATGTTGTTTGAAATCTCTAGTGTTTCTTGCGTCACAAACTACCCTGTAACAAATCACATTAGTATGCGGGTGGGCTTTGGCATATTATTAACTACAAGCAGGGGAGTCTCGAAAAGCCAGTTATCCTGGTATATTTTTCTGTTCATATAAAAAATCGGGTACTTTTAGCAATATAACATCTGAATTATGTATATGATGTTTATTACGACATTATGATGAACTATATGCCTTTCTCCACTGACGTTTTATGACGTTCAAAGCGATTCTAAGGATGCTGATTCTTGGAAGGCAGACTGAAATGGTGAACGGAAACATGGTTTGTGTAATATTAGCAACACATTATTAGCTGTTTGATAACATAGTCAAGCTAAAGGCTGATCATATTAATTACCATTATGTGTTTGACATTGTAAAGAGCAATACCATTGTTCAGCATTTACTACAGTAACTTGAGTAAAGTTAAGCGAGTGCATCTCTGAGCTGGTGTGAGTGATTGGAGGTGGGGCTAATTTGCATATTCATGTGCTAAATTAAGCAAGGGTGTAGAGGTACATTCAAGCTATTTTAAGCCTTGAAAAAAATCACATGTAAAAACATTTAAAATGTAATTTTGGTGATTTTAAGATGAGTTTTAAATTATTGATACAGGGGGACTTTAACAACCGCTAAAAAAAGCACGCTCTATACGTAAATGTACATTCTAGTATAAATGTGATCAGGACGTGCTACATACACCATGTCATTGTCATGTGACCTGCCAGCGTCAGTTGCATTGCTTCACGGCCATTCACAAATCCTCTTCCTTGGCCTCATGGGATAGTAAAGTGTCCATCGTATACACACTTCAGAATCTTTCCAGAAGTAGTAGGTCATCCGGGTACACTATTTTATGAGTACTGTGAATTCAGACACACTGCTTTTGTCACATACTTTTTTTCACCTACTATATAGTAGGGAAGTATGCGATTTTGGATGCAGCACCTATTCAGTTACTGAATGAATGAGGGTTCTTGATTGGGTCAGTTGAATACATGTCTCAATGAGTTGCTTATAAGAACAGTCACTTGTTGCAAACTATACTGGCGCAACAATGTAAACGGAGTCACTGTAAGAACTCACTACCAATCCCAACAGACACAGTCAGTAAAATGGCACAAACAGCAAAAGTCCCGAATTCCATTAAGGACATGATGGAAATTATATATTTATTTTCTACTATAAATCCACATCCAATTTTGGGTTTCAACAGGAAGTGTCGGCATGACAGGGGATGAATGGATGAAGGGGGCGAGAGAGAGATTAATAGAGGACTAGAGACTTTCTTCCTGCCGGTATCATTGATATATTTCGTGTTGTTATATTGGTCTGTCTGTATTCTCAGCTGGCTTTAAAGTCTACTCTTCCCATCCTATACACATGGCTCAGGTTCAACTGTCACTATAATGTATCTCTGTTGTCTCTCAGTGGAGCTTATGTAACAAGTCACATGCTTAAAAGAACAGATGTGAGAATGAGAGCAAAGGAGGACAGACAGTATAGCGAATAATAGCCATTGTTATTTGATTAAATTTAATTTCCTTATTTATAAATGTTGCTTTATTTAGGATGAATTTCAGTTTGTGAATTTGCCGTTTTTGTATTTTGATATATTTCAATATCTCAATCTCTCTCAAGTTAACTTTGGATTGTTTGGTTAGTTAGTTACATGTACGACATTCTTTGTTTTGTTTCAATGTTGAATTCCAGTTTTGCTTTACCCTTTCATCCTCTGTGTAAGAGTTCTTATAGCCTGCCTCCAATGTTTTTTGTTTCTCTAATTTGAGCTGAGTAGATTTATTTCTCTCTCTGAGTGTGAGGACTAGGGATGTTGTCCTGATGCAGCTGATGAGAAAGTCTAGACAAGGGGACTTGCCATTCTACCCACGTTTCTCTAATGAGTAGAGAAATGAGTCTCTCTACCCAGCCAGCCACTGGAGCAATCTCACACACACACACACACACACACACACACACACACACACACACACACACACATACACACACACACACACACACACACACACACACAAACAAACGCACGCACGCACGCACGCACGCACGCACGCACGCACGCACGCACGCACGCACGCACGCACGCACACACACACACACACACACACACACACACACACACACACACACACACACACACACTCATGCAGCCTCCTTATTGCAAACAGGAGCAAATCTAATAAATATGGAAATGTACTGCAGGCTTAAACCTTAAGAATATGGAACATTTTGGCCATGTGTATAGTAGCCTACAGCTGTTTCTTTATAAGTGAGAAAATAAACAGAGAAATTTCATTGCACTTGTATATACTAGTTGTCACGGTTTAGTCCAGAGGATGATGATAGCATCATCAGATGCACAAAGATCTTAAATAACAAAAAGGGTTTATTTAATTAAACAAACTCAGGTAATCCACAGATGATTAGCAGAAAGAATAAGGGTTGGAGGTTCAGGAGATGGATGAAAACCCATAGGGGGGCAGATGAGTGGAGCCATGGAGGAGATGACTGGACTGTCCCCAAAACGTGACTGAAAACCACATTTCACCTCCAGCAAAAATGAAAAAAACATAAGAAACTATACTTTACATTAATCCTATTTTTGAATGCAGGCTAGGTTCATATTATGATATTTTCACAACAATTAAGCCCCTTTTACACCAAAATTCTCAGTACTTTGTCTGGATGCTTATGTTTTTTTTCTTGTCATTCTCATTTTTTCTAGATGATTCTCATAAGACATTCATTACTGTAAAATCGCATTAAAATGAAAACTGTTCCATTTCCAGTGAGTAGAAAGCCTAAACTGCCAGTGAAACTGTAGTACACCAACACTAGTGCTTTTAATTATTTAGTGGACAAAATGTGTTTGCCAGGAGGTGCAACTTCTCAGTGTCTATGTCTTCCCACTGTTTCATATTTCCTCCCATTGTTCAACTCCTAGGTTTGTGTGCATGAGCTTGTCAGTGCTGGAGCACGTGATATCAGATGTGAGGTTTTAAAACTACTGGCTAATAGAGATAGTTCACCCAAAAATAATTAAAATAAATCTATCATGATTTGCTCACCCTCATGTCATTCCAAACCTGTATGACAAAATATGTTTTGAAGAATGTTAGAAACTGTGTGCGCGAAAAAAAAGCAGTCAATGAGAGCTGAAAACATTTAGTTACTAGCATTCTTCAAAATATCTTTTTTTTTTTTGTTCCACAGAAGAAAAAAAAAGCCATACATGTTTTGAACATGAGGGTGAGTAAATCATGACAGAATTTTAATTTTTCATTTCAATACCATGTAGACTGTCCCTTTAAGCTGCTAAATATATACGTGCTGTTGGCTGCGTGCCTCTGCTGTGAGCTAAGCTCAAATAAAACTCTTATTTAGAAATACTTTATGCTCTTTATACTAAATGTGGTCACAATGTGCCTGCTTATTGTGTTGTGACTTTTGCATCTGATGTTTGCAGTGTACAGTAACTTGTCTTATAAGAAATTAGTTATAATTATTGTACAGCACCAATGCTTAAAATAAAATTTTGCTGCATGTTTATTGCACTGGCTCTTCGAAAAATACAATAATTTTCAGGTTATTTATAGAGCATGATATTCTCAAAGTGATTTGTTACATGTGAAATCCTTCTCCTCTTCCCCTGTCCTTTGTGTGGGTATTTAAACTGAGTTGTGTGTTTGTGTGTGTCCTATAGAGTGCAACACAGAGTCCGGTGATTGGAAGTCCTCCTGGGGATGGTATGCCCTTGCCCCCGGGATTTTTCCAGGTAAACACATACATATTAAATGTATTGCACTGAGACACTTCTGATTTGATAAACATGAGTTTGTTTGTCTTTTTGTGCATACCTTATATAAAAAATATCTTATTGATAAAGGCCATTGGAAGACAGTTATATTAAATGCCTGAAACAGGATTATACCACAACAAACGAGCAGCATGTAAAAAAAAATTTCAATTCAGATAATAGAGGTGTGGAATACTGTATAAAAATAAATAATTTTCTTCCTCTGTGATTGACAGTTGAGCCGGGGAGACAGTGCTGAGTCAGGAGAGATTATAATGAATGGGCAATTAAATATTTATTCAGGCCAAGAAAACTATATGTGGATGTCTATAACAGCAGATTATGCAAACATTTCCATACTTTGATGTTTTTAATTGGAAAGAGAAATGTGTGTCTTTTCAATTATTTGTTTAATTATCTGTTATAATTTGGTATTTTTGGAGTGCATAAACACTGGGCTGTGTGTACGTCAGTTTAAAATGCACCAGAACATACATTGATTAACTGTCGGCAGGCAGTCTGAGAGCTGCTGTCCTGCCTGATGTGTATTGACATTCGCTTGTTGATAGTCTTAAACTCAGATTCCAGAAGAATCCAGCCGTCAGCTCTAACAATCCTTTTTTTCAGTTCTCCTCTCAAACTCACTCAGTTTGATCTGGTTTTACCTTTACCAGCCCTATGAGATATCTGCTTTGGTCATCACAAACATAGCATGGTTTACTACACATCTGTTGAAACAGTACTTGCCCTTTTCATTTTGAAGTCAATGTGAAATGCTGTTTGCAAGCCATTTGACATACATTGTTTGATGTACAAGTAAAACAGGATATTATGTTCATTGGGATTTGGTGATTAAAAAGTAGGTGTTATTTTCCAGAATGGAGCCAAACCTGAATGTGAGTTTGGTCAAATAATGCCAAAATAGAATAATGAGCATCGATTAATCATTCACTTTAAGACCAAGAATATGCATTTAAAAAGCACATAGGCACATAGGCACAAAAAAACGAAACTGAAAAAGACAAAAATGTCCATAAGGATGGACAAGGTTTAACATAGAAATGCAGTGTTGCCATCTGGTGGTGTGATTTATAGTGCCCGTTGCTCTGGTTTGCCTGCTGGGTAAACCAAGAAGGATTTGTGCTCAGTTTTTGAAAATTGAATTGATCAATTGTTCTCTGTCCTTGTGTTTCCTCAGCAGTTTATGTCTCCTCGATACCCAGGTGGGCCCAGAGGCTCTCTCAGAATACCCAATCAGGTATTTTCACATATTCTGCTTTCTGGAACTAGGTTTTCATTATAATGCCTGATACTTCAATCTGAATGGTTTTGAACAGGCTTTGGGGCCTGGGAATCAGCCTCTCCTTCCCAGTGGGATGGATCCTACCAGACAGCCAGGTATTTAAAATACTAACAACTCTTATGATCAAATCAACACTTCTACTTCTGCCCTTTGTGTTTTTTAATTAAATACTTTGGCTAATTTGATTGTGTGTTGAATCCATTCAACAATTGCCAGATTTCTTTCTATAATTATAGAAATTGTGAAAAAAGTCTGTAGATTCCCTAAACAGCCATAATAATACATAAAACTATGACATATATGAAGCAACCTCTTTGCTTAATTTGCCCATTTGTAAGGCCATCCCAACATGAGTGGGCCTATGCAGCGGATGACCCCTCGAGGAATGGTTCCTATTGGACCACAGGTGAGTTATCCATGGAAAATTAGGTAAAGTTGTGTAAGCATGTTACCGTGTTCACAAACTTGAGTGTATTGTAATGTATTATTGGGTATAATTGATGTTCCAGAACTATGGTGGTGGGATGAGACCTCCCCTAAATGCCATATTGGGACCCGGAATGCCTGGGATTAACATGTAATTATATTCAGATCACAGTTCATCATCATTCCCTAAATACTTTAGCAATCATTAAGTCAGAATCCCTATTGTCGTACTGTATAAATTGTATATAACTATATATTTGTATGCTGTTGTGTAAAGGGGTCCTGCAGGAGGAAGACCATGGCCCAATCCTCCAAATAACAATTCGGTTAGTTCTCAACATGGCATGATAATTGATCAGAAGTCTTGCATCCTAAACATTATAAATACCAGTACATTTTCTTTCTCCCTGCAGATCCCTTATTCATCTGCGTCTCCTGGCAGTTATTCGGTAGGTAATGTAATGGTGTCTATGGTTTCTCTGGTACTTTACCTTGTCTTAGGTACGTTTTGGGTAACATTCTGGTCATGTGAATAAGCAGAATCAGTGTGTTTGCAGGGTCCCCCAGCAGGAGGCGGACCTCCCGGGACACCCATCATGCCCAGTCCTGCAGGTAATTTTTTTAAATCTTAGGACAAAGGGTACTTTTACACGACAACAATGTACTTAAAACAGAAACGTTTTTCCATTGAGTTTTTTGCGTAAAGACAACAATGTTGTCAAAACGATCCCCTTACACACGGATGAAAATGATTAAAAACGCTGTATATTTTAGGACATATTGTTTTCATTTGTCATGCGTCTCCTAGTAATAAGCCACAATTATCCGGGAGTTTATTTTTTAATGACTTGGAAGTTTGGTAGAGTGCGATCCTCATTTATTTAGTGTATGATGCCCAGTTTTTCTCTGTAAATATTTACAAAGTCGTCAAGTGTTTTATTATACAGTACATAGTGATTTAAAATCTGTTCAGTCTTGTATCCTAAACCATACAAAACTGAACAGATTTTAAGATATGACTGTTTAGATTTTAAAAGTCATGTCATGTATTCCAGCCTTTAGCAACATTTGCTAACAGTATTGGCATCAGCAGTGAGGGTCAATTAATATTCTTGTGAGTTGCTGCTATGATGTAATGCAGTGTTTCACATCAGTCAACATGGTTCTATTTCAGATAGCATTAGCATAAAAGCTAGTAGCAGCCTATGTAGATGCTAGACAGCAAGAAACACTGTATTGTTTACCCATACCAAGTCGGTTCTTTTATCTTTAGCTAATTATGAAAAAACTAATGTGTGATGTACAATATTGATTTTAGAGTCAAACAATTCGAGTGACAACATGTACACCATGATCAGCTCAGTCCCTCCAAATGGAAACAGACCAAATGTGAGTATTTTTTAAAAATGAGAACATAAGAAGTATACTTTGTTTTCCTTATGACATTTTTCCTTTCAGTTTCCTTTAGGTTCAGGTGTCGATGGCCCAATAGGCAGCATTGCTGGCATGGAGCCTCATCATATAAATGGTTCATTAGGTGTGACAGATTTAACTGACACAGCACAATGCCAAACACAAACATATTTTCCATCCATTTGCACATTCTTGCCTTTCATTCAAAACTTTAGTCTTTTCCTTTCCCTCCCCATTCAACAGGATCTGGTGACATTGAAAGCCTCCCAAAGGTATGGGACATTTCTGTACTGTTTTGAAAGATACAGTATTTAAACTCTGACGTACATTTCTTGGAAATTCAATGTGGTTGCTGTCCTCAAACTTCATCTTTTTTCAACTTCATCAGAGCTCACCAGGAAACCTCAGCATGAATAATCAGCCTGGCACACCAAGAGAGGATGGAGAAATGAGTGGCAACTTCCTCAACCCATTTCAAAGTGAAAGTGTATGTATGCAGAATTTTCTTTTCCATAGGCCCATTTGTTAAGTACAGCAGCAGCTGTCATTTAAAATACCTTCTTGTCTTCTTGCAGTATTCTCCAAACATGACAATGAGTGTGTGAGAGGACAGCACAGGAGTGAAATTACACGTTTTTACCATGTTAATTGACTAAACAGAATCTTCTCTCCACCGGCTCTTTGGTTTTTTACTCATTTTGTCTTTGTTGAACTATCGTGAATTACAGTGATGTCATCCTACTCCAAATCTAAACAAACTCAAGCAAGCCATGAAAGGAAGCAGAAGACACCTAGAACAAGCTTTTTTCAACATTTTTTTTCATTACATGGTTAATGTCTGTGTCTTGTTTGGATTCACACATGGCTGGACTGGACATCAATCTTTTTTGTTTTTTATTCTTAAATCTTTCCATTTTCTGTGTACATGTTTCCTTTTTTATAAACATTTTTTTTCTGTTCTATGCAGTATAGCTGATACCAAGGAAGTATTTCATACAACAGTTCCCCAATTATAACTTCCACTTTTAGATTAGCATTATTTACAGTTACACACTGTTATGTTTGAAAAGCAAATGTTTTTTTTTTTAGTTGAGCAACTAAATATGTGGTAGATTTTTCAAGGCTTTCATTCAATATAAGTTATTTTCACAAGTTTAAACAAGGTTTTTAGCTTCAATGCAATGAATTTGTCCAGACAACCACCACTGGCAAAATCACCTTGTAACAAACACATTGTTTGGGCAAACCACAGTTTCGCTTAATTTCCGTTAGGCTGTGGAAAAAGACTAATGTATATTCTGAACTTACATTTTTAAGACTCACCTCAGTTCTTTTCATGTTGGATTTGTTCTTGTAAATACAGCTATCTGTGAAGAATTTGGATATGCTGATATAAAAATCATTTTCGCCATTTGTAGTGTTTGTGTATATGACCTTTCTGGGGAAAAAAAAACTGCACAGGGCACCATGAATATTTATATTGGTCCCACCCTGCTACACTCTCAGAAAAAATAAGGTACAAAAGCTGTCACTGGAACAGTACCCTTCAAAAAGTTTCTAATATGTACAATTTAGGTACTAATATGTGCACTTTTGGTACCAATATACATTTGAGGGACTAATATGCACTCTTTAAGTACAAATGTGTACCTTTTGAAAAGGTACCGCCACAGTGAGTGCCTTTTTTTCTGAGAGTTTAGTTAATACTGGTGTTGATTTAAAACTACATTGTTTCTCACTGATTAATTGTTCAACTGATGTGCTCTTGCTGGATAAAAAAAGAAAAGAAAAGAAAAGTGAGCAGGATTAGTTAAATAGCTTGGAGACAGACACCCCTACAACCAGTTTAAAGCACAAAATATGTCGGTGACCAATTACTAATTTTAGCAGGGCAAAAATATTCGTTATGCCTTTATTTACATAATGTGCATTGTTATACAATATTGTTGAAAAGTTCGGGGATTTTTAAAACGTTTTTGAAAGTCTGTCTTCCTCAACAATGCTGCACTTATTTCATCGAACATACAGTAATATTGTGAAATATTACATTTTAAAATGACCGTTTTCTGATAAATTGTTTTTTAAAATTTAATTTATTTCTGTGATGGCAAAGTTGAATTTTCAGAATCATTAGCCTACTCTTAAGTGTCCTGAAATGATAATGCTGATTTGCTTCTCAACAATCTATTATTATTATCAATGCTGAAAACAGTTGTGCTGCCTAATATTTTTATGGAAACTGTGATTTCTGAATTTTTGCTTTTGAGAGTCAATTATGTATTAGGTAGGTCTACGTCGTCCCTGACACAGATAGAAATGATAAATAGGCCTACGCTCAGGCCCCCATTTTCACTCTTCTTGGAAAGCGATGACTCATTCAAAACATCCGTAGTGTGGGAAATACAACCGTGCTGTGCACGTTTTGGACACAGGCATCGATGTCTGATATTCAAATTATGTGGATCTCAATACAGGTTGATCGTAAGGTAATATTTATTTATTTATTGGCCAGCAAGTATTCAGTGAAGTGATTGATGTCCATGTGGTATGTTTTTAGCTCTATCCAACCGAGAGACAGCCTAAGTTTTTGATGGACGTGATAAGGGGTGAACTGTTCGAAATGCTTTTTGCGTAGTTAATTGTACTTATTTTACGGAATGAAGTTCATTCCGTAGCTTAGCTTACATCAATTGTGTTACTCAGAGACTGACTTGTTTGGCGCGTCAAAAATGTTACACTCACTACCAGTCTCAAATTCAAATTCATTGACTTTTAAATATCAAGTTCGGCCTTACCCCTTAGCAGACTGATTCGTTGAGAAGAAATATTAATCTTTTGTAACATTATACATGTCTTTACCATCACTTGATCAATGTATTGCATCCTTTCTGAATAAAGTAGGCCTATTCATTTTCTGACCCCAAACCTAACAGTATAGCTAGGCCTATATATTGTAACATCTACCTACTCATCAAAGACAAAAAGAACACACCAGGCAACTTCATAAAAAACAGCCAGCTGGTCCATTAAGATAGCATGCAAATTACAGTAATCAGAAATATGTTAAACAATTTTAATCTTTACAAGCATTCTTATCTGATATGTTGCCTACTTTAAAAATGTTTTCATTAGCTATTTGACATGGTCACAAATTAATCCAAAAATAAAGCAAGATTTTATACATTAGCAAAGACATTACAGGTGCACAGAAATGGTTGAAGTGCCAATAGAGTCATTTGGATACAAAAAATGCATGAATAATTAAAGAGTTCCAATGAATGATAGTGCAATCAACCCCCACCATTCTACTGAGCTAGACCTGGTTAAATGAAATATGATTTAAAGTCCTTGGAAACCTGCTGCAGCTGGTTTGAGAAAGTCTCTTACTCTGGCCAGTTGCAAAGTTCTCAAGCAGCCATCAGACCATCATGCCATCAGCTTCCTGTACTGGTTGCTCACGCTGCTTTTAAAAGTCTCAACCTTGCTTGACCTGGTGCTGCTGGTGAACTGTGCGCTCCTCTCCATCCCCGAGACCTCCTGACACTTGAGAAAGGCGAGAACCTGTTTTTGGCACTGAGACGACCCAAAGTAGTAGATGAGGGGGTCCAGACAGCAGCTGACGCTCCCGATGCACGTGGAGACCAGGTACGCGGCGTAGGACGCATCGTTTTGCTTGCGAGCGAACTGCACGTAATGCGCCAACAGGATGACGTTTGTTGGTGTGAAGCAGATGACAAAAACGGCAAAAACAGTTACCGCCATAAAAACGGCCCGTGTTTTTTTCGCACGGTTTTCCACGTTGGCTGCGCACAAGGCCTGGATGATGCGCAGGTAGCAAACGGAGCTAAAAATGAGCGGAATGAAAAAGAAAAGTGAAGAGATGACAGGGAAGAAGTACAGGTAATATTCGCGGAGATGGTGGATGTCAAGGACGTCGTGACACGTGGTTATGCCCAGGTCAGGTAAGTGAACGGTCTGATTGGAAATCAGCAAAGGCATCGCCCCGCCGATGGACAAAAGCCACATGGCGGCGCACACGACGGACGCGGTTTGAGGACTGCGCCAGGTAAGCGAGTCCATCGGGTAGACGACAGCCATAAAGCGATCCACACTAATGCACATAATCAGAAGCACTGAACAGTACATGTTGCAATAGAAAGCAGCCGTGACGAAACGACACATCCCAGCCCCGTATATCCAGTTATTTCCGTTGTAATTGTAGGCTATTCTAAACGGAAGGACGAGGACGAACAGAAGGTCAGCGCAGGCTAGATTCATCATATAAATCGCAGCCGGTTTCTTTGGTCTCACTTTGCGCACAAACATGACAAGCGCCAGCAGATTTAGAGGAGCGCTGATAATAAACACTATAATATATATTGTAGGGATGACAGCGGTCACCACGCGGCCTGTGAGGAAGCTGGAGGCCTCCTGAGAGATGTGATAGGTATTTTTAGGCACAGGGTGGTGGTGATCTTTCCTGGGTTTGGATGCTTGACCGCTGCCTTCGTCCTGCACGTCCAGATAATCAAATATTGGCTCATCGGTGACGGTGAGGAAATAACCCGAAAATGTCCGAATTAACGTTCCTGAAAAAAACGTGTAAAATGTTTAGCGAAAAAAAAAGTCACATAAATCTTCTTGTTAATATTGTGCGTCATTGTTACACATGGAACATATAAATGAAAAAGAAAAAAAACTATCTATCTGGATATATATATATATATATCTTGTGCAATATATGTATATATAGTTTGATGTATTATTCATTTATTGTCCCTTAATTTTATTTATTTAAATATTTTAGATTAATATTTATATATTCAAATATACTAATACTACCCTGCTTAAATAAATAAGGATTGCTGGTTTTAGCTCTCTGCCTTCATAGAGCTGCAACAAACGAATGATCGTTTAATCTCGGTTACATTTAGGCTACATTTATGCATTTGGTAGACGCTTTTATCCAAATCAACTTACAGTGCATTTCATGATACACATTTACGTTCTTATCAGTTCTTGCTTTCCCTGGGAATCGAAACCATGACCATGGCGTTGCAAGCGTGCCAACTCTCTACTGTTTGGGCTACAGGTTATTCATTTTTTTATTAATCGGATGAAAAAAATAGATCTTTTTCAAATCAATAAAAATTAATTTGAATGTAATATTTAACAATTGTTAATACTCTATAATATTCACCACCCTGCCAAGTGCTGTCCTCCACACAATGTGTAAAATAAACCTATGAAAACATATAGGCCTATGTCTACTTCAGGTACAGGTATAAGCAAAAAAGATTAAAATTCAAATAATTTTTAAAGTAGAAATTGAAACGACTAATTAAAAAAACGAAAAATAAAGCACAAAATGCTAATGTGTACTAGGTAGCCTATACCACGAGAAGAACACAAATGCACTCCTCTAAACAGTATTTATTTTTAGTCCTGTCATTTTAAGCCAAAATGGGGGTCAACCTTGAACAAATTGCAACAGAAGCAAACTCAACTGGTTTTGTATCCTCAATATGTCCTGAGTAAGGAAAAAAAAAAGCCCCGAAGAATCCCATTAGGGGAAAGTTTCGAAAAAGACCCAAATATATCCCATTCATGTACGCCTATTCATTATTTTTCTCACGTGAATAGGGTAAAAATTTTAACCTTTAGATATCATCATGAAAATCACTGAGTTGATTACTTACATCAAGACAAACAAAAAATGTATTACAAGTTTTTTGAAATTGTTTGTTAACATGGACAAACGTGCATAATATAATTACGTATTAGCTAATTTGCATAATTACCCAAACAGTTCTAAACATTGGGTATAGCCAGGTGAAAATGTCTTGTTTAATCTTGTTGACATATAACAGTAAACTATTTAATATTAAGGTCTGAATGGAACCCATTTATGCTACCCATGAACATTAATGCAGGAAGAAGTACTTTAGAAACCAGCCTTTATTAATTATTATGGCAGAGATGGGGTTTGGGGCTGGGTCCGTGGGAATGTTTCTGGGGGATGAGTCTGAGGGAAGAACAGGAGACACGGGTAAGGAGAATGCAGAAGACAAAAGATAGGTGAAATAAAAAGTGTCTGGATCAAAAAATCTAATTACGTACATAATTCACTCAATGCCCAAACCCGATCTCTGCAATAATAATTAATAAAGGCTGGTTTCTAAAGTACTTCTTCCTGTATTAATGTTCATGGGTAGCATAAATGGGTTCCATTCAGACCTTAATATTAAATAGTTTACTGTTATATGTCAACAAGATTCAAAAAAACATTTTCACCTGGCTATACCCAATGTTTAGAACTGTTTGGGTAATTATGCAAATTAGCGAATACGTAATTATATTATGCACCGTTTGTCCATGTTAATCAACTCAGTGATTTTCATGATGATATCTAAAGGTTAAAATTTTTACCCTTTTCACGTAAGAAAAAGAATGAATAGGTGTATGAATGGGATATATTTGGGTCTTTTTCGAAACTTTCCCCGAATGGGATTCTTCGGGGCTTTTTTTCCCTTACTCAGGACATATTGAGGATACAAAATCAGTTGAGTTTGCTTCTGTTGCAATTTGTTCAACCTTTTTTCATAAAATGACTGGACTATTATTAGATAAATGGCCTATACCAACAAGTAAATTACTGTTACTGCTCTCGTAAATGTGATTATAGTGTTACATGTATATGTTTAAACCTACACTTAATTTCTAAAAAAAAATTTTTTTTATGAAAATGTGTTTTTTATTTATAACTGCTGCTTTTTATTTTTGTCTGTTTGACGCGCATGCGCGCACCATTGACGTTTAAAACAAGACGCCTGTTGTCAGAATTTGCTAAAAGGAAATAATACGCTGGTCTTTCTAACATTTACAGATAAGTATAACCATAAAATGTTATTCGCTGAGGAAAACACTTGTCAAAGGCATTACCGGTAAACAGCACACGCTGTCAAAACATAGAGGACAAGAAGATACGTAGGCTAATTAAGTTTCGGTTTCCCGGGCACAGCGCGCAGACGCGAATTTTTTTTTACAGAAGGGATTTCATGATTACTTGGATGCATTTAGTAATGTAGTTCATTACCACTCTCACTAGTTTCAATAAATTAAAATGTGTTTTTATTACAGTAAAAAAATAAAAATTGGCTGACAGTTAACATTTATTGCCCCTGATTTAAACTTTAGATTTATGTTTATTATTTATATTTGTATAGTATTATACTAGTAGCATAACTCCCTGCTAAAATGCTCATGGCTACTTAACTTTTCAAAGCTGGTTTAAACTTTTTCCCAGAAGAGATTAAACGGTAACTTGGTAACTTAACCCATTTAAATAATAATACAAAAAACAATAATTACCATAAACGGAGTTGCTCAGGATTTAAACTTTCGACCAATTAGTCTTGCATAAGAAGTTAATTTCAAATTAAGTTAACGTATAAGCACCTAACGTGAAATTAGCTCAGCTTACCAAAGAACTTTAAGTTACTAAAGTTGATTAGCCTACCCTGTTTGTCCATGGCAAAGAAAGATTCTGTAAGTGTCTTACCGTTAATGGGCAGCGCAACCGCAGATCCCTCCACAGCCAGCAGACCCACCAACACCACAACCCTCAACATCACGACTGAAAGAAACCGGGCAGCTCACAATGCCTGTTTGATTTACACTCTTAACATCAAATACTTTGTTCCTTAATGAGCCTAATCGCGCACGCTCTCAGTCTCAAGACATCAGGAAAGACTAGAGGGAGGATGCTGGATTCACTCCGTCTGGCGCGTGCACGTCAACGCCTACTCGTGCAGCTCAAGACTCTAAAATCCACTAACACATGGGAGACCAGGACTAGTTGATACAAATTCTAACTTATTTGGATATTTCTAAGGGTTTTTACAAGTCATTTTACAATATATTATATTGTTGACTTTCACCTAGTGCTATTACAAACATGAAGTTGCTGTTTTCTGAAGGAATTAACGGGAAAAATGGCCTTATTTGAAAGCAACTTAAATCTGAATGCATGCTATTAATATTGAATTTACACTCGGGTTTTTGATTAAAAAAACAGCCCTTAAGTTGGATCTACCCTTCATAAATGAATAAACGCACACTGCTTTTATGCAAGATGTATTTAATTAAAACCAATACATTAATCCTTCTCAGTACACATTTATTTCACCCGAAAACGTTTATGAATTCTCTTTAATAGGTATATTTTAAAAGATGTACAGTTGAGCGCTTAAGGTGAAAGGCACTAGTTAATGACAGGCTTCTGAAAAGTCTCCTTCAGTTTATCTTATTTTAACAGCCACACGGCAGTAGTGCATTTTGAGTCATTTGTCTTATTCCCACATTATACATTTTTAACCTATTAAAACATTTCAGCTTCCAATACATTATTTGCCATCAAATATATATTTCAATTATATTTGTATTAAAACATTTCAGCTTCCAATACATTATTTGCCATCAAATATATATTTCAATTATATTTGTATTTAAAAATATAATCCATACACAATTTAAAAAACAAAAAATTTCAGTCATCATGCAATATTGTGAACATCGGTTTCTTTGATTGTGGTGATTAAAATTAATTTTAATGCAAGTAAAATCTTAAGTATGCTATGTATGTACAGCTTGCCATGTATCATATCATTCTTAGAGTGGTGAGATCTCATTTTATAGTTAATTAAATACAGAAAACCTGGAAACACGAATGCACAAATACCCTGAATGCTCAAAGACATTTCTTTTACAAAAACATCTAAAAACCAAAGGCACGTTCCATTTTTTCTCCAAAGTGTAAACTAACATTAATAGCTAGTTAATATTTCCAAACCTATTTGCACTGCATTAACTCGAATGGATTCTCATTTTCCGTAGAACTTTTTGTTTAAAAGGAAGATCAGTAGATTGACGTTGACTTTAGCCTTGCCAAACATTTTCATGACAGCTACTCCCTCATACTGAAGCTGCAACAGGTCCTGACAAATAAAAAACACAAGACATGAAAATCATTTCTGTATTGGTGTGTCCATAAATACAATTCCAAGTAATAAAAGTAATATCCTGCATGCCTAAGAGAAGAACTTGTGCCAGGCTCTTTGCACCTGGGAACTAACCTGGAAATGCAGTTGCACCTTCTCCATTTCAACACCCATAAGCTTGGCCTTTATCTCAAAGTCACCCACTTCCTCACAAGGGCAAATGTCAAACATGACATTTTTTAACCTGAAATGTACAAAACACTTACTGAAGTACTGGAATAGGCGGGGCTTAGAGTGCAAAATGACTGGTAGTGCCTGGTCAAAAAGTACAATAAACATAATACATTCCTGAAACGGACAACAAATTATATGACTAAATCCCTTAGCACTGAAAGATAACAGTATTAATATTCTTTTGATCTGCCTGCAGAG
Source organism: Siphateles boraxobius (assembly GCF_051911475.1). Lineage (NCBI taxonomy): Eukaryota > Metazoa > Chordata > Actinopteri > Cypriniformes > Leuciscidae > Siphateles > Siphateles boraxobius. The sequence goes on along the minus strand of NW_027508766.1, from coordinate 11,068,578 downwards.
ATAGCAATAATAGTTGGCTTGCCACTGACTAAACTCTCATTTGGCCTGCATGAGGAAGAGCAAAACAGGTAAGATAACTCCTCATAATGCACTACCCACACTTTAATGGGACTACATTAAGCATTCTCTGAAAAGCATCTTGTGCAATATGTCCCAGCCACTGATCTGGGGTCAGTTCAAATCAGCGGTGTCCAATCCTGCTCCTGGAGGGTCACTGTCCTGCAAAGTTCAGCTCCAACCCCAAATAAACACACCTGAACCAGCTAAGTATTTTCTTACACGGCATACTAGAAACTTCCAGGCAGGTGCGTTGTGGGAGAGAAGTTGGAGCTAAACGGTCAGGACAGTGGCCCTTCACGAGCAGCTTTGGACACCGCTGGTTTATATATGAATGTGCTTCATTATGGCACAATATAAAGTTACGCATTATCAGTGCAAAAGAATGAAAATAAATGGTGTTAAGAGGAAGTACACACTGATTAGTCTGGAGGCCTTCAATCTCCAGAATGACTCCTTTCTCATGCAGTTTGGCACCTGTGTACTTCAGGGACGAGGCCTTGGACTTCTTAGTGCTCTTCTCTTCTTCCTTTCTGTCCAGTTTAATGGACCTTCGTGAATTCCTGGTGGTGAAGCAACCATTAGTGAAGTATTATATGTCATATAGGACACTTCCCAATTTAATCTTAAGCTATTGTGTACCATTGGTTAATTTCATTATGCATTGTGCCAATCAATTATCATTCAAGATATTAATAAATCAAATGTGAAAATAACTTATGAAAATGTCTTAACATGGGGATAAGATCAAATAAATTAAAATAAGTTAGTCATTGGGATATATTAAAAACGGGCAAAAGTTAATTCAATTGATTAATGAACAAATTGATATTAACAACAGATTGGTGCTGCACCTCAAATGAGCAGGAAATCAACAAAAAGGCAAAATATAATAAAGAAAAGCAATAATTAAACTAATATTGCAAATAATAAATGTCACAAGTTTTAACATTATTTTCTAAATTACTATATTTAAATATATAGTGAATATATCTGTTTTATTTCTTGATTAATTGTTTGTGTTAATACATAGATAAAAGAGTCTGCAATTTGATTAGCAATGAATTGCTTAATTGATTTCTTATTGATAACTGAGTGGTACAGAGGCCCACATAATTATGAGCATGCTTGTGCAAAATATGAAAAGTTGCCAGAGAACATTACATGCATCTCCACTCACTTTCTGTTGAGGTTATCCAGACAGGTTTTGATGTATGTGTCATAGTAGTTGATCTGTTCTTGATAGAAAGCAGCCTTGGAATTGAGCGCAGTTAGAGTCTGCTGCAACTTCACCAATTCTGCTTTTCTCCTCTGTCTATAGCGCCGCTGGTATCGAATGTCCTGCCACATGCAAAAAACAAAAAAGCATTAATATTTTTTTACAAATACAGTCAGATTAAAAGAAATGAACTAACTAGTTGGAGGCGTTTATGGCACCCTGCAGTTCTAAAAGGAGCAAGATAAGGTCATGCCATTATTTAATAGCCATATAATCATTGCTATGGCCTATGTGTCTAAGGAACATTAATCCCATACGCAAGTATTACTCATCAGTGAGCCATGCTTAATGTGCGCCAAGCTCTTTTCACATAGTTCCTGCACCCCTGAATGAAGTCATTAAGGCCTGACCTTGGATATGTCATTGATGACTTCCTGGTACTTGAGTTTCGAGCTGGCCAGACCAGCTTGCTCTAGAGTTCTCAGGTTCCTGAGGATCTTCCTCTTCTTCTGCTCCAGAGGCAGCTGCCGGTCTTCTAGCATGGCCTGGCTGCTCTTTAACCCTTCTGGAGTCTGAGAGTCCTGCACCACCTGACGCTCCACAAGCTTAGCGTGCTCTGCCTCCTACAACACCAGAGAAGAGAGGGTTGAAGGTTAACCGGCCGAACTTCATCTGAATCTGTTGGAAGACTGGTCTCCATTCAATCTTGATCATGGGGCAAAGGCAGGTACCTGTGCAGCAGAGGCGGGAGTTTCTAGGATATCGGTGAGTGTCTCCCCTGGTTGAATTTTCACCACATCCACTATCAGTTTCTTTGTTCTGCAAAGTGACAGGCAAACAAAGATGAGGATGCCCTTATCAGAGTGTCTCAACATGTTTTTGCGTTTTCTCATCTGGTAAGATACGGGCTGACATTGTTCAACAGATAATGCAATACTAGTTGTCTACTTTGGCACTCCCAATGGAGACTTGATAAAGCCAGCAATATGTCGGTGACATAAGGGAAAAAACAGAATTTTAATTTTTTATTGAAATAACCCCAACTTACAAATATCCGAACTTGACTTAATTTAAGCTGGTTGTGATTTTAAAAACTGTTTGATATTATTTTTATCCTGCTGAGCAAAAGAGTATATATGTCTAAGTGTTTTATTGTCCATACATTCAGTCAATGGAGTCCAATGTTGTTTTGGCTTTTTATTAAATGGACAAGAACATTCTTCAAAATATATTTTTTGTTCAACAAAGGAAAGAAACAAATTCAAGCAGGTTTGGAACGACATAAGGGAGAGTAAATGACAATACAATTTTCATTTTTGATTAAACTATCCCTTTGAGAACGAGTTTGTCTGGTAGTAAAAGCATACCAAAAGTGCTATCTGGGAAAACACAGACTCATTTGTGATTTGTCTCACAATGTACATACACAAACTGGCTGGTTAAGAGTAACCGTTATATGGTCTATAAACAGAAGATCATACACGTCTGGGTCACAGGGGCCTCACAGATGTTGTGTTTTTTGGAAATGGAAATGGAGCAGGGTGTAAACATATAGACAATGAGCTATAAATGTCACTCTTCCTGCTTCCTCCCTAAAGAAATACTGCACCATATGGAAAGAGCCCTAGGCTATAATTCTAACAGTAAGCATGCAAGTTTAATGGAAGGCCAATACTGGCCAACAAATGATAGTCAACAAATGTTTCCTTTGAGTATTATTACATATTTCAAGTATCAAAGACATTCAAATGTTTGTGTTGTTTTAAAATAACACATTAATATTGAAATTTAAAATGTTTGTCGCACTGAATTTTCACACTGAATCTTCACACTGAATCATCTTGGTCTGACCAGGCCTTTACTTAACAATGCTAATTACACAAAGCAGAGGCCCATTTTAGAAGTGAAGATAAAACTGGTCACCAAACCACTTCCTCCCATGGGTAAGGAAAGATATGAAGACAGGAAATGAGGACAGTGAAGAATAGTTGAGTGAGGCAAGAGAGATATTTATATGTGAGGACATTTCACATTTTAAGGCACTTTAAGAAGTGGTGATTACTTGCTCCCTTACTTTGTCATTAGTCCCTTCATGTCTTTGTCATCTCCATCCAGCAGCTCAAACTTATTGGTGAGGGTAAGGGAGATCTCTGTTTTGGCCAGCTGACTCAGTGAGTTCTCCTTGTTTGGGTCATTTGTGTCCACAGTTCCTTCACCTGAGTGTCAGAGTGTGTTTTACTTTCATTATTTTCTAAGTTCTGACAGCAGGTTTCTGCTAATTTCTGTCATTTTCTATTAATCAACTTGTCAGTGAGTGAAAATGTATCTAAACTCACACACTGTTGCAAAAACATCAAATCATTCTTTATGTCATCTATGTGGATAATTCTGGTGATGTCTAAAAGGTGTTCCCAGTGAATTAATAAAGTTATGTGTTTGTATTTGTTATCATATTACCGAGTAGAGACTCGATGTCAGGAACTTCCCCCAGGTCCTTCAGGAGCTCAAGCAGAAGATCACTGTGATCTGGAGCAATGGCTTCCTTATGTTCCAACACCAACTAGAAAAAAAAAAGTTAATTTAATTATCAGCTACAACTAGTCTGTATAGACCACAGAACGAGTTGAAAGTGTAAAGTCTGGGACTCTTTGGCAGAGAAACCAGGACAACACCAAACATAGGGAGTCAATAGTTTCGATTTGAAGGGAATTTTCTCCTTGTATATCTCCTAAATATCTGTTTTGAGTTGCACATCACCTGAAATCACAGAATATCTCTGGTTCAATACAATATATATTACAGTCATAGAGCTGAAAATGGACATCACTTCTCTTAATTTATGTGTTGCACTCTTGAAAACATACATAAATGTTAGTTCTCCAATAGAAAAAATGTATCCATTTTGCTGAGTTGAGAAAAGTGTGCAGGCTCTATTTATTATGTCTGCACAGGTCATGATGTCACTTCCTCACACATATGGATCAAGTTAAGCCGCTCCTCACAGTAGATTCCTCTCATGGCTCAAAGGTGGCTAATGAAACTTAGACACAATGAGTTGCAGATCTAAAAAAAGCATTTGACTTCACATTCCAGATCACATTCCTACAGATTCAGTAAGTGTTGAAAATACACGTTGTGTTTCTCTTTTTCATATGAACAGCCCAGCAATAAAAGATAAAAGAAGAGGCCATCTCTTCCACTGAGTGATGATAATTGTGATGTTAATCTAAATGTCATAACTAGATCTTCCTGTGAAAATCACAGACTTCTCTCTATTGGTGTATGTAGGATTTCTCCAATCATTCAGTCTGCTTAAACCCGGCCCCTGCAAGCACTCATTCATCTGCCACCACTTTTGAGGGCAACGCCCACATTTTAAAATCCAATCCACAACTAATGCATAGAACCAAGTCCCGCCTTACATTTTTTTCATTTCTGACAATCCGTTACACTCGGGTGCGTTACAATACGGAATAAAAAAAATATTTTGCTACTTCCGTTTCATTGCAACTTTGAAAAAAAGAGGTTTCTATTGAATTGTTTGGTTATATTGTGTCTTACAGAGTGTGTGTTGATGATCTCCTCAATAGAGATGTAGATGACAGGTTTGCTGAGTGTAACCATATCAGAGTACTCGTCCACGTTAAACTTCTCCTCAGGAGCTGGAACGTCGCAAGCTGCCTGGAAGAAGCCCCTGAAAAACAAAAAAAAGTTTGTAACCAGGCCCAGATTATTGTAACTTCATTACTGTAACGTGTAACATGTATTTTCAACCCATTTAGTATTGTCGGTAGTGTATGGACAGAGAAATTCACGTTTATTTGTGAAAACTATTGTCCATCCGCATTTTTGTATCCCGGCCCAAGGGTTGACAAGGGGCTTATTTGGAGAACAGTTATTGTAAGAGAGTAGGTTTATCACTGAAAATTATACTATGTCTACTATTTAAACAGCATTACAGTAGAACACTATGGCAACAGCTTTCTTACCTGTCCACAATAGTGTTTTGCTTTGGGAGGATGGGTGGAACTGACAGAACGGCAGTTTTTCCCCTCCATTTGGCCTCAAACACTGTTCGTGTTCATCCAGTTTGAAATGTTGACTACAAACACTGAGGTTTTTCAGATTTTCTATTGCGGCATTCTCTCCGTGTTCTTTGCAGCTTTTAGCCACTGCCTACAACGTGCTGGATCCTTTACTGGAAACCCAAAGTAACCCACTACGCTAAACGTTTACTCTTTAAATTCTTACAGACTTGCACCTAGGAACGTTATTTACAAGTCGACACCATTATGAATAAAAGTTTGCAAAGAAGTGTTTCCTACTTAAGCAAGGCGGTATTTGACTGGTGAGTGTACTACTGTATAGGCAGCCAAGTTTTATTGAAAGCCCATTTTGCCAGCTGTAAAGTACCCTTTAAATCTGTAGATTTTTTTGTGATTTTAGTGGAAAATCTGTGGATTTCGGTAGAATCATGGTAAAATATGAAAACTCCATAGAATTAGCCAAAATATTGAATACACACATATGCAGGAGACATGGGAGTGTGGAATTTTGTGAGTAACAGCTGTTTTGAACCAAAAAAATGCAAAACAAGATGTTTGAACCAAATGCATTATCAATTTACAATGCAATTTATACTTGCATAAGAAGGTCAAATGCTGTCATAAACTGCAATAATACAGATAATTGCTGAGAATCAGAGAGGAAAAGAAATTAGCGGGGAGTTTCCAGTAAGAATGACTCACCGGCATGGGAATGAGGGGCTTTGGGCAAAAGGTCATTAAGCACTTCCAGCTGCCTCAAACAAGCATAAACACACTAATGTCTGAAGTGGCAACACATGTCCCTCCTCACTGCTGATGCCTTACTTTCATACAAAAACACTTCCTCACCTTTAATCTCAATTTCCATATATCTTTAGCCTGTCCTGACTAAAGATTTGTCTGATTGTTTCAAATATTTTGTTTTACTCATCAGTTTTTACATAAAGTATTTGTTTCTATGAGAAGAAAACAACATTGGACCCTATTGACTTTCAAAAACACATTGGGATACTCTTCAAAATATCTTATTTTATGTTCCACAGAAGAAAGTAAGTCATGCAGGTTTTGAACAACATGAGGGTGAGTAAATGATGACAGAACTGTAATTTCTAGGTGAACTATCCCTCTAAGTATTTGATTCTTCGCAACAGTAATAGTATTTTTTTGTGTGACCCTAGACAAACTAAACCTTAAACTGATGAAGTGCTCTGTTCTCCTCACCTGAACCTTTGATAGGTCTGGGAGATGTAGCTGTTCATGGGGGTGAGGTGGTCGCTCTCGTCCTCGAAAAGCTTGTTGGCAGCTGCATGCTGTAGCATCTTAGCCACTGACGCCAGGTTCCTCCTCTGCTCTGAATGCACCTGACCTCCGGCCGTCATGTCAATGATGTCAAAGCCATCTGGAGCCACAATGGCAGGATTCATGTAACGGTAATAGAGCAGAGTCCCTACAATCTGTGGGAAGAAGATGCTGTTATTCAAACTGAACTTATTTCATGTGAACCATTATTTTTCTGGGTTCTTGAGACGTTGACTTCACAAAATGTGATTTAGTTCATCTTTAATCTGTTGTCGTCATCATGTGTCAAGCAATTATAGCAACATTTCAAGTATGAAAGGAGCTTTGCAGGCAGGACCCATTGAATACATATTTTAAATGAAACATTTGTATGGAATCTGAATACACGAGTACCACTAAAATATTCAAGATCTGACCTTTAATAATTCATCCTCTGTGGCATCAGGGAATTTCTCATGAAGCGTGTCCTTTAGAACTTTAGCTATATATCTCATGCCGTAACTGCATGCAAAAGAAAACAGATATCAAATAATGCAAAAGAAAAATCTGGCCTACCTTAAATTAATGAGAGGTTAGTAATGAATGTTGTGTGCAAAACAGCACACAACGGTGATTATGTATTGAAAATATGTTTTGTTTTTGGCGGACTCTCTGTTTTATCTACACTGCTGCCCCCTGGTGCACAACGACACTGTTAAGTTATATTGTATAAAAGAATCCTTCATAATACAAGAGGCATATTTGACAAATATAACAGGCGAAATTGTTCTTTGTTCTTACGGGATGCTGTCCAGCGATGACATGATAGAGCCGAGCACTTTGTCTGTGACGGTACGGAGCACTTGATTGGAGGATTCCAGTTTAGCCCTCACTTCCTCGTGTGACAGAGCCTGTTCTGGCGTGACCTCATATGGCAGCTTACTATGAAGTGAAGTTCAACAACAATAGTAAAAAATAAGTCAACAAAAACAAAACAAAAAAAATGCATATCTAATACCGACCCCCTCTTTCTATTTTTAATGTTATTTGAAAGAAGTCTCTCATCTTTACCAAGGCTGCATTTATTTGATCAACCGTACAGTAAAAACAGAAATATTGTGAAATATTACAATTTAAAAGAACTGTTTTCATTTGCATATATTTTAAAGTATGCATATAATTGAAAGTATTCTTGTAAATCATAATGCAAAAGCTGAATTTTCAGCTATATTGCTCCAGTCACATGATCCTTCAGAAATCATTCTAATATGCTGATTTGGTGCTCTAGAAACATTTTTAATATCATCAGTTGAAAACAGTTGTGCTGCTGATTTTTGTGGAAACCTATTTATTTCAAATAGAACAATATCAATTGTAAGTGAATGCGTCTTTGCTGAATAAAATCATTAATTTCTTGCAAAAGAATCTTACTGACCCCAAACTTTTAGTCATTGTTTTATTGTTACGATTTATAAATAGTATGGAAAAAAATGTAAATATGCTAACAAAGTTGGAGGGGAAATGGATGTGAGAAAGTGTGTGTAATATGTGAGATGAGAAAATATGCATATGAAAATATGAACCTGGCTTCTCCTGTAGCGGTCTCTAGTTGATTAACCCAGGCTTTGTAGATGTCTACAGGGTTAGTGTTGATGCCCAGGTTTTTGTCCTCAATGATCTCTTTAACCACTGGTCCAAGCAGCTGCCTGAGGGCGTTCTGTCCTCGAGCACCACGGTAAAAGCTCAGAACCATCTTAATGACGGTAGGGTTTCCTGTCACTATTTCCTGGATATGATCCACCTTAGATCTGCCAAAGATGACAGCAAAGTTACTATGATATTTGCCATACTGTATATTATAAAGCAAAACTATACACATTGTATCAGAGACATTTGATTCACGTTGGATGCAATAATTATGAATTGAAATATATTAGTCTCTCTGACACAATGTTGTTTTTGCATGCTCAAGCTAACAAAAAAAAAAAAGATCTAAATCTCCATCTCTATATCTTACTTGATCTCCTCTCGCAGCGCTGACTCAAAAAGCTTGAGCAGCAAGTATTCTTCCCGCTGGTTAGAGGCATAGTTATACAACGTGAAGATCACAGTGTCCATGAACTTGGTGGATTTGTTCTGGGGCATCTGGAAGATTAGCTTTGCCAGGTATGAAGGATTAGTCTGTTAAATTAAGAAAACTCATTGATTAAAAAAAATTAACTGAAAGGATTAACAGTATTTATATTTGAAATGCTGTTTTTCACATTTATATTCAGCATTCCAGTCTATTTTGTAAATTATTTGAAATGACTGAATTTGGGCCAAAGGTCTCACTTGTAGAAGGTAAAAGAGATGCTGATAGGTCTCCAGTTTCTTCCTCTTGTCTTTGCTCAGGCCCTTTATGCCCTGCTTTTCACCCATGGCCAGATCTTCTTTACTCATTTTGTTCTTTTTGCTTTTCATCTTTTTGCTGTGTGACACCACATCCTGCCAAAGGAGAAAACATTGAATTAGTTGGAACAATTAGGATGGGTCAAGGGTTAAACTCAACTGGTTTGAACATCTGTAACTGCTTCTACTCTTATCAGACTCAAGAAAACGTTTTTTGTAAAAAAAATGTTTTTTTTTGTATTTTTGGGAAAACTCAAACCTATGTACATAAAAGAATAATGTAACGTTTGTCTCATTAATCCATAGTATATACAACAAACAATCCACATAGCTTAACAATCTCAGTCTTTAAATTATTTAAAGCCACCGCATAAAAATAGCACCTGTAGTGTGATTCTGTTCTTTACTAACAGGCCAATCTTAATATCCATTAAATTCAGATCCTTTTCCATTTGCTGATTAGCACGAATCTTGGTGACCACTTCCTCTCTGAGCCGTATCACTTCCTGTTCCTCCTGTAAATCAAGGTTACTTTGTTCCAGCAAATGTACAAATTTACGGACCACTGAGAGAGGGGGGTGCTGAGAACCGGCTGTTCGAAAAATAAATGGAAAAACAATTCTATTTACCATGTGAACCAATCAACTAACAATACAAGTAAATGTAAATTAAATTACATAATACATTCGATATAATAATGTAATCAACTTACTCAAAGTTCTGTAGTCAACTCTTGCTTTATTAGCTTTAAGGTAAGCTTGAATCGTCACAATTTCTTTCTCCTGAAAACGACACAGAATATTTCAGCGTCATGAGTATGCAGATGTAGAAGCTGCTCGTTCACTTGTGAGTGAGATGACTTACATGGTCTCTGAAGTACTGCATTCTCTTAATGTAGCTTCGTTTAGCTTTCCACATCTTCACCAGTGACTGTAACTAAAGTGTAGAGGAAACATGTTTTCATGCTGTGAATGATTCAAGTACTGCAATTCAAAACAACAAGGTGAATATGGTATGATGAAAAACTGTAATAAAAGAGCATCAGTGATAGAACCGTTAGTTACCTTAATCACAGTGCTCACGCTGTCTTGGAAGGTCTTTAGTCTGTCTTTATAGACTCTTCTCTGTTTGTAGCCCTTCCAGGATGCCTGCAATGGTAAACCAAAGCCAATATGAAAAGAGGGAGTATGCGATCATAGTATAGTGTGTTTTCAGTGTTTTTATAGTGTTCATTTTCAGTGTCTTGTTATTGGTCCAAGCAAAAAGCCCTATGACAATTTTTTGAAGTATTAACAACAAAATAATTTAGATTTACATTCTTTTGATGTGTAAATTAAGCAAATGAAAGTGCCAGTTATACAAACTATGAAATTAAGTAGTTAAGTTATATTGTTTTCTTCAATAAACAATAATTTAAACAAATAATAATAAAACACACACACACACACACACACACACACACACACACACACACACACACACACACACACACACACACACACACACACACACACATATATATATATATATATATAAGAGTATTTTTTTTTTTAAAGAGTGGTCAATATTAAAATTTGAGTCTTAGAATTTTCTAATTATATATACTTTGAAATAATTAAGATTTTTTAGTAACATGCAGTGAAGTGTAAACGACAGCAAACAAACAAAAAATCACAAGGCTGTTGGAGGTCTGATGTACGAGTAGGTCAAGTTATGCATCAATCAATAATTTACATAACACATTTAAGCACCTGTAGTTTGATGACGCTCGGCTCTTGTTTTTGCAGGTACTCCAGTCTGTCAGTATGTGCCCGCCTCACCAGGTATCCACGACTCAGGGCCTGCAGTTTGATGATCAGCGGCTCATTGGCCAGCCACAGCTGCTCTCTGCTATACTCAGCTGTTACACTGCTCAAAACACTCTATTTAGGGGGAAAGAAAATATTAAATGAACTGCAGAGATGTCACAAACAACACAAAACACTGCAAATGTATGTCTGTGCTTAAGACATACCTGAATATCTTCTTTGGTGAGCTGTGAACTGTCATGGAAAAAATAATCTGGCTCAACCCATGTCCCTTCTTTACTTTGGATGTTATAGAAGTAATCATATTTATCCTTGATCTTGTGTTTTACCCATGAACTGCCACTGGTCCCTACAGACAACACAATTAAAATTATAGCACTGTGATTGCCCAGAGCTCCTGTGAAGAATAACTTATTTATGATTAATTGCATATGTATTTGCCTCTGTCTGAAAAAAATAAAAAAACAGTAAATGCTTTAGATGATGCTTAAAAAGTCTGTGGAATATTTTTCAACTAATATCTAACAATTTATCAAATTAAACTGGCAAAATTTGCACAAATTTGACACAATTAGGTTTGTTAATGCTAATGATAAACATATACAAGAATAGGCTTGATAATACCATACACAATATTCTGTATAATTATATAATTAATTATATTTAACATGCATGACAGTACATTCTCCAGCCTCAAAGAGTAAGGCATATAACAAGAGATAAGTTAAAGTTCAAATTATAGCTAGACTTTCCTGACCCCAGTCATCAGGGGTGTGATAGAGTTACCTTGTTCTGTTTGAGTGCTCTGTAACTGAGAGAGCTGGCTATGGTAGACATGAGCACATTCAGACAGCACTGCTCGAAGACCTGCATCAGGACACTGCAGAGCACCCAGTGTGGTCGTAGCATCGCCCTCAAATACTGCCCTGTTTATGTCTGCGATGGCCTCAGCCACTGAAATCAAACAATATACAGAACAATCCTTGATAATGGATAGTCACAGTTCTTCATAGAAAGGATGCTTTTTTTCTTTCTTTGCATTATTGTGATTTTTTACTACACTTTTTTTTAGTACAATTTTTTGTATTGTGACAATATTTTTGTCAATTTATGTTCCTTTTATTTTGTATTTAGGGGTATGTTTACATGACGACGATGTACTAAAAACAGAAAAGTTTCTTCTTTACTTTGTCAAAACGATCCCTGTTTGCACGTATGATTAAAAAGGCTGTATTCTGCTGCCAGGCCAGTAGTTGGCGATGTCGCTTAGTAAGGAAACACTATGCGCCTAAAGACTGAACACATAATACCCATGCGCACGACGTCACAATTTTCACAAATTAGTGTTTTTGTTGTTTACGTTGGGACAATAACAGTATCGTTTTCAAAGACTTACAAGCTTTTGAAAATGCGTTTCAAAGAGCATTTGCAGGCCCCCAAAACGACGTTGTTCTCCAACGTATATTAACGGCCGAAACGCATAAAAAGTTTTCTATTTTTAGTTGAAAATGGTGTCGTGTAAATGGCACCTTAGTTTGGTTTGCCCTGTCTGCCTGCCTGTCTGTATTCTTTAGTTAGTTTCCTTGGTTACTGATTATGTTACACATCTGTTTCTATTTTGTTGATTATCTAGTATTTAAGCTCTTAGTTCCCTCAGTTGATTGCTCGGTGTCGTCTTTGAATGATGTGGCTGCGTTCTAGTGTTTTCCTGATATATCCTGAGTAATGTTGTTAATAAAGTGTTTTTCTGTTAGATTCTCCATAATCATGCTTTCATTGCAGCCAAACGTGACAATTTTATTTTTAATTTTATATAGATTATCATTAATAGCTTATATATCAAATATATATTATATACGTTATAAATTATATTTGCTCTGTAACATTTCGTTTTAAATGTCAAACCCAATTTGATTATTATGTTATATGCCATTATGTGAATCATATATAATACTATACATCCTTCACAGGGATGTGTATAGGATATTAACAGAATTAACATAAAAGCTAATCATAAATCTTTCATGCAACTTATATTTGGTTACAAACTTACATGTGAGTGCATCCTCCTGGTCCTGGTTGGCAATGTGTACGGCCTCCTGGATCTGGTCCAGCCACAGCACAGCAGACTCATCTCCAGAGCTCTATTACAGCACAACACACAGTCAGCGCAGGTTCAATACATGTATATACAATACAATACACAGGCTCAATACAATACATGTGTACTGCTCTAACACACTGTAACAGTGCAAACCAGATCATCTGCTACTACACACCAATTTATTCTGAATGTAAGCAACTATTGTAAATCAAGTATTAGAGGCTGTATTATATATTCTGTGCAACTATCACTGTTAAACAGGAAGTGTATCTTTGGTAAATATCTTGTTTATGCACGTGTTTTCACAGCAGTCATGTAATATTATAGTATCTCAGTGCATGATGTCAAATGTTAAGAGCAAAGTTGCATTTACATAATTTATTTTGGAATTTTGAAAACAGAGATGAACTGTATGAAAAAAATGAAATGCTTTTCTTTATTTTATGATATAAAAAATATGGTGCAGTATTTGGTCTGTTGTGTTTCCCTACTTTAGAAACATTCCCACAGTAATTGGGAAGACAGGAGGAATTGAAAATAGACCAGAAGAGATATGTGAATGAAAATAGAGGAAGGAATTACAGTCAAAGGGTCAGATTTACTAAACAGGGCAAATTAGCATGAGGCCACAATTCCAAAAAAGCTTTGATGGGAGTGGAACGTTTTGCGTCTGATCTACTGATGATGTGAAAATTAAAGAACACAGACGCAGCCGGATTATTTCCATAATAAACAACGAAATTTATTAAGAGCAACGCAAATTAGCGTCTTGTTTAAGGCATGCATTTTTGGGCAAGTAAATAATGGCGCAAATACCAGTAAATTGACTAGAACCAACCTTAGTAAATCACCTTCACCGCGTGATTCATTTAAATACTCTTCTCCCAATGAATAAATTTGCATCTAAAAGGGAAACTCCTACAAATGCATATGCAATAAGGCACGGAGCAAAAATAACACCTTTTCAGCACCAATCTGTCACGTGTCTGTCCTGTCTCGTATTGCACATGGGTGTCTTTGTTATGTTGGGCCATGTGCTCTTGTCATTGTTTGATCCCTCCCCCTCGTTACCTGATTAGTGTTTGAGTTCTTCCACCTGTTCCCTCTTGATTTGTTCCCTATTTAAGTCTCTTCTTGTTTGCTGTCTTGGTTGGATCTTTGTCTTATGTTACCCCTGTTCCTTGTGATGGTCTTTGTTTTCTTGGTCAGTGTTTGTCATTCTAGTTCAGTTCTGTTTTATGTTTCATTGATTATGTTTTCCCCCTTGTGGGTTTTTGCTTTGTGTTTTTGTTTTCATTTGTTAATAAATATCCTTTTACTGCACTTGAGTCCTCTTCTCCACTTTTTGTAAATTGTATCGTGATACAATCTTTCACTAAATCCTGACAGTAGTTTTTTTAACAACAAAAGAGGGTTTGCACTGGTGCAATCTGTTAGTAAATCTGGCCTAAAGTGTCATCAAATATTTAATGGTATGTTGTTTGGTAAATAGTGTGGCCAGATTGAAAAGCTGCATTGTCTTTTACACATTTTTAACAGAATAAAAAGAAAAATGTAAGAACCCGCAACCTGATTATATCGACTGCTGTGAAAGAAAGAAAGAAAGAAATTCATTAAAGGACTTATGTTACTTCAAGTGGTCAGAACACCAAAACATCATATAAACATACCTGTATGTTATTTAGGAACTATTTGTGGACAAATATTATTAAATAGTTTGGCCCACAAATTGGAACCATTTGGGGGAAGTCTCACATCACGTAGCATTTCCTGACATGCCTGAGAAATGAGCACTGAGCAATTCTGAATCCAAACTCCCTAAACCCTTACAGGAAACCGTCATGCCCTTCGACGCAGACGTCTAGCTTGATGGTTATCTCATACAGATGACTGATTTTCAAAACAGAAACTTGTAGGTCATCTTTAGTTGTTTGAAAAACGATACTTTGTAAAAATTCACTGGAAAAACCTTTCAAGCATGTGGAGAGTATTTGTGCTGCTGCTATTACCATTAATGTTTGAGGATTCACTTCAAGATTCAGGTAAGATCACTTTTCTCTAACAGTTAAAGATAGTTAGAGATCAACAGCTGATTGATATGTGGTAGATATGTGGACATGGACTGAAAAAAAACTTTAAGGGTAGTTGACTGACTCTCAGCTACTGTAGTAGTCTATGATGACAATGAAAATGTTAGTAGATCTAGAGAATGTTCAATCTTCTAAAACAAATAATTCTCAAAATACAATGTGCCACAATTATAACAACATAATGGCGAGTTTGTGAGAATTTTGGAAGGTTGTACATTGTTGAAAGAACAACAAGAGTCAGAGAAGAACAACAACAACAACACACAAAACTACATAACTCCAGCAAATTAAAATAAATTAAATAAATTAAAAGTAAATATGTCACACAGTTAAAATGTAACATTTCAATGAATTCAAATTAAATAATTCAAAATACTTGATGTTGGCAGCTTGTACTGTCTTACTCTTACAGTGAATGTTTGTCATGTGTGATTAATCTGAATCCCTGTGCCTATAATATTAAAAACTGAAACCAAGCATATCGCCCATAGTCAGAGCTGACATCATATTTAATGTCAAATACAGTCTGTTCAATTGATAAGACTTAATGATTTATAGTCACACCAATGTTTTCCAGATTATTCCAGCTAAAACAATTACTAAAATATGTATTTAGAATTTAATGAGCAATGCTATTATTATTACTGTTAAAAATAATGACTTGAAGCCATGTCTGCTAATCTAATAATTTGTTGAATTACATTCAATTCAGTTTAAATGTAACTGCATATTTCAGTATCAAGCTGTGTGAAACTGTATAGAGAATAAAGAATACACTTTATTTCAGTATTTTAACATTGTGTTTTCTAACATTTTTTTCAGCATCAATATATACCAGCATCAATATGCCAAAACAATTAATTCAGCCAAAAACGTTTCCTGGAACAATAGTTTTCAATAGTTCCCTGTTCTCCAACACATCTATCCAGCAGCCTGTGATAAACGCCTCTGATAAAGTCATCAATTACACCACTGGAATTGTCAGCACTAGGATCATTCCATCCGCGTACATCTTAGCCATCCTCATCGGGATCCCCTCTAACGTCTTTGTGTTGGCTTGCCTCAGTGGAAGAAAGAATCTTTCCAGTGGTATCCTATATTTTAGCTTAGCAGTTTCAGACCTTCTCCTGCTACTTTCTCTCACGCTCAGGTTCCACTATCACTTCAATAACAACGACTGGATCTTTGGAGAGCTGGCCTGCAAGGTGGTGACTGCCTGCTTTTATGGTAACACCTACTGCTCAATCCATGCCCACATGTGTATTAGTGTGATGCGCTACCTTGCGGTGGTCCACCCGTTCCTCTACAGGACAATGTCGAAAAGGTACTGTGCGATCTGGGCGAGCTTAACCATTTGGGTGGTTTTTGCTATTGCGATGGCACCAGAGTTTCTGGTTCAGCAAAGCTACCGTGTTTTCGGACAAGAGTTGGTGACGTGTCATGATATCCAGCCCTATATGGAAGCATCCTACAAACCTTTGATTCCATACAGATTGAGTCTGATCTGCCTGGGGTTCATCCTGCCATCGCTGGTCATCACATTTGTTTATGGATCCATCATCTACCACCTAAATTGTTCCAGTCGTGACTGGAACCACTACATGAAAGCCAGCACGTTGGTGTTTGGGATCTTTTTAGTGTGTTTTACTCCATGTAGTGCACTTCTTTTTGCACACTATGTGAAGTTGTACACTGAGAAGCAGTATGACCTGTATTATTACTACAGAGCAGCCGTATGTCTGTGTTCTTTCCACAGCTGTCTGGACCCTTTCCTCTCTTATCTGCTCACAAAGACTTCAACTTCCCAAGTCAAGTTTAGATCCTTTAGCTCGAGACCTTTGAAAACGTTGGTCTTTTAAATAGCAGGATGTTTTTGTTGCGGACCCTGCAAGGGTGGGCTTCCTTATCTAAAATGGCTTAACAGTGGATTGAGGATGTTATGGTTGGACTTCCCACTTTGTACTATAGTACAAAGCTCATTACTTTGTATTCAGCCTGACTGCTGTGTGTCCAACTTCTTTCACTTCTGTACAAAGTCTTTGAGACCAAGAAAGGAGTGTTTAAGTAATTTGAATAAGAGAAGAATAATTCAAGAGTAATTCAAATAAGGGATAAAACCTCTTAGAAATTTCATTGGTTCAGTGCTGTTATTCTATTTCACCTTGCAGATGAGGTCTTTGGTGTTCAGCAGTAGATCATGATAGTGTTTGGCGGTGGCTGGATTGACTCCCTGTAGTTTAGCTGTAGGGAGTAGGAGGGTAGCGAGTGTCTTCTCTGGATCTCCAGAATTTAGAGCTTCGTTGATCTCAGCGATAGCAATGACTCCTACACACGGAACATGGGAATTTTATGTGATCAACAACTCGTGATGCAATGGAAGAGTGTACATTTCCATTAATAAATTGACACAAATGTCTTAAATTCATTATGTTTATACATTAACAAATATGTTGTTTTAAGATATTTAACTTCTATATATTCCACCTTTTATATAAGTCCACCTGTTTACTTGAGAGATTAATTAAATGTTCAATAAAACTGTTCTGTGTGATTTATACAGACTGGATCAATTGTTCTTAATTCATACACACACAACCAAATAGCGACACCAGCTTATCAGAACATTATGGAGTAACTTTCTCAAAAAAAGACATTCTTTGTATGGTAGATTTTAATAACCTTCAAGGTTCAATGTATTTGAAAGACCACCTATGAGTTAAACACATCATTATTAAGAAGGCCTTTTGCTAAACCTTATTTTGATATTATATTATATTATTCAGCTCATCTGAAAGAAATAATGTAAAGAAATAGAACAGGGCTATATTTATAAGAAAATATATTAATGTCTTTCTTTTATTTTTAGAAGAGTGAAATGCACTAAAATTGGATATACTACATTTTGAAAAGAAAAAGCAATTTAAATACCTCCTTTTCAAACTTTGGTAAGCTTTTTAAAATGTTTTTGAAAGAAGTCTCTTATGCTCACCAAGGCTGTATTCATTTAATCAAATCCTGATTTGGTGCTCAAGAAAAATGTATAATTATCAATATTGATGTTGTGCTGCTTAATATTTTTTGTGGAAAATGTGATACATTTATTAATGATTCTTTGATGAAAAGAAAGTTCAATAGAACAATATTTGATCTGTAGTAAAGTAAGTAATATTTTGTAGCATTAAGAATATCTTTACTGTCACTTTTGAGAAATTTAATGCATCCTTGCTGAATAAAAGTATTAATTCCACCATCACAGCGTTGTGCAACATCAAATGGCAAACGTAATGAACGAAACTGCGCTACTCATTATTTTGTGCTTCACGGATCGTTTATCAGTTTGGACCATCAACATCAGTGCAGCGCCAGCCGATCTTGATCAAGCGACACTGTTACTACACAGCGCTGAGAGATCCAGTAAACAGCATTTGAATTCGCCACTAAGTAATAACATCGCTGCGAGATCTAGTGAGAAGCATTCAAATTTCTCCATTATTAACAGATCAAACAGCGCTGACGAGGAAACCAGGAGAAACATTGTTCCATGAATGAACTAGTTATAGGTTTTAAGTCCACAGATCAGCAACATTCACCATGGATTTAATGTAGTAACACTCACTGTAACCATGAAAGTTTGGCAGAAATAGTAAAATGCTTTCAAGTACATCACACATCTTTTTCCAGCACTTCAAAACTCAAATATGATCATATTTAAATGTTATTTTTAATGTGATGACCAAAACATTATTTGTTCATCCTTCAAAGATTACCCCCATTTATAAAATAGGAAAACTCACACTTATTTAAAAATAATTTTTCTTTTAGGAAATTTCTCTGGCATTTTTCTTTTTGCTGTATCGTATCGTATCGAACCGAACCGTGACACCACTGTAACGTATCGAACCGAACCGTGAATTGTGTGAACCGTTACACCCCTCGTTGAAATATATATAGTTTAGTTTATAATTTCTTTCAAAGTTTGCTTACTCTCATGTTCCTCGTGCACCTGGATATTGACAGTGTCGATGCACTTCTGAACATCATTCCAGGTGAGGAACTCTTGACCCTGGGCAAGGGACTCTGCTCTAAGACGGATCAGTGTGTCTGCATATCTAACGAAGCAAAACAACCACATGATCAAATAAATAATTAAATTGTTTCTCAGAGTGGCATATAGTATTCTTAGCATCTCTCTCTTTTTCATTCAGTAGTGTCACTGTACCTCTGTAAATTGTCAGCATCCAGACCACTGAAGCCCAGTGGAGAGTCACTGAGCTGCTCAATGACGGCCACTGAGTCTTTGGTGTCCAGAACCTCATTTAACACAGACACAGCAGACAGCATCTCCACAGCTACACACAGCTCCTCATGAGTAAGACCAGCCTTGTTCTGAGGTGATAGAAAATTGAAACTTGTTTTGTAAGTAAGGATAAGAAAGAGCTTAACATTGGTTGGGACGGACGAGAGTAAGAGAGCTGACCTGAGAGCCAAGCTGCAGGCTGAAGAGCTCGGCCTGGTACAGGCTGGCAGCAGTGTGGTAGACGATGGGTAACTGGGCCTCTGGGTTCAGGAGCTCCTCCACAGTCTCTTCTGGAACGCCTCGACGAATAGCTGCATTGATCGCAACAATCGCCTCCTGCTCTGTGTCCAGCAAGAGCACAATAAGCAGTAGTATCAGAAAAACAAATCATATGAATAGAGAAACACAGTATGCTGGTAACAAATCAGTAATCAGCTGCTTGTATATATATATATATATATATATATATATATATTAATCTGTATCGTCAACACAGAATATAGATCGGCCGATATTGTATATTTAATTGTGAATACTAATTTCCCCTATTTTTACATTTAGATTACCTGTCAGCCATCATCTGATGCTCACTTAGAGATAATATTTTTAAAACACTAATAATTTAATAATACTGTTAAAGCTTGAGTCCGTAGTTTTTCCTCTTTGTCGCCATCTCTGTTCGAAATCTGCAATTGCAGTTATTCGCCGAATTATCAACTTTACGTGGGTTGTGCCTCGGCACGAAAAAGCGCGGATGAATTTATTGTGTGGCTGTCAGTCGCCGCGCCGGTGTGGATACTGTCAGATTCTACTTTTTGGAAGTATGACCAAAATTAGAATTTTCACCGGAAAATGTAATCTGAACAAGTAAGTAACATTCACTTTTGTTCTTACCAACTAAGGGAAAAAAAGCTAAAGATTAAATCTAACGCTTATCATATCTCGTCACACTATGCAAATTATACTTTGTTCTCAAAATGTTAATGTTAACAACATCAGCATTGCGTGACTACATGTAATGCCCTTCCGGTATTTATCCTTGTTTTCGCATGGGCCCGGTTGCAGTCTCTTTTTTTTTGTGTAGCCACTCCGAAGTCCGAAGAAAAGTCTTTTGCATTTTACAACGGGTGAATCTCCAGTTTTCACTGGTGATTGTTGTTTGAACCTTTCTGGATCCATCAAATTGATAAGTTTAATTATATCAAGTGCTGTGAGAAAAGGCTATAAATCTCCACCTCCAACATCCTCACACGCAATATAGCCTACTAGCCGAGACACCTTCTTTATGTGTACTACAGATGCGACATAATGACGTAAAGATATCCTCGAATTTCCTGCGGAAATCCACCAGTACCACAGGAATTAAAAACATTATTACAAGCTTACCGTTTTGAAGCGAGGTAAGGCAAGCAGATAGTTTTGAACACTGGCTGGTTATGTAGTTGCTCAACATTTTATTTAGGATAATTTTTAACCCAAAAAAGTTACGGAATGCAGCTTTAAATGTTATCTTTAGCGGATCTCAAAATGAATTTTTCACATTGTACATTATAATTTTAAATATTTAGTTTAATAAATTCACTTGTACAGATTGATTTTCAGTTTTTAGCATGTTTAAGTAAAAATTTTATATAAATTATTTGTTTTTATTTATTCATTTACTTACTTATTTTGATAGTATAGCTGAAGAGAGGACAGGAAGCAAAGTGGGAGAGACAGAGAAAGGACCACGAGTTGGCACTCGAACTCAGCAAAGCAAATTATTTGATCCAGGCACTCAAAATGAATGAACTCAAAACTATATGTTGATCCATTAAGAAACCCATTAACGTTATTGTTAATTTCCCTTTTATTGTAACACCATCTAAACCGACAATGGTGACATAGAGAGTTTCATATCTACAGAGGATCCACACTAAACTCGAGTCTATACGTTACCAGCCAGTCAAGCATGAGTTATGTCTTTACAAAGCTTGAAGTCTGTTTTTAAATGATATGTGTGCAACATACTTCGTTTCTCGGCCTCTGCAAACTCATTACAGGAAGTGATGACCCTCTGAATCTCTTCTCTCTCCAGATGACCACCCGCACCAGCATCCTACATACAGATGTCATAAACATGCTCATCAAATTCATTTGACCCAAAATCAAGAGTAAATTCAAATTATATAGATAGTCTGCTTCAGTACCTTAACTTTATGCTTCCTGTAGGATGTGAAGTGCTCCAGGTAAAAGCAGGAGTTGTGATCAAGGACTCCTACAAGATCAAGTGCAGGCAACCGAAGGCTGGCCAGGAGGGCTTTCTGATCCTCAGCATCAAGAGCCTGATTTACTTGCTGAATAGCTGCTGAAGCTAGAGAGAGAAAATCATTATTACTGTACATAACATTTACATTACATTATATTCACTCTCAAGAATCTCAAGAATATTTTCAAAGCAGCCTACTATGCCATACAGTAAAAATTAATTGCTATATTTTCAGGGATGATGTATGGATTTCCCTGAAAGTGTCCAAGTGCTCTTTTAGGCTCTCCTAAATTTGAAATCATGAGAAGCAAACAATAAAAAGCTACAAAATGAGCAATAAAACTGTATAATGAGTTCCAAGGGGTCTGAGGCTACTAATAAACAGTGTTGTTATTATTTAAAATAATTTTTGGTAATTGAAAGCTGAAATAAAAAAAAATAAAAAAACTTAATGAGAAACATTGCCTTGGCAACAAACCAAAACAAATACATTCAAGTTGAAGAACTAAAAATACTAAAAAATACTAAAAAAAAAAAAAAAAAAAAAAAAAAATGATATATATATTACGGATAAAAAGGAAAAAAGCTTTTTTTCACAAGTAAACAGAATTACTAAACCCAAAATTAAAATTAAAATAAAAACAGAAAAATAAAAGCTAATTTAAAATAACAAATAATTGTATATAAATAATAGAAAAATAACACTGCTAATGAAAATGCTATTTTTTATTGCAAATCATACTGTTAGCATAACAATTTGAATGAAACGATGCGGACAAATAGCGTTGAATTTTAAATATTTCACCTAGATCTTAAGTCATAACTTTGCATTGTTTTATTTATTTTTTATTTTTTTCAATTTAAAAACTAAACTTAAATATTTATTTCCAGGATTAAGCTTAACAACAACAACAAAACCTATAAATATTATTTTTTTATGTGGTCTCAGTCCACTTTTGCTGATTAATATCCCACACTTACTGTTCACGAGGTCTACACCGCTCTGGATCTCTTGCTGGGTCAGTAATTCTTCATACACATCTCTCTCTTCAGTTGCAACAGACGAGCGCTAAACACACATACAATATGTCACAATAAGACTTTTTTTAAAAGAGATACAAAAATTAAATTGCAAAAAAAAGCCTAATACAACTTTTACCCACTTAGATGTGGACACACAACAAAATTACTATTCAATTAAGTCACCATCAGGGGATCAGGTGATACTGGAGTCAGCAGAGTGCGTAAGGAGTGTTAGAAGACATCAGCATTTAACAAGAGAGGCTGATTCGCTGTTATTTTTTAATCAGAATCCTGCTGATTTTGCAACTAAATAAATGCTAGAGCTTGTCTGAAAGGAGGCTGCAAAAAGAAACACAAACCAACTTGCTTTGCATGCAAAAATCAGGCACAGTATTTGCAAAACACGTCTAAAGTTTTCTGTAAATTATGAATAGTCCTCCTTGTAAATTATTGCTTAATCTTTAAGTTAAAAAGATTCTGATATTCACTTGTGTTAAGTTTTTATTGTTTGCCTCTGTATGACTAAGGCTTTGTTTTATACAACACATAATTCCAAAAATCCTATTTAAACCAGGTTTTAATTCATACAAATGTGGTTTGCACTGGGTTTGTAAAACATTAGTCCTGACATGCAGATGTAAAAACATTATCATTCTTGCTGCCTATTATCCAGTTAAAGGTTGAGGCATAGTAACTCACTACTGAAAGATCTGTCTAAAACTGACCTAAAATCACTTTACCAATAGCATGTTAAACTATAAACAAATATGCAAGAAAACCATTTTCTCTAAAATGTAAAAATTTGACTCTAAGTATGCTACTGCCAAAAGTTTGGGATTCATTTTTTTAAAACAAAATCAATACTTTTATTCGGCAAGCATGCATTATATTGATTTCATTGTTACAGTCATGGTCAGAATTAATGGCACCCCTGGTAAATATGATCAAAACTGGCTGTAAAAAATAAATCTGCATCGTTTATCCTTTTGATCTTTTATTCAAAAAATTGCCAAAAATCTAACCTTTCATTGAAGTAAAATAATTGAAAGTGGGGGGGAAATCACATTATGAAATAAATGTTTTTCTCCAAAACACGTTGGCCACAATAATTGGTACCCCTAGATTTTTTTATGAGTAAAATATCTCTGAAGTATATTCCCATTAATGTTTACCTTTTTGTAGCACACCAGGGTGACTAGGAACATGAAAAACATGAAAACTCTCTATGACTTCTTGTTTCACAGGAGTTTAAATATGAGGAAACACAAAGGCCAAATTCCCTTATTCATCCATCACAATGAGCAAAACCAAAGCATATAGTTCTGATGTGCATCAAAAGATTGTTGAGCATCACAAAATAGAAAGTGGCTGTAAGAAAATAGCTAAAGAATTGAAAATCCCCATTTTGACCATCAGGCCAATAACTAAGAAGTTACAATCAACTAAAGATGTTATGAATCTGCCAGGAAGAGGACGTGTGTCTATATTGCCTTAATGCACGGTGAGGAGGAGAGTTTGAGTGGCCAGAGACTCTTCAAGGATTATTTCTCTTTAGAGATTATTTAAGTCTTGGGGACAGAAAGCCTATTTAAAAAAAAAAAAATCAAACAACCCCTACATCACCACATGTTGTTTGGGAGGGTTTCAAGAAAAATCCTCCTCGCTCATCCAAAAACAAACTCCAGCATATTCAGTTGTCAGAATGACTGGAACTTTAAACGGCACAGAGTTCTGTGATCAGACGAAACAAAAAAAAGAGCTTTTTGGCAGCAAACATGCTAGATGGGTTTGGTGCACACAAGGATAAAAAGTACCCCATGTGTACAATTTAATGTACCGTTGGATCTTTAATGTAGTGGGCATATTTTTCTGCTGGAGGTCCTGGACTTCTTGTTCAGATACATGGCATTGTGGATTCTATCAAATATCAACAGATAAAAAATCAAAACCTGATGGCTTCTGCTAGAAATATTATAATGGGCCATGTTTGGATCTTCTATCTGGACAACGATCCAAAACAAATATCAAAATCAACACAAAAATGTGTTACAGAGCACAAAATGAAGCTTCTGCCATGACCGTCCCAGTTCCCTGACTTGATGAGTTGAGTGAACTGAAGAGGAGAAGCACCAACATGGATCTGGGAAACTACAGGATCTGGAGAGATTCTGTATGGAGGAATGGTCTTTGATCTCCTGTCAGGTGTTCTCCAAACTCATCAGACATTATAGGAGAAAACTCAGAGCTGTTATCTTAAAAAAAGGAGATTGCAAAAAGTATTTAATAAAAGGGTTCCAATAATTGTGGCCAACGTGTTTTGGAGAAAAACATTTATTTCATAATGTGATTTCCCCTCCACTTTCAATTCTTTTACTTCAATGAAAGGTTAGATTTTTTGGTCATTTTTTGAATGAAAGATCAAAAGGATAACCGATGCAGATTTATTTTTTACAGCTAGTTTTGACCATATTTACCAGGGGTGCCATTAATTCTGACCATGACTGTACATGCAATTTCTTATAAAGACTGTTCTTTTGATTTTTTTATTTCATGAATTCATCAAAGAATCACAAACAAAATCATTGTTTACCCAAAACTATTAAGCAGCACGACTGTTTTCAACATCGTTAATAATAATAACTGTTTCTTGAGCAGCAAATCATCATAGAATGATTTCTGAAGGATCATGTGACACTGGAGACTGAAGTAATGATGCTGAAAATTCAGCTTTGCCATCAAAGGAATAAATTACATTTTAAAATATAATATAAAATAACAGTTATTTTAAACTGCAATAATATTTCACAATATTACTGTTTTTACTGTATTTTTATCAAATAAATGCAGCTTTGGTGAGCATAAGATACTTCTTTCAAAATGATTACAAACATATAACCAACACCAAAATTTTGAACTGAAGTGTGTTCTAAACTTATATGAATATCTAGTTTACCCGTCCCGAGGCCTGATCCTCTTTCCTCCTCTTGGCTTTGCTGAGTGTGTCCTGGTAGGCCTGGGCCAGTGGTTTCTTTGTGTTTCTCAGTAAGGCGTTAGGATTCTGCAGAGCCGCCATTGTGTTCTCAGCGTGCCCTTTGTCTATGGCCTCATTAACGGCAAAGACAGCAGCGTGTACTGCAGATATAAATCAGAAAGAGGACACAAAAACATGCAATCATGAAAATGAGGATAATAGGTATGTAATTTAAACAGATGTATACTTACACAAACATATGACTAGATAAAAAAAAAAACATGAAGTCACTCACATGCAGCTTCATCTACTGAAAGTTCATTGGCCAGGATGCCACCGATCTTGCTGAAGGTGGGCATCTGGATGCCATATTTCTCCAGTTCTTTCCTCATGTTACTGATCTCTTCCTCTGTAGAATGAGAATATGAAATATCATCATTTAGGTTACATATCTTACATATATCTTTTAATTGTAGCCTATTTACTATCACTGACACATTACTAATCTGTGGCATTTTGTACATGCATATTCACAGGACCTGCACCTGTAATGCATTTGAAAAACAGCAATGGCTGTCTTGCAAACATACAGGTTGAACAAATCAAGGTCCTTGTTACTTTAAATCATTCCACAATAAGTGTGTCAACATCAAACCACTACAGAAAAAACAACTAGCAATAATCTTAAATGTGTTTTCACCTCCATCATTAATTCATTACAGACCACATCATAATGACTTGAACTCAATACTCCTGATGAAGTGTCAAAACACAATGAATGACATGACGAGTAACAGCAGTAATTACATGTCATAACATTCCCTTCATTAATCAAACGCAGTCAGCCACGTTTCTGCAGAGCGTTCACTATCATTGAAACCTGAGGCACTTTTCTGCCTTGTTCTGTAAACTGAGCTGACAGAGGATCTACTCTTCAGTTATGGATATAATTGTGTGGCTGTGCTTTGAGCTCTGTTCTTTTAAGGAAACACCACTATATGCTTCAAAACTCAAATGTAAGATTGCAGATACCACATATTAACGATTGAGGTAGTTTAAGTATTATCCTTTGAAAACCACATATTTGTTTATTGTTAGTATAATTATTGCAACTATTATAAGTATTATTAAGAGTGCACAATAACCCTACTGTGGTTCCAGCCCTGTACTCTTAGAAAGAAAAAGGTTTAATGGGGGTTATATATAGATTTATCTTGATTTTAAAGAACCCTTTAAGGAAAAATGGTTCTAAGGTATATGAGGAGAAATGTCTTAAATGATTGCATAATACTTTCATGTTTAACAAGTTGTTTCAGTTTTTTCTAGTGATAAAGTGTGTTTACGAGCTAAACTTAAAAATGAGTTGAAACTAAATTGATTAATTAAACTAAATCCATAAAATGATCCCATAATGGGAAGCCCAAAAAGGTTCTATGTATGAGGCATCTGACAGAACCTTTTAAGGTTCAATATATAACCTTTTCTTCTAAAAGTGTGGTTAGCTGAGGTAGAAAATATGAATTTCAGCAGTAAATACAAATTTTATTGACATTTTCTGGCAAAAATGGCATTAATCTATGAGAATGACTGTGGTTTACCTGTGAAGTCAACTTTTCCCAAGAGGTCCTGGATCTGAGGGGCAATTCCCAATTTGTAGAGGTACAAGCTGCACAAAGAAGAACAAACAAATAAACAAACAAACAAATAAATGCAGTAAATCATAGCGAGGGAATGAGAGAAAATCAGAGATAGCACAGCAATATCTGCATGAGAGCAGGGTTAAGGAGTACACAATTAATTTGGAAGTCAAAATTAAAGTCAGTTTATTTCCATTTCTCTCCAAAATGGTAGAAGAAAAAATACATTTTGAAATATTTAAAACCTTTCTACTGCTTTGAATAAGAAACATATCTCAGCTTTTAACCAGGGTGAAACCATCATAAACGACTAAGCAGCTAGACTTTTTTAAGTGTTGGGAGTACAGCTACACATGTTCACAGGCTGTTGTAGAGACACAACTTCAATTCTCTTGGTTTTACTTTAATATGAGGGAGCAATATCTCTAACTGAACTACTAGCCTAAGTCAGGAAAGAAAAGTTCTTGCAACTAAATTTAAAATGCAGGATTCCATCCCATTATTACAAGGGTACTTTAAAATTGAAAATTGTTTATTAAAAAAAGATTCATTCCAAACAACTGCTATCCTTGGATGTAATGTCCATGCAACCATGCATTATAGCAAGGTAAATAGGTTGATCAACTTTTAAAAATGAGGAGAAATCGACATTGACATTTTCTTAATCCTTGAGTGCCTTGGTCTTATATATTTCTAAACAAATTGAACTATCCCTTATACAAAGAGCACTGGGATATGAAGATTTTTACCCCAGTAGCACTCTTTGCATTTCTTGAATTCCCATATGTTTTGTTGTTGATGTCAAAGGTCATGTGTACAATTAAACTTGATATTTTGAAGAAAACTATTATGTTTCTTGGTAAAAGCAAGCAAGCGAAATTAGAACAAAAATATGCAAGAAAATAAATATAATTACATATGGGTTCAAATAAAACGAGGAAAAACATGGTTTGTCCAAACCGCATCTTGAATTATTGTAATTAATATATATCAAAAAGAAAGAGGGAAAGAAAATAACTTTTCAGTTTGATACTGTGTTGTGCCCTGAAGCCCAAACCAGTTGGCAAACACTGTTTTAATTATTTTACTAGCTTTCTTTGCAATACCGACCATTACAAAGCTACAATTCTCTTCCACTAGATGGCAGTATACAGTTGTGTTAAGTCTAGCACTATGCTAATTCCGGAACAGGAAAATAGCCTGCAGTAAGTGTGCAACACATGCTGGAAACTGCATTAAACTTTTATCTATACACTGACTGAGGACAAATAGAGGAGTAATGAATTATTAAAGGTGGTGTGCAACTAAACGTTTATGCATGAGAGATAAACTTAATGTGCTTTCCTTAACCTTTGACCCCTACATCAATAGCCAGAGAGATAGACACAGTCTGGTGTGAATTTATCCTCCTAACTAAAGAAGGGCCAAAGGTTAAGTGGCTTAACTGGTGTAAGAGATGTAGGCCCCTATACATCATGAGTCACAAGCTTGATTATATTCTTCAGAGCCAACTAATACAAACATTTCCTTTTATGCATATCAAAGTAAAAATGCATAATGCAAAAATATTTGATACAAATATATTATATATAAAATAATTGTGGCAAGCCGTGCAAGGCCGAGAGCCATGGGAACGGAGCCGTGTCTCGGCAGTCGTCTGTGATGGGCTGCCACTTTACTTTCGTTTTGTTGTTTGTTTATTTTTTTTGGATTACATTTTTATGTTAAACGTTCGCCGGTTCCCACCTCCTTCTTCCCTGAACACAAACCTTGTAATAATAATAGTCTATATAAACATCATTGTATCATAAATACTATTATATTAGATATTTTGACCCTTAAATGCTGATGATCTAGGGAAAAAAATGTATACATATGTCAACTATTTAAAGCGAAGTATATGCCAATGGTGATATAATGATGTCTGAGGCATCTCTGGGCACAGTCTCAGTGATATCTAGTCTTACTGAGCAACTTAACAACAGGGTCAGGAAGGAAGAGTGTGTGCAAGGCAAAGGGAGGAAGCCATGCAACCCACACACACAACAAGTGAGAGAACGAGAGAGCAGGAAGCACTATAAATCATTTACTATAAAAGAAGCCTTCCTGTGGTCATTCATTAGACACATTCCCCTGTGCACACTAGCTGCCAAATAACTAAAAGATATGATTTTCATACATTAAGACACTAATGAATTACCTGGCTTTCTATTTAAAATGACTCACCATGAATGGCTTTCTACGCGTTCAGTCACTGAATGGTATTCCGATAAATCACTTAGCATAAAATAAAACATGTTAACAACTGAATTATACATGCAATGTTTCCAATGCAAACTCATCTTTACAGTTATAAGGTTTTGTGGGTGGTTGTCAGGGTTTTGCTATGTGGTCACTAAGGTCCTGTGTTGCGGTTTGGCAGAAGAGCCCACCCTGTTTACATGATACAACTCAAGTCCCTCCTTTCATGTACACTAGTTTCAAAAGTTTGGGGTCTGTTTTTTTTTATGATTGTGAAATAATTATTCATTACATTTTTCAGAATTCTTTGATGAATAGAAAGTTCAAAAACAGCATTTATTTTAAACGGAATTCTTCTATATCATTATCAGTGTCTTTACTGACACTTTATCAACTTAATGTGTACTTGTCGAAAAAAAATATTCTCGTATAAATTAACTTTGGTTAGTGTATAATGAATGAAAAAATAAGCAATGAACAATAGTGTATTTATAAATTAGCATTAACCTAAGAGTTGGAAATACCTAATAGAGATCAATAACCTTACATAACTTAAATAGAAACCTTTTGTCACATTATAAATGCATTAACTGTCATTTTGATCACTTTAATGCATTCTTGCTGAATAAAAATATCAATTTATTACAACAACAACAAAAAAATAGTACTGACCTCAAAAGTTTTAACAGTAATGTAAGTTAATGGCATTTATTCGCCCATTTCATTGTTACCAGATTAAAAAACTAAGTCTGATTGTTTGGAAAAGTGAAAGCAACCTTCTCCTCAGAAAAAACTATTCACATTCATGTATGTGGACCAAACAGTGTGGAACAAGTTGCATACCAAAGTTTTTATAAAAATCTCTATATAATGCCTGAATGATATTCCCATGAGCTTTGAATATAAAGGCAGACATTTACAGTAGGACAGACGAAATATTGCTTTCAGATAGCACATTTTCAGTAGTGGTAGACAAACAGGAAACAGAAACCTCAGCTAATCTCTGAGAATACACTTCCTGCAAGGGAGGGCGGGAATCTGATATCATAACAGTGCAGGATCACACCTCAGAGTTCATACTTCAGAGAATTCAATCCTCGGCAGGCCATAAAAACTTAAATGTGGATTATACATGAAGCAGATAAAAACATAAAACATTAACTTTTGACAGATGTGTTTACATCCTAAAGTACTGCTCTCAGAAAGTCAATGATCTGAGGATGCACAGCACAACAAAAGAGGTTATAAAATGAGTTTTGTCTCTGAGGCATAGTGAGAAGAAGAATTGTCAGGAAACAGTGACAGGAAATGACTTAAGACAGACAGGAAGTTAACCAGCAGGACTGATGGTTAGATTCACCATAGGCACCCCCTAGTCACACCATTACTCAAAAAACGGCTGCTTTTCTCAGTGGTGAGATTGCCATGACAATGGCTGCCAAAAGGAAGCAGCAGTCATACATGCTGATGCTCTACAAACCTGTTGAAATAACTGAGAGATGAAGAGACCCTAACCACAGAGTAACCTCCATTTTTATAATTCAGGTTATGAAACCTGATGAAGCAAGCAAACCATATCATTCCACAGCTTGTAAACTTTTGAAATCTTGAGTGAAAGAATTGAATGAGGAGTAGAGAAACATCAGAAGGTCTTTAGTACCTCAATGCATGAATGCAGTAGATCACCTTGGGCATATTCTTGCGATCATATACATCGGTGGTCTCAGGATAGAATATCTGAAAGAGAAATAGAAAAAATATTTTTGTAATAAATAATAAACTACAAGTACTATACACTACCGTTCAAAAGTTTGAGGTTGGTAAGATATTTTTTTTCTCAAAATATTTTTTTAGCTCACCAAAGCTCCATGTATTTGGTATAGTAGAACAGCAATATTGATAATACAATTTAAAATAACTTTTCTATTTTAATATATTTAAGCTGAATTTTCAGCATCATTACTCCAGTCTTCAGTCTCACACATATGAGTTTTTGCTGCTCAAGAAACATTTATTATTATTATCAATGTTGAAAACAGTTGCTTAAAATTTTTGTGGAAACATTGATAAAACATTTTTTGAGGATTCTTTGATAAATAGAAAGTTCCAAATAACAGTATTTATTTAAAATAGTTAATTTTTGTGGGGAATTTTCAGTGTGAACATGTGAACATTCAGTGTGAATGTCATCATGGACTCTATAGCAACAGTTTGGGAAGTTTTGTCCCAACATGACAATGGCCATGTGCACAAAGCAAGATACATATAGAAATAATTTAAAGAGTCTGTGAACTGGCCAGAACAAAGTCCAGACTTGAACCCCACTGAACACCTTTGGGGTGAACTGAATAGCAACCGTGAATCAGACTCCCAACACTCAACAATAATGCCAGACCTCACTGATCCTTGAGTCTGAACAGTAGCTACCCATTACAGCCAAATCATGTTCAAATCTTTCTTGTAGCAGCACAGGGAGGTCAGCTCCCAATTAATGCCAATGGTTTTGAAATGAAATGTTCAACAAGCACGTCCTAAACTATAATTTTGCCCATATAGTAGCTATATGTAAACACTATGCCCTTTTACTTCTGTGGCTTGAGTTTTTATACTTGGATGAAACTTACTGTTTCCCTGCCCTAGAGTGAAACAGAGGGCCAATGTTAATTTAAGTCAAACCATGAGTAAATATACAATAATAATCTTTATGCATTCATCTTATAACAATGGTAACTGTAAACTGTCCAAACTGACAGAGTAGACATACATTGTGTACAGGACACATCATGCACTTGCCCCTCAGATTTTTGAGTCAAATGGATTTGAATGCAGCTTCCAAAGACTAAAAAATTTTTTTTTACATTTGATAATTAAAGGGCCCCTATTATGGATTTTTGAAAATGACCTTTCATGTAGTGTGTAACATGAATGAAGTGAATGAAAACATCCTGCAAAACTTTAAATCTGAAAGTGCACTGTATATAAAGTTATTGTCTTTCAAAAGTAAGAGTCGACTCTGAGTCAATTAAAGTGGCACTATGCATGATTTAAGTTTTTGTCAAACAGCGATCTCTAGAGTCACTGTAGAGTACTTGTATTTAACGTTACTGTCGTAAAGACAACGCACGCAGAGCGTATCTGCACTCACGGCCTCTGCACTTCATAATAAAGTAGCCTACCGCGTTGGGCTTACCTGAGCCTAAATGCCAGATGACACCAATAAAGTGTATCATGTACGTCGCATTATTTCGTAACAATGTCCGTAATGATGTTTTTAGACATGATTATTACAATTTATCATAATAGTTTGCAAATTGCGCTCATTTACACTATTTACAACGTGTAGGCTTATTTATGTCCTGATAATTATGTGAGATATTGACAACTGTTCTCATGATAATCGCAGGAATCAACTTTAACAGTGAAAGCCTGATCGAGTGGGACTATTGTCCGGTTCCTCAGATTTATTGTCAGATTCTCGTTACCTTTTTCTAGACTCTACCGACCGTGCTTTCTTCGTTTTTTTTCGCCATTCTGAAAACGCAGGTCCGATGTTTACTCGTGTCTGACTCCTCGCTCGGTCAGTCTGCCGTTTCCTCTTTCTCTGTTCCTCCGACAATGCTTTTCTAGCTTTCTGCTTCTTATATGCTGGCTTTGCCATGGGACGATAGTTGTTCTTATAGCTAGCCGGATCCTGGATGGGGGCGTGTATGCGTGTAATGTGTGCAGTCCCGTAAAGCAATTCGTTACATCGCGAGAGCTGAAATCACCAGATACTTCCGCCGGCCCAAAGTTGCAAGTGCGGTTTTTCCACTCACAGGCACCATAACGACCACCAATAACGACCACCATTCAACCTGAAAAGAGTCATATAACCATTCCAATAACTCCGAAGCTGTTCAGTTAAGCTAAAAGAACTGCATAGTGCTGCTTTAAATGAATCGTTTTTCAAACGAGTCATAAGCCGTTTTGTTGTGACGTCAAGATGAAACATTAGCATATTGCCCGCCCACTTATTACGTGCGCAAACAAAAGGGAAATCTAGAAATCCCCTCAAACCTGCAGCTGATTCCTGTGGATACTGGATAGCATTATGTCAAGAAGATGCTGTGCTCTACAATGGGAAGGTAAAGCCAGTTTTTTTTCCCACTGCCCAAGGACAAGCATGTGAAAAATCAGTGGTTAAAATTCATCTTTACCACGATATCACAGCAGTATGATCCTAAACGTTTGCTGTGTTCCCTTTATTTGACTGACGACTGCTTCTCAAATCTCGGAGTTCAATGCAGGATTCGCAAACCGCTTACTCTTGAAAGATGGTGTTCAAAATACATAGTTTTGAGTTTTATATTGTGTAGGTCTCCAGCTAACTGGGAAACTCATGTTATGACTGTCTAACTGAAATACCTCTGCTAATCAGCTGTGGGACACTATTACCTATAACTGTCTATTAATGCAGATTGTCTGTTGTTCTCACTTGTTTTACCAACATTTATGTTACATCAGATCATTCACGCTAGAGCTCGGCTAATGTACACTGTTATTGATACAGTTTCCACCTATTCACCGCAATATATTAGAAAAATACTCTGTAAATAAATGAGTACAAGTAAAATAATCGGTTTGTTGATGGACATACACTTGTTAATGCTGATGGTGAGGAATTACAGTTGCAACATCTTATGTGCCTCAATCTGAGTAGCGTATCACTGAGAAACGTCCTGCTTAAGTCGTCCGTGCGATGGAGGTTCGGGTTGAATGAATAGTTCTTCCAATTTTTCATCATCGGACTCGCACTCGCATTAATATGGTCAAATCGACGTCATTGTTCATTACTGTGTTTAGTTTACAGTGTAGGAAGCCTCAGGACACGCAGAGCTGACGTTGTTATCGCAATGGGCGTTTTAGTTTTCGATGCTCTTTACACGGTAAACCAATCACAACAGACTGAGCTGTCTGGCCAATCGGAACAGAGTAGCTCGCGGAAAGGAGGGATTTAGAGGGATTGATTCATTTGATGAGTCGTTTGAGAATCGTTGAAAATGTGCAAATGTATATTATGGGGAAATTAAACAGTTTTTTTTTACATTTGATGGCAGTAAACATGTTGTAGGAGACTCCACAACAACATTGGGAAACTTTAAAATAGCATAATAGGGGCACTTTAACCCTTTGAACAGTACGATCACACCGGAACGTTCAGTGCGTTACATTATCAACTGATGAATTCAAATCTGAATTCGCGGCTTTGGCTTGCGCTGAGCCAGAGTTGGACACGCTCATGACTGGTCATATATTACAACGTGTCTTCAACCCTTTAAGGTTTATTTTATGTTTTTATGTTTATTTTATTATTTCGTTTTTTTTTTTTTTTTTTTTAATTTTTGTGATTTTGTGAATTTTTGTTAAATCCCAATTTTTTTTAGATAATAAACGTATTTTTTTAGCTTTCTGTTAAAATTATTTTTACAGATCGACTGAACTGACAAAGGACGCTAGGTTTGAATGACTTCAAAAACAGCCTCTAATTCACAAAATGGGCTGTCAAACACTGAGATAAGGTGCAGTTTGCCTTGCAGTGTCAGTGCTTATATGCTTTAAATTAGTTTGTTTCTATTAGCTACAGAATATGTGGAAGACTGAATTGATGCAGGACTTACAGGCCTAATGTTCTTAATATTCTGGAATAGTGACAGTAAATGCATTAATAATGTGTTCTTGCTTAGATAATTCAAAAGTATAAATAGATATGAGGATATTGCAGTAATTATTACAGTGAAAGCTTAAGTAAAGCTGTATTATAAATAATAGTAGCTAGTAAATATTTTAATTTAGGGGTTGGTTTTCCCAATGAAACATAACAAAAATACCAAGGTCACATTTTGATTCCAACTTGTCGCTCCTTTGAATGCAAGTCTAATAAAATGCACTGTTATCTTCAAAGAGAGAGGATGGCAAAGATATGTGTCAGTGTGTGTGTGTATTTCTTTAAAAGCGTGTACTTGTGCCTCACCTTGGGCAAACCAACAGACTCCATGGCTCTGAGCCACTGCACAGTGTTGTCTGTGTGTCTGAAAAGTAGTCCTGAGTGCTGGGGAAAAAGTGCAAATAAATAAATAAATACAACAGTAACACATTATTGCACACATTGTTTAAACTGAATTATATACAAAGCCATGTTCCTTCTGTTTTCTATGTGCATCAGAAATGAGGTAATGAGCAACCACCAAAAAGTTTGGGGTCAATAAGATTTGTTTCTAATACTTTTATTCAGCAAGTAATGTATGCATCAAAAGTTTCTTGAGCAGTAAATCAGCATATTAGAATGATTTCTGAAGGATCATGTGACACTGATGACTAGAGTAATGATGCTGAAAATTCAGCTTTGTCATCGCAGGAATAAACTGCATTTTTTTAATTTATTAAAATAGAAAACACTTATTTTAAATTGTAATAATATTTCACAACATTTACTGTTTTTACTGTATTTTTGATCAAATAAATGCAGCCTTGGTGAGCATAAAAGAAGTTTCAACTTCTTAAACACTTACCAACACCAAACTTTTGTATGGTATGTACACACAATTATGTTTAACCAGGTGCTAAATGCTCTAAAATAGTGCTAAAAAAGTGTCATTAGTTTCAGCACAAACATGCCACCTTTATATGCTGTGCCGTGTAAATTGAATTCAGCACAACATTTTTGGGTGTTTGCATAATTACCTGATTATTTGCATAATTTCTTTGAAAACAATACAAACAGCATGTGCAAATAAACAATACTATCAGTGGGCACAATTCAATCTGAATCTGTTATTTCTCCTCCCATGGGAATGAGACATTCAGGAAGTAAGGATGTCTGTTTTGCATTACGGAAAAGGCACATCCTGACAAAGCCTGTAACGTACTGTCTCCGTTCACACAGACACAGTCAATGTTTGGGACTGACATCTGTATTTACTAACAGGTGTGACTTACAAAATTTACTTTTTAGGAGTGTCTGTGTGAACGTAGGGTAACATACAGCATGTGCTGAGCTAAAGGGTTCCTAAAAACAGAAAATCAGTACCTTATAACGAGATTGGTCCCTGTCATAAATCTTCTTCTCTGTCACCAACTGCGGGGCAAAGAACTTGGCCAGTTTCCCAAGGTAGACACCATTCCTCAAGCCATTCTCCAGTTCTGTGGTAGGAGGCAGCTGCTCCTCCAGACAGGCCTCCATCCATCTGAAAACAAAAGGTTCAAGTTTCAGCTGCTCACACAAAGACGGCATACTGAAACTTAATAGACTGATAGACTAATAGACGTTAAATGTTTTAACAAGCAGGTTTTTCACTACAGTATAAAATCAACACATTCAAATGACAGCAGCATGCTTTAACATGCATTATATACTGAATATACTTCCAAGACAGAGATTTCTCCAGGGAAAAAAAAGTGTGCTGCTTCAGAAATTACAGGTTAAACCTTTAAATGAATTACAGAAAAAGAAGGGTTAAAGAAAATTAAACCTGGGCACACGATCAATTAATAAACACTTTGCACCATGTAAGGAAAAGTTCAAATGCACCATTATGCCTACGGGCATTAACAATTATTTTTCTCAGCATCATAAAACATGAGTCAATGGTATTTTTAAACTTGTTGAAGCAGCAAAAATGTAGCAATCAGGACATGCTTAGGCCGTGTGCCCACCAAAACGTTTTTAGCCAGCTGAAAACGCTAAACGCCGAGCTATGGGCGCTTGAGAGCGTTTTGGCCGCACAGCAATTTTTTCAGTTGAGACGCTTTGCTTGTTATGATACGGAATATCCGCGAAAGTGTTACGAGTATCTCATTTCATACATATTTTGATTCTGTGTTGATTCTATATTAAAATGTCGATACAATGTGACGAATTTTCTCTGGCTCTTGTTTTAAATTATTTTGTTCCGTTATTATGCTTGTTGTTGTCATCTGTTGACGTTGTACAAGCAGAATGTGGCAGTTGGTCAGTGTGATATTTGTCCCGCCCCTCCTCCACTGTGATTGGACGGTTGGGTAAAAAGTGACAGTGATGAGCACTGCGATTTACCCAGAGTTGAACATTCTTCAACTCTCGCCGAACTGTAAAAAACACAGAGCGCTCAGCAATTCAGCGTGATAAAAAAAGCTCAGCGCTACGCTCATGGCGTTTAAAAAACGTGGCGCTCCCATTGAAAACAATTGGAAAAATACACCAGCCACGTGAAAAAGCGCTTTGGTGGACACAAGGCCTTACAGTATGTAAATGTATAGTTCACTAGTTCTTCAGTTTAATAGATAACTGAGCTTCCTTTCTAACATCAAAATCAATAAGTTTGTCTTTCTGATATACTGAACTTTTTAATTATTAATATTAATTTAAGATGTAAAGTCCCTAAAGCACACGCAAATGACAAAATCTCAGTTCCCCCATAAAGTGAAACCAAACTATTTGTGTGATATTCTCTCATCTCTTTACAAAACCCAACGAGGTCTGTAATACCTGGAGAAAGTAATCTGTCAGTATTTCCATTCCTCTCAATGGCAGTTTTTTGCCTTGTGTAAAACTCCCTATATGTTTGCTCAGTTTTTTTGGCCAATAACCTGAGCCGTAAATACATTTTGACTAACAACCAGTCCAATTCTGACCCACTAGCAATTTTTTTTTTCTACATAAAAGCCTGGTGAAATAATTTAAAAATGTTTTATCTAACCTTGGAATAAAGAATGAGAGCCAAAAAGTGAAATTGGAGGTTTAAGTTAAATGTTAAATACTGGCTTTTCTGGCATTAACAGTTAATACATCACTACAGTCACACTATTATTCTTGTCATCACACTATTAAAACAGAATACAGTTATTTTACATTGTAATAATATTTCACACTATTACTGTTTTTACTGCATTCTTTATTAAATAAATTAAGCCTTGATGAGCATAAGACTCCTTACCTACGTGTATATATTTTATAATTTGTTTTATAATACAGTTATAATGGTTGAATTACTTTATTATGGATTAGTTTTTTAGCCTTCAGTCTCAATAAGCATGCAGCCACTTAAGTTCAGTTTTTTAGATCACTGAATCACTGAAATTCACCTGAATCATTCAGCACAAGAAACTACATTTCAAACTGGTTGCTAGTCAGTGACCAGCTGACACAAGTGACCTTTGACATTTTCAGAGAAAGCTAAATTGTCATGGCACCTACATTGACGTATCTTTTCTCTTCCCAGAGAAGGAATGTGGCGTTGGGCCCTGTAGAGCTGCCCAACAAACAGCTAAGACAGCTAAGTGTCCTGCATTCAGCTCATAAACATGGAGCAGACTACATTTAAAGTGCCCCATTATACTATTTTTAGGTCCCATTTTGAACGAGGGGTCAATAGTATTGCAAGCATCTCCAAACACACTTTAATTTTCTCATAATGTACATTGCAGCGTCACCTTTTTTTCACAGTGTCTGAAACGGTTTGATAAAAGGTTCGGTCTCTCTAAACCCCTCCTTTCTGAGAGCCTACTCTGCTCTGATTGGCCAGATGGCCCAGTCTGTTGTGATTGGTCTACAGCTTACAGCGTGTGTCGGGAATGGCACACCCTTTACTATATCTGAACTTCAGCTCCAGAGGCTTCCTTGTACACACATTCATACGGACAGTAACTATCGTGTCGGTTTTACAGTATCAATTCAAGCCTGAGTCATTGTCCTTTGGAAGTGCGTGCGCAGTGTATTCGCTTTTGCAGCGCAGAAACAACATCATCTTGCCATGTCGACAACACAAACCAAACTCTTCCAGGCCTCAGTTACAACTACAGTGTTTGTGTGCGTAGACATTGTTCGGGGGAAGCTGCAAATTTGCTTCAATCCCACATAGGTGCATGCAGGAAATAAAACTTGAATTACTGACGACTCGTTTTAGGCAGTTCAGAATCGGTTCTTTCTATTGGGTTGATTCTATTTATCAACCATTTTGATCTCAGAAGCAGTGCAGACATTTTACATTGACGAACAGCTATGCAACAAATGGCATGAAAAATAATATCCGAAAAACCATGATAGGGACAATTTAAAAAAAAATCCAATATCTGTAAATCATGGGTAATCTCTTTTAATGATTTATGGGTTATCTATGCTTAATTATAAGGGACTATAATCAGTGTTAGAACTAACAGATCTGGTTAGGTAAGAAACCTTACACTAATACACTGAAGAGAGTCAATCAGTAAAAATGCCAAAAATCTGCTGTTATTTGCAAACCTTTGGTTAATCATCTATTAAGTCACTCTAGAGTTGGATGGCTTAACTGAGTTCATTAGCAATTTAGCATAGTCAAGAGTTAGTCAGTTGTGGGGTCATAGGTGAGGTCAAGGGCACACTCTGTTCATTTTGAGGTACAGCACAATCAAGGAGGAGGTGCTTGTTGGTACGTAATGGGTTACATTTTATTTTTGATCAAAGAAACTCTCTCTGATATTTGATGCTTTCTTTAAATGGCCCAAAAGATGGCATTCCTTGCATGTCCATCCAGCGCTTTAGGTGTATTTAATTAAAGACAACATGACAATGGCAAAAGAAAACATTCTGCCCAGACATGTGTCAGCAATTCCCCAGCCTCCCACAAAACCTGCTTTGTTTCAACAAAGCCCATCAGCTAGAGTGCCTCTAAATCACACTTGCACATGAGATTGCACCAGAGAAATCTAACCAAGATTGTGACATACTGTTTCAGTACAATATATCATGAATATGTAAGGAGAATAACAATAAAATGACAAACAATCGTTATGACAGCTTGCTATTAAGAGGCTAAAACTGAGTATTTGCCCATATAAACTGTGCCTTTCAAATCAGAAAACATGTTTACATTCTGTCACCTGATGGAGTTTGGGTTCCTTGCCACTGTCGCCACTGGCTTGCTTAGTTGGGGGACACTTAATATGCATCAATATTATTAATTTCTCTGCACTAACACTATTGGATGAAAACTGAATTGAGTTAGATGATGACATCACTGTAGATTCTGCAGAACTGCTTTATAGATGAAATTAACTAATTTAATAATTGATACGGAACTGAATCAAAACTAAACTGACTTCAGCTGAACAGCAGCCATGTTTCCATCCACCTATTCGTATGCACATTTTCACAAAAAAGAAAAAAAAAACGGTGGATGGAAACGCCAAAATGCACATAAATTCTAAAAAATATGCATAAAAAGCATATGCGCTCAATTGAGTCGGATAAACTTTTTATATAAGAAAACATGCACAATAAACTCGATGCTATAACCTTAAACTTACCCATTTTATTCATTTGTGTTGTTAAAAGCTTGTATAAATAGTGTTACGTTGATGTAGACACTTTTTGTTGCTGAACCCAACTGTAAAACTTTATCTGATGTTACCCTTGTAAATATTGTATATAGACCCAACTTGGCAGTTCTAGGGAGTGGGTGCCATTTTTATTTTTGTAATGCTATGCTTTTCTTCTGTTTAAAGTAGAGAGGGAGACAGGGAACTATTTTGTTGTTTCTTTCCTTTTTCTTTCCTTAAAGTAAGTGTAGATTGGGTCCCTATAGTTAGAGGTATTTTTTTTTGGCTTTTCCCACTTCTAAAGTTATTTAACACTTCCTGTCCTTGTGTTACACCAATAAACCTTGTTGTACAACATTTCTGTTGTTTTTGGTATGTAACTTTTGGAGCCCAACATTTGTTTTATGTTGATATTTTAGTTAACGTTAACTTTAATGTTGCTTCCCCTATCCTGGACTGGGTGGATCGTAACAGCATCAAAAAAGACATGTGACTTTGAGATGGGACGACATAACTGGACCAACCAGCAGACCGAACTTGTTGAAGAGCATCTGAAATGCTGGTTTGGTCATTCTGGTCATTGCTCAAGTCTGTCGTCAAAGTAGTTTGGTATAATTCCCTTCCAGAACTGTTTTACACGACTACGTTACCAAACAGCAGGCATCCGAAGCACCTCAAGCAAAATCACTTTATTTTGTTTCATCTGCGCACTCTGAGACTTAAGTAATTTATTATAGCTATACAAAATTATTTTATGTGGTGGCTTCTCCTACTGCAGCAACTTCCATTTTTCTTAGTGATATTTAGCACCACTTTATCAGGAACTGATGATTTGGTCTCTTCGACTCAATGGCTGGAAACTGTGCTTTATTCGCAAATGTTTTATGCGATATTCCAATTTTGCGCATCAGTTAATTTCGCACCTTTGGATGGAAACATAGCTAATGACATTTCATTTATTTTACAGTTGAATTGAACGCATCATTGTATTATTTTACTGTTACCACTGTAAAGCTGCTTTAAAACAAACCGTATTCTATAAAGCACTATATAAATAAAGGTGACTTGACTTTATATTTCACTTGTTAATATGACAGCGGTCTTTAACTTTAAATGAACAACACTGATAAAGAACAGTTGTTACCATACCATTGTAGAAATTCCCTACTTGCAGATCAATTTGTCACCCATGATTAATGAACTCATTATTAAGCTGTGACATAAAATAAGTAATTTCAAGCTTTTAAAGCCCCTCCAGCCATTCTGACAATGGTAAAACATCTACTACACTACAGAGCAGTGGTTCTTAACTGGTTTTGTTTCAGTTCACCAAACTAAGCAAACCATGTTTAAAGTACAAAAGTAACCAACAATATTACGCTCCTTAAATGCAAACATTAAAAGGTTTATCATATAATATGACAGTTTATTATTCACATTTAACAGTTTTTTTTCCCCCTCTGCCAGACCCTATAAGAAAGGACAACACACTTCTAGGTCGTGACCACTATTATTATTTTATTTTTAATTATATAATGTGTTCAAAAATATGTTCTGAATGGTCATCAGTGAGGAAAGATGTTTACTAGACTACAGTACCAGAAAAGATTAACTAGCCTATGCTAACCAACCAAATCTTGACCCCTTGGAAGTATCAAAGTGGTCATGTGACCTCTTCATTTCCTGTGAGCATCATTTTTAACTTATTTGTCAAAACAAGTATTTATTTTATTTAGGTGCAAAAGTCACAAAATTAGATATTTTGAAGAATGTTGGTAACCAAACAGTTTGAGTTCCCATTGACTTTCATTATATATTTTTGACCATACAATGAAGTAAATGGGAACTGAAACTGTTTGGTTACCAACATTATTCAAAATATCTTCGTCTGTGTTTCGCACAAGAAAGAAAGTCATAACGACAATGAGTAAATGATCATGTTGGTGAGTAAGGTGAGTAAATGAAAATGTATTTGGGTGGACTATCCGTTTAATCTGAAAAAAAATTTAGTGCACCTTTAATAACGAAAATGAATGAGTGTTGCTGTATCAGGATATGTGGCAGCCCAGATCAGAAGAGGAGTATCCGGCTGTTGTGCACACCTCTCCCTGTCCCCGCTGCTCTCTACCAAACAATGCAGCCGTCTGTTACACTGTCTAAGACAGATCTGACTGTGTACAGCATTCAGGAGACACTTTCCTGTGATTGTTAGGCTGCAGGGGTTCAAACTGAAAGAAACATTCAAAGCTCTGCTCCAAACTGACAATGACTGATAATAAACAGCTTTGACTAATATGTTGCTTGAACAGTTTAACAAACTGTGCATTTAAAAAACACACTCTTGAGGTGAGTGCTCTGACAGTGAAACTAGAACACACTGTGGGATAATGTTGCTTCAGCTGGGGAAGGAACAAAGCAATGGACCAAACATATCTATTTGGTCTGGTAGTTTACCGTCAGATAAATAAATGGACTGA
This sequence comes from Siphateles boraxobius, assembly GCF_051911475.1. NCBI lineage: Eukaryota > Metazoa > Chordata > Actinopteri > Cypriniformes > Leuciscidae > Siphateles > Siphateles boraxobius. The sequence continues at coordinate 11,025,378 of NW_027508766.1, read as the reverse complement.
GGCACAGAGTTCAATATTATCTTGCATGACTTTTCACCTATTTTTCTGATTGTATGTGTCTGAAATGCTACTGAATTGGAAACCATTACCTGTAAGAAACACATGTGTTCTGTGTCTAATTCATTTAAAATAAGTATAAGAAAATTATTATATTTTAAAATGTAATTTATTCCTGTGATGGCAAAGCTGAATTTAGAGCATCATTTCTCCAGTCTTCAGTATCACAAGATCTTTCAGAAATTATTCTAAGATGTTGATTTGCTGCTCAAGAAACTTTTTTATTATTTTATTATTTATTAATGTTGAAAACAGTTGTACTTCTTAATATTTTTGTAGTAACCATGATTTTTGGAGAATTATTGGATGAATATAAAGTTCAAAAGAGTAGCATTTATTTTAAATGAAAATCTTTTGTAACAATAAAGGTATTTACTGTCACTTTTGAGCACTGTAATGCATCATTGCTAAATAAAAGAAAAATACTGACACCAAACTTATGAACCCTACAGTATGTTATTGAAATATAATCTTGATAAACCAGTTTTGGAGGGTTCCATCTTTCTCAATTCAAGTATGCATGTTAGCAACACAGAAAATAGCTGGCCAGAGGCATTAGGACGGCCACCAAGTGGATTGCCTTGTCTTAAAATGATGTTGTATAGTAAATTAAAATGTCTTTGTCAGTGAATGGAACTATAACAATAACACATAATTTGCCCTATTTCAATATATAGAGTTATGGTTTCCCATTTTCCAGACTTGGCAGACCGATGAAGCAGACAAGAAGTGACAGTATAACCTGGAATGGCAAAAATGTTACTGTAGCACTAAAGTAAACTCTAAAAAAGTCTCTAATCTTGACTAGGGGAATGAGAATTATAAGCTACTACAAAGGAGACAATGAAAGGTCTCAGATATATAATAGACATGTTGCATAAATCTGTTGTGACTAATGAGGTTTAGCAGATTACACAATGACAAAATTAGAATTGGAAAAAGTCTCACAACTAGGTCCACCTATCTAAAATAACGCATGCTCTGTGTTTGCTTAAGTCAGCGGGTACAAAGTTTCCCAGTCACAGTGCTGGAAAGGGGTTGGGATTGTGTAAGAAGGTATGTTTGTCAGCTGCAACAACAGTCCAATAAATATAGAATTAATATACAATTATATTAATTATGCAGATGGGGTCCCAGGAGGCCACAAAGGCATACCGAGGGGTTTGAAGTAAAGTTCAGAGAAAACTAGTGTAAAAAAAATAAATAAAATTATATATATATATATATATATATATATATATATATATATATATGTATATAATATAATTTACTTTCATTGGTACACTATACTGTTCAAAAATGTTTGGGGTTAGTAAGATTTTTCACGTTTTTAATAAAAATCAAAAATATATTAAAAATAGTAATATCGTGAAATATTATTACATTGAATTATTTACATAAATAATTTAATAAAAATAAAATGAATAAAAACTTTTGAATGGTAGTATATAAAATTAACAATTCATTAAAAAATAAGATAAATCTTTAGTAGGAATTAATTAGAAATTATTGTGATTATTATATTTAATTCAAATGAAATATGTGGTTAAAAAAATAATGAAAGCATTTTACTGTGTTTTAAAATATATAACTTCCCAGGTGTAATGAAGTCTCAGAATATTAAGGCTAGTAACATCTCTTTACAGAACTTCAAAAAAATGCTTGTACCAAATCCCACCACACTTATTGGCTGTTTTGACTGATAAAAACCTGCACTGCAGGCATCAGATATTTAGTGAAACCTGTGGGCCTCTAACGGTGACTCTTGACGTCTCAGTGGAACACAGGGATGACATGTTACTCCATTACTAACAAGCAGATTAGTGACCAGCCTTATAATCCTCCTGATCCGACACGACAGGATTCCCAGAACAGAGGCTTTGCATTAAAGTCAAGGCCAAAACTCCGCTGCCAAGAAAGTCAGGATGTGTAACAACTGATTCATTAATTCATTAACTTGCACACTTTCCTCTGATTGTACAATTTTATCATCCTGTCATCAGACAACCTGAGCAGATTTTTAAAAACTATTATATTGAGAAGTGAAAAAATATCCTCATCTCAGAACAATGCACACTGCAATACTCCCTCACATTCTTTCATGCTTTCATCAGATTTGGGTCAAGTTCCCAGTGATACAAATGACCGCTGATGCATTTAACTGCTCTCTGTGTCTTAGCAGCAAAACGAGTCTCAACCCTCACAACTGGAAATGTGCTAGCCATGTACACAATATGCCTGGTTCATAACCTGAACATACACCACTATTAAAGAGTCTGGGATCAATAAGATTCGCTCTTCTTTTTTAAAGACAATAATACTGTTATTTAACAAGGATACATTACAGATAGATCAAAGTAACAGTAAAGACACTTAAAATGTTGCAAAAGATTTCTATTTCAAATATAGGCTGTTTAAAAAAATAAAAACTTTCTATTCATCAAAAAATCCTGAAAAAATATCAGTGTCCAAAAACTAACTGTTTTCAACATTGATAATTATAACTTTTTCTTGAACAGCATATTAGAATGATTTCAGAAGGATCATGTGACACTGAAAAATTGAGTAATGATGTGGAAAATTCAACTTTGACATAACAGTAATAAATTACACATTTGGAAAGTATATTCAAATAGAAAATATATATTTTAAACTGTAATAATATTTTACAATATTAATGTTATTACTGTATTTTTGATCATATAAATGTAGCCTTGGTGAGAATGAGCGTCTTCTTTCAAAGACTCCAAACTTTTGAATGGTAGTGGACACATTGAAGTAAATCATAGGTTTAATTTCTCAAAATTGGGAAAATTAACATTCGAAGTCATGGTTCCAGTTTAGTGATTGCTAGTGATATTTTGACCCATAAAGGGTTGTGACCCATGCTAACACAAAATGTCCCTAAAATACACTTAAGAGTTGCACATGGAACAGGATTACTATAGCCCAACAACATATATGCTTCTAAACCTCCTGTAAAAGGTATTCCAAGCCTATTTATTTTTGCCATCCTGTACAAAATAATATTGACTAATCAGAAATAGACTACAATATCATACTGATAAGTTATCACACTGTGAGCACAACCACATGCTACAAAACACACCCTCTGAATAGGGCTGCATGATTTTGAAGAAAAAATGGGATATGCGATAACTCGTTAAATAATGCGTTATTCGATATGCGATGCAATAATACTTTAAGTTAGTGAAATAAATTTAAATTATATTTAGGCTAAATATATTTGGTGATAGTGCACCCAAAAATTCTGTCATTAATTACTCACCCTCATGTCGTTCCAAACCCGTAAAGGCGGACGTACATGGTGTGAATTCGGATGGTCGGAAGATCGTATGTCCACGCACACTTCACGAGCAAGTTTTATCCGAAAATCGTACGGACGCAGTGATATACGACACGATTTTACGACCTGCCGAATTCTGAAAAAAAAACGCACGAAGTTGCGCGCCTAAAATGGATTCAGAGGAAGAGATTGCTTTCTTTGTTGCAGCAATAGCTTGCTAAGGAATGAAAAAGAAAAGAAAAAGGAGGGAATGGCAAAGGGTTTGGTTGAAGAGCAGAGAACAGCATGGACTTTCTGTTCTCCAAAAATAACTTGAGGGGAGTGTATTTCTGTGTATGCATCAGTGATGTGTTCGTGGAAGTTACGGGAAAGTATAGACTACAACCATAGTGTGTCACGCAAGTTTGTGCGATTTGTAACGTCGTTTTTATATTTAAACCAATTTAATTGCTGGATAGTTGGGTATTATTGTACGTGCTGTAATTGTAGGCCAAATGTTTCTATACGGAATAGCCTGCATACGTATATGAGACACACACACACACACACACACACATACACATACATATATGTGTACACATACACATGCAATATGTGTAATTGACGAACTTATTCTACAGATGAATGATATGCGGGGCTTTAGGGAGATGTTACGGGTACTGTCCCTGGTTGAGCCTTTCATTACCAAAACAAACACAGTCATGAGGAGGAGCATTAGTGCCAGAGACAGATTGTCAGTGACACTGAGGTTGTCCTCAGCTCCTGATTGGTCAAATTCAGATAGATCGACAAATCGGCTCATTCAACTGCACACACCTCACGAATTCAAGCCGACAGCTCCCGAACTTTTTCGACATGCTTAAAAATTATCGGGAGGTCGAGAGGTGCTCGGCTTGTATTTTCATCGCACACGATGCGAGCCGCGACATGCAAGCATAACCGATTTCCACGCGATTACTCCCGAGTGAAAAAAATCATCTGCAAGCTCGTAAAACAGCAAAAAAACGCACCGTGTACGCCCGCCTTAAAACCCTTTCACACGTACGATCACACCGGTGTGATCAGTCTTGGCTGGTCCCTGGAGCGTACGATCACACCGGTGTGATTAGAACGGTCAGTGCATCACGTGATCAACTGCTAAATTCAAACGTGCTTTCGCGCGTTTGCTGGCGCTGAGCCAGAGAAGGACGCACTCAGTGCTGTCATTTATCACAACTATTGAGTGTTTTCAACCACATAATGTTTATTTTAGGTTTCAGATATTTAAATACACACAAGTACTAGGAAAACAATGATTTTGAGTTTGTAAAATACACACTGATGTCTATGGAAGCGGCAATAATCCTTTACATTATAATAAGACGACACATTTCATTCATATCAGTTACACATTGTGTAAGTAGCTTTACATTTGACCATATTCTTCTCCCAGTTCACCTGCCACTTACTTTCATGTATTTCGTGAGAAGTGGAGGAAATGACGTGTTTTAAATCCAACAGATCCGATTCTCTGAACTTTGAAACAAACTAACATGGCGCCGCCCATCGCTTATACAGCTCAACTAACACGATTGTTATAAAGGTGTTTAAACAACAAAACACATCCACTTGCACATATTTGACAATCGGAATATCAGTGTTTCATGCTATAGCTAATACATTTGTGAATATTTTTAATAAAAAAGGGAAAATTACATAAAAGCAGATCATCATTCATTCAGCGCTGTGTTGTGGTTGCGCTGTGTCACGTGACAAGCAATGACGCGTCACCATGGAAACATTAAAGTGACAAGTTCTAAATAACGGTCGCCTTGAAAAACTCACGCTGGGGGGTCAGTTAGTAAATTTTAAACTTACGTGTGAAAGGGTTAAGACCTTCGTTCATCTTCGGATCACAAATTAAGATATTCTTGATGAAATCTAATGGCTCAGAGGGGGCCATTTAATTAACACTTTGAAGGCCCAAAAAGGTAGGAAAGACATCGTTAAAAAAGTCCAGGTGACTAGGTTCAACCTTAATTTTATGACGTGATGAGAATACTTTTTGTGCGCTGCAACGTAGTATGTTGTTATGGGAAGAAGGAGGCGGGAACCGGCGAACATTCAAAAACTTTAAAGTCCATGTAAAGTCAAAATTAAGTATGTGTTCTGAGTTTGTCACACCACAGAAAAATGTGTTATTAGCCACCAGTGATGCGCGGGTTGATCCAAAATGAGCGGGTGCCTGCGGTCACCCGCGGTTACAAGTCATCCAAATATATTTTTTATGATATTTGGGTCGCGGTCGGTCGGGTCGTTTGAAATAAAGATGCCAATTAAACCTTTAAACGCGGGACAACATGCCCGATTTCCCAGCACGTTGAACTGAGCAATGCCATTGTACCATTTTAATCGATTCTTTTAAACGCATAAAGCTCATTAATGTCAGTTTTATGTATTTTCTGAGAGGGGGGCGGGATTTTTATTGGGAAAGTCGGGGAGAGACGCACACTTCGATTAGACTGGATAAACACATGCAGCATCTTAATTGTTAAGAAAATGAAACAAAATAAATGAATAAATCAATCCTTTATTACATAACACTAGGCTATATCATACAGCATTCAGAAAAAGAACAGTTTGCGCTAAGGGCTTTCACACTTTTCTCTCAGATGACCTGCTGATGAATTCTTCAAGCAGGGTCGAAACATAAACATCGCACACCGCACCGCACCCCTAGTTCCTACGTCTATGGCCCAATGACGCTACGATGCATTTACTACTTAAAAAAAATGCGGGTCAGGAAGGGGGTCGGGTACAATATTTTCTTTCTTTTTTTGCAGTCCGAGTTGCGGGCGGGTTAGTTGAAAACGTTGGTAGGGTGCGGGTTGTTTATACATTGACCAGCGCATCACTGTTAGCCACCCAGCCAAATTTGAATGATAAAAAAGCCGGCAAGTACATAAAATAAACTATCAAAATCTTGAAAAAATGTGGCTGGGGACGTGTCCGCTGGCTGCGCTGAAACCACGCCCACTCTACTTGTCTAAGGAACCATATTTATGCATATAAACAAACAAAAAAATCAAGTTAGAGGGTTGCAGAATTTAGTAGAGTTACTGTGGACTACCTACTATAATTACAACATAAGCACACAAGGCAACTTACACTCATTGGTGGGCACGCACTGCTGATGATGACACCAGTTGTCGGCACGACGGAAGGATGAAGGCCGAGGCGGGAGATAGTCGGTTCGGCCCCATTCACCAGTAACAGCGGATTATCAGTGAATCCCAGTTGTCTCCGACGAAAGTTTATAAAACTATCCCGTGTAAAATTACAGCCTATAGGTGGGTCCACAACATGCGTACACTCTGCTTATTACACACACAAGGATGTGCAGCAGGAGACAAAAATGCCAAATATTAAGAATAAAAGGATTAAAATGAAAAAGATTAATATTGTGTACATAAAGATATGGTGGAATCTGGCTTGTCCCGTCGATGGTCTGCTTGCGCGCTTTAACCTCGAGCAGATCCGTTTCCTCTCTGGAGATGCGTTCAGTCTATCCGCTTGCAAATTCCGCCATGTAAATAGCAATCCGCCATGGCGCGAGCACAACTGGCTTTTATAGGGAATGGGAAATTACACTCTGATTGTTTTTTTGCACGTTACGGGCACACACACACCCATTACTCATTAAGAGAATAGGTACAACCCTTATAGACCATGCACTGGGGGCGCCGACCCCTTTTTCCCGTCTTTAAACTAGCAAAAAGTGGATTCGGACACGCCCCCAGTGTGCAATTGCGCCATGCGCTTTATACCATGTGCTTAGATCGTTAAAATAAGACCCATTCACCCAAAAAAAGTTGTCATCACTTACTCACCCTCCTGTTTGTTCCCAACCTGTATGAATTTCTTTCTTCTGTTGAACACAAAAGAAGATATTTTGCAGAATGTTGGTAATAAAACAGCCATTGACTTTCATAGTAGGAAAAAAATACTATGGAAGTCAATGGTTACCGTCAACTGTCTGGTTCCCAACATTCTTCAGAATCTCTTCTTTTGTGTTCAACAGTAGAAAGAGACTCATACAGATTCGAAACAACATGAGGGTGGGTAATGATGACAACATTTTAATTTTTGGGTGAACTATCCCTTTAAGCATGTATGTAACAGTCATGTGTCCAGTCTACTCTCTGCTGTCTGCGTCAACCTAAAACGTAGACTTTTTGTAATATTAAAATCATGCAGTTATCGCAAGCCATTGCGATATGCATATCGTGATATGCACATTAGCGATAGTCCAACAATTCTGATAAATCGTGCAGCCTTACCTCTGAATAATACCTCACTTAAGTTCATGTCCATAATAAATCTTCAACCTTTTACAGTAGAAGGTCCCTGAGTATCATAAAGTTACTGTAGTCCATATGGGGTCTATACTGATACTGTCCTCATATACTCGTACTCCTACTCATAATAATATACCCGATACCACGTACATTTTGCGAAACGAAACTGGCCGCCGCGAGTGCTTTGTCGAAGTGAACTGAGGCATAGAAACGTGCACTCCCAACGCAATAGAGTGCGGCGCGGCACTAGATCTGATGGCCGAGTGCGAGCGCGGGCGGTAATGCACTCTAATGCACTGTTTCTAAAAACTGAAATCCTGACCAAAAAAAACCTGCATTTTTCAGATTGGACCAGCCAATGCACGTGTGCAGTCAGAAGCGCACATTTCAGAGCAATGACTGATTCCATATCGACCGGAGTTCCTAAAGGCAGCTGCAGTGATGCAATAACTGTACCAATAGGTGATTTGCTCTTTTATTTAGAAGGCGGGGCCATAAAGTCTTTGGTTTACCCAATATGTGGGTTTGTATTGGTTTACCAATATTTTTGTTTTTTTGTTTTGTGTATTTGTCTGTTTTTTTGTGTTTTGTTACTGTATGTGTTTTCGGACTATGTGTGTAATAAAGCTTTAATTAAAAAAAAATTGTATCTGGTCCCATGACAATGGCTCAATATGTATCTGTGGCGTGACGAACTTCTACTTACTGTTTGGCTTCCTCTAGGTGACAAAGGTATTCATATGCAATATTCTGCCTCCTCCTCTCGTCCATTTCTTCTGCCGACAGCCTCTCATCGTCCACAATGGCTGTAGGATAAACAAAGGAAAATAACAGTTGGAGAATGCAAGAATAGCTTTTTCCATACTGGCGGAATAACACATCAGAACGCTGAGAGTGACATTTTCCTCTCCAGTTTAATCAGCCAACTTTAGCAAAGCCAACACAACAACCACTAGACACACTTTGACAAAAGGTATTGAATGAATCTGATGGTGTGTAGCCAAGTTCCATTCAGCTGATTAAAATTTATTCAGAATTTGTGTGTTTCAGACAGCTATTGATTTAAGTCACTCTGGAATTAGATTTTAACAGCGTGAACTGGAAAAAGTGCTCAAGCAATTTGTTATGAAGGAGAGAAGTGAATCAAACACACCACACTTAAACCCCTATAAGATCAACTAGACAAAACACTGAATGTGTGTGCAAGCTTGAGTAATTTTATACAATATACACATGCAGAAATAATCAGCGTCTCTTTCATCACTATCAGCGGTACATGAAAGCATCAGGAAGTGACACCCTTACGACAAGCGGCTGTCAGCTGTTGCATTACGAAACCATTTGTGGCTGACCTTTACGTGATTGCTACTACATCTCCTCTCCGCCACATTCATCTTCAGCTCACAACACTGCCGAGTTCAATGCAATCGCTTTATTTCTGCCTAAGCAGAGCTGACATCATTTTACACATGACTTAACCTGGTCACACGAAGATGTTGATCAATCCTCACTGTCCTTGCTCTCAACTTATAACTCCAAAAAGTAATTCAAGACACGACTCAAGTCACATGGTGAACATCATTGTATTGGATACAAAATATCAAAATCAATCTGAAAACAAATGATAAGTCTTTCCGTGTCAACTCAACCAGAGGTCCCCGGCTAAAATTTTTGATTTTGATAATTTCTTTTCTGGTGAAAGACATACATAAATGAAGAAGAAACCCAACATATGAAATGTCATGAATGAATATTGAGAGTAATCCACTATTTTGTAGAGGGGACTGAAAATGACCATTTTCACTTGAGATTTGGAGCCAAATTACAGGGGGGGTAAAAATTACTTTTTTGTAAGATGGTAGCCTCATTATTTTATTTTTAGGTAGGTCTATTACTTAACTTTTGATTGAGCAATCTTTGTTGCATTATATGCCAACGATGAAAGTTGGGATAAAAAAATGGGAAGGACCCTGGGAAAAAGCACTAATGTTTTTTTTCCCTAAAGTGTGCATGCCTGTAACTCAAGAAGACATTAGAGATATTTTAATTAATATCCTTTTAGATTTTGGTTCTTAACAAACTTTCCTCTTGATATGTCATGCCCTACAGGGTTAATGTCCAGATATATAGGGATTTCAATGTGGCTCTTTGAGTAAATTGTTATTATATACATTTTCAGTGGTCAAAAAATAAATGTGGGCCACATTTGTACAGCCGATACTTTTTTTATTGTAAAGAGGAATGTCTGAATAACACATTATGTTAAAACTAGAAATGTTTCTTGTTTCACTTTATCAAAACAATTGCATAGAACATTCCTGTCTGAGTACCATAAATATTCTTATTTCCATAGTTTGCATGTCTGTAACTCTAGAAGTATTAAACGTATATTATAACCTTTTTTTAAATCTGGTTCTTCATAAACTTCTCTTTTGGAATATTCATTTTAAGGCCCTATATGGTTCAATCGCAGAGATATGGAGATCCCAATGTGACTATGTTCAACATGTTGAATTTTACCCATTTTCATAATACTTATTGTATTTAAAGAATGTTCTCTGAAAAACAAATAATATTAAAAACTGTAATACATCTTGTTTCCCTACAACATTTACTTGTTATTTAATCATTTATTTTAATGGCATGGAGCTGCCACTTACTGTTCAAACACTCACCAACCACATGATGTAACCAACACAATCATGTCAAAGGTCATGTTAAAATCAGGACTGGATTTCAAATATGGATTCTATTTTGAATTTAAACTGCTAAAAAAGTTTGTGAAGCCCTTGTTTGACATGCTGTGACGCAACACATTAACATGACACACTTACAGATCAACTGTCAACCACATCTCACCATCACAAGATCATCTATGAAAGCAGCACAGAATTTCACAATCTGTTGCATTTACCACAGAGCTCACGATTGATTCTGAGAACCCTGGCAGATGTAGTGGCACGCACGTCAATTGGTTTAATAAGTTATTTGATTATACAATCGCTCATCCCATGACTGAAAAATATATGGTGTATCTCCACAGCCTGGTGGAGCCCAGGTGAAACATCAATAAAATAGTAAAATATGACACTTATTATGACTCTTAGTGAAGTAGGCCATTCTCAATTCTCCATTCTCAAAAGCAAAAGACAAAGACCAGATCAGTCAAAAATAAACCTAAACGCACCTAAAGAGAACTTGTGATGCTCTGACACACAACGAGAAGCTCATTTTAACCTCTGATAAGATCAGACTGAGCACAAGACTGTCCAACTACTAAGTGTTTTCACAATCCTCATTCATCTAGTAATAATTAAGCTTGCTGACACACGGTCACATGCTGGCCTTTGTTCGAGTAAATGAGATTCAATCCTGTTATAGCAAACAACACTGCAAATTTCTCACCCTGTCGCACAGGCTCAGGCTTGCCAGTTAACCTCTGTGGGGATTCATTACGTAGGTCAGCTTTATCACCTTAAATCTGTCCCACAGACAATAACTCAATATTTTGAAAACATGGCAACAAAAGTGGGTTCTCATAAAGCATCTGTGCATTTCAAATATTATAATCAAAGAAAGAATAATCCAACAGCCACTTGAGGAAACATCAGAGATTAAAGGTATAGTTCACCCAAAAATGAAAATTCTGTCCGTATTTATTCACCCTCATGTTGTTCCAACCTCGTAAGACCTTCGTTCATCTTCGGAACACAAATTAAGATATTTTTGATTAAATCTGAGAGCTGGATCACTCCTCCATAGGCTTCTTAAGGGATAAAGTCTAAAGTTATTAAAGACATCGTTCATATAGTACAAGTGACTACAGTGGCTCAATCTTAGGTTTATCAAACGATGAGAATACTTTTTGTGCGAAAAAAATAAAAAATAACGACTTTATTTCAACTATTCATTTCCTTCTCTGTGGGCCTCGAGTCAGTTCACTAGTTTAACAGCGTAAGCTTCTGTTGTTGTACGTCACACGCATCATCCACATGACCAGCGTTGGCCAATAGTGAGCCTACGTGTGACGTAGCTCTACGCTATCACACTACGTTAACTGACTACTAGAGGCCCACAGAGAAGGAAATGAATAGTTGGATTAAAGTCGTTATTTTTGTTTGTTTTTGCGCACAAAAAGTATTCTCGTCGCTTGATAAACTTAAGATTCAGCCACTGTAGTCACTTGGACTTTTTTAACGATGTCTTTAATAACTTTTCGAGGCCGGCAAGTTTCAATCCCTGAAGAAGCCTATGGAGGAGTGATCCAGCTCTCAAATTTAATCAAAAATATCTTAATTCGTGTTCCGAAGATAGACGAAGGTCTTACGGAGTTGGAACAACATGAGGGTGAGTAAATACTGACAGAATTTTCATTTTTGGGTGAACTAACCCTTTAAGGAGCTAAGATCTGATGTTGTAACATTATAGTAATAGATGCTACTATTCTAAAGTTGTGGTGTCAATAAGATTTTTATTAAGAAATTAAAACTTGTATTTAGCAAAAGTGACAGATAAGACAATTATAATCTTAGAAGGTATTTATAAATGCTGTCCTTTATGAATACATCAAATCATTTTTAACTGTTTTCAACAAAGATAATAATAATAAGAAATATTTCTTGAGCAGCGAATCAGCATATTAGAATAATTTCTGAAGGCTTATCTCAAAATCGTTCAAACATATTAACACTTTTGAACAGTAAGTACATTGTGCCAGCAAACGCACCACACTTACAGTGGTTGTGAGGGGAACATATGTTAGTAAACTGTGCCCATCCAATCTCTCATCAATATATGTCACCACATGATAATGAGATGCACTGTATGGCATTTCAGTTTTCATTGCTCAATATTATGTCATTTCCTGTATCCTATGCAGTCCTCAACCAAAGGATGCCATCCCTTGTGATGCACACTTTGACCCAACCATTTATCTTCAAACAAACAGCATGAGACACAGGGAATAGTTGTACAACAGCTGTTTGAGTTAAATGCAATATGAGAATGTGTTGTCATATCTAAAAATCATATAAAAAAAGCAATTAATATCAAAAATGCTAATGTAAACACCCTAGATAAATCAGCAGAATGAAACCAGCGGCCTTGTCAGCAGTTTAGCTGGAATGTGATCTCGGTGCCAGTGTTGACACGAGTTAAGTAAACTTCATTTAAAGAGCTGACAAAAAGTGCTCAAGTATATCTTTCAACCTTGATTTGATATGGAGTCAATCTCAAACTAGCAGGTTCTGATACACAACCAACTAGTAGTTCACACCAGAATCAAATGTGTGCTACGCAAACAGCATCTTGAACATTCTTCATCATTCTAGATATACACAGTATAAACGTGATGTCTTGTCAGCATGGCGCAATGTGTGTGTTTAATAAAACCTGCACAGATAAACTCAAACAGATAAACTCAAACAGAATTCCTCAAATATCTGAACTGTACAGACTGTCAGGTGCTTTTACAAAGGGCAGAGGTAATGTTTAACTGGATAAAACTATCATGGAGCTTCTCTTTGCTCAGGCCACAGCATGAGATCTAATGCCAAAAATACACAGGCACCTTTCTGAGGCAACATACCATCAGGATATGTCAGGAAAAGATCTGGAATCTAGCTCAGGACAGAGGACAAAATAGTTGCACATTTGTAGGGTTCAAAAGACATTTTTAATGTTTCAGAGAAGTTCTGTCATCATTTACTCACCCTAAATTTGTTCCAAACCTCTATGAGTTTCTTTTTTGTTTCCTATGGATATAGACTGATAATCATAGCATTTTAAACGGTTTTCACACTTTTCTACTTTATCAGTTCAGTCTACCCCTGAACGTTAAGGGATAGTTCACCCAAAAATTAACATTTTGTCATCATTTTCTCACCCTCAATTTGTTCCAAACCTCTATGAGTTTCTTTGTTCTGTTGAACACAAAATGAGATATTTTGAAGACTGTTGGGAACCAAACACTTGATGGGGCCCCATTGACTTCCACAGTATTTTTTTTCCTACCATGGAAGTCAATGGGGTCCATCAACTGTTTGGCTCCCAACATTCTTCAAAATATCTCATTTTGTGTTCAATAAGGTGAATAAGTAACACTTATTTCATGTATTGTTTCCGAAAATTACTCAACTCTTTACCAACCACCAGATCAGTTATTGAACACAGAGATAATCAGTATTGCTTGTATATCAATCTTTCATCCCTAGATAAAACTTGCCTTTCTGTTAAATACAAGTGAGAGGCCTTCAGGGGTAACGTCAAATAAACATTTCCAGCACTCTAAAGAAAAAAGCATGTTCATGTAACCTAATAAAAGTTAACTGGCTTTATTCAAGTCCGAAATATGATATACTGTAAAATCAGCAATGCATTAGGTTACACTATTGAAAATTAAGGTCAATCAGGTCAGGTAAAGATCCTAAGGCAAAAACTACTGTACATGCTACCACATTTTACAGTGTGCTTCCAAATAATTCTGAATAATTATTGAAAAAATATTTTGTATTTTTTTTTAAATAATAATAATAGTATTTAAAAAACATAGGCTATATTTTACTAAAAAAATTGTTTTACATATCTTTTTTTTTCACCAAGGTCATGGATGTCAGATTACTGTTGCAGATACTCTTGCTGGCCAACTGTCATGGACATTGGGCACTACAGTAAATTCACATTAAATTTAAATTCATGTCGTTTCATAAAATTAATAGAATAGTTGAACATAACAAACACGAAGTGAAGTGGCTCTTACTTACATCCATATCGAGGTCTGAGAGAGCTTGCACCGTCTTCATGGTACATCCTGCTTCCTCCGAAACTCTGCTGACCCTCTACCATAAACTGCACGAGGACTTTCTCAATCTCACACTTACTTCAGACTTCTTTCTCAAAAGAGTAAAACAAAATCTACTCCTTTTGTCAGCATTGGTCCCGAGAAAAGCGCCGTACCCATTAGCATTGAGAAGCTTTCGCTTACTGCGTCTTTTCCTTTGCCTGTCAACCTGATGAAACCCCCTGTGAGCTCGCGCTGAAGCTCTGAAACTGACACCGAATGACGCGGCTCCACCTGCAGGCGCGAGACGCTTCTGGACTCTTAACACTTATTTGCACTTATTTGCAATATTGGCCACAAAAAGTGTTTGGACACTTAAGCTATACTTAATAGTATGCATGAAATTGGGTTATAAAACAAAACGTGATCAGTTTCTTTAAAATAAAGATACAGCAAACAAAAGCAAAAACAAAACAGTTATCTATAGATAAGCAAACAAACAAATAATGTCAAGGTTTTGAATGATAAAATGATACATAAAACAATAGAAACGCTTGTCGTTACTCTGTGTGAAGTAAACTTACTAGGGGACTGACTTAATATGAAAAAAAAGCATGGGACTTGATTAAAAGTTGTTGCACAACTGCTAGTTCTGAGGAAAATCTCAAGCATTATTTGTTCAAATGCCTCCTGGTTTTATATTATGTATATAATGCAATGATATAGAGACATATTTAAGTGTGACTTAAGTGTTCAAAGTGCATAAATACTTCCATTTACGGTTCATATCCATTTTGGCCTAATTATGTATTTGAATGGTATCTAATTTCATAGACAATTTATTTTAATACTTCAAAGATATGTTTCTAAATAGAGATCAAGGCCTGATTTGACAGACATGGCTTAAATTAAACCAGAGTAAGGCTTACTTCAATTAAAACATGTAAGACTGCTCAACAAGCATTTTAGTCTGGTACTAGGCTTAAGCCCTTTCTGTGAAACGGGGGTAAATGTGACAAATGAGCTTCTCCTTTTAGAGTAAAAATGCTATAATATTTTCATGAACTAGCTAGGTGTGCCTGAAACCACACCTCCAGCAGATGTCAGTGTTGTCCTACATTTGAAGATCCAATCCAGAACACAACATAAAATAGGGTGAAAGTAATGGAAATTTGGCATATTTTGACAAATTATCTATGCAAGTAAGGCTCAGTTTCTCAGTGATCTTTGTGTGTGTTAAAATCAGAAATGTTGTCCAGCTACAGTATGTGATGAGTAGAGCCCACTATGGTCCTCTTTACTAGGACTAGGTTCCTCTAGTGTCCAGAGGAGAAAAAGGGGCCAACACATACATTTCTTTTTCTTGTTTTTAGGATTGGTACTAAAAATATTTCCCCATCTGCCATATTACACTTTTAGAAAATATCTAGTTTTAATTAGTGTGCCTTCATAATCTTTAATCAAAAAACTTCCCCCTCCCTCTTGCAGCAACATCTCTTTTCTTCTCTTCTCTTCTCTTCTCTTCTCTTCTCTTCTCTTCTCTTCTCTTCTCTTCTCTTCTCTTCTCTGATGACGTGTACTGGTGTGATCACAGCAATAGCAAACAACTATCCACTCGGATATGTCACAATAGGGAAGAAAATACTATCATAACTTCCATTTCATGCTTAACTAGCTAGCCTATACCTGACAAGCCATGTATAAATCCCAGTTGCACAGGTGGGGTGTAACCCATTAACAAGCTATGCGATTAGTGATGTAATTTGAATTCGTTGTATAACTTCTATTTACTGCAACCTTCATCTGTTCATATTATTATCATTCTGGGAGAGATGTGTGGAAAGAAATGTGTGTCTGCTGTGTTGAATGTGTTTCCGTCCTTTGTTGCATGGGTGCACATTGTCAGGCACCAAAATTAGTTAGTTTTAATTTCATAAAAATAATTTCACAAGACAAAGTTCATAATATTTTTATTGCCATTTTGTAGAAAATATTTTACAGCTCGTGGATTCTGATTGGTCAGTCGCAGTATTTAGCAGTCAATGCTGAATAGGTGTGTTACGCTATACTGTAATTATCGCGATTACGAGATTCCGACCTGTAAAAAAAAATCTTCTTAGAACTCATATTTACAACTTGTAAACTTGGAATTTCTGAGAGCTCCGACTTATACCACATGAGCGCTGTACCTTCTGACCGCTGCAGATTCATATTGGTCTTGATAGTGCAGTTGCCATAGGAACACAATTCTGAGTCATCTCATAATTAGGCTACTTTAATTAGAACATCGCGTGAACGCAGCCTTAGTATGCAAGAGAGTGATTATAAACAAAATGAGTCTCGAGGTCCACAGAGAAGGAAATGAATATTTGAAATAAAGTCGTTATTTTTGTTTGTTTTTTGTGCACAAAGAGTATTCTCGTCGTTTGATAAACTTAAGATTGTGCCACGTAGTTTCAATCCCCGAAGAAGCCTATGGGCTAGTATGGAGGAGTGATCCAGCTCTCAGATTTCATCAAAAATATCTTAATTTGTGTTCCGAAGATGAACGAAAGTCTTACGGGGTTGGAACAACATGAGGGTGAGTAGTGACAGAATTTTCATTTTTCCAATATTATCTGTCTGCAGTCCCGGAGGCTGCATTTTCAGGACCCCACTTCTAGGACCGCATTTCTAGGACCCTAGATTTTTGTGACAGCGCCACCTACCGAGTCGGAGAACAGCAGTCCCAGGAACGCATTTCCAGGACCCTAGTTTTGGAGGACCGAAAAAAGTGCCACCAAGGCAGTATTTCCACCCAGTTTTAACTACATTCGAGTTTTTTTTCTCCAAGTTTTATTACACCCAAATACTACTTTCTTTATTGCAATTAAACCAGGTTCCTAGGAATGTTGAGAAATTATTGGGTCTAAGTAGCATACTATAATAACTCAAGTAAAATAAACAAGGAATCATGTTATAGTCTTTTCAGTCACTAGATGGACCACATTTTCAAGTACAGAGGGAAGACAAGGATGACTCTGGGGGAAGATTTAAGATTGTGTATTTTACAAAATAATATATAACACCTGAACTTGAACACACAAAATATTTTACAAAATAATATATAACACCTGAACTTGAACACACAAAATATTTTACAAAATAATATATAACAACTGAAATTGAACACACAAAATATTTTACAAAATAATATATAACAACTGAACTTGAGAACACACACAAAAACAAATTTGATCATGACGTGAACCACATAGACAAACTACAATGGATGGACAAACACATGGACTACATCATCACTGACTCCTAAGAGAGAGAAAGATAAGTGAATTAAATAAGGAACATTTAGTTGAACATGTTCTACTCTCTAATTTTAAATTTCATATTTAAAAGATCTTAGTTACCACAGAGTAATGATAATGATAAAAATAATGATATCAATCTTCATACCAATTAATGTTCATAATACAATTATTGCATACTGTTCAAAGAATTGGGAAAAAAATGATTTTGATGTTGTGGGAACAAAGGTTCTAGAAACACTCATGTCAATAAAGCCCCTCTGAACTGAGAAAAAAAAATAATAGAGAGAGAGAAAATGGAAAAACAATGAGTAATTAACAAGCTTTCAGAACGAACATGCTACAGTTTATTGTGCTGTAAATAAGTCAACACAGGCTTATCATGCAACAGTTCCGTTAAATGAACGTGCTAACAATTCATTTTCCAGCATTAGAGGCTAATATATGATGGCTATGCATTCAAGACTGTTTAGCAAATCACCAGCACATTAGCAACGTTAACTTTCCAATGAAATGCATCACAATTGTTTTTAAAGTTAAACAAATAAAAATTGATTCGCATTTGATACTCACACTCTGAATGTCATCCATCTTCGCTGGTCCTCTAATTCGGTAGGTGGCGTTGTCACTAAAAACCTAGGGTCCTAGAAATGCGGTCCTAGAAGTGGGGTCCTGAAAATGCAGCCTCCGTTTTTGCAGGCAGATGCTACTCCATTTTTGGGTGAACTATCCCTTTAACATGTGCAGCGATTGGTGGAAACAAATACACCTCTATTAATACTTTCTAAGCTGAATTGACATCCAGTAATTTCCTCAGTGCATAACTTACATTTCACGGACATATTCTCCATCTGTAAATGTTGGAAAATCAAGCAAATATTCCTTCTGCAAGCTAAACTTCCACGAAAGAGCGCCGCCGCGCGCGCGCGCCAAACAGATGAAGCGCAATAGAATGAGCGCAATAATTCCGACTAAAATAGGCTACATTAACACTAAAATATAAATATTTTTTCCTAAAATATTTGTTGTTGAATATTTGTTGTTCCTGAATATAAATGTGATAGGCCTTTGTAGAATTTCAAACCCACAAGTGTATTTTTATTATAGCAGTTTTGTTTTTATTTATTTTCATTTTAAGTTTAGTGAATTTAACTACTTCTTTAAAAAGCATTATTTTGTTTTTAGATTGTAACGTTACAATGTTATGTAATGTGATTTGATTTGACCCTTTTTTGCACATAATACACAGACTGCAAGGTTATTCACTATGTTTGTTTTCAATATGAACATTGTTTTTTTTTTTTTTTTTTTGGCCATATTGCCCAACCCTACCTTGCTTTTAAATGCTAAATCTCCCACCTTTTAGCTAAGTAGTAATGATACATTATTATCACTGTTAAATGGTTATTTAACAATTAACCTACATTCAGTCCTGCATTACTCGGTTTGTTTGTGACAAAACAAAAACCCAAAAACCCAAAAAGCCCACTGACTTCAGGATCATGGAACCACAAGTGCTAAAATGCTAAATAATTTCCTACAAAAATACATCATCCCGTCAGAAAAAGAAAAACCTGACTAACCCATACCCAACAAACATGCAAACTCCACATAGAAAGACCTGGCTCATTCAAGGACTTGAACTGGTAAGGCGAAGGGCTCTCCACTGAGCCACCCTACAAGAAGTACCTGTTCTCAAGAGACAGGCACACAGAGGAGGAATATTATACACGTGATTTTTGCTCGCCCCAAGCACTGTGGCAGCTGTAAAAGTCGACTTTCTCTCCATTCTCTCTCTGCTTTAACCAGTTTCTCTTGCCTTTTTCTTTACTTCCAGGCCAAGAATGTTTCCACAGTATTTCGAGTGACATTTGCTACAAATATAAAAGCTGACCATTACAACAGTTTTGAAAAATAATATTCAATGCAATAACATTCATTAAAATGTTACTTTACAGTCATGTTCTGTTACATTAACATTTACAGTTACATTTACATTTAGTCATTTAGCAGACGCTTTTATCCAAAGCAACTTACATCTGAGGACTAAAGCAAGCGAGTCATCATGAAGAGGGAAGAACGACGCAAGAAGTGCTCAAAATACACAGTTCAGGCATTGCTCAGAGTAGCAAAAGCCAGACAAGGGAAGATTTAAAAGGGAAGGAAAGATTTAAAAGAGAAGAAGAATTTTTATTTTTTTTATGTTAAGAACTCACGGAAGAGATGAGTTTTCAGTTGTCTTTTGAATGCTGTCAGGGATTCTGCATTACGGACGAGGGTGGGGAGATCATTCCACCAGCATGGAACCGTGAATGAGAATGTTCTGGAGAGTGATTTAGTGCCTCGCTGTGATGGCACCACGAGCCGTCGCTCCTTGGCCGATCGTAGGCTTCTGGTAGGGACGTAGACTTGTAGTAGGGAATGAAAGTAGGACGGAGCTGAGTCTGTGGTAGATCTGTAAGTAAGCGTCAAAGCTTTGAATTTGATGCGAGCAGCGAGTGGTAGCCAGTGCAGTGAGATGAACAGAGGAGTGACGTGAGCCCTTTTGGGCTCGTTGAAGACAAGGCGGGCTGCAGCATTCTGGATCACTTGTAGCGGTTTAGTAACACATGATGGAAGTCCAGCTAGAAGAGCATTGCAGTAATCAAGCCTAGAAATAACCAGGGCCTGGACGAGAAGTTGTGTTGCATGCTCAGTTAGGAAAGGCCTGATCTTCCTGATGTTATACATTGCAAACCTGCATGATCGAGCTGTCTTTGTAATGTGGTCTGTGAAGGTCAGCATTCATCAAATATTACTAGATTTCTGACCGACCTTGATGGGGTGATTGAGGATGACTCTAGCTGGATAGTGAAGTCGTGGTGTAGAGGCGGCTTGGCAGGGAGGACGAGAAGCTCAGTCTTTGCCAGGTTGAGCTGCAGATGATGTTCCTTCATCCATGCCGAGATGTCCGCCAGACAGCTTGAGATACGTGCAGCTACTGTGGGAGCATCTGGTTGAAATGAGAGGTAGAGCTGGGTGTCATCAGCATAGCAATGGTAAGAGAAACCATGTGCCTGTATGATGGGTCCCAATGATGTGGTGTAGATGGAGAAGAGGAGCGGTCCAAGAACTGAACCCTGAGGAACCCCTGTGTTCAGTTGATGTGCTTTGGATACCTCGCCTCTCCATGTAACCATGAAGGACCTACCTGTGAGATAGGACTCAAACCAGTGGAGGGAAGTTCCTTTGATGCCCAGTGATGAGAGGGTGGACAGAAGGATCTGATGATTCACAGTGTCGAAGGCAGCAGAAAGATCCAGCAGAATGAGAATTGAATGTGAGACTCTTTTATCTTCCTTCTCACCCCAGTTTCCATTAAATCCTCCGGCAAGATCCCAAACTCATTCTTTTCTTTTTTCCTCAGAAGCCCAAAGGAAGAGTGTGGCGGTACCTACAGTTGCCATTGCAAGCCTTACGTAAATAATAATAATTAAAAATATATATATATTTTATGATGGGTGAAAAAATCACAACGGGTTGAAAACAAGAGTTTATTATGTGAACAGCAGCAGATATGTCCATTTGTATAATCATTCACATACAAGATTGTCTCTGTCAGACTCAAAAACAGACTGTCAGTATTTGTTTAGTAGATTCACAACACACAAAAAGCTCTTTCTCAGGCCGCACTCGAGTGCTATAGTCAATTTCATTTTTGGAGGTAGGAGAAGTCACCAAAGTGACTTTACAAAAGTAGATATGAGTGAGTGCAAGAAGGATTCGTTCACTTAAAAGATTCATTGAAAACACAGATATGACCAACAAAGACAGAGCAGTTTCAAGCAGTTCCTAATGATGCTGGCCTTGATAGACACCACTGCATACATACACTGAATACATACCCTTTAACTGTAAATGAAGATGATAATGGTGATAAAGAAGCATAGTACATGTTATATAAAGCGTATGCTGCTCTAACTGATATCAAGTGTTGTTTACATTTAAATGAGCCTCAACATTCTAAGTCAGTACAGCAACTGGAGTTGACATTTGAAATCAACAACTGTTTCTGAAGCCTTGAAGTGTGATCATACGTGCTACACGCTCTTTACAAGTTCAGTACTCAGTTTAGTACGTTTCTTCAATTTGTTTGGAAGTTGTTCTCAGCATGGAGCAGCGTCGCTCAAGAAGAACCAGGGCTCGTCCCACACACCTGAGGGGATTATTGGTGGAGGGCGTCTCTTCCATTCAAGACCTTTCACAGCTGGCAGCTGTAGTCAAGTTAGATCACAATTACAGCTGCACCTCTGTGGAAGTTCAAAGACCCAATGGTTTAGAAGAGCGTTACCTACAGAACGCTGCTGTCCTTCCCGACATCCATCCAGCAGCCTCAGTCTCTTCAGTGGACGTGTGTCAGCAGGAAGAGCCTGTCTCCATCCATGGCTTCAGTGTGCAGGGATACCAGGACATTTACCACTCTGTGGTGGAGCCCATGATGAAGACACGCTCTGGTCGGCACCGTCCCTACAGTCTTGAGCTGGGACTGAAGATCAAGCAGCGGTTGTGGGAAACCCTCAACTGCCCTTCACTGGTGGAGACGGAGCAGCCTGACGGACGCATCCAGATCACGGAGAGCTTCTCCACACCCAGCAAAAGCAGCTTCACTCCACAAATCCATGTTGACATCAGTGAAGAGCCGCTGCCTTAGGAACCCAAAAGAAAGAAGCCCAGACACTGAGTGATCAGTGTCACATGGAGGCTGGAGTTTCGCACAGCGGGGCCTGTGCATGTAAATATTGTGTATATTGTATATAACGATAGTTATAGAGTGAGTTTATATTTATAGAGTAAGTTTTATAGTTTGAAGAGTACGTTTTTATTTTGATGAAAAAGTTTTTAGCACACTGCTATGAGATTGTTTGGATGCTTTTGGGGATTTTGTTATGCGGCTCCTCCTAAGTTGTTCTTAGTGTTTTTTAATGCATTGCTACATGGTTGTCACAATGTTCGGGGTGGTGTTGACGTGTTTGCCAAGGTTTTCTGAGAGGTTGTTAGCTTGTTGCTGTGCGGTTGCTGAACTTTCGGAGTGGTTTTTCATGCATTGATACGTTGTTGATAGGATGTTTCGAGTGGTTGGTTGATATGCGGTTTCCTTTAACCTGTTAACGTTAGGTTAGGGTAGGTTAGGGTCCCTCACATGGTTTGCAGCTTGATGTGCTGTGAGGGCTTGTGTGCATCAGTGATGCTGAGAGCTACGCCACTGGTACTTCACAACTACTGGTAGGGTCAGCCCATAGTGGACAGGTCTCAGCTGAGGTGCCAGACGGAGACAAACCACCTTCTGGACAGGAGAGGATTGGTCTGATGTTCTTGGAAGAAGATCACAGTCTTGTGACAGCGGCAACAACACCAGAATTACCTGTATGGAAGAAACTTTATACTGATTTCATATGTGGAAGCCATCGATGGATCGATGGAAGCAACTGTTCGAACAGAAGGAGGAAACACAGAATGGTTTAATATTGGTAAAGGTGTACGGTAAGACTGCATTCCTTCTTCAGCACTCTGGTAACAGCGTCCAGCCAATCAAATTTGAGGGCCAGTAATTATATTACATTTTATTGCTTCTTAAATGCTTCTATGTGTGCGTTAAACATTAAAAATAAATCAAAAATCTTCTAAAATTGTTTCTAAATTTAGGCCTATGATCACGTAAATTGATTGTAGCAGTGAAAATTATGTATACAACCATTACTATTTATACTGTATAACAGGCAAACCAGTAATTTAAAATTATTAAACCAGAGTTTATCAAAGCAGGTGCTTTGTAACATAATTATTAACTGATTATTATGAATAATGAAAACATGCACGTTAAACATAAAAACTAGTGCTATCAGGCATATATTTAATCACAAACTAACTTTTTATCATTAAATATTTAATCACAAACAATCTCATATTTTGACAGTGCTGAAATCTGAATTTATATTTAATGATGTTCCTGTCAAAATGCATTTAGTTTCTTCTTCATGAAAGAACACAGAATATGTAACAATGTTTTATTAACATTTTAAACAAACAAAGCCTTACTAAAACTAACATAAAATAAAATTTACTGAAAAACTAAAACTATAAAACACTCAACTAAAACAATATCACAGCGTGAAAAACAGCATCAGAAGCTCAAAACTAACACACTGTTGTCGGTCACCAGAGCGTCGTTTCAATATGTTGTTAAGTAGGTGAGAAAATAATAAATAAATAAAATGCATTTTATTCAAGTTGTACTTTTTCTGAGTTTCATTTATGTCTGATTGTATTTTAATATATCTTTATGCATCAAGACAAACTGAATTTTTTATTTAAAAAAAATATAAATTAAAAATACCTATTCTTTTATTTTGGTAGTTTTATTGCATGGACAAAACAGTTGAAAAATTCATCAAAATATCGTCTTTTGTGTTCATCAGAAGAAATAAAGTCATATACTGTATGTTTGTAATGACGTGAGGAGTAAATTATGACTTTTTAAGTTACTATTCCTTTAATATCTGTGAGCTTGATTTCCAGAAGGCCAGTTTAAAGAGCAGAAACCTCTCAGATTGCATTAAAAACATCTTAATTTGTGTTCCGATGGTGAACGAAATTCTCAAGCACTCTGGCAGCTTTAAAGTCGACTTCCTTTCTCTCCATGTCCTGTGTTTAACCAGTTTATCTTGCCTTTTCCTTTACTTCCTGGCCAAGAATGTTTCCATTCTTTAATACTTACAACATTTTTGATATTGAATCTTTTGACACTACAACAATCACGTCTGGCCAGTCTTTTCTCATGGCCAGAATTCACCCCTTTCACATTCTAAGGATTTCCTTCAGATTAACAGGCTCAGACACTTTTCAACACATCTTTATTACCTTCAGAACATATGACAGTTATATTCTTTTGAATTTTTCTGTCATGAAACACAACAGTGTGACATTCTTGGAGAGATGAGCACACACACACAAAAAGTTTAATACATGCAGTTTTGATTAGCGATGTCTGAGGACGGCTGGATCTTAGGGACAGTGTGCTAAAATGACAAATGAACAATGGAAAGTTTCAGCAATGTACGTACATTAAAGCTTCATCCATTGCAGTCACCAAAAATGTGTACACACAGTATTCAGCTTTTGAGTCGATCACTGTAACACTATGTACAAAATATACACGGATAAGCACACATTTACCCATACAAAGATATACACACAAACAGTATGTACTGTTCACAAAGCATACACACATCATTTCAGACACTAAAATATATGCACAAATAATGAAAAAGGTTTTCAGATCAAGACAGGCTTAGATCAAGGACAGTAGGCCTACAGCAATTATCATTTATAATATCATTTATAGGCCTACATAATGCCTTCAAGAAACTGCATATAGCTTTGCTGAGACTGAGACAGCATTAAGCGGTTAGTTGGAAGCCGAATTAGATAAAAAAAAACATCAGTGATGCTTGATTTGTCTATTTTTCTTACTTTTTTTTCTTATTTGTAGATAAGAAAACAATTCAAAAGCTGGACAATAGTAACATTATTGATTTATGTTATTCAGAGAACTCTATTTGGCACAGACTGCAAAAGCTGAACTGTAAAATGTGACATTGAAATGTGGCTTGACAAATATTTTACTGCTAAGCATATCAAACTGCTTTTCATTTTAGGGGCAAGTATATAGATATTATTATGAAAACATTATCTATGGGCTATAAAATACAACTGTATAACAAAATTATTCCACTGCATTCAAAAGTTTGAGGTCAGTACGATTTTTCAATGTTTTTTAAATACCTTATAATAATACTTTATATATTTTAAATAAATCTCTTATTTATTTGATTGTAAAACCGTATAAACTATTTTTAAAATTTAAAATAACTGTTTTCTATTTTTAATATATTTTAAAATGTATTTTAGTCCTGTGATGGTTGAATTTCAAAGTGTCACATTATCCTTCAGGAATCATTGTAATATGCCGATATGCTGCTCAAGAAACATTTCTTACTATTATCAGTGTTGAAAATAGTTGTGTTGCGGAAACAGTGGTACATTTTTGTTCAGGATTCTTTGATAAATAAAAAAAGAACAGCATTTATTTGTAATAGAAATCTGTTGAAACATTATAAACGCCTTTACTATAACTTTGGATCAACTGAACGCATTCTTGAGGAATTATAAATATATATAATTATATAAATATATATATAGTCATTATGTAGAATCAACAAAATAACACATAATTCTCTTCCCTTGGCTTGTAAATGATACTTGTAAATTAATCAAGTGTCATGTGGTTATCAAACACATCTCTCTTCGCCTCTCTACAGATTGTAGACCCCATATGTTGAGGCAGGCCCTCTAAACTCCCTCAGCACCAAGTGTCAACAAGATGAGTCTTTGACATTGTACATAAAAGAGTTTTATCACCAGCCTGATTCTTATCAGTCCTTTTGGTTAGATTGTAAGATGGTTTTCATAAATGACAGTGGCAGAAACACACTGATATCAATTACAGCAGCTACCTCATGTTCATATGTGATAATGATCGTATATGTAGGAGAGGCACAGTTTCAAAAGGCCATCCGCTGTTAGACAAATCACAAAGTGGCAGAACAAGTCAGATAACACATGTCTGTTGTATATGAAATCAAATTGACTTTGTTGCTTACAATATAAAGCTTATGAGAAACATATACTCCAATATAATACATAAGTATCTGCAGGGCACAATAGGATTTTGGATTTTCCTAAATCTGGCTAAAGGGAATATTATACATGTACTTAAAGCATGAGAGTACAGTGCACATGTGCGGCCTTTTTATCAGAGGTTGGAGTAAATATGCAAAAGGCGTGATTATAAAAATACTGATGATAATAGTTAAAAATAACACCCCCCAAAAATAATACTCAATGAAATTGTCCTAATAACAAACCCTACTCCAATAATGTTTTAAGTATGTATAGTCAAATTCTGAAACTAGGCACTGAATAGAGAGTTGTTTACTAGTAGACCAGTCTCAGTCTCTCATCTCTTTAGTAACTCTCTGGGTTCAGTCAGCCAGCTGTGATGCAGCTGTGCCGCCGAGCTCTCGGCATATCTGATTATCCTCTCTGCATATTTGCAGCAGGTTTGGATGGCTCATTAATAGCTTGTTTTGCTCAAGTCTTAATAAGGGGACATTAATATTTATGCTCACGTCCATCCCTAGGCCGTTACAAACCCTTGAAAAGCCACAAGGAAACACAAGGGTTTTCGGTCAATCAACTGTACAGTATGTAGGTGCACACGTTGTATTATTGCAAGAGGAAAGTGTAAAGATTGTCAAAATATTTGCACTGTTTGATGACTAATTGAAAAGGATCTTGTTTTGAGCAACCAACATTCACCAGACTATATAGAAACACCACTGAAACAGTATACTGTATGCATTTATGTAAGTAAGCAATGTACCGTGATGATTAATGAGGGTTAAGTCAAGCCTTTTGAGTTTCTCCAGACCTCAGATACAAGGGTTACATGAGGACATTAGACCTGGTGTCAGGTAGTCGCAATCCCACCAGACCTCCGCCAACAAGCACTGAGGAGGCCAGAAGAATAGGGACAGCTTTGGTGATGCCAACTAAAGATCCAAAAATCAGATTTCCCATCGCCGCGGCTAGCTTGCACAAGGCATTACAGAAGCCAAATCCAGTACCTCTGAAATAGAGAGGTGGAGGGAGGGAGGATGGATGAGAAAGAAGGTAAAAGTTGGTGTTACATTGATATGTAATGGGCTTTGAGATTTGGGAGCTTTGTTGTGTGTCTGTTAGCATATTTTATTATGTATGAGAACAAGCCCACCTTCTGTCCGTAGGGAACAGCTCTACTGTCACAACGTCCAGGGAGTTCCAGGCAGAGATACTCAGCCCATTGTATAGGCACAACATCCCAATCATCATTGACTCACTGGTGCCAAACCACAGGAAGAAGCAGCTGATACCAGAAAGGATCATGGAAAACCCTGACAAAACAAACTAAATACTTAAAGACTATTCTTTCACATAATGATAAAAAGTATAAATCTCATATATTTTGCAAACACTTTTCTGTCTCACCTAACATAGACAAGCGGCCAATTTTGTCCATGAGAAGTGCAGACACAATGTTGCCAGGCAGAACAGCCAGTGTTCCCAAGAAATTGACAAAGTAGACCCAGTATGCACTATAATCATCCTCAAAAGTCATTTGACAGCCTGTTTTGTTGTGGTAAAATGTGCTGTTTATGACGTCTGTATTTAGCAGTTTCGAATCGTCAATATCTGTCAAATTAATGAATTAATTTCATGAGATTTAAACCACAGTAGAAAGTGATGGTTAGGTATGCACAGACATGTAGCAAAGTGGTAAAATGCAGAAAAGTGGTCTTATATTACCAGTATCGTAGAAGACAGCATCAATAAGTGTGCAGTTTCGAAAGAAAGATCCCACCGATGTCACATGCTTAAAAAAGCAGCTTTGAAATGTGGAATTGATGAAAGTGACGGACTTGAATTTCATACTTAAGAACCTGAGTAACAAATATAGGAAATTAATCACAGTGTGTAATAATATCCAGGCATACGTAAAGTAAGATTTAGTATATTTATAGGAAGATTACTGTGACATAAGCATTTAAATAAGTCACCTGTCATTTATAAATAAGCTGTTAGTGTGTATCTGGTTCTCAAGGGTGAAATTGAAGGTGAAGTCTTCAATGCGTTCGCTGTAATGCCTTTGTACTTTGGAGGCGTATTCATCAGCCTGAAGGTGCTTGATGACGTCAGGGAACCACACAGATAAACCATAATACCTGCGGAAGTATTGGAGTTCTTTAAAGACTGGATGGATGGATGGATGGATGGATGGATGGATGGGTGACACAAAAAGGAAGGTCTTACCCAAATGACAATGTAAGCCACACAGTAGCAAGTTTCACTGTAATGTCTTTCAGTGGAAAATTAAAACACTTCAAGAAGTTCAACCAAATCTGAAAAGACAGAAAAAGGAGTTATTTTCATTTGCATCATAAAAAATATCACAAGTATCCTGTAATTTATCGTGAATCTCACCCCATGAAGCTCAGTCTTTATTCTGAAGATCGCTTTTGAGAAAGAGTTGCCGGATTCATTCTGCATCTCGACAAACTCATCAATATGCTTTGGGATCTTAATTCTGTTCACCTACAAAAAGAAACAAGACTAAGGCATACGGTCTATATTATACAGAATATATTATACAGAATCTCTGCCAAAAATGTATATTTGTTATGTAATGCAACTAAATATTTTTTTAATTGGACTTAAAAGGAATAGTTCACTTAAAAAGGAAAATTCAGTCATCATTTACTCGCCCTCAAGTTGTTTCAAACCTGTATGAATTTCTTTCTTCTGCTGAACACAAAGGAAGATATTTTAAAGAATGTCTGTGACCAGACAGTTGATGGACCCCACTGACTTCTATAGAAATAAATACTATGGAAGTCAATGGGGTCCATCAACTGTTTGGTCAAGTCAGGTCACCTTTATTTATATAGCGCTCTTTACAATACAATTTGTTTCAAAGCAGCTTTACAGAGATAATAGGAAAATCATTTTGTAATAATATTGTTAAATATAAAATGAAATGTCCCCAACTAAGCAAGCCAAAAGCCATTGTCGACAAAGGCGAAGAAAGGCGAAAAAGGCGGTTACCGACATTCTTTAAAATATCTTATTTTGTGTTCAATAGAAGAAAGAAATACATACAGTTTTGAAACAACTTGAGGGTGAGTAAATAATGACAGAATTTTCATTTTTAAGTGAACTGTTCCTTTAAGTATCCAAGTACGTTTTAAGACCACTTTAATAGAAAAAAGAAAGAATATGTTTAAGAAGGTATAAAAGTGTCAATTTATGTGACAGCTTGATCTTCATCATTGGGCTGCTCACAAAGCCTTGATGCAGTCTACAATCCGTCTCTATTTCTGAAGCTCAGTAAATGACACCAAAAACATTCATGAAGCCCACATACAGGGCAGGATGAGACAATCATTCATGAATTTATGCAACTGTAAAGCATTGTTGGTGCTCTAAGCAGCTTAAAGTTAGTGCAGTGAGGGAATCGACTCACGGTAAAGACTTTCTCGGGCTGTCCACGCGCTCGCATGTTAGTGTCATGAATCTGCTTGAGGATCATCCAGGCCTCGTCGTGCTTCCCCACCTGAAGGGATAAGAAAAATCCCTAAGAGATTAACTGGATTAAGTGGAAACCGGAGCGCTAGATGACAGCCGCCCACCTCTATTGCCACGGCAGGCCCGGGAGAGGGGCGTAGGGTGTCACGACAAGCACGCGTCATTAGCTTCAAAGAGAGCCGTGTTCCCTTAAATCCTGTTTCCTCAGATTTTCAAGGCATTCAAGCCATATAAACTGAATTGATGGTCTTGTAAACATGCAGTTAGCAATAAAACAGTAGTTCAATTTACAACAAAATATCTGAGTTAAATAAGTAAAGCAAGATTTATAGTTATCCCATTTATTGACTGAAACCTCTCCTGTCCCCATGTTGAGAGAAATTGTGAGTAAGGTGCAATGTGTAAATTTGATGGATATTGTAGTTCAAGACTAAATGTGAGCAGGCATTTACTCATCTCACTTGCATAAAAACATTCAGTATTCTCAAAAAGAATAAAAACGTATTCTTGTAAATACGTAATAAAAAAGTAAATAAAATAAAAAAGTAATTAATGTTAAAGAAAACACTTTATGTATTTAATCTCACTTTATTAAAGCTCCAGTAGGTAGCTTTTGTAAACAAATATTTGTTAAAACTGTCATTATGTCCTGAAAGTAGAATATGAGACAGATAATCTGTGAAAAAAATCAAGCTCCTCTGGCTCCTCCCTGTGGTCCTACTGCCATTTGCAGAAATACACCTCTCCCGGTCAGAAACAACCAATCAGAGCCAGGAGGAATGTCTTAGCAGTGTCAATCACGCTCGTGTACGCGCTGATCACCCCTCTCTTGCACAGCGCGAACGCGTACCGTAGTTCGTGACTCTCCTGTTCGAACTCGTTCATCCAAATCTTTTTCGGAGTCATTTCGTTCATTCAACGAACGAAATGACTCGAAAAAAGATTCGTTCATTTGGATGAACGAGTTCGAACAGGATCTCGAACGTGCATCACAGAACAGAGCAAGGCGAGCATTTGTGCTTATAAAACTTAAAGTTTTTTATTTATTTTTGAAATGACCGATCATTTCGCTAGATAAGACCCTTATTCATCGTCTGGTATCGTTTAAAGCCCTTTGAAGCTGCGCTGAAACTGTCATATGGTCCTTGAAACGTTTGTGTCCTATTGAAGTCCATTATATGGAGAAAAAGCCTGGAATGTTTTCATCAAAAACCTTAATTTCTTTTCGACTGAAGAAAGAAAGACATGGACATCTTGGATGACATGGGGGTGAGTAAATTATCAGCAATTTTTTTTTTTAAAGTGAACTAATCCTTTAACGTTATCTTAGTAGCTATTTATAACTTATAGAAAGAGTGCAACCTTATAAAGTTACATGTATTGCAAAATACATAATGATTTGAGGACCAAGTTTGTAGTCAAAGTATGAGCAGGCCATAGTCAATGTAAAGCATATTGTTGATGTTTCGTCCCTATTAGTGAATGTTCCATCACGGTTTATAATCCGCCGTCAGCGGTGGTCCTGCTTACTAGCCTGCGCGTTCACGGCAGGCTCCGCTGTGGGGGAGGAGCTGTGGAGGGAGGGCTGTAGCACAGCAGAGAGCAAGGGGGTTGGACCTGTAAGTTGTGCTTGTTCAAATTTTCAGGCTCAGTCAACATTTTCTCAAAATTCCCTACTGCAGCTTTAAGCTATGTCTTTGTTGCTGACCTATGATGATCCAATTCAACCATACTAATAAGCAAAATTACTAGATAAACATCACATTTTGTGTTTCAATTTTTTCCAATTTATTTATTTATTTTTGTCAAAATAAGATTTTTGAACTGTCTTCTCCTGTAACTTACCTATTCTTCTGCAATTTAGAATGGCAACACAGCTGAAAGGTTTGTCTGAGCTGTGCCCTCTACTTTACAGGGGGGAATTTGCATTTTCTTCAGCCTGAGGCTTATTCATCTTTTGACTTTTGGTGTGAAAGGGCCTTTACATGTGCCAAAAAATAACTTTTTGTTTAAAAATACAAACAAACCGCCCAGCCCAGATAAGAAAAAGTAACTCAAAAGTAACATAATGCATTACTTTCCATAAAAAGTAACTAAGTAGCACAATTAGTTTACAATTAGCACAATTACTTTTTTATGGAGTAACACAATATTGTAATTCCCATACATTGATTTATCTGTGGCGGCCCTCCACAATGTCAACATTGACCGCCACAAACAGATTTCAGCGCTTCCCATTTATTAACTAGACTGTGGCGGCCTGAAAATATTTTTAAACTTCTCATAATACAGTAATATAAAAGGTCTTCAATGTCGTGTTTTGTGTCATTGCTGTCAAACAAATTAAAATTGAAAGTGCGATAAGGCTTTGTGTAATTTTTAAAAGACTCTGTTTGTGCTGCGAAGAGAAGTGCGTACTTATATCTGTAGATGTACTGAGTTTAGCATGCATTTGGGAACGGAGTAAGCACCAGTCACTCATTATTTTCACATTTGCATGACGATTGCAGCACTTCACTAGATTTTTGATGAGACGCGTTTGTAAACTTGTTTTTCGTCAAAATAAACGCTGACGTGTTTAACTCTTTCAAGTATAGAAATTTGGATTATTAACTAATTATGAAAGTTTCATTTATTTTTCAGTGGATTTTTTTTATAATATATGGCTATTACTCTCATAGGAATACCCATTTAAGGTCTTGGAGTCTCTAATAATGAGCTGATGACCTGAATGCAAAATGTGCAGTGAGGCACTGGACATTTTGGAATGTGGTTGGGAACAAGTGTAGACTGAGACAATGGCTGCTTCTGAAAACTTAGGCAGCAGACTTGTGGCCTCATTGCCCTATCAGGCAATGACTTTGCAGGCAGTGTTTGCGCACGAAGGTACCTCATGAAACTGATTTCGGTTTAACTGTAATCTGTAACGGTTTAATGATCTACAGCAAAATAGAGCAAGCTTTGGTGAAAACTAAGATAATGTTTAATGACTACAATTGTAATTTCCCACTAGAAATGATATCATAAGTGGAAAACGTTGATCAAAAATGTACTTTTACACAGAAACTGATGACCAGCCGCAACTTTCAGATGCCATCTTTATTTTTCTAGCACAACTGTCACAGAATGGAAAGCACAGGATTTTGGGATATCAAAGGCAGTGAAGGATACTTCTATGCTGCCTTTAAAAAACGATCAGATGAAGGTATGTCAGGAGACAGGAAGTAAAACTAACATTGCATTTGGACGTCCCTTGATGCCTTCCAAACTTGGAATGCGTCCTCCGAAGGCAGCCTTTATCAGTTTTTGGACGCAGACAATATCTAATATAATATCTAACTAAAAAGAGGTTTGAGTCTTCTTTAAAGTTCAGGTACAAGTCAATGCACAGACTTTTTTCTTTCTTCGATTTGCATACTGAATACAGGTTGCAGCTCTTAATTTTAGAATGCCAAAGTGGAAAAGATTGATGAATTTAACTTTAAAAATGTACAAAATTTTCTTACAGGGGGCATACCGAGGTCCATCCACATATTCACAAAATCCTGTGGGAAACAATGTAATGCACAGGGGTGCACATAACTTTTTGGGTCTGGTTCTCAAGGGAGCACCTGGAGATGCTGCTTGGTACTCACAATTTACTTTTCAACCTGTCGTCATCACTTCCCTCCTGACTATCTTCTTTTCTCTCGAACATGGTAGATGATGATGATGTTTTATATTTTATTAAAATTAATGGCACAGACAACAGCAGGAATATTAGGCTGCTTTCACTTCATGACCAAATCCACGGACCCAATATACTGACATACATCCGGTTTCTTTCTCAACCGTTCACTTATGACGTATCCAAGAGAATACTTGCCGAGATGGGTATTTTGAAATAATTTGGTGTGTGTCCGTTCAATCCCAAGTAAACGCGTAAGAGGAATCAATTCGGTGTTCGAACGCTGTCTGAAACGCGCCTCTCTCTATTCTCTGCGTGCGCACGCTTTGGGTGTGTGCGCAAGTCCAGATTTTCGCCTCTTCTTCCACGTTTAAAATCGTTTCAATGAGAAAATTGGCAAGACAAAACGTTCAAATGATAAACTTTCACTCTATGATCAGCGAATCACATGTGTGCCGAACCGTGGAGGTCTGGTCTGTACAG
Organism: Siphateles boraxobius; assembly: GCF_051911475.1. Classification (NCBI taxonomy): domain Eukaryota; kingdom Metazoa; phylum Chordata; class Actinopteri; order Cypriniformes; family Leuciscidae; genus Siphateles; species Siphateles boraxobius. Next base: position 10,991,228 of record NW_027508766.1, on the reverse strand, counting down.
ATCACGGAGAATAGCGAAGTCCACACCACAACTATAACGAAAATCTTCTACTTACCTCCAAGTAGAACCTCGGGCTCTCCGGCATGAACATTAAAGCAACCACGGCACACAGGCAGGGAAGAGCACACACCACCACAAACACCCTCCAGCTGTGGAACTGATAAGCTGAGCCCATACTGAAACTCCAGCCTAAAAAAAAAAAATACATCAAACAATTTTTCATGTTATTGATCCAGCACAGAAAAGGGCAAGGCTGGTAGCACTTCAAGGCGTAAAACTGTAGGATTTGAACTGGCAACATTTGTCAATAACTGCGGGCATGTCACAGTGATTATGGTCTGTGTGAATACATCCATTTCATTTGTCCAACGCTGATTGATTACATAAATAGTGAATCTTGTGTGTTTGTCTTAGGAACTGAAAACCATCAGAATTAATATGTGTAACATATTGGGTTTCCTTTTATAATGCAGTCCTGATTTTAGTTAGTAACAAAAGAATAACATAAAGAAAAGAAAAAACCTGAATCTTAAACAGTGTTATTGTTAACTAAAACTATAAAAAAAATGTTTATTTGAATAAAGCTGAAATAAAAATAAAATATAAATATTAGACAAAAACCTTAAACTTAAAAAAATTGAATGAGAATGTTGCATTCGCAAATAACTGAAATTATTAATGTAAATCTAAAATAAAAAAATATTACAAATATTATATTATTTAAAATACTAAATGAAAAAAAAAAATCATTTTTAAAAATTAACAAAAATTACAAAAGCACAAAAAATTACTAAAACTAAAATCAAAATTTAAATATGGAAAAATAAAACCTAGTACACCATTGCCTTTATTAACAAAGGTTTCTTTTAAGGCCTCAAATATCCTAAACACCTAAGAAATTAATACAACATTCAATAATAAAAGGGACAGTTTAACGTAACATGTTTGTGTAAATGTTATATATATATATATATATATATATATATATATATATATATATATATATACACACACCTCCAACCAGACATATTTTCATGGACATTCTGTGTGCAGAAATAATTTAGAAATTGTAGAAAATCTAATTGCTTCATTTACAATATCTTGCGTTTATCTACATGGCAAGACAGTAAAGTTTTGGTTAAGTGTATGGAGCTTGATATTCATCATAATATGTAGGCTAGAAGAGAACAGAGAGCCCACTGAGCTACAGGATTGCACAGTTATGTTATAAAATTTTTAAGTGAATGCATATAAAAGGACTAATCAACACACACTATCCAAAACTAATCAACACACACTATCCAAAACTATTCCGCATTTCTAAATTTAAGTGGTGTCAGGCAGGTTTCTGAAATCAAGTAAAGCAGCTTTAAGACTGTCATCGACTCCTAAGATGAAAATGCTTTTGTCTCATTACTTTACAGTTTAAGTGGTGCTTTTTCTACTTCTCCACCATATGTATCTTTTTCTTTACAGTAATGTCTGAAGCGCTCAGCTGTAAAACTGTGTGGGGTGCTAATGATGTCATTAAAGTAGAAATGTCCCATTGAAAGGCAGAAAGTACCTTTCAATGCTTCAAACGCAAGGTGGCCATTAAATGAATTATTTATGTTTTATGCATGATTAAAATAAGACCACAAAAAAAACTTTTCAATAAAGTTTTTAGGGGTGGACACCCTCTGCCAATTTCTCATGCCCCCCAAACCCCACACCCCATCACAAGGACCCAGGAGAATGGTTGTAGACATTAAATACCCTATGTCTAAATAAACACTGTGGTATTTTATATCAAATTTAGCTGTCATTTGGTAGATGCTAGACAAACTAGACAGATGCCAATATGCCCACATTCCTAAAAGTCACTAACATAACAGCACAAAGTAAAAGAAAAACCCAAACTATATTAAATATGGGTAACATACAATTTTATAATATGCAAAGTAAATATAAAATCATGAGTTTACAGCTAATGATGGTATGATGATGGTGGTTTACAGAAGATCGTGGTATAAATAGTGGTTTAGGTCCGTACCGTAGAAAGAAACTCTAGAAATACAGCATGGTAAAACCAGTCACTCAATGTGTGTGTTCATTTGTGCATCTCTGTGAGGACCTGTGGTAAATGATGACGGTAACATTACACTGCAGTAAGTCAGAGTTATGAAGATGTGATTGCGGCAACAGGCAAGCCCAGAGGGTTAATGTTTCGCCATGTCATTGCATTGGAAATCTCATTACATAGATTATGTGCATAATTGACTGAGGAAACGAGTGACTGAGTCAGCAGTTAGCAAAACCTACGCATTTGAACTGATGTGCAGTGACTTGCCAGCGGCTCTACTATGGCTGGCTTCAATGCAAATAAAACGACACACTCACAAACACACAAACTGAGTGAAAGTAAAAATGGAAAAAAATTCCACATTCACACTTTTGCTCTGTTATAAAACCTAGCATGCTGACTCCAGAGGCACTGAAACTTCATGTTGGCATGTATCCTTTGTGAAGAAATCAGTCCCAGAATAAATAAATCACTTATGAGGCTGTTTTACATGCATGCTGCCTTAGAAGGGAGCTGACTATGTAAAATGTGTTTACGTACACGTGCTTGAAGGTAACTCGTTCGTGTATGGATGTACGAACCGAGTAACAAATGACAAAAGAGCTTTTAAAAGTGTCAGGCAACTGATGTATTACCCATAGTGCACACATAGTATACAGCTTCGTGCCTCACATATTTGCAAGTCCTCTATTCCCTTGTCTCATCCTCAGACGTCACGCTCAGAGACTGTTGGCTGAACATCTGATGGTACACTTTACTGGAAACACTTCAGTCACCACATGTGTATTTTTTTTTTCAGGCACAGAGTCCCCCCCTCCCCAACAGACAAACTCAGAATCCCAATTTAATGTGCCTATGATTGTTTCCCATTGATTCCCGGCATACAGACTATAATATACACTCCCTAATACTCTTCTAGCCACTGTGTCTGACAGCTTGTCCCCAGCCTGGGCTCCACCGAGGGCCATTCATAAATGAAGCACCCCTTTCGCTTTCTCTCACAAGGCAAGGAGAAAAACCTCATTATAATCTCAAAAAACAAAGCGAACACCCCCCCCCCCCCCCCCTCCCTAAATAGGTGTGAAAACGGTCTGCTCTCCTCATCGTTTTGCCCGAAAGACTCCTCTCTATATCCATTCAGCTCCTTTCCTCCACCCCTTCCCCTCTATTCTATAATTTTGCCACTGATGAGTGCAGCTTATTTCCAGAGTAGCGGTTCTCATAAATCATTGGGCTATGCCTTCCCCCACAGGAGCCACTTCATCCTTTAAATATCCCTGCAGTGCTCTGTTTCTACATTAATCACTTAACCTAAAGCTCTGCTGTTCTCCGCTCCCTCACAGTCATCCCTGTCTGTGAGAGGACAGCCCACACCTGCCGGAGGAAAAGCAGACAGCTTGACCTAAGCTTGCAGAATACCTTGTTGTAATCGGACTGTCGGCCTACCTGTGTCAGGTGATACTTGATTTACAGGTTTATTCTATCGCTAGAACACATTTCTGATTCCTCAATACTTGAACTGTTAAAACAGAAAACTGTTAAACTTAAGTTCAAAACCTAACATAATACAAAATTTAATAAGACAGCTATTTGCAACAGTTCTACAGTAATACCACATTCAAATATATTACGAATGCAAAAAGTGAAATACAATCGAAAGAATTCGATGCAGCTGAACTCCTACACAGGTTTTAGTCTTTCAAAGTATAATTTTGTAATGTAAACATGGACTAAGTTACATATACTGTAGTGAATTCTAAACAGCAGAGAGTGTCATTCTTGTTTTGTAAAGAAATTTTACAAAAGCAATCATTATGCTAATTATGCGCATAAAGCTGCCTGTTGTTAGTGGGTTTAGGTCATTGTTTTATGAGTGACAATGTGAGTTTGTTGGTTGACAACCTTTGCCAGTGTTGATTGAGACTTAATTTGAAGTGATTTGATAGTTTTAGTGCATTTTGAGTGTGAAAATAACTGCTATGATAAGTTGAATGTTAGTTAGGAAAACTGTGAGAAGAGTTTTGAAAAAGTGACATAAGTATTGAGAAATGTGTCCTAGCGATTGTAAAAAAAAAAAAAAAGAAATACACTGTAAATGGAAATGAAAACAGGTATTATCATAGATTCTTGGACATGATTTTTGGACATGTACAGTCGTACTGCCATAGCATTTGTTGTACATGTATTATGGTAATGCCACAGTATTCTTAAAGGAACACTCCACCATTTTTTGAAATAGGGCTTATTCACCATCTCCCCTACATTAAAGGACCACTCCACCGTTTTTTTGAAATAGGGCTTATTCACCATCTCCCCTACGTTAAGATAGGTGGGCAAAAGCATTTTTGTCTCAGTGCAGGCATTGTCTTAGTTGGCAGCGCCGACGCTAGCTTAGCTTAGCATAAAGAATGGAATCATATGTTGTCAGGTAGCATGTCATGAGTAAAAATTATAATAAAAAAAAACGAATTACTTCTTGTGGCCTGTGTATTCACAACGAGCACAAATAGCAATTCAGATTTAGACTAGCTGATTTCCTAGGCAGATATTGACTTGGGACTATATTAGGGTGAATCACAGGCGAAGCACTGCTACTTGCTACTCGCAGTCATATCACGCAACACCTGAAATCCCCAAACTTCCGTCAACATACCATGTAACAATGCCATGTAAAACTCAATCAAACATTACTGTTCAAAAGTTTGGGGACAGTAATGATTTTTAAAGTCTTTTATGCTTACCAAAGATACATTTTGGTCAAAACTACAATAAATTTAAAATAACCTTTTTTATTTTCATATATTTTAAAATGTATATTCATGCAATGGAAAAGCTGACTTTTCAGCATCATCTCATATGATGTTTTCAATGTTGAAAACAGGTGTGCTGTAATTTATTTGTGGAAGAAGTGATACATATATATATATATATATATATATATATATATATATATATCATGATCCTTTGATGAATAGAAAGTTCAAAAGAACAGCATTTATTTTAAATATAAATCTTTTGTAACATTGTAAAAACCATTACTGTCACTTCATCAGTTTAATGCGTCCTTTCTGAAAAAGGTCATCCTTTTAAATACTATTTGTTTTATTTAATAGTGTAATATTATTACATTTCACTAATAAATTAACATTTTTGAAGTACATGATCTAGTTATCTTACCGTAGTGAGGTATGATGGCCCAGGCCATGGCAGAGGCATAAATCTCCCCTATCATCCAGAACATGCAAAGCCAGCTCAGATGTTCTCCACGCTTCTCTCTTGCCAACACCTCAGAAAAGTATGAGAAGACAATGGGCACCGCTCCACCAATCCTGAAGGACAAGAGAAGGAAGAATAAAGCAGAGAAGCACAAACTCAAGGCCAGTCCAGGGGGTATAAGTGCTCAGCGAATTAAGACAGCTGTTTTCTTTTTTATGTACTTCCCATTTGCATAATTTTGAAACACAATAACAAGTGTGTATCTGTGGACCTTTTTAAATTGTGTTTACAGTTTTTCTCAATTGCTAACACAATTCATGAAGCAATTTACCATTTTCTCACACCTATAAACACATTCTTAAAACTGCACACCAACTTGCACAAACCTCAAACTACCACATCAAAATCAAATATTTTAGTCAAAAACATATTCTCTTGTCAGAATTAAACTTTGGTCTCGGATGACACACAAAAACCTAACAAATACACAGACTTCTTTCCTCTCCAGTGAACACTAATGAGATCAATTCATAACACTGTAACAAAAACCTATTTTGGGTTTCAGGAAATATTTTGCAGCTCAATTTCTATTACAGTATGCAACATGAACAGAGGGGTCCAGATACAGTGAAATACTATACAACAATGAGCTTAAAGAAAATTTTATTTACATTGCACTACTGTAAAGCATACATTCTCTGTTTACCTTCCCTAGGCTTTCATTTCTCAGTTTTGCAAAAATATAGAACATGTTAAAAAATATTTGGCTAAAAATAAATTTGACAACCACGAGTTTGATGTTTACTGAACAAAGGGACATTTCCCTCATTGAGAGTACTGTTTCTGTGTACTGTAATTTCACTGTATGTGTAAGTAATATAAAATCCCTGTAGATGATTCTTTCAGCTCTCTCTCCAGTGTAAGGATGCCTTTTCTAAAGCACAATCACTTGTGCTCCTATTTATAATATCCTGAGATTCTGATGTGTTATCAGTTTTGCTATGTAATGTTTACACAAGGAGGAATTTGTCTTACTTGAGTACACATTGTGATGCATGATATTATGTGTTTGTTTTCTGAATGAGGTTAAGCCTGTGTAAAATGAATGCATTTTGTGTAGAATATTGAAGAAATCGTTAAGAAAATTGGTATGTGTGTGAAAACAGGTGAAATGTGTCTTTGTTTTGAGAACTGAATGAATGGTTTGTGAAACTGTGCCAACTGAATCAGTTATAGTGTGTTAGCAATCGAGAAAAACTGTATCTTTGTAATTTCTGTGTTGCCACCATCATCAAAGTGAATTGCAAAAATTTCAAGATGGTTTCCAAAACCATTTATGTTTATAATAATGTTACACTTTTAGGGAAATCAACCTAAAAATGGCTTGTACTGCACATTATGTTAGGATAGGCAAACAAATATTTATGACTGAAACACTACAAATGAAAAATGAGCTTTAACTGCTAAAAATAATCTACTGAGGGCTATGAAGAGCACTCCTCCCTTAACAAGTCAATTGTAAATCATTAATCTTTTAGATATATACTTTATATCTTGAGAAATTTTCATTTGATTGACGATCAATCAGGAAAACACTACCTGTGTAAAGCAACAGACTTGATTTAATTAAAGACTACTCTGTGTCCACACAAGAAAAACAAAACAAGTCTTGTCTGTGAGACTTCATTCAATTGATACTACTGCGCTAATTAGTGCCTGGTTTCTTCTTCAGATCAATATTCGAAGCAAAGATACTGAAATACAATGTAAAGCAGAACCTTCCAAAATGTTAGCATTTAAAAGAATCAAAGATTATTTAAATCTGGACTTTACCGACCTTCTCTGATACTACCATTTAAAAGTCAATAAGATATTTTATTTTGAGACTTTTACTTTGTAAAAAAAAAATTGTGTTACTGTTTCCACATATATATGAACTGTTTTAAACATTGATACAATTAATAAGAAATGTTACCAAATCAGCATATTATAATGATTTCTGAAGGATCATGTGACAATGAAAACTGTAAGTAATGAGGCTGAAAATGTAGCTTTACCATCACAGGAATAAATTACATTTTAAAACATATTTCAAAAGAAAGTTGTAAATTATAATCATTTTCACATTATTACTGTTTTTGCTGTATTTTTGATCAAATAAATGCATCTTTGGTGAGCATAAGAGACTTCTTTTTATTTTATAAAATTATCGAAAAATGGACATTCAAAGTTTTCTTTATCAGCAAAAATACCTATCTCTGTGTTGAAGGTTTGGGTTAACACTGCGAACTGTAAACATGTATGACAGCGACCTCATCCTGTTTTATTTTTGAAATATGAAATTAAAACTGAAACATTATTTTATACAGACATGATACTACTTATTGTACCCATATTTACCTTTTAATTAGCAACAACATCCTGTAAAATGCTCATATGGAGGCGCATGCTTCAGTGCAAGTTATTACAGGCTGAATGTGTTCAAAGATTCACAAGAACTCCACCATCAGAGAGACAAGTGCTTTAACCATGGACCAATAGACAGTGTCCGCCAGCAATGGAGAATCAGATACCCAAGAAAGCAGCACTGCAGAGGCTATTGATCCAGCCAGATGTAATGTATTGTCTGTCTGAAAAAGACTATTATCTAAATAATAGGGGAGACATTCTCGTTTTAGAGGAGGGTTGATAAAAGATGCCCATTGTATAGTTTCTCATGATACCAGCCAAAATTGCTTTCCAGAAACACATGTCAAGGTGCAGGTGGAGACTATATTTAGTAGTGTGTTAAATTGATCATTTCCATATATGTCTGTTTACACATGGGAGTGGCAGAGATATTGTTCAGTGTTGTGTGTGGAAGACTTCTTTACAAACATCAGAAGAATCCCTGTAGGATGTATGTTCTGAAAAATAGCCTATATTGAGGCATGATCATGGTATAAAAAATACATTCTACTATCAGTATAAACTATCTACATAAACAGTATTTTCTCACTTTATACATCTTTATATATATTTTTAATTTAATCAAAATACAGTAAAAGTACTAATATTGTGAAATATTATTATAATTTAAAATACATTTTAAAATATAATTTAGCCCTGTGATGGCAAAGCTGAATTTTAAGCATCATTACTCCAGTCTTCAGCGTCACATGATCCTTCAGAAATCATTCTAATATTCTAATTTGCTGCTCAAGAAACATTTCTTATTGTTGTCAATGTTGAAAACAGTTCCGCTGCTTAATATTTTTGTGGATACCGTAATCATTTTTTTTGTCAGGAATCTTTAATGAATAGAAAGTAAAACAACAACATTTATTTTAAATAGAAATCTTTTGTAACAATGTAAAAGTTTTTACTGTCACTTTGATCAATTGGATCCGTGAATAAAAGTATTGATTTCTTAAAGAAAAAAATCTTACTGACCTCAAACAATGGTGTATATATTTGTATCTATATGTTATTGTATTGTAGTGATGTACAGAATATAAAGTCTTTATGAAGATCCACATTTTGGACTTTTTAAATGTAAATGTCAATTTAATGTTGAAGGTGCAGGAAACGGACTCACCCTAAGCCAGCTATCGTGCGACAAAGCAAGAAGACGCCATAGCCCTGCACAAAAGATGATAGGAAGGCGAAGAAGCCATTTATGGACATACAAAGGAGCAGACACTGCCGTCTGCCCAATTTGTCGGCCAAGCTGCCCCAGAAGAAGGCCCCTACCATCATTCCCAGATACACAATGCTACCTGTAGTGAATAAGAGGAGAGGAAAAAAAGAACAAAGTGAAGCAGTAGGAACACACACCTCAGGCACAGAAACACACAGACTGAAGTTGCCATATTCAAGGAAAGTTTGTTTTCGCCTTCATTCTTGTTTGCGTGGTGATTTATATAAACAAAATAGTTTATATGCTGCTTCTTGGAACAGGAACTCCATTAAACTTTCAGTTGACTGATGTTTTCACCTGAGGACTTCGTTTGTTGTTTTCCAGGTGAAATGCAGGAGACTTTCCGTGATGATGCTATTAGTACAAGGGACGGTGAAAATTGTGATTACTTAAGTAGTCCGAAGGAAAAACAAATAAACATTAAAAATGTGTCAGATTTTAGTGATCCCAGAATTCTCTACAGAGGCTTTCTGATATCACTGTCAAATATGCTTTACTTTATGCTGCACTTTCAACATTAACTCCATCCGTGCAAAAATATTAGCATCTAAAGGATTTAACTGAAAAGGATCTGCAGAGATTGTGTATTGTAATAAGATGCCTACATATCTAGAGCACAGCATTAGGATACTGCAAATAAAATGTTGAATACAGAGAAAAACACAACCTAATATTTTGAATCTGATATTTTCTAACATTATTATTTTGATGAAAAATGTGCAGCTTTACAGGTACAATAAAATAAAATAAATGTTATTCCTCTTCAGCAGACTGAATTTTCTACAAGTAATCTAATTGTGTAAAAAACAGAAGAGGAGTTATGAAGGTAAAAGTAACAGTTCTTTATTAAAGGGTTGATGGTGATCTGGAAGATCGTCAGACAGGTGAATGATGGGCATAAGCAGTTCAAATGACAGTCTTAGCTGATGGGATATTTCTGCTTGCAGGGTTGAAGATAAGCATGATGAAGATAATGGGTCCAAGGCAATGAGTCTCTTGAGGAGGACGATGAAGGTAAGCATATGAAGGCGAGTAGTCGGGTAAGTGTAGAGACTGATGAGACCGGACAATTAGTGCATGTGCACGCTTATATGTGGTGCTCCATGAGCGTGTGGCAGGTTAATACTCAGGTGACTGGGAACGAGTGGGTGGAGCTGAATGACCTGGTGCTGAGGGCTTGTTGGCTGAAACCATGACAGTACCCCCCTCCCCAGGCAGCTCCAGATGACCGGATGCAGCGATGAGGATGACCTCTGCCTCGGGGTGCTGGATGTTGAGGATTGGTGGTATGGAAATGGGTGAGTACAAAAGGATTGAGGATGTCGTTACGTGAAACCTGTGATCTCTCCTCAGGACCTTACCCCTCCCAAAAGATATTCTATGAGGTTGCTTCGTCGCCAGGAGTCAAGTATGGAATGAACAGTGTAGACCTGGTTATCTTCTGCTTCGACAGAAGGACGTAAGCAGCACCAGGTCCTGTGTAGAGAAAAAAAGAGGGATGTTAAGGTTTTAACAGTGATACGTCGAAGCTGGGTGATATTCTGTACTGTCGAGGTAGGTTGAGCCGGTGTGTCACATCATTGATTTGGCGTTCGATGGTGAATGGGCCGATGAATCAGGGATGCAGCTTACGACAGAGCAGTCGGAAACAGATGTCCATGGTGGAGAGACAGACCTTCTGTCCCGGATGATAGGTGGGTGTAGCAGCTCTTCTGCCATAGGCCTGGGTCTTGTGTCTTCGGACTGCCCCTTGCAGATGGACATGAGCTGAGTCCCACAACCTCTCGCTCTCCTAAAACCAATGGTCAACTGGTACCTCGGATGGCGCTTCTGACCAAAGAAACCGGAGCGGTTGGTTGCCAAGAATGCACTGGAAAGGGGTGCATACTCAGCCCATGGTAGGAAGTGGTTCCGGCTATGTTGATGATGATGGCACTATGACCGCAGGTATTGTAAAATTTCTTGAGTCTTGCGTTTAGTTTGGCTGTTGGTTTGGGGGTGATAGCCAGAAGAAAAGCTCACTGATACTTCAAGAAGATGAAACACGGCTTTCCAGACATGAGAGGTGAATTGTGTGCCTCTATTCGACACAATATCATTCTGGTAACCCAAAGTTACGGATGACGCTATGAACCAGGGCCTCGGCTGTTTCCATGGCAGTAGGAAGACCTTTGAATGGGATGAGTTTGCAGGCTTTGGAGAACCGGTCGACAGCTACTAGGATGCCAATGTTCTCGTCGGATTGAGGTCTATGACAAAGTCGATTCCCAGATGAGACCATGAATGGTGAGGGATGGGTAAAGGATGGAGCTTGCCCTCTGGTAAGTGTTTCCGTGTTTTGGAGAAGGCACAGATGGGACACTCTCGAACGAATGTTGGACGTCCTGGGCCATAATTGGCCACCAGTAGCGTTCACAGACCGAGAGGGTCTGCTGGTTACCTGGATGCCCAGATCCCGGAGACAAGTGAACGGAGTCTATGATGGTTACACGTAGGTTAGATGGGACGTAAGTGCGGCCCTCAGGACTGCTGTGGTGGTGGTGCGGTGCTGGTGGCAGCTGTAATCTGATCATTAGGAGACCATTGGATCGGAGACACGAAGAGGGCTGAAGGGAGAAAGGTTTCAGAGGATGGTCGAGGTAAGTCTGGAGATTGAAAGTGGAAAGTGCATCCGCTTTAGTGTTCTTGTCTCCTGGATGGTAGTTGACTTTGAAGTTGAAAAGTGTAAAGAATAAAGCCCACTCCATGGAAGATACTCCAAATTGCAATGATCGGTGATGACCAGGAATTGATGTTTGACTCTCTCCAGCCAGTGTTTCCATTCTTCTAGAGCTAACGTGATGGTTAGAAACTCACGGTTGCCGATATCATAGTTTAGGGAGAAGAAGGCACACGGATGAAGTGGACCTTGTTCCCCCTTGCCGCTGTGAGACTACCGCTCCCACACCATTGTTGGATACATCCACTTCCACGACGAAGGGCAGATTAGGATTGGGGTGTTTAAGAATTGTAGCGGTGCAAAAAGCTTGCTTCAACCGGGGCGAAGGCCTTTGTGGTCGCTGGACTCCAGGATAGAGACTTGGGCCGATTACGGAGCAGTGACGTGATGGGAGAGGCAATCAGGCTGAAGATGGCGATGAAAATATCTATAGAAGTTGTCGAACCCCAGGAACTGTTAGCTATCTGATGGAAGAGAGTTCAGGCCAGTTCCTGACCACATGTACTTTCCACGGGTCCATTTGGATGCCAAAGGCGTCGATGATGTAACCCGAGAAATGGACGGATGGGCGATGAAACTTGGACTTCTCCAGCTTAAGATAGAGTTGGTGATCTCTGCGGTGTTGGAGGACCTGTGCAACGTGATGGTGGTGTTCGGCCAGGTTACGTGAGTAGATCAGGATAACGTCAATGTAGATGATGACAAATCTATGGAGCATGTCTCTGAATACCTTGGTCATGAAGCCTTGGAAGACTGAAGGTGAGTTAGCTAGCCCGTACGGCATAGCCCTGTATTCATAGTGCCAAAGCGTGTGATCACTCGTCGCCCTTAGGGATACAAATTAAACTGTAAGCGCTTTGCAGGTCCAACTTGGAGAAGATGCGAGAACTTTTCAGTTGTTCCAGGGCTGTTGGGACCAATGGAAGAGGATAACAGTATTTGAACGTCTGTTCGTTGAGGGCTCTGTAATGTATACACAGCCTCAAGCCTCCATCCTTCTTTGCCACAAAGAATAAGCTGGAAGCAGTAGGGGAGTTGGATGACTCCTTGTTTAAGAGCCTCCTTGATGTACTCATCCATGGCATTTGTCTCGAAAGATCGAAACAGGCATATTCTACCTTTGGACAGTGTGGCATCAGGTACAAGCTTGATGGCGCAGTCCCATGGCAGAAGAGGTGGAAGTTTTTCTCAGCTGCTTGCTGAAAACGTCCTGGAATGCCCCGTATTCATCTGGCATCCTTATGGTAGACTGCACTTCTAGACTTTCAATGGTTGTGGAGTGGAGATAAACAGTAGATTCCGGAGATGAAGATGAAGTGTCTTCCAGAGGAAGATGCATACAATGATCAGGACAGAACTCACTCCATTTGGTAACTTCTCTGGTGGACCATGAAATGACAGGTGAATAGATCTGCAGCCAGGGACCGTCCCAGGATGATATCAGTGGTAGAACCTTCTTGCAAAAGAAATGAGATCTCCTCCCTATGCATGTATCACACAACAGAAGGAAACAGATAGGTAAGTGAATAAACATGTTTATTTAAGCAGAGGGTGGAACGATAGTGGGAACCAGGGAACGGTGAGTCTATGAACACAGTTAATATCAGACGATGACATAGCTGGATGGTAATGACTGTTTCTATCTTTGCAGATGGTGGAAGAGAGGCGAAGGCTGACGAGCAGGATGACAGAAGACAGAAGACTGACGACTGGAAGTGGCAATCACAGATGAGTATTGGCGGGTAAGTGTTGCAGGTAGGTAGTCGGTGTGTTGATTATGGAGTGCAGGTGCAGTGAATCAGTATTCGGGTGATTGGGAATGAGTGGCCGCATCGTGATGATCTGGTGTTGTGATGGTGTGGCTGACTCTGTGACAACAGGTCTCCAATACTGAGCGTGATGGGTGGTGTGCAGTGCGGGATGACTCCTCGAGCAAGCAGCTTACCCAGGATGGAATGTATGTGCAGTGTTTGGGAACTAGGAAATTTCTTGATGCGGACATGTTAGAGAGGTTTCTGTGAGATTAAATTCCCAGCTGAGTCGATGAGAGCTTGAGCTGTAAGGGAACATCGAGGCGCATCACTGACACTGGAGTGCGTTTCAATTAAGAGATAGTTACGGGGAATTGGACAGCACTCACCATTGGTTGAGTAGAACTTACTTGACTGTCTGGTATTAGGTGATCTTTAGACCCACAGTCTAAGCACAGATTGTTGTGAATACACCGTTCACAATATATGGAATGAATTGGAATGATATGGAATGAATTGACCTGCATAGGTTTGCTAGGTGGTGCTGCTGGAGTGGCTGATGGTGTAAATGAAGAGGATTGCAGCGGTGGGATGCATTGAGCCACACAAATGGATCGTTGAATAAGAATTTCTAGTTCTACGCTGTCATCGTAAATCACAATTTGAAGTCTTAAATCTGGGGACAGACCTTAACTCTCCGAGGTTGGCTATCGTGCGGGCGCGATAGTCTCGCTTTTTTTCTTATCAGTGCAAAAGAGACTCAAATAGCTCTGTCGATTTTTGTCATACAGGCAAGTGTTATACATCATTAAAAACTGTTAAATGTCTTCTTTTATTTGTGTACACTAATAATAAAAACAAAAAGTAGTGTTTTTCGTAAAATAAAGAAAAAAAACATGATGCGCGTTCTGTCTTCTCTCTCAATGTGAAGTTCATTCTGAAACACAGAAGTCTCCTTTTTAAATGAACATGTACAACGACATGTACAGTTTCTCCAGCCCGAGCTCATTAACTTTTATGTTACCACACCCCCACGCGCACGAGCTGTTCTCATGCAAATGATCCACGTCAAGGAACGCAGAGCTGTTAACGCCCTCATCAGCTTTAAACAAAGAATCAGCGACTCCAGTATTTCTCTGCTTTTCATCAGTTTGGAAGACTGTTTGTGCTGTGGATTTACCTTGGATTTACCTCAGAAGAAGACGTTTTGATTATGAGAACAATTTTTAAGGTAAGAGACATAATAGTAAGTGTTTTATTTTTGCACTTTACATTGCAGCTACTAAACTGGTGCCAGCCTAAAATGTTATGAAATGAGATACAAGTATGCTGGTATGAGTGTTTATTCTAATATGGTGAATATTTTAATGTTTAGACCTGTGTTTACTGTTAAATAGTGTGTTTGTGGATATCTGCTCAAACGTAGATGTATAATTTAACAATAATGTTTCATAGTTTGGAGCGGCTCGATCGCTGCATGCGCTGAGTTTGGGTCTGAGTCACGCTGTGTGTTTGAAAAGCAAAACACGCCAAACTCATCTCATTTCATAACAAATAGAAATATTTGAAGTAAAATATGATAAAAATATATGTTTGTCTAGTGTAGTTTTACTGAAGTGTTCATTTTTAATGTTTTATAGGCTGCCTGCTATCTAGGCTATTGTTATTATTTTATGCAGCCCTACACATGCCTATATACAAGGCACAACAAACTAGGTGTTTGTATATATATTTACAAAATACATATACATATATAGACTGCCGTTCAAAAGTTTGGGGTCGGTAAGATTTTTTATGTTTTTAAAAGAAGTCACTTATGCTCACCAAGGCTGTATTTATTTGATTAAAAATACAAAACAAACCCTGTAATATTGTTAAATATTATTTCAATGTAAAACAGCTGTTTTCTGTGTGAATGTATAGTAAAAACCGTAATTTATTCCTGTGATCAAAGCTGAATTTTCAGCATCATTACTCCAGTCTTCAGTGTCACATGATCCTGCAGAAATCAGTATAATATGATGATGTGATGCTCAAGAAACATTTATGATTATTATCAATGTTGAAAACAGTTGTGTACCTTTTTTTTAGGATTCTTTGATGAACAGAAAGTTAAAAACAACAGCATTTATTTGAAATAGAATCCTTTGTATAAAAGTTTGTGTTTACATAATATATGTGTGTGCACTGTGTATAATTATTTTGTATATATAAATACACACACATGCATGTATACATATAAGAAAAAAATTATATTTATATATAAAGAATTTATATTTATATATAATATAAATTATAAATAAATATATACAGTATATAATTGCAAATATTTATTAAATATATACATGCATGTGTGTGTATTTATAAATATACAAAATAATTATACACAGTTCACACACATATATTAAACACAAACTTTTATTTTGGATGCGATTAATTAAATCTTTTCCCTGCCCTAATATATATATATATATATATATGTGTGTGTGTGTGTGTGTGTGTGTGTATGTGTGTGTGTGAGTGAAAAATCTAAAATGTATTCCCAAAATCGTGCAGCCCTTTAGTTTGTCTTGATATTAATATGTTTACAGGTGTTTATTTATTTATTTTTAGAAAGGGACCAGATGCCACTGGATGAGTCCTGCTGACTTCAACATTCACATGAGTGACATTACATGAACATTAGTTAAATTAAAAATCAAACACCTTCGACATGACAGGTATGTAGGCTACTATGTTTCAGGAGTGGCACAAAGGTGTGTGACTGTTTAAGTCTTTGTCTTTAGATCAGTGTGTTTACTAATGTGCTTTTTGTCCTTTGTTGTGTATATTTGGATTATGTTGTGTTGTAAATAAATCCAGACAATCTACAAGCCATTCTTTTTTTAATTTCTCCTCATTCTTTGTGCAAGGCTCCTCATAATGATCGGGCCTGATAGGGCCATTAGGGCAGGGTCTTTGTCTTTCTCAGGTGTAAAATGCATTCATATTAATGAGAGATTCACGCCTCCTCGCATAAAGCTTTCTCACACAAAACACGTCACACAAATTTTAAATCAATATATTGTCTTATCTAAATGAGTATGCAGGATTATTTTCACATAGATTTGGAGCAACTATTCTAGGCTACATGATACAATTTTCAAAAGTCTTGTGAAGAAATAATCACTATGGGTTCAATGACCTTATTTCAGTGACATTTGTTTTTTTGTTTTTTTCACAAACCACGCATAAACGTTATTATCTTAAAACTAAAAACTTTTACATACATGCTGCTGACATATTACTGTAGTAGAGTTTGTGCTGAATACAATGTAATAAGACTTTAGCCATGAAAATGTCACAAGTAACAGAAATAAGCACAAATGTCAGAGCATGTCAGAACATCTCTAGGACCCAGAAAACACGTCAGACCCCAAAGGTTAGTGAAAAGCTGTTATTAATGCTGCTTCGTTCAACCCACTTGGCACCGCTAGGGTGCGGAATTGCACAGCATAATCGCTCACTGAAGATTTACCTTGATGGAGGTAATAGAGTTGATCCTGAATCGAGGTAAGGTGACTGGTCTGTCCAAATACTTCTTTCAAATGTGTGATGAAGTTGTTCAGAGAACGAGTGAGTGGGCTGTCTTGGTACCAAAAAGGGCTGTCAATTTACATTCGAAAATCGAATGCACAATCGATCCGACCAACCAACACAAGTTTCAACACAAGAGACGAGTGATAACCCAAGTTCTTCGATATGGAAGCACTTCGGGTTTTGGACTGTAAATCAAACTATGAAGAAGGACAAAGTGGGATGCAAAGTGTGCGATCGTGAGTTCCCATATCACAGCAGCACTACAACTATGAGGGGGCATATGCAGCTTAATCATCCAGATGCACTCCTGTTTGTCATTGTGCACAAAACCTCACACCAATAAATCATCATAAATATTGCTGTCTTGTGCGTCTCAAGCGCCCTCTTTACGTTCGTCATAATGCCTGTTAGTTGTCCAGGGATTGGCCTATATTTGGCGTTGAAAATGGAAACTTTACCTTTAGACATGGAAAATCGATTTTACAATCGATTCAATGAACACTTATGTCTCAAAAATCGAACAGGATTTTTTCACAAAAGTGACAGCCGTAGTACCATATGGTGTTTGACAACTGAAGAGTGCGACCTGATAGGAGAGATATTATGTAGTCAATCTTGGCTTTTTCGGTTAGAAAACAATGAACCTGCATTTTGAAGAGCAACGAACTTTGTAGGAGAAATCCCCTGCAATCCTCTGCCACTCCAGAGAAGGTCGCTGGTTGGGCCATGGGACTGAATGATGTGACTACCGTTGAGGGAGTGGAAGGAGGAAGAGGAGACTGTTGGGGAATTTGGACTGCTTTAGCCAATGGATCGTAAAATGGATGGATTTTCCGATTCCATTTTGGTTTCATGTTTTGGTCTGGTCTTCTGTCCCGAAACAGGAGAGGAGACACGAAGGTAAAAGTAACAGTTCTTTATTAAAGGTTGATGGTGATCTGGAAGATCGTCAGACAGGTGAGTGATGAGCATAAGAAGTTGAAATATCCTGGGTCGAGGAGGGGTGGCTGCTGTCCGAGAGGGAGCGGGGTTATCGCTCCCGTTCACCGTGAGCTGGAGCCTGTTGCCGTTAGCCAGGATGGGGGTGGATGCGGAGCAGGGAACGGGGGACTCGCTGCCGGCTGCCCTCGACCGGAGGAGCCATCGCCATCCGCCAGGAGGCGGAGGAGCGTCGAGACGCCCCCCAATGGATGTCCAGAACGATCGCATGGCACCGCGAGTGAGTCTCTCAGCTGGCTGAGGAACGAGCGGCAGTGTGTCAGTGGCGTGATTGATAATGGGCGACACCAGGGGTTGGGGTGGTACTTAGAGAATACACATATGACCCGGAGGGATGCATATGGAGAACACTGGGGTATCCAGCCGCAGGTGGAATATTTCAACCCCAGGTGTGGCAAGGTGGCTTGCCAAGGGAAAGACACATGCTCAGAGAGGCTTACAGTGGAAATATACATGTGGGGGTCGCTCAGGAGAGGGACCATGCACACGGGAGGCACCTAGCCAACGTGCAGGCAATAGACACTGGCGCCAACGTCAGGAGGCCTGGAGGAACTCAGGGCTTTCGGAGAAGCTCACCTGAGGAGAATATCGCACATATCCAGTCCGTGGAGTGGAATGGCCAGCAAGCGAAGACACCTGAGCGGGTCCAGTACTAGCTGGTTGAAGCGAGTACATGAGAGGACACTGGTTCCACTCCGAGATTGTAGAATCGGGTGAATGTGTAGGTTTCGCCCAGCCTGCAGCTCTGCAGATGTCTGTTAACGAGGCGCCATGCGCTAGAGCCCAAGAGGACGCCACACTCCGGGTGGAGTGGGCCGTCACACCAAGGGGGCACAGTCGACCTTGCTGCTGGTATGCCAAAGCAATGGTGTCCACTATCCAGTGAGACAACCTTTGCTTGGAGAGAGCCTTTCCCTTCAGCTTCCCACCATAACAGAGAAAGAGCTGGTCTGAGGTCCTGAACACTGCGTTCTGTCTACATAGGCGTGGAGAGCACGTACTGGACAGAGTAGTTCCAAGGCTTGGTCTGCCTCATCGTCGGCAGCGCTTGCAGGTTCACCACCTGGTTCCGGAATGGAGTGGTAGGAACCTTGGGCACATATCCAAGCCGGTGTCTCAGGAACACGTGAGAGTAAGCCGGCCTAATCCAGAGCTTCGCAACTGAGAATGCGTGCAGGTCCCCTACCCTCTTGATGAAGGCCAATGCAACCAGGAGCGCTGTCTTCATTGACAGGAACTTATAGCTCCACTGATTAAAAAGGCTCAAGGGGAGCACTCTGCAGGGCAGTTAGAACCACTGAGAGGTCCCAAGAGGGAACGAGAGCAGGGCGAGGAGGAATCAGTCTCCTCGCTCCTCTCAGGAACCTGACGATCAGGTCGTGCTTCCCAACAGACTTACCTTCTACCGTATCATGGCGTGCGGCAATGGCGGCAACATATACTTAGAGGGTGGAGGGAGACAGCCTTCGCTCCAATCCTTCTTGAAGGAAGGAAAGCACGACACAGATCGAACATCTCTGGGGGTCTTCTCAGTGAGAAAAGCACCAGTTGACGAAGACGTTCCACTTCAAGCATAGGCGTGTCTCATGGACGACGCTCTCGTGAACGACGAAGTGAAAGTAGCCACCACCGCTGCTGGTAGGGTACTCAAACCTGCCTCGTCCCGTCCAGGAGCCATGTGTGGAGGCTCGCGAGGAGTACTAGTTCGGAGAACCAGGTCCAGGCTGGTCCACCCTGATGTTAGATGTACGCTACTGATGCGGTAATGTCAGACTGGGCTAGTACGCATTGACCTTGAGCAACGCAAGAGCGGTGCAGAACAAGGCATACTGCCAGCAACTCGAGGCAATAGAAATGCTAAGGGCGCTAATTCCTGTCCAGGAGTTTGCGGCAGCGTGTCCATTGCGCATGGCGCCCCAGCCCGAAGTGGAGGCATGTGTTGAGAAACAGCATACCAAGAAGCTCGTCCCAGGGGCAGTAGCCCGTAGAAACTGAGGTTCGACCACGGGGTGAAGGTCTGATGGCATGACGGAGTAACTGGTACTCGGAGCACGCCGTGTTGCCATGCCCACCTTGGGACTCGGTCACAAAGCCAAAGCTGAAGAGGTCTCATATGAGCAATCCGAACTGCGATGTTGCGGCTACAGACGCCATATGCCCCAGGAGCCTCTGAAAAAACTTCAGTGGAACCGCACTCTTGCGCTTGATTATCTCAGGCAAGTCAGCAGTGGCTGAGTGGAGAAGGCGACCGAGTCAATACCGAGAAAAGAGATCCTCTGCACGGGGCAAAGTTTACTCTTTTCCCAGTTGACCCGAAGGCCCAGACGAGCTAGGTGCCGGAGCACTGGGTCCTTGTGTTCGCAAACCTGGTCTCGAGAGTGAGCTAGGATAGCCAGTCGCCAAGATAGTTCAGGATGCGAACCCCGTGTTCCCATGGAGGAACAAGGGCTGCCTCGACAACCTTTGTGAAGGCGCGAGGAGACAGGGCTAGCCCGAATAGGAGAACAGCGTACTGATATGCGCACCCCCTGACAGCAAACCGTAGGTACGGTCTGAATCGAAGGAGAACGGAGACATAAAAGTAGGCGTCCTTCAGGTCGATCGGTTGATCGCAAACCAATCCTGTGGTCGCACATATTCGGAAATGCGTTTGGCCAGGAGCATCTTGAACGGCAGCCTGTGAAAGGGGCGGTTCAGATGCCCAGGTCCAGGATTTGCCGTAACTCACCGGAATCTCCGGGACAATGAGGTAGGGGCTGTAAAACCCAGACCTCATTTCGGCTGGAGGGACAGTCTCGATCGTACCCTTCGCCAGTAGGGTAGCAACCTCTGTCTTCATGATAGGGGCATGGCCACCGACCATAGTGGAGCGGACTCCCCTGAAGCGGGGAGGAGACCGCTGCTACCAGCTCCTTGAAAGAACTGAGTCCCATCTCTGAGTAGCGCTTGTCAAGAGTGCCGCTTAACCCGGCGTATAGCGGGGGGCGGAACTGAGGAGGGCTGTGGCGTCCCTCTGCGGCTTCCAGAGCCAGCCCGGGTGAACGGGCAGGGAGGGAGCCACGGGAGGGCGCCTTCGGCGGTGGGCAGACTGAGGGATCTGAGCATACGGCCACTTTCGTCGCTCGGAGAGCAAGGTCAGTGGCGGCGCGCAGCTCATTAAAGAGCCCTGGGTCAGTCCCGCCCTTGTGCATGTCCGTGAGCATCTGGGTCTGGTAGACCAGCAGAATGGCCATGGCATGCAATGAGGCGGCTGCCTGTCCTGTGGCGCTACAGAATTTCGCCACAACTTGTGTAGACAAAAAAACTACAGGCTTCGGACGGGTGCTTAGGATCGCGCCGAGAAGAAGCAGTCTGAGGACACAGTAGTATCGCAACAGAGCGTTCAACCAGTGTACCCAGTGTACCCATGGGCAGCAGGCCCCGTCGAGGGGAGCAAGGGCGGAGGAGATCAACGAGGGATCGCTGGAAGACACGGGGGTCTTCAAGGATTTCGAGATCTCCTGATGCACATCCGGGAAGAAAGGTATTGGGGTGGACGCCGACAGGTGTCAGTGGCCGCAACCAAAAACCAATCGTCCAGCAGCGAGCGCTCAGACAGGGTGGAAGGTTCCACTCTAGTCTGATGCTCGCAGCGGCCCGGGAAAGCATGGCCGTCATCTCAGGATCTGACTCGACAAAGGCAATATGCACACCCGAAAGTGGCAGCACTGTCGAATCTTCACTTCCTGAAGATTCTTGCCCGCCCTGTGATGCTGCGATGGACAACAGATCCGATTCTGGAACGGGTTGCATCAACAAAGAGGGGGCGTGGGGCACGGACGGATAGTCGGCGCCTTTGTTCCACACCAACACCCTCCACCAGCCGAATTAGCACCTCATGTGGAGAGTGTTAGATCGGGGTGTGGATGAGGGGACTCTCTCTCTAATGAGATCATTGAGTCTCGACCGTAATGACGCGATGATCACGTTCCCGCGGGGAGAACGTGAGTCATCCACAAACGCTGGTCTAGCGCGATCAAGCCCAAGCATGCAGAGCAGAGAATGTGCCCATCAAAATCGGAAATGAGTCAACCGCTACCAGAAATGCACGGGCGAGCAGTCTTTAAAAAGACATGCCGCGTGTGATCTCTTTTGTGAGAGGAGAAAAAACTCTGCAATGTTGAATCGAGCAGGGAGAAACACACTCACTGACAGATCACTGCACAGATCAGCAGGCAATGTGAACTCGCTGCAGATCGCCATCACACTAACGAGAGAGGCTCGTCTCGAAGAGTGAAGTCAGAAATAGCTGTGGAGTGAAGAGATACTCTTGGCTTCGAAGCGAAAACATATCTGCATGTTGGCAGCGTCTTCCTTTTATACCCACGAGGTAAGGCGGAGATTGGCTATGCAAATTCCACAGACCCATGGCATTTCTTTGCCATTGGCTCGTTTTGTATACTCGAAGTCGATTGGCTTTCTATGCTAAACCCCATTCGTCGTCATCCGACGTAACCCGGAGTGACAACGAAAGGGAACTAACGATGACTAGGAACTCAGGCAAAAACGAAGATGGCACTGACTGAAAACAAAACCAAAACACAACATAAACGTTAGACTGGGTTGAATAAAAGTATATATATATTTAAATATATTTAACAATGTTCTTCCCTTTTTTCCAAAAATTATTGTAATGTCCAGGCAAGACAAGGAAGAAGTGAGAGAGGAGGATCCAACTGCAGCACTCTTAAACTATTTAAAAAAAAAAACATGAATTCCAAGACACGGAGTGGCTGAACCATGACTACTAAGCAAGTAGCAAAGACAATACAGGACAATGAACTGAAACAAACTGAGGGCTTAAATACGCAGGCATAATCAAACCAAACAAGACCCAGGTGAACATAATCAAATACCCAATGAATAAACCATAGTAAGAAATGACCTAATTAGAAACCAAGGAAACCAAGCAAACAGGAACTAAACACAGGAAGGATACATGGGAAACAAAGGAAACACAACATAAGGCTGAATCCGAAATCACATACTTCCACTGCGTCAAAAGGGGTGTATACGGGAGAATTCAGACAATGAATACGCCCGCTAAATGTGCTGTTTGGCAGGGATCTTTGGAACTTTGTTACGCGTACCTGTAAATCCCCGCAAAGGCCCGAAAACAGGAACTTGTCTGACCACATGCTGTTAGTTGATGGCTTGCTTTGTAAATGCTAATTTGTTTTGGGACTGGCAGCTCAAGATTGCCCCTATTCCCCTGCCCCCCTCATTAGTATTCAGGAAAGGTGGGCTGATAAGTGCTTTACATTGTGTCAATCTACAACAAAGACTGTAGACCCTGAAAAGCAGTTTGTATCTGGGTGTCCTCTGCTCTTCAAGATGGCTTGCAAAAGATCGCTGGAGTTTTACGGAGAGCAGGGTAGAGATGTTACTCCTTTACGCCGGGACAATGTGGCTTTTCAAACTCCGAGTCCGAACGAAAACAGACTGGTGTATATGGTAAATGCAAGTTTATAGAGGATATTTGAAAAGCTGGAGACGATGTACAAGAGGTTGGATAAGATGGAGGCTGACATCAATGAGCTCAAAGAGGCAAAAGAGGAGCCTGCTTCAAAGAAATTTAAGAGAGCTGGGAATAATTCTGTTGCGGTAAGTTATTTTCTGACCGTCACAAACATTTGGCGGTGTCCGCTTAACTTCGTGTGCTTTATTTATTAATGTATTTGAATTGAGCCCTCATACTATGTTGGATGTTTACAGAAAGCTGTACGGAGATTGCACAATGGGGAAAACAACATACACAAATATGACCCACAGACAAGGTATATCTTTAAAACTATTGTTTCATAACAGTCCTTTCTTCTAAATTATATTTACAACCTTCTTTAATTACTGCTCCACAGTCTATCCTCCCCCCACAACCTCGAGGTCACAACCTATCTTTATAATGGCGTCTCCATGGCTGTACTGGACGTAGATCCTGCTGTTTTTAAAGGTAAGTAACAAGAGAATGTCCCAAGGCTACAACTATTTAACTGTATAGATTAGTTAGTTATAAATAAACACATTCTCCCCCCTCACTATCTTCCTCTCTCTAGCATCCTGCAAGACGTATTTTGAAACTGTTAGAAGGGGTTACAGGATGGCCCAAGATGAGAACAAAGACAAGATGGAGGACAGCAGGATCATTGTGCGCATGAGACAAAGAAAAAGAAGAGTAAGTGTAAATAAATATAAATCTCAGTAAAAGACTCAGCCTGGGAGAGGCTCCCATCCGAACCAATTTGATATTTTCAGTGGTTTAATTACTTTTTTCCCTCCTATTTTGCAGCTGCTGAGCAGCAGGACTGGCGTTCTCCAGACAAGAGGAAGAGGCAGCTATCTGGAAGACTACAACAGTTGACCACATGTCTGAAGAGGAGGATGCTATCTTGGATGGAAAGTCAGTGTTCGGCCTCCAACCCGCAGGATTGTATTATACAGTATATAATTCTATATAGTTTTCTATATATATACTGCATTTATATATTCTATACAATTCCATATTGTTATCTATTTATAAATTGTATTATTTATATATTTTACTATTTATATATTCTAAAGTATTTGTATATTATATTGTTTTCTTTATATTATACACAGGCCTTATATATTATATGGGGTTATATATTGTATGACTAATAGTAAAGTGTATTCTGTGCTAATGTATTTTTATTTATAGAATTTTGAATGTGTGTATATATGTCATGTGCCCAGTGTCATTTACAAATAATAAAAATAACAAACTCAACTTTGTCTATCTGATTGTCTTGACATTATAACCATGAACACCAATGATAATAAATATTAATAATGAGTAATAATAAACCCAAATAAGGCCATAAACTGGACCAATAGTGTGGGGGTTTAGAGGAGGGACAAAGCATTGAGCAGCCAATCCTATGTAAGACCTCTGACCAATTGAAGGAGGCCACTGCCTTGTGTCCCAAAGGTTTGAAATGCTAATATTCCCTTGCATTGACCCCGACCGGGGGATTATTCACCATGGTAACTGATGGCCCTTAGTGGCTCCCTGCTGTGCCCCAAACTTGGTACATATCCAGGAGTATTCGGGATTGTGTGACGGGACAGCAAACTCCCGTACACACGCGTTTATTTGTGGAGTACACAGGAGTACTCAGGAGTTTTACATGCCCGATTTCAGCTCTTTTCACGCAGTGTTCCCTACTATATAGTAGCCAAAAAACAGTATGTGACAAATGAAGTACGTCCGAATTCACAGTACTTATAAAAGGGTAGGCAAAAAGTACCCGGATGACATAATACTTCTGGTGCGATTCTGAAGTGAGCATACAATGGACACTTTACTATTCTATGAGGCCACAGGAGAGGATTTGTGAATGGTAGTGACCCGACACAACTGATTCTGGTAGGTACCATGATAATGACAACATGGCAAATGTAGTATGGATTACATTCATAGTACACATGTTCATATAATTTAGAATGTACTTTTTAGAAAGTATGGTTGGAAAGTAATGACTAATTTAAAATAATTAGCCTACCTACTGCGATTTTGGAGGCAGCCTACAGGCCATTTCACACAGCACTGACAAACACCAACAAACACGTTTGTTGGGTTTTTCTGATCAGCGTGTTACCCCTGTCAGCGTCCATGACTGACCATGTTAAATCAGTGTTTGCAGTGTTTGTTGGTGTCTGTGTGGGGCAGTATGAACATGACAGTTATTTTTCATAAAATTCTAAATCCAACGACCAACTTGTTTGTTGATGTTTGTTGGCGTTTGACTGTGCGGTATGAATTGGCTTTAAGAATCCACAAAAAGCACATAACCGTTAGTTTTGTCAAATAGATTATTATTTGTTTACCAATACGGGCAAAAAAGGAAGAGCTTAAATGATAATAAAAATGATTAATGGTTAAATGGTTAAAAAAATTAATATAAAGTAAATAAAATATTTGCAGCAGACGTACAATAATTCATAGAAAAGGGAGAAGTTAAAAAATATTACATAAGACTGATTATTAGCTGTCTTATCAGACATAGAGAGCATGATAAAGAGAAATTGTGACAAACAGGTGGATATGGTTGTATTTGACAGAAGGGACAATAGATATGTACAGAGATGCAGTGACACTTTACAGACCATATGTTGCTATGCACAAAACGTTTTGGAGATTTGCTGATTACTCAGAGTGTAAATTTTCATCTGATACAGCAGCTTTCTCTGTGACCAAGCACTTACACAATCTGCTGCTTTTGAATCAGCTCAGCAATTAACAATGTGCAGTAAAACTGCTTTGCTGGTACAATATAAGACCGGTACATAGATTTACTTTTGAAGTTGACTACTTTAAGACTCACACATTGCTTATAGAGGCATAAAAGACGCATTTATCTCCAAAAGTTTATTATTGATAATGAAGACTCAGAGATTATGCTAGGCATTGCGCTTTTCAGCAAGGTGCTCACTTAAAAATGTCAAACATTTCTTATTATTTTTCCCCTTAGCCCCATTTTTTACCTTAAAGTTTTATGCCAAAAGCATAATTTATTACCTTAAAAACTCTTATCCCAATCCATTGTAAATGCAAGAAAGGCAGCCATTATTATTGTGATTACATTTTAAATATATATTTAGGTTTCTATTATTTAACTGTATTTTACATTTATTTTTATTTTACAAAGTTACATCATTCAAAATGTTCCACACAAATAGAAAGTCATATAAGTTTGGAACAACATTAGGGTGAATAATTTTTTTTGGTTGAACTGACCATTTAAGCATGCAGTGATATCAGCAACAATTAATACAAAAGGTCTGTAGTTAACAAACTATTAAAATTATCTGCCTGTGTCTTGGTTTACTGAATCTGTAGTGAGCAAGAAAGATGATACAGAGTATGTCAAGCAGTTTAGTGAAGGGGCTGAAGACACAGCAGGGAGTGATGGTGCATGGAGACCTGTGTATCGAGTCTGTCAAGAACGGATGACTGTTGCAGAGAAACACACATTAGAGATTAATCTGTTGTCTTGCACATGCACAAACATCCCATACGTGTGATTTTAAAAGTTACTATTATTTAAGAAATATCTCACAGCAATAGTCCGGTTGAGATTACCTGCGACATTGTGCTACCGCCGATTCAGCCCAGTGATTGTAAGTAGACATTGCTTTTATACAACAGTTTAAAATAAGAAGGTAAAATTAGGCTGTGTCCGAAATAACATACTCTCTTGAGTAGGTAATCATTTTAAATAAGTTATTACTTTACGACTGCTAAAAAAAAGTATGTTCTAGAATGAATATGTGTACTATGAATGTAAACTGGACGTACAACATTTGCCAGGTTGTCATTATCATGTGACCTACCAGTGTCAGTTGCGTTGCTTCATTGTGATTCACAAATCATCTCCCGTGGCCTCATGGGAAAGTAAAGTGTCCATCGTATGCACACCTCAGAATTTCGCCCGGAAGTAGTAGGTAATCCAGGGACTTTTTTCTTCACTCTTTTATGAGTACTGTGAATTCATACATACTTATTTGCCACATACTGTTTTTAGTCTACTATAGGGAAGTATGCGATTCTGGATGCAGGTTTACATTTTACAAACAATATTCAAAATGACTTTGTTGGTCTTTGCTCTGCTAACAAAAATAGTTTCATACAAAGCCAATGCAGAATCAGGGTAGCACATCAGTGTTTTGAACAAATCGATTAAATGAATGATTCAATGATTCATAAAGATATTTTCATCACCTCCTGGCATAACAATGTTACCTACACTGTAAAACCTTTCCATTTAAGTCACTACGAAATTAAAATGAACAATTCCTATTTTCTTATTCAAAATTGCAGTATTTAGTAAGAATGATTTATCTGAGCACATTATTATTTTCTTAAATTCATGTGCTGAATAAAAATAACTTTCAGAAACCAAAATAAAACAACGATCCAATCAATTCCCAATGGAAAAAAAATTTTACGTCCCGTCTTACATTTTTTCCTACAGTTTGAGAAGCTGTCTCAGATATAAGTCACAATATGGAACAAAAGACTATCACAACTTGATTATGTCGCCTTTAATGCAAAGACAGTCTTTATGGAAAGTGAAAAAACATTCAAACACAGTGACACAAAAACATTTTTTCATTTAAAATACCATAATTACGGCAGTTAGTGTTGCCTCTCAAAAGCCATACAAGATTAATACAGGTTATGTTTCAAACTGTGTAAGAAGCTTCATGAGTCTTAGATCCATTCCTTTTTAATGTCAGTAATGGCTACTAAACCAAAAGTTTTGCGTTCCACCGAGAAACGTAGCCATTTCCTATTTTGACCATCACCATGACCTATGGTCTCTGTCAGTTACAACAACTTTATGCCATGATCTGTCTGAATACTCGATTCTGACTGGTTGGAACGTGCACATTAAAACCGTTTAATGCATAAGTAGTTCCAATCAGTTTAAACACCATTCTATATTAATGCTCTGCTTTCACTGAAGCACAGACACATCACTTGCAGAGATATGAGATAGCACTGAGCACACACAGAAACATTCAGGAGCACATAAACTTATCAATACTGCACAGCAACTTTTAGTAATAAAATAGCTTTCTGCTGAATCACTATTTTATATTACTCAGCGAGGAGGTGGTAATGTTGTTGTTTTTGAAGTAATTAAGCTCACAGCTTCATTGTTAGTAGAGAGTGTAGGCTATCTGGCTAAATCATGGGTCGTTCATCTGAACACATATGAATGCACATTTCTTCTGAAATCACAAAGAGTTTAGCCTCTGAACTCATCGAGGCAAATTACACATTAGGCTCCGGCCAGTCTGCAATAGACGATTCGGGTGACAATTTTATGGCAACAAGACACCGAGCTTCACAGAGATGTGTTATCACCCAAGTAACTGAACACAAAGAGTCATAAAATCTCCCTCCAAAGGGACCACTTCGGATTGGCTCACATACCCCAAGAGGGTGTGACATCTTCACCCCTTTTAAATGACTTTTAGAGATCAGTCTCTCTCTCTTACTTCTCCTCTCTTCCTCGTCACCTTGTAACTGCTCCGCGTGATCCCCCCTCCGGGGATCTTTTCTTTTGTTTGTTTGTTTCTTTAAGTTTTTATTTTCCATTTTCGAATTCTCCTTGGTTCATTTCCACCGACGAGTGAAATAAACTTAGTCTGAATTATCGACCGGCAACTTCACCTCAAACGGACATTCAAAATCGCCGCGCTTGGCTCGCTCTGGAAGAACGAGTGAACACGTGACGCTCCCAGGATCGAGACACACACGCCTTCTTCGTATCAGCCACACAAAAGAGCTATTGTGCAAGTATTTCGTTTACTAAGCTTTCATAGCAGTAAGATTTGATGTCGATTTCTTGTGGTCTCTCAGAGGGTTTTGTCCAGGTGAATTTTGCAGAACTGTGATCCTTATGGATCTTTCTCTCTCTCTCTCTCTCTCTCTCTCTCTCATTCTCTCTCTCTCTTTATTGATGCATTCTCTTTCATTGTGTCGTTTCCATTATTGTGTTTGTAAATACATTTATTGTTTGTTATAACCGGTATACGTAACTTTGCCTTTATTAAATTCATTATATTCGTTTATTGATTCTGTCTCTGCTCATACAAGTCCCTTTAATGTATAAAGATCCAAAGCTACGTGCTTTACAAATTTATTGATAGCCTACTTAAAGGATCCTTATGGAACAGGAAAGTTGTCCCTTCTGGCCAGAGGGATAGCTTCTCCTAAAAGTCTATAAAGTAGGATAATTTTGTGAGGTTTGATTGAGATCGAATGATCAGGTTTTTGCTGGACAAAAAGATGATTCGGTCATAAATTAATCCCCTTTAAGATTATCCCGCCGATCGATCTATGATAGACATAATTGATATATCAAATATTTAATTATAATCCGTTTTGATTAAGTATTGATATACAATTTAGCTAATTTTAACATGTCTGTAAAACATAGCCTACATTTGCAATTAATTATAATCCTTTGTGGTTAATTGCCTAAGTACATATATGAATGCAGATGCAGGGAAATACTATCCCTTTTTGGGAGATTTAACATGTATGATTATCTGGGTCAAACCGTATGAACGACTATTAATTGTAAATTACTAATCTTTGAATACGTATCCCCAAAGCCTGACCCAGGTAATTCCTTACAAGAGAGATGCTGCAAAAATTCACACAAGCATCTCTCATCTAAGCGTGCAGAATGTTAGATCTAACGAGTCGTAGGCTAGCTGCAAAAAAATAACCATTATTTTAACCCTACCAGTCAAATTTAGTGCTGCAAACATCAATGAAAGCTTTAACTTGTCAATGCTGGCAAATGACCATGGGATAAGTGGGATAATCCATGGCTAGCTGTGCATTAAACATTCAGATTGCACTCTGCGGAGGCATTCAAAATGTGAATTTTGCTCCACGTCATGCATTAAAGTTTAATGCATAGTTAGCTGTGGATTATCCTTTACATATTAAGCATGGCATTTTGTCAGAAGTTATGGTTACCATGGTTTTTTACTTGTTTAGTATATGTTCACTATAATGTTGTACCAGTGAACTCAATCTATATGATCACAGTGAAAACATAGTGATAACCAGTCAAGAACATTCACTGCCAATCAACACTTTGATAATTGTGGAAGAGCAAAGCACAAGCTCTTTTATTCATGGCTTTCAAAAAATGAATTACCCACATAACGGCAATGACTCACACATTTTTACTACCTGTACTTATGTTATTTTTCCATTGTCAGCTTGTCTTTATGATCTGCACTTTAAAAACCAAATCTCAGATGGCTGAGATTACTATAGCAGTGTGATTTATATTCTGTATAATATCTGGGCCATAGAATTTAAAAGAGACTGTTTAATAGAGAAATGAAAGAGAATAAAAGGTTTGGGAAAATATCAGAGTCAGGAAGCGAGGATTATTTTGAGAAAATGTTCTCTGTAAAAACCGAGTGTGTGTGTGTGTGTATATATATATATATATATATATATATATATATATATATATATATATATATATATATATATATATATATCAATTTATCTGTTGCACACATTAGGGTGATTTTACTGCAGTTTAGCCTAGCTCCGCGTCTCCTAGTCACCAGCACACGAAAAGAGACAGATACAGGGAAATAATGAGAGAGGGAAGACAGAGAAATAAGAGAAAGGGGGTTGTGACAAGATGTAGTAGATACAACAGCCACACATTAATAGACAAAGGTGGACTCCTGGATCTAAGCCAAAAGTAATGAAAGACACACCACACAAAATATTCAAAACACCATCCAGACACTGTAACTAGGTGATGCAGCAATTTTCTTCAAACTTTCCACAGAATACTCAATGTCTCTTTGGTATAGATTTTTTGTCAGGATGAATATACTGATAGTAGTTACACATTGTACTGATAGTAGTTACATAGTAACTACATTGAACTAAATTTCTCTGTACATACGGCAGGAAGCAAAAATGGATCAAATAAACGGAAATAAAATGGATCATGCATAAACACAAAAGTCAATTTTCCATGATAGCCTTGAGTAATGCCTGAAACTATTATGACAGAAAAGAATAGAAAATATCAAAGTCATATAATATTCATATCATAGTCATATCATTACATATCAGCCAAACTTGCTCTCAAAATTGGGTTACAAATCCTTAAAATTCACTACAGCTAAATAATGTGGTCAACCATTTTAGTAAAAGCACAAATATCAAAGTTCCTTTATATCCAGCATCTGTTTTTGTAACACCACAATTGTACAATTTGAACAAATTTGACAGAATCACAGATCTCTGTTTATTCTTTCCAATATTTGCTTAAAGGATATATAATCTGTATGTAATATAGTGCATGCATTGTATTAACTACTGATGGTGCCTTTTTGTATTTATTGAAGCCTGAAAGCTTAAATAAGCATAATAAATCAAATAGGGTTTTGAATGAATTGAGGATTAATAAATGATGACAGAAATTGCATGTGTGAATTGTGAATGGTCAAAGTGATCAGGTTTAAAGATCAAATGTGGAATACGAAGCAGTGCAATTTCACTTTGTTATATGATAGCAAACATAAAAAGGCTCAAGAGCTGCAGAAAGTTCACATTCCGACTGGCAACACCGCATCATATCTGCACTAAATTACCACTGCACCACTGTGCCTGCTGGAAAGCAGCCATTATCTTACTCACCGAGAGATAGTCAGTGTTTAGCATGAGTCAGCAGGCTCTGAAAATCTAGAAATATTCAAATAAATAAATAAATATAATTTTAGCAAGGATGCATTAAACTGATCAAAAGTGACAGTTAAGACTTTTACATTGTCACAAAAAAAATCTATTTCAAATTGTTATTTTGAGCTTTTTATTCATCAAAGAATACTGAAAAGAATATCATGGTTTACTCAACAATATTAAGCAGCACAACTGTTGTCAACATTGATAATAATAAAAATATTTACTTGAGCAGCAAATCAGTATAATGATTTCTGAAGGATCATGTGACACTGCAAGACTGGAGAAATGATGCCGAAAATACAGCTGTATACATTTTAAAGTATATTATAGTTATCTTAAATTGCAATAATGTTTCACAGTATTGTGATCATATAAATGTAACCTCAGTAATAAGAGAATTCTTTCAATAACATTAAAAAATGCACTGACCCCAAACTTTTATATTTATATTGGCTTTGACAATGTCTGAGATGTAAGAGCATTTTTTTTTTTTTTTTTTTTTATAAATGTCTTTTGGTTCCTACATGTTTTAATATTTCTGGCTAAGGAGCAGCATTTTCTTCAGCTGATGAACGTATCCGATCTCAAAGTCCAGTACAAAGGCTGTACCGACAGTCACGGCCGGCCACGTGCGATTATGTCTTAAAAGCCATTGATAGAGGACAAAGAGAAGGAGAGGGAGCATGAAATAGAGAAGCAGAGGATGCCACATAATGCCCTCAGGGCTCGCCAGATGAGTGCATAAGTGAAGAAAAGGCAGGATAAAAAGAAGGACAGAAAGAAAGAGAGATGCTCAGACTTGATTAAACTGATAAAACACATAAGAATGTCAATTGATATCAATTGAACCAGGTCAAACAGAACTACTGTCAAACTGAACTACAGAACAGACTGTTTATTAAGCAGTATCACACACTTGCTCTAGAAATAAGAATTATAAAATAAAGAAGAAAAAGAAGATGAAAGCATAAAAAAAATGTATTGCCCTTTAGTTGCTTCTTTTTTGTCCAACATAAAAAGGGCCACCATTATCTGGCTATAATAGATATCAATCCCTCACATCTATACGTTCAATGTTGTTGTTACACTTTGGTTAAAAAAAGGACATTAAATAAGAAAAAATATTAAAAGATATAAACTTTTACAATTCCTGTCTCGTACCCCCTGTTTTGGGCCCTATCATACACCCGGCACGACGCAAGTGTCTTTTGCTAGTTTCAGCCCGAAGCAGTTATCATTTTCATGTCCTTCGGCACGTTGTTAAATAGCAAATGTATTTGCGCCTATCTGTGCGCACATGGGCGTGCTGGTCTGAAAACGAGGCGTGTTCAGGTGCATATTTTTGGCGCGTTACTATTTTGAGGCAACTGAGATAGACTGTGCCATTGACCAACTGAAACCTGGTCTAAAGTCAATGGCACACTATTTTTGATGTTATTGAAAGAGCGTGTTAGTAATGTGCGCCTATAGGCGGGTCCACAACGTGCGTACACTCTGCTTATTACACACACAGGGCACAAAAACTAGCCAAATATTAAAAATAAAAGGATTACAAAGTAAAAGATTAATATAGTGTACAAAAAATAATCCGGCTTGTCCCGTTGATGGTCTGCTTTTGTGCTTTAACCTCGCGCACGAGCAGATCCGTTTGCTCTCTTTGCAGTCTTACCGCTTGTAAATTCCGTCATGTAAATAGCAATCCGCCATGGCATGGCGTGAACACAACTGGCTTTTAAAGGGAATGGAAGATGAGACTCTGGTTGGTTTATTTCACATTACGCCCAAAACACGCCCATTACTCATTAAGAGAATAGGGACAACTCTTTTAGACTAATTTTTTCCGTCGTCAAATCTAGCGACTTTTTAGACAAACCTCAGTAACCTCCAGATGTTGCCAGTATCTGTTCTCTCTCAATTCAGATAATTTACACTTATACAATTTTTTTGTCATTCACTATATCATAACTACTTGTTCTATTTTCTGACAAAAATAATATAGGTAATGAGAACAGCTTTATTGGACATTCGGCTATATTATATTATATTAAAATACAGAATGTGAGCATGAATTTAGAGAGAAAACACATTAGGCAGGCAGAACGCAAATACGACACGATGACGTCATGAATATGCTAATTAGCGTATGGCGTCATCTAGCGACATTTAGGGAAGGCGTTAGCTACTGTAACAGGAAGCGTTATTACCCCTCCTACCTCTTACGTCATCGTTTAGTGTTTGGTCAATGGACAGGGTTCCGGTGCGTATAAGAGCATGAGCTACCAGTTCCTTGGCATGCGTCATTATCCGGTGTCCTGACGTCATCTATGCGCCCTGCTGCTTTCTGCGTAACTTGCGCGCCTTTTACTTTCAGCGTAACTTGCTGCTTGTAAAATTTGCCGAAGCAGTTTATCCACTGGCGGTGCTGTTGGCGGGTCTATGGGCTTGTTTGGAGAGTTGAATGTGGACATTTGAGACAGGTAAGAGAAGTATTCGGATGCGGGGTGGTTTATAGATGAGGTTTTATGGTTTGCTTTGAGGCGAGTAATCTGATTGATCTGTATGCTTAGTGTACGATTTATCGGCGCTTCATGCCAACGAGATAGTCGGAGACATTCGCCTCCATCTATCGCATAGTCTGGGGATGGTGATTCTGGGACAGCGTGCTGGGTTGTGAGTATACTGTTTGAGCGTAAGCCAAGGGAGAAGAACTCTCAGTGTAACACCTCTCTGTTTTACTTTTTAGGCATGCTATAAGGATGATACCTACCTTCTGAATGAGTATTATCTGCCCTGTGCTTCGCTATACGACTTTGTTCGCGCTGTGCCTCATCAACTGCTGTTCTGTTTGGGTTCTGTTTTGTGTGTGTTGTTTTGTTGCGAGTGAGTCGTCTCGAGTGGCCGTTCAAGTGAACCGTTCAGGTGAACCATTTCAAGTGAACCGTCCTAAGCGGGCGATTCAAGTGAATCGTTCTAAGTGAGCCATTCAAGGAGCCATTTCAAGTGAACGGTTTTCAGCGAGGGATGACTCTGTATTTGTGATATGTTTTGAGTTTGTTTCTTTTTTTTTTGGTTTATTTCTTTAACTAGTCGAGTATTTTTGAAAATTATTGTATTAGTGAATTTATATATTTTTTGTGGTTGAATTGTAGGCTATTGCTGAATTTATGTGATTTGTTGTTATTTTTTTGTATAACACTGCTCTTTAATGTCTTTTTTTTCTGTTGTTTGTTTGCAGGGCCTGGGCATCCGGGGGCAGATGAGGGGGCGATTAGGTGGTAGGGTCCTCACTGTGTGTCGTGGTCTTTTCTGACCTGAGTCGTGGAGTGTGTGCTGTGCTGGTGTTGTGTGTGCAATGAATAGAGTATTCTTCATAGATGTGATACCTCGAGACTGCCCTTGGGTATGCCCAGGTTTCCCTGTCGCCCACTCTAGAACCTAGTGAATTGAAGAGAGTGATTGCTGGTCAACGCCTTTTATAGAAAAAGAACTGTCTTTAATAATTAATAAAATATATATGTTTTCAATCACCTATGTCTCTGACTCCAACTGTGGTTAGGATCTGTGCGTGCCTTAGCTTAGATGTCATTAAATTCTTGGGGCGAAATTCCCCAAGTGGCGTAGTCGGAAATGATAAACTGAATTGAGCGTGGGTATAAATTGTTGTTACGCCCAATGTCATATAGAATAGAGCTGCCGCTCCCGCACCACTCTGCCACACTACTTTCCTTTGAAAATAGTTTGCAACAGTGGTCTCAAAATAAGGCAAGGGAAAATTTTGTGTTGATAGGTAATCTCCTGTGCCTTTCATATAATTACATAACGTAACATACTCATTTTCCATTAGATATTTTCCTCTACATCTCATCATCGATGTCGGCCCGTTCTGACGCGACATAACTGCCAGATTCAAACTGTGCTTTCACGCTGAGCTAAAGAAGGACTTTCAGCGCTTGTCATACCGTATTCGTATATCACAACTATTCAGTGTTTTTAACCACATCATGTTTATTTTAAGTTTCAGACATTTAAATACATATAATTTATAGAAGAACAATACATTTATAGTTTATAAAATACACAATAGTGTCTATGGAAGCGTCAATAACAATTCATTCAAATATATTTGCCGAGGTGTTTTATTCATATCACAGTGCAAGTAACTAAGTTTACTCGTTCTTCTCCCAGTTCACCGGCCACTGACTTTAATGTATTTCGTGAGAAACTGATGAATTCACGTGCTGTAATAAATCCAACAGACAGGAATCTCTGCACTGCGGCCCAAACAAACATCTCACGTTACAGATCAAGATCATTTATAACGTTAAAGGTTTTTAAACGACACAACAAACTCTCTTACATGTATTTTAGAATCGGAGTTTGAAAGTTTAAGCAAGTCTGTTAATATTTAGAAAAAAAGTGCTACATCTGTCATACAGCGCTATTTTGGCTGTGGTGAATCACGTGCGTGCCAAGCATGACGCGTCACCATGGAAACAGGGCGGGCGGGGGGATCGCGATCACTGATCTAGAATGACTGGATAGCTCATGACGTTCTAAACTGCCATCAGGCAGTGAAGCCACCGGAAGTGTTCGAGTGGCCATCTTACGATTCCCTACCAGCAGAGGCTCCAACGGCCGTTATACAGATTTTGGTAGCTTTGATGGTACTTTTAAGATGACCCGCTGTGCAGCATACAAGTGTAAAACGACGTTCACAAAAGGATGTAGAAAAACTGCCAACAGGTTGTAATTCAAGCCCTATAAGTAGTAATTTATATGTATAATTGTCGCTATTCCTGTGTTTTCTCCGGGGCAAGAGTAACTTAATTCTTCTATTAGTGTTGTCAAAAGAACCGGTAATGTTACTTCGGTAAGTTAAGTTACCAATTCGGTACTGGAATTTTGAAAATTATACCAGTATTTCTGCAGTAACGTTACCGGGTAACTTATATTCTCGGTACCCACTAATAGCTGCTTTCAATCGATTCAGTGTTTATCTAAGCGCGATCGAGCCTCCAGACTAACTTTTTCACTAGGAGCACTTTATCCAATGTAGCCTATATACCAAGATGTATTATACTAGTGTCTGTAAATATTAAACAGCAAAAAACTTGGCTATTAACCCTGCATGTTCTGCTTGTCTCTGTGGGAATGAATGGCGCAGACGCGCGGTTTTATTTACCACACACACACACACACACACACACACACACACAGAAGCACGCGTGACGCTCGCGCAGGTTTCAGTCTCTGCTGCCTCACGATATGAGGACATGATGTACTTCCTCTCCAGAGCCGATCTGAGAGTCACTTCATGAGAATTTTACCGCTTCATTTGAGAAAAACTATCGTCATATCATAACACACACAGAAACTCAAAGGTCTTCACGGCAACCCGTCAAAATAAAAGTTCGGTTTAGCTTGAAGAAATTGACTGAAATAATTATATTTGCCTACTGTTGTACAGTAGGTTTAGCTACATCTTAATGTAATGCAATTTTTAATAAGCAGGAAAAATTTTCGACTTTAAACAAATATCCATTTTTAATGCTTAGGGTGTTTGAGTGGTAAGAATGTACAGGCAGACTTTAGATTTTAAAACGGTGTCTCCTTAGGCAATGTTTTCTCAGTCAAATCATACAATTTCCTATTGATTCAATAGAACGCGTGAGCTCACTAGGGAATACCAATATGGCGGCGCGGTGGCTTCACTGTTTACGACGTCATGAGCTATCCAGTCATTCTATATAGATCAGTGATCGCAATTCTCTTGGTCGGCGTTACGTCACAAATCATGTGACCTGCATAGCAACAAGCCGCCGCCGTGTTTGAAGGGTAAAACAAACCGAAGGCAAAGCCCGAGGCAAATCAAAAAGGTATCTATTCACAGACGTTTTGCTGTGGATTATGTCAGTAATGGATACTAACGGACTACTTTGTATTAATGATGAATGATATCTGTGTATGCGAATGTATGTCTGTGGTGAGAAGTGAATGTAATAAAACACTCATGTAAAGCGCTTTGTGACTAGCTAACGTTACATGTCTGTGAAAGGCGCTAGCAGCTATATGAATACAGATCTTCTTCTTCTATTACAGAATGTCTTATCAATATATAGACCGTCTCCTAGCGCCTGCATTGACCAGGTACCACAGAAAGCTGTCGCTTGTAGGTTTAGCATTACAATCTTGTCCCTATCGGCATCCAGCTGAGTCATGGGAGAACAACCCAAAAGCATGGCCCAGGCTCGAGTATCCAGACATATACAATTACCTCATCAAACCCCCTGGTATGAACACCATGTGTACATACCATGTGTCCTACACTTGCAGTCATGTTTAAATACCCATCAAGCACAGTTTACATTAACTATGTAATCGATTTTTTATTCATTAAAAAAACAAAAAACTGTTCATTCAAAAGCACTGTGTTACAAAGTGGCTGTAATGAACTGAGTCTGTCAGTGGCACAGCTTGTACAATGTCAGTGAGGGACACAGTTTTTTCAAAAAAGCCAATAAAGGCTAACTGCATGTATAGTTTTTAGGCATGATTCTCGGCGCTTGTTTATCTTCCGCTTTCGTGTTGCTTAATGGCGGGCGCTTGTTTGTTTTACCCTTCGCCGCGTTGCTATGCGCACGCAGTGCATTATAGGAGTAAAAGTCCCGGATGTCCGACCTTGAGAATGCAGTCTCAACATTGTAATGTCTGTCAGCCATCGCGATAGATGATTGCATCGTCTATCGGTCGAAGCCTATTATTTATGAAAAAGATGGAATTAGAAATAAAGGCCTGCCTCTAATAAAAGCCTGCTTCAAATAAAAGCCGGTTGGTTACCTTCTGCAGTTCAGGTAAATAAAGGCCCCAGTTTTTATTTGAGGAATTGCGGTATTTTTTGTTCCTATTGTTGTTGGTGTTCACTTCCTGTGTTTAGTTTGTTGCCTTAGTTACGCTTGTTTGTTTCCTTATCAATTGATTACCACCACCTGTTCCTAGTATGACACTTGTTGTCCTGTGCATATACCCGTGTGTCCCCATGTCTGGTGTTGGATGTTACACGTGTATTTTTCAGTTCCCTTTCAGTCGATATCGTCGGACGTAGTCGACGTCGACTGAATGGGGATCGCGTCAGAGAGCCAATGTTCTTCGAGTACTATTGAACGAGCCAATGGAATTGTCGTGCGTGATTCGCATCACACACTCCGCCCCCGCAGCGCGGGTATAAATATGGAAGTGGATGCACGCACTAGTTGCCTTTCGCTTCGGAGCTGATCGTTTGATGTCTCTGAGAGTGCTGTTGTTTACAACGAGCGAGTGTGTCGGTGTTCTTCAGGAAGACTATCCCAGTGCTGGTGTTCTACAGCACGAGTGCAGCGGTGATCGCGAGCTTTGAGCTCTCAACTGCTGTTTTAACAGCAACAAATTCTATAATGTTTGTGTGTGTTGACGTCTGGTTAGAGGACGGAAAAGTGAGTGCTTCATTGTTTCAGTTCACTGTTCAGTTTTGCCGCGGACATTCCCCTGTGTGATCCGGCACTAGTGACGGTCCTATTTTCTGAAAGAGCAACCTGGGTGCGTTTGCGTCTTTTTCAAGATGTCATTCCACCTGTGCGTTTCTGCATGCGGTCGTTCCCTTTTCCTCTCTGACGGTCACAATTGTTGCATCATGTGTTTGAGCTATGTATATATATTTATTTATATGTTTGGCATGCTGAGGCAGCTTTTGTGGGCAGCTCATGTTCTCATTGCAGTAAAATGACTGTTGCGGTGTTGAGATTGAGACTTGCCTTCGTCCGCGAAGCGCGAGTCCCCATTCCCATGCCCCACCCCCGGGTGCCGTGTGGGATGGGTGATCGGAGGATAGGGATGGATGTCTCGCCCGGTAACCATTCCCTGTGGGCTCCTCACTCCTCCATCACACCGCAGCCGATGCGATTCCTGTTGAGCATGCTGGTCCCTCTGTAATGGACTGATCAGCTGTTTCAATGGGGGTTCCCCCTGAGGATGAGATGTCGATAGCAGCATC
The DNA here is from genome assembly GCF_051911475.1 of Siphateles boraxobius. Classification (NCBI taxonomy): domain Eukaryota; kingdom Metazoa; phylum Chordata; class Actinopteri; order Cypriniformes; family Leuciscidae; genus Siphateles; species Siphateles boraxobius. The sequence continues at coordinate 10,950,892 of NW_027508766.1, read as the reverse complement.
GGAGGTTTAGCTGGCCTCTGCAAATGACGACTTGGCTGTGTTATCTCCCTCTGGGAGTGTAACATTGCCCAAGCCAGATCCAGAAATGGATCAGCTATGCTGAAACGGGCTGCCGGGCTCGAGTGGAACCTCCACCGTATCCCGTTCAGTCTCGGTTGGAGTCTGGAGTTTGGTATCTAGGGGCGGGCAGCGCTGGTTCTTAGCTCGCCGCCCCAGTGCCTTTCTTTCCCGAAATGCATGGAGAGCTTACCAGGTTGTGGACGGCACCTTTCTCTGCCAGAAACTGCCTGAATAGTTTTCCCCCTTCACTACCCTTGATGGAGGAGCGGTGAAGGGTTGCGTGGCTATCCCTCTAATGGAGCAGTCTGTCGACACAGGTGCACCTGTGTCCTGGCGGCCGCTGCCTTTTGGGAGGACCCTCGTCTCCCCCCTATGGCCTGTGAGTTTTGGTCCGTTCCGACAGGCAGAGCTTACAAAGCCTGTGGGCAAGCCGCTCCCTCTTGCGTGCCACAGCGTTGCTTCAGGTCTGTGGACAAGGTTCGGTTCCTGGTCTCCCCAATTTCCAAGGTTGGGCTGGTCGGTGACGCGGCGGAGAACTGCATCCAACAGTTTTCTGCCGCTCAAGCGCAGACGGAGGTCATCTGGCACATCCTGCCCCGGCGGCCAGCTGCTGCCTCCACCCGCTGCCGGTGGCAGCTACTCCGCCTGCTCGTCGCCGAGGGCGTTCCCCGGCCGCCGCTCCTGCTGGGCCTCTGCAGCAGCCTCCACCCAGGCCTCGGCATGGAGCCGGCCGCTGTAGAAACGCCCAGCCCGCTTCAGGCGCTGCCAAGCCAGGTGGCAAGTGACAGCGAAAGCATTCCGGAGCGGTCCGCCCAGGGATGGATGAGATGCTCTTGGAGTTGGCACGTTCACTCCCTCACTCCCACTTTTTTTTTTTGGGGGGGGAGCCAGCGGCGGAACAGACACACACACACAAACAAAGACTCCACCCGGCCCTCACCTGGTACCCACACTTCAACGAGAGGGCAAATTCATCTGTTCCTGGGTCCCAAGAGGGCCAGTCTGGCGGGTGTGACCCTGTATAGCCTTACACCCCTCAGCTCCCCCTTGGTCGCCAGCAGGCAGCTTGGTGCGTTCGAGGACCCGGTCATCCGCCTTCTCACGCGCCCCCTGCCGTTAGTGGAGACAGGTAAGTGTTGCACAGCACACTAACACCACTCTCTCTACTTTGCTGCCCCACCTCAGGCTCGGCTATCCCGCTCAAGTCAGTGATAATCATCACATTAGGTGTTGAGCAGACGTGCTCCTGAAAATCCAGTGATATTCATCACACCTAGTGTTGAGCAGTGTTCCTGACTTGTGCATGCTTATCTTATCCTGCTGACTAAGGATTTGATATAGCCGCTCCTCCAGCCGGTATGAAGGCCAGTTCTATAGTTAGCCAGTTCCAAACTCATTCTTCGTGCTACTAGGTGGTGGGTCGTGACCATCTTGGCCAAAGATTGGTCTGCAGCTCCGACCTGAAAGACATGTGCATCAGATCTCTACCTTCTGCGCCGCAGGCCATCCTATGTGTTGCGTGTGAGGGTTGAAGTATCAGTACAGAGTCCTTCCCTTCGAGTGCTCCAGAGCCCGTTGTGTCTCCAGGTCAACTGGGAGAGTAATCTCGCCCACGGGCTGACTATCACTTTTTCAGTTTTGGAGATGGACTCGGTCTAACAAGTCTCTCCAATGAGAGTGTTTTCAGCTGGTGTTTGAAGTGAGAAAGAGTCCCACTGAAAGAACTTTCAGAGGCTCCTGGGGCATATGGTAGATGCAGCCATTGGCTTCCTCCATAAATGACCGCTTCAGCGCTAGCTTCATGATCAAGTCCCGAGGTGACCGTGGCAGAGCAGCTCACCCTGTGTGACTATAGTCATCCCGGTCTGCTGCCAAACCCTCTTCAACTGAGGGGCCATGTATAAAGGGCGTGTTTTAACGGGGGCCTGGGCGACCCTCGAATACACGAGCATTCATGCCTCGAGTTGTTAGACATTAAGACCGTCGCACAAGCTTCCCTTGCATGTCACAACTCACTCGTCACCTCCTCCTTGGAGTCAGAAGCTTCTGAGGACGCTTTGTTCCACTCTTCCCGCTTTACTCAATCGTGCCGCCAACGAGCCTCACGACAGTTACAGCCAGGGTGAGTGGAGTCTCCATCCCCTGGGGCCCAGCTGAGTCATGACCACTCCAGGGCCGCTCAGTTGACTCTCGGGTTTCATCACCCTGCCAGTTATTTCTGTCCGAGCGGACAACCCTTGGACAGACACTGGCTCTCAGCTACCCCGGGGGCCTGCAGAAATCCAATTCCCCAGTGAGCCTCCTAAAAGCGTGACCATGACTATGTCTCATAGTCACTTGGCGCCTGCTCAAGTCAGTGAATTCATCACACTTCATGTTGAGCAGAAATGCTCCTGAAAATCAGTGAAGTTCCTCGCACTCAGGTGTTGAGCAGCAATGCTCCTGTAGCTCAGTCAATTCATCGCACTCAGGTGTTGAGCAGCAGAAATGCTCCTGTAGCTCAGTGAAGTTCTTCGCACTCAAGTGTTGAGCAGAAATGCTCCTGTAACGCAGTGAATTTATCACACGCAAGTGTTGAGCAGAAATGCTCCTGAAGTTCAGTGAACTTATCACACTCAAGTGCTGAGCAGAAATGCTCCTGAAGCTAAGCGATCTTCACATGTTGTGTTGAGCAGTGCTCCTGTCTTTTTGCGCCCATCATTTGCACCTACGGTGCCAAGTCAGGAGGGAGCAGGTCTTCATAGTTGCACCTTATTGGCCCAACCAGACCTGGTTCCCATCAACAGCCTTCCTGACTTCCCCTGAACACTTTTTCAATGACGGGGCACGATGGCACCCGCGTTCTACCCCTGGAGATTCTGGGCGGTCTTAAGTCTGAACGCGAAGGTTCAGGTGGCTATCACAGGGACAGATGATAGTTACCATCACTTCTGCGAGCACCCCCAAGAAATGGGTAGCGAGCTTACACCTTTAGAAGTGGAACCTAGTTGTTGAGTGCGTCTTCTCTCCAGACGAGATCATGAAAGCTTTCGATCATTTCAGTGCTCTCTTTCCTGCAAGATGGGTTGCAGTAGGCTGTTTTCCTTCACCCTCAAAATGATGTTGTCTCTATGTTTAAACGACGCTCATCGTGATGCAGAAGTATGGAGAAGCACGTCCTGATCGTCAGGTTCCTGAGGAGCAAGGTAATGTAAATCCTTGTGTCCCTATTTATCCTCTTGGGCCTTATCTCTGGTGCAACTGCACTGCAGAGACCGCCCCTGAGCCACTGCAGGCAGTGAGTTAAAAATTCTGGTATATCAGTTCTACTAGAGGGTAAGGACTTGCTCACTTTCGGTCAACGTATTGTGCCTGGAGTTCGGGCCGGCTAACTCTCACAAGCTGAGACCCCGGCTTGGATTGTGCCCAAGGTTCCTACCTCTCCCGTAATAGGAGCAGGTGGTGAGCTTGCAAGCGCTGCCCCGGAAGAGGCAGATCCAGCCCTGGCTTCTCTGTCCGTTCGCTTATAGCGGTTAGACGTGTACAGAACGCAAGCCATAGACCTCAGACCAGCTCTTATCTGTTAGGAATTCAGCAGAGAGGGAAGGCTGTTTCCAAGCAAAGTTGGCCACTTAGTGCTTACTTTCATTTCTGTAAAAAATTCAGAGATGCAACATGCTCCGCCTGGGCGTTGACGATATGCTTTGCTAAACAGATTCTAGAGTTGGGGGCTGGACAACACCTAGTTGAACCGCTGCTTCCCATGGGCTCCCTTCTCGTGAAGCCAGTTCCACCGTGAACCCGGTTCAAGTGTCGGCTTGCTGCGCCATTCCCCTCCTATGGACTGGATACGTGCGCCTTTCTACTCCAGTTGAGTTCCCTTAAATCTGAACCCTGTTGAGTTCCTCCACACCCCTCCGACATCGGACATGCGGAACGTCTGGTGTTAGGCCTACCACTTGTAAGCAGTGTGGAACCTGTGTTAGGCTGGGTCCATATGTTGCGGTCCCTACGGTGACCCCATATGTGTATTCTTCCACGATACGGCTCCCTACGGTCGAGCCCGTGTCTTCCCTCAGCAGAGGCCCTCTGCCATCACTGTCTGGTGAGTCTCCCCCCGCCTTATGTTGGAGCCACCCCAGTGACATTTCATATGTCGTACTGCCCGGTCATCCGCCCAGTTCATATGCGTATTCTCCACTTACCTCCCCTTGGGTAGGATGTGGCTTCCGCAGCGTCCCTTCCTTCCAATGTACAGGAACGCTTTCCCAGTGGTCCTGTAGGAACAGCAGTGACTTCCCTGTCCTTCCCCGCCTTAAAATTGCGGGGGCATCAGGAGGCTTGGGTCTAGGCACTGGAAGGTGGCAGCTTTAGTGGCGTTTTCAAAGGTTATCCCCATTCAGTAGACGTCGACTACGTCCGACGTTATCGACTGAAAGGGAACGTCCTGGTTGTGTATGCAACCCACCGTTCCCTGAAGGAGGGAACGGAGGACGTAGTCCCCTTGCCACTTCCGCTTGACCACCGCTGACTCCGGGATACGCTCGTGCTCCTCAGCGAAAAAGCAACTAGTTTGTTCATCCACTTCCGTATTTTTACCCGCGCCGCGGGGGCGGAGTGTGTGATGCAAATCACGCACGCCAATTCCATTGGCTCGTTCAATAGTACTCAAAGAACATTGGCTCTCTGACCCGATCCCCATTCAGTCAACGTCGACTACGTCCTCCGTTCCCTCCTTCAGGGAACGGTGGGTTGCATACGCAACAAGGACGTTCTGTTTTGCCAGTCTTTCTGTGTCTCTGGATTGTTTTTTTTTGCCCACGTATCCCTGTGTCAGATTTGAAAGAAATATCCGATGCTCATCAGGGATGCATTTATTTTTGGTTAACAAAAATAATTTAAAATTAAATAAAATATATATTTTAACATTTAATGTTTCTAATGGCAAAGCTGAGTTTTTTTCAGGATTCATTGATGAATAGAAAGTTAGAAAAAACAGCAATCTTGAATGAACATTGAGTCATTGCTGTATTAAATATTTAAAGTATTGTAGTGGGTGTCTGCAGGGGCGTCGGACTGGGGGTAAAACCAGTACTGATTACCAGGGCCCCAAGGGGAGAGAGGGCCCTTGAAAAGTCTGGAATATATTTTATTTTACCTTGATATTTTCATTTCCTAATTAAATTTCATAATGAATGTCAGATGAAATGTAAAGTTAGTGTATTAACTGAATAACTTGGTTGATTGATTGATTGACGGTCTTATGGTCCCCACCCCTTGCTAATGCGCCAAATGGTTTAGTCCATCTGCACGCATTTTGTAAATGTTAGTTGAGCTGCATCTCGTTGAGCGCTGTAGAAATGTCTTTCTCAAAGAAAGCTAAATCAGGCCACCAAAAAAGAAAGGAAAGACAGGAGAAGGAAAGAAAACAAAATGAGGGGAAACAATTGGTTACTGACTTCTTTTCAAAGAAAGGTGAGCACAAGCCAGAACACGAAATTTATAGTGCTAAACTGCTTGTATATCTCCGCGATCGTTAGTGCTAAAATTGAACTGAGACAATCCAATGAAAGAGCAGAATTTTTTTAATTTTTCAAGTTTCACTGTAGCTACAGAGCTACCAAGCTACCTATGAGTGACACTGATTAGCCTATTATTGCTAATTTTAGATAGTATAGTTCTGGCAGACCATACACTTTCAGATGATAATTTGGTTACACATGTAATCTGAGGTAAAGGCTAAATAAATAAACTGTACACTAATAATGCTGTTTGCATACAAAACTTCATTATAATAGCCTAATTTGAAACATGTTTAATTTTAAATTAATAGGCTATAATATCTAAAACCTAGGCTAAAAGCCTAGGCTAAAACCTAGGCTAATCAGTGTCACTCATAGGTAGCTTGGTAGCTCATCTGTAGCTACAGTGAAAAATTAGAATACCATGCAAAAGTTAATTTATTTCAGTAATTCAACTTAAAAGGTGAAACTAATATATTATATAGACTTATTAGATGCAAAGTGAAATATTTCAAGCCTTTATTTGATAATTTTGAATTACTGAAATAAATGAATTTTTGCACGATATTCTAATTTTTTGAGTTTGACCTGTACATATAATGTCAACATCATTTTTATGTCAGATTTAGTAGAAGCAGATCTTAACACTGTGAAACACATGGCCCTCAGTTTCAGAAACTGTCACATCAGAGATTGGAGTAGCAACAGACCCTTCATCCTCCTCTTCGGATTTGAGACCAGGTGAGCTGTAAGCAATAGCATTTGTTTCATTTTGCCTTTTTTCTCCAGATAAAAATGACTAGTGACACAAGTTTTGTTTGTCTTTTAGTATGAATAGATAGGCAGGGCCCATAAGTACCGCCTATGCATAGGGCCCGGGATCTTGTGCTACGCCCCTGGGTGTCTGCTTTGGCTGGGTTTTGCACATGGTTTAGTTTTGTTTCCTGTGTTTAAGTTCGTTTTATGGTTTCTCTTTTTTTGATTATCATGTGCACCTGTTGTTCTTTTCCTTATGTTTATAAACCCTAGCTGTGTTAGTTCGCCTGTCTTTGTTCAGTTGTCGGTTCTCGCCCATTATTCCGGTCCTGTTCTAGTATTTCACTATAGATATAGTATCATTACAATCGGTATAGATTGATGGATGAATGAATGGATGGAAGAAATTCGAGTTTTACATTTTACAAATCTACTTTTTTAATATATTTTTTTACCTCTACAATACTGTGTTCTAACCAGACGTGTTGCGATAAGGTTCCAGCGACAAATAATTTGTCTGTCCACACTAGAGGCGACGCGACGTGAGATGCGTCAAAATCAATCAAAACCCACAGCCAATCAGAACAGCGTGTGGGCGGAGTCCGCGGCAAGTACACAGGACCAGAGAGTAATCTTCACTCAAAAAAATGAATGAGGAAGGTTGTGCACTTTACATAATATATTTATATTTAGTTTTATTTATAATAATTGTGTTTTTTGACTTGAAATGGGTTTTATCTATTAAGGTCCACGTAATTATGTCTCAACTTAACAGTACAAAATCCTAATGCGTTGTCTAAACACAAACCATTTATGTTTAGTAAAAAATTCTTACATCCAGAGGGTGGCAGTATAGTTCACCACATTAACTGCCATTCTGCCCTAACTTAATTTGATTGTGTTCAATCTGCTTAAATATATGTAAAATTTAAATTTACTTAATCCGGTTGTGTTGGATTACACAAATGATTTGTGTTGCATTAACTGAAACTGGGCGCTGCTTGTTAGTTCCCAGCATGCTTTGCATATGGTTGAATTAAGAGAGAATAAATGTTAAAATTAAGTGTTATTTTATATATTTTTTGAGAAAAGGGGAATACTTGATAGTGTGTAATTGTGTTTAATGTTCAGTTACATTGGAATTATTAGAACCATTTAAATTACAGTGGGTAACCATTGTGGAGAAGAGTTGAGCATTTGGTTTGGCTGAGGACTGATTTCATTATTTTTTACTGCTTTAGTTGAAGGAGCATGTAAATCTTACCATTTAAGATGCTAAAATGTGCTACTGCTAACAAATAGCTAGCTATAGCCTATCAATTGAATGTGTTACTAAATTAAATTAAATATTAATGGATGAATGAATATAAAAAATATCTGAATCATGTCAGGAAGCCTTTAAAAATTAACTTTGAGACTACTTTAATTGGGTCGCTGAAAATGACCAAGAAATTCCATTATGTTGAAGTTATATGAAAAAATTATGTTTGTTTAACGTAACCCAGTTATGTGGAACCTGTTGACATAAAAAAGTTAATTAAAGCCAACATATCATTTTTTGGGTGTTTAGAGCACTCGCAAAAAAAATTGATAAGTAGGCTACATAATCAAATTCACAAAAATTACACCATTTAAACATTATTAAAAATACATAGGCTACCTCGTTAATAAAACAATCTTTGTCAAAAAATACACTTGTTTGGTCACAGTTTGAATGTTCTTGTTTCCATTTGTTTAATTTCAAGATCTGAGGTGATTTATCCATTGTTGCTTTTAAAGCTACAAAGCTGGGAGCACTAAATTATATTTAAAGTCACATTGCATGCTTTTAACATTAAATAAAGCACATAAAAAGTACCTGAGATCATCATTGCTATACTTTGTGTTTGTTGTTCTAGCCGTGACGTTGCAGAAAAATAGAAACCATTTCTAAAATAGAATCGTCGCGTGTCAGCTGGTTAGGACAAAAACTCTGATTAACATGGAAAAGATACATTTTATCGTGGGTCGCAGCGTCACGTCGCATGCAGTTAAGACACAATGTAAAGGCCAACTACACCAAACAGTTGAACACGGTGCTGCCAAAACCAAGCTCATGGGTTTGATTCCCAGGTAATGTATGAACTAATAAAATATAGACCTTGCATGCAATGTGCGTTGATTTTAATAAAAGCATCTGCCAAATGCATAATATACTGTCAATGTGTATTTGTTGTTATTCCTGTTATTCTTACCGAGCCATCCAGAGCTGGAGTCAGGCGCACACATATCCGTCTCTGCGCTAGGGAGAACGAAGCCCACCACGAAGACCTCCACACCATCGGACATGAGCGCCAGCCCCAATGTGAAGAACAGCTGCCACTGAAACCTGCCATGTCCACACTCCTGTATGATGAGCTCGTACTGCTGGGCCAATTCCTCCTCATCTGCCTGCCTCTCATTCTCAAGCTCTCGCCGGTCCTTCAGCCCATCCGCCAGTGGCTGTCCCAAAGCCAGCTGCCCATCCCTGGGCTTTGCATCCGAGGGGATCCCCTGGTACTCCCCTTCATATATCTCATCCTCATCATCATGACCCTCAGTGGCGTCGCTGGATCCCTCTTCATCATTGGCGTTGTGGCCTGTGTAGTTTCCATCCGGCTGGCTGCAGTAGTCATCATCTTCATCCTGGAACCGTTGGTAGGCGCGACTGTGGGAGTACTCGTTTGAGGCATGGTCCACCACTTTGTTAACTTTCTTAGCGGCTTGTCTTTTGGCCACCTTAGCAATGTCTCTGGCCCCCTTCATGAGGGAAGATGTGTCCTTTTGAGCTGTATCATCCATGATTAGATGATGGAGGGGAAGAGGTCTGCAGTCAGCACAGAAGAAGATATTTCGCCCTTATGGCTCTCATGAGTCTAGGGGGAAAACACAGGTTCAAAGTTATACCAGAGTCCTAAAGTTTTGGGCTTCATATAGTTCATAAATAATCAAAGTTTGGAAAAGCCACCAGAATGTATGAGAACTTAGCAAAAACTATCAGGGTCTGATGGCATTTTATATCTTGATGCTGCTGAGAATTCAGCTTGGCCATCACAAGATTAAATTACCTTTTAAAATATATTAAAATAGACAACAGTTATTTTAAATTGCAATAATAGTTCACAATACTGTATTTTTATATCCAGCCTTGGTGAGCATTGCACTTCAATGCAAATGAACAAGCGCAACGTTATTTGTTGTCGGCTGTCGGAGTGAAAAGGAGAGGATATGAGGACATAACAGGCTGACGTGCGTACAGATTTTTCCTTCCTTTCCAAGTATCAACGAGGACGTAACGCTATTTGCGTTCAGCTTGTTCACCTGCTCAATTCCATGGCTCTCGCGCTACAGTGGTATCGTTGTCAGTTGACAAGAACATCGGCGTTAGGCCACCAGTAGGGCTGGGCGATATATCGATATAGTTCAAATTTGCGCTGTGATCCTTGCTCCAAGCAAGCTGCTGACTGCTTTTGTAGAAATATGTACAGTACATCGTGCATTCTATCAGTTGCAGTTCTGGCGCCTCCGTCTCAACAGCATTAGTGTAACTTACAAAGCGACAATACTCACATCAAATGTTAACGCAGAGGAACGGGACACATCAGTTCAGTGAGTTCACAAAAGTTAATTATTTGCATGTGCTTTAAAGCCTTGCCGGTTAAACATGTCATTCACTGCTGATGCGCTGTTCTAACATGCGCTTTACTGAGCGCGAACACCCGACGCGCACATGCAAAGCCTGTCTAACAGCGCCTGGTTACTGGACTAAGTTATCTTTCGAGTCTTATTTCGCTAATACTCTCAAATACACACAAGGTTTACATAAGGAAAGTTGGTTATGTCGAAACTGAAAGCAAACCGAGAAAACTGAGAGAAATCTGCTTGTCAAATGCGCGTGTATATTAGACGCGTCGCGTACAGGTCTTAAAGAGACCGTAGCCCCAATAATAACCATGCAGCCGCTTGTCCTTAAAGGGATAGTTGACCCCAAAATAAAAATTCTGTCATTATTTATTCACTGTAATGTTGTTCCAAACCTGTATTAATTTATTTCTTGTGCTGAACACAAAAGAAGATATTTTGAAGAATGTGGGTAACCAGACAGTTGCTGGCCCCCATTGACTTCCATAGGGAAAAATATACTATGGAAATCACTGGGGTACATCTACTGTTTAGTTACCCACATTCTTCCAAATAACTTCAACAGAAGAAAGAAACTTATTCAGGTTTAAAACTACTTGAGAGAGTAAATGATGACAATTAAAATTTTTGGGAGAACTATCTATTTAATGTTAATAAAACAACAAAACACAGAGGAAACCACTCACTGCTCTTGACTGAGAACTTTAATAGTAGCTTTAATAAGAATCAATGTATAATTTATACAGTGAAGACTATATTTGGCTTTGACTTTGACTGAACATTTGCTCTCACTTTGCGGAAAAAATATCGGGGGGGGGGGGGGGGGGTTACTCAAGGGGGGGAGGTTACTCAAAAACCTCCCCCGTGTGTTCAACATCTGATTCTGATGAACTATCCATTTGAGCTGATATTCTCAGAACACCACACAGCACCGTCATCGGCTGACAGCTGACAGTCTGAGTCTCCACTGTTGCTTAGTTACCAATGATCGCGCGCGCGCGCGCACTCGACAATAGACTACTGTGGACTTCGACCGAAAACAGGAAGTAAATACATGTATGTGAGCTGGCTGAATTAACATCACTTTTATTCATATCTTTCACATCTACTGCAGTCAGATTCACCGTGTTCACTCTGAATAAAATCACTCACATGGCTATGCACTTGTAATGACACATCAAGGATGTTAAGAGGCTAAAAGCATGTTTAAAACTTGCCCCATTTAAGTCAACAGGGTGCAAATTTTAAAAAGAGGATAACACGGTGTAGGTAACACCGATTTTTGTTGTTGTTCTATGTACTGACAGCACTCCAAATTTACAAACAAAAGTAGCTCAATGTTAAAATTGACAGGAGTTCTCCTTTAAATGTTCCTAGAGACACTGTTGGAAGCATAGTTTGCAGGTTCAAAGTTAACGGAACTGTGTTTACACTACCTGGACAGGGAAGAAACATAAACCTATCAATGGACTAAACGTGTGCCAGAACTCCAAGTGCTGACCCAAAAGCACAAGAAAAGTAGGCTCCAATTTGCTCAAAATCGTTTCAATCAAAATTTGCTCTGTTCAGTGGAGCAATGAAACAAAACGTCTCAGGTTAGGTATTTAACCCTGGATCCCTGAAAAGGGAACGAGACGCTATCTAGCAACAGTAGATACTGCATTTTACAACAATCACCGATCATGCTGATTCTGACGGTACGTTTGGGTTTTAGAAAGAAATGACAGCGCATCGCAGTGAAAGGGAGGAAGTTGCTCTGCATCTACTCTAGTCTGTAATGGCTTCATCTCAAATATATTCTTTTTATAATCTCTTAAAGGCGAAATCTAACATAAAATTAGAATAATATCCCAGATCTAAAGTGTAACCACGTTTGAATGTTTATTTCTGTCACTCATTAAGGGCTGTGATGTTGTGCGCGCTGTGGCTCCACGTGAGAGATGGATCTCTCTCTGCTGGACTGCGAATAGCAAAATTGCATCACAGTCACAGACAAATGGTTTAATATTATTATATATAGAACTGGATGGCGAGATAAACATGTTCAAGATTACGTCTTTATAGCAATAATAAATAGTATGTGTATTTTCTTAATTTCCCCAGTAGCCTACCGACAGCAGAACCGATAACGTCCGAGCTTTAAAGCGAACGGGGGTAAACTCGGGGGATTTGAATGGGACTTATATATCGATACTCGCGGCTTAAAAATCGATACTTTCTTGGGGGAAAAAATATTGATTTATATCGCAGAATCGATAAAATTGCTCAGCCTTAGAAGCACGTGCATAATCAGTCCAATGGAAAGACGAAACGTCATAGGCGGGTGACGTCATCGACCAGGAAACTATAAAGCACACCTGACAACAGACTGCACTAGCTTCTGAAAAGCCGAAGCAAGTCGATCACAGGCATGCAGGGAGTATGGCAGGGTGACGCAGCATCTTGTTCCCTCTTCAGGGAACCAGGGTTACATACGTAACCTGAGATGTTCCCTTTCAAGTGAACTCGAGCTGCGAGCCAAAGCAAGGCCTTCCAATACAACGGCCAAATCCAACGCCGGTGCTCAACTGTGCAGTGCAGACCTCAGCCTCAGGGTGCCACGAAGAAAACGAGTAATGAGAGGATCTCTCCCCAATGATGCACCACCCAGAGGAGTGGGGTAAGCAGATAGCCATCACATACACCTTCAAGGTGGAAGGAGATAACCCCCCAGAGAAAAGTTCTTGCAGATAATTAAGTGCTGTACCAACAGGGCAGTTAACAGGATTCAGTTGGTGTTCTCCGCACCAAGCAGAGAACAGTTTCCATTTCAGTGCATACAATTTTCTCGTGGAGGGAGCTCTGGATTAAAAAATGGTCTTCATGACCTCGGTCGAGAGACCTGATTCTATGAGCTGGGCCCCCTCAGGGGCCAAGCCCACAATTTCCACAACTCTGGCCGAGGGTGATAAATCGTGACTCCTGCTACTAAGAACAGATGGGCCCCCTCCCGGCGAACCTTCTCCAGAACTCCCGGAAGCATATATATTGGAGGAAAAGAATACAGGTCTAACCTCGGCCATACCTGAACCATTGCATCCAGCCCCAGAGGAGCTGGGTGCGTGAGAGAGAACCACATGGGACAATGAGTTGTATCTGACGATGCGAAAAGGTCGGCTTGAGCTTGACCGAATCTCTCCCAAAGGAGCTTCACCACCTCAGACCTTAGACCTTTCACAGAGCGACCACTCATGATCACCCCCAAACCTGTGACTGAAGCATCCGTTGATAGCGTTACCCGTCGACAAGAAGCCTCCAGCACTGGGCCTTGGCGAGGAACCAAGGTTTCTTTCACATGACTAAGGCACGTAGGCATCGCCTCGTGACCTTGATCATGCGAAACAGATGTCCCCTCGGAGACAACCCCAGCATTTTTATGTGAGACAGAACGACATCTCGATGCCAAACTGCCATCTGCTCGGACTGAGTAGCCAATCGTCGATGTAATTCAACATGCGGATGCCCTGGAGTCTCAGGAGAGCCAGAGCTGCATCCACGCTTTTCGTAAAAGTGTGCGGTGATAAACATAGGGAGAACCCGATTTTGGTACGCTTCGCCCTCGAAAGCGAACCTCAGGAACTTCCTGTGATGAAGATGGATGGATATATGGAAATAAACATCCTTTAAGTCTATCGTGACAAACCAGTCCTCGGACTGAATCTGTGACACAATCTGTTTGAGTGTAAGCATCTTGAACTTGAGTTTCTGAACCCAGCTGTTTAGTTGGCGCAGATCTAGAATAGGACGGAACCCCCAATCCTTTTTTGGAACAATGAAGTAATGGTTGTAAAACCCTGACTCCCTGCTGGCAAGAGGAACCCTTTCTATAGCCGTAGAAGAGTCTGTAATTCCTGCTCCATAACCAGAGCCTGCTCAGGGTCCACCACCGTGGGGAGGACCCCTAGAAAATTGGGCGGACGATAACCCAACTGAATTCTGTAACCCTTTTCTATTTTATGCAGGACCCAATGAGATATATTTGGCAGTAGTGTCCACGCTGCCAGAAATTCTACTAAGGGAACCAGTCTCTCGAGAGTGGCCTCTGGATATGGTCGAACAGTCACTTTGGTGCCCTGAAATGGTGAACGGCAGGGAACAACCGAGTTGACTGTTCTATGACCCTCCTCGGAGGATCGTTGAGATGTGCAGGCATCTCGGTGCCCTGAAGCGGCGAACCGGCAGGGAACAACCGAACTGACAGCGCTGCGACCCTCCTCAGAGAGTTGCCCCCAGAAGGTTTTCGACACAGATTTTCGAACCCGTCTCTCCCCGGAGGGGACCGTCCTCAGAAGTCTGATAGCCTCGGCGTCAGGACTTCTTCTTTGTCTAAGCCTTCTTAGAGACGATGACAGTCCTCAGATCTTGCCTGGCTCAAACCGGCTTCGACTGCCACCCAGGCCCCCCCGATTGTGGAGGAGCCCAAGTGACGATGCTTTGTTTCTGCTGCACTCTGTGCTGCGAGGAGCTTGTAGACAGGCAAGACTGCTCCCGCCCAGCAGTCTCGGGGACATTAGATCGGCGAGGAAGAAACTTCTGGAACGCAGCTGATTGCTTCTTCGCCTCCTGAAATCTATTGACGACAGTGTTTACAGTGTCGCCGAATACACTCGTAGGCGAAAGCGTCGCGTCCAAAAGAATAGATCTGTCTCTATCCTTCATATCAGAAAAATGTAGCCATAAATGACGCTCCATGGCTACCAGGGCTGCCATAGACCGGCCTATTGATTTGGCCGTCTCCTTGGTGTCCCGGAGAGACAGAACTGTTGCGCAACGCGATTCTCGAATCGTCACATAACCATAATCTTTAATACCCATAACATTACTATAATTATATGTTTGAGGATTAAAAACATGATAAGAAACCGGTTTCTTCCACGACTTCAACACCTCAGTGTGTAGATCGGGGAAAAACATCAAACCCCGACGAGGAAGCTGTGATCTAGATGGTAAATATCTTTCATCTATTAAACTTTTCTTACATTCCTCTTGTTTCTCGGCTGGCCATTCAATATTTAATTTGGCAACAGCGCCCTGAGAAAAGGCACTCTGGCAGGTGAAGGTTGAGATAGGGCTGGGCCCGTCTCAAACCCCGCTGTCAGATCCATTTGCAAACCCCATGATGTGCATAGCCGCACCCTGGGGAGCGTGCACCGAACCGTCCTCCTCAAAGAATGCCCGGCGGGAGTGGAGCGTCCTCTCGGACAGCTTCTCGCAATGCTTACAGTCAGCCCCCTCAAGAACTGACTGGGCATGCTCCACTCCCAAACAAGCAACACAAAGCTGATGTGTGTCCCGACCCGTGATGAAACGAGGGCAGGGAACAACACATCGCTTAAAATCTTGTTTGCTCGCCATTTTATATATACTGTATATTCTGTGAAATATTGTGCTTGCAATGACAGACAACAATAAATAGAAATGAACAGTATACAGAGAGCGCTTGCTGAAGGCACAGAAGCTAGCACGGCCTGTTTTTAGGTGTGCTTTATAGTTTCCTGGTCGATGACGTCACCTGCCTATGACGTCTCTTCTTTCCATTGGATCGATTATACACATGCTTCACGACGCAATCACACAGGGGCGTTCCGACAGCGTCTCGACGCAGCTCGAGTTCCCTTGAAAAGGACCTGGAACCTTTTGGCCCTATGGATCAGGGGTATGTCTAGAGGAAGAAGAATCAGGGCTCGACATAAGCAATGGCCCGATGGCCCGGGGCCAGTAAAAGAGTATGTCAGGCTAGTTGATTGGCCAGTCAATGGCCCGCGCGGGCCAGTGACTGGCCATCAGCAAAACAAACAGCAAACGTCATATACAGTGGCGCGAAGAGTGTCAATGTTACTTCAGGTTATTTATAACGTGTTAAAATGTCAAAGAACTACGAGGCTGATACGAGAAAGAGGACATTCCTAGTAGGGCTGGGCAGTATATCGAGTTTGTACAATATATAGATTTTTGTTAAACGATATGGAATGAGGCAATACCGTTTATATAGATACAGTAGTTTGATACGAGCACATCTGAAAAATATAGCGGAGGAAGCAGTGTGAGCTCCTGCAGTGAAAGAACATAGTACAATTGTCCTAAACATGACATAAGCTAGTATTAAGCGCTTCAAAATAACTGGTAAGATATAGTTAACAAATTTAAAGCAGCTTGCCCTTTCAGATGTTCTGTCAGATACTGTTCCTGACTGACAGAAGTACTGGCGCTGTTTAATGCGTTTGAGATGTGGTGCTTTCCTCAGTGCTTAACTTACATTTCACTGGTATATTCTCCATCTGTAAATGTTAGCAAGTCAAACAAATATGTCCATTTCACTGTCAGGAGAGGACCCCATAGAAAATATCTGGTGGGATTTGAAGAAGGCGGTTGCAGCACGCAAACCCAATAATATTACTGAACTGGAGGCCATTGCTCATGAGGAAAGGCCTAAGATTCTTCAGAAACACTGCAAGAAGCTGGTGTCTGTTATACATCTCGTTTGCAGGAGGTCATAACAGCAAAAGGCTGTTCTACTAAGTACTTAAGATGCTTGTCATGAAGGGGTTGAATAATTTTGAAACTGTTTAAGTCATTAAAAGTTGCATTTTCAGTTGATTTTGGGGAAACCACTTTAAACATTTGCCAACTTCAATTGCTTTTGTTTGATTTGTTCATCACAAACAGCTGAAAGTCTGTACATTTTTCTTTAAAATTACCAAATAAAAAGTAAAAAGTCACAAAACAGTTAGTAGCATATAGGCTAATATGGTATCAGGTGTGCCCCCTGTAGCTTTTTTGACAGCAGCACTCAAGCAAAATCTGATGATCATGTTCTCCAACTCTAGACTGTTCCAAAATCAAAGAGCATCTTGAGCTTCACTGGAAGCAAATCTGAACTTTTATATCTGTTTACATTTGATAAGTGAACTAAAACAGTGAGAATCAGACACATTTTGGTTTATTTGCAGATTTCAAATTCCAGATATTCATTGTGGTCTCAGAATTTGGGACAAAACATTTCATAGGCTGCAACATAATTTAATAATCGCATTTTATGACTTATAGTAATCAAAATCCGCACCACACATACTCAGAGCCATGCACATCCCTGAGAATGAATCTGTGAGACTTAACAACAGCTAATGGATCAAAAGAGAGCTTGTTTCACATTCATTGTGTTTACATGCCGTTGGGAAGCTGAGTGCTCAGGCTGCGGAGTAATCCATTATTGGCCGACTGAATGGATGTGGACCATGTGTCTGTCTGAGAGGTCTGGCAGGCCCGTTGAACTGCATTATTGGCCCCTCGGTGAAGAGACAGCACTTCCCCCAATCTACCTGCGTAATGCTGTGGGAATCTGACAGTATACTGCTGCTTACAAATGATGGACGGCAACAAGTCATGAATATCATCAGCTATACATCTTATAGCTATGGAAAACACTATTCCAGTTCAAATACAACTATATCTAAATCATTTTTCCTGAGAAATGAAGATCTCAATACAAGTCTGAAATAATATTGAAAAGCACCATTCTCAACGTTTTACTGATCTGACTGGAAAAAGCTTTAAGCCTAAGTGCATAGTTTAGGTACAATCAGTCGCAAGTGGACTGAAAATAGGCCCTGCACTCTTGATAGCCTCTGTCGAAATGATGTATGGTGTTTCTGTTCTCTATGCGTTCTTTGATGCATTGGGAGTCAGCAGGTCAAGTTCTATATGCAAGAACATAATTGCATATTTGGCAAGCTGGCATGAATAACAATGATTTTAAGGGGTGAGCTGTAAAATTGCCCGGCGATATGGCAAGATATGGTGAGGTTGAAAAAGTGCAAAAAGTTAAACATGGCATTTCAGCCTAAGAACAAAATCAATTTCAATATTTCATGCAGTGTATTTAGTAATATTTATTTCATTTTTGTGGTGTGATATAGGCTACTGGTTTAATTTCCTTACAGATGTTTTGCTATATAATACTCTCAGAAGTGATAGGAAGAAAACAACACAAGAAATCCCCCAAATTCCCCATTTCAATAACAAATTATATAAAATATAATTTAAAGTTTAAAAGTAAAATCAGTTTTTTTTTTTTTCTGTCAGGGTTGACTTTGACTGACAGACATTAACTGAAATGCAGACAGGAGTAAAGTCAGGCAGTGTGAATAAGCTAGGTTTAATCTTCTAATGGTTTGGAGTGGTCATAACCTTGTCTATAAGAAGGTCGCTAGGCCATCTTGTGTTAAGAGATTGCTTCAGATGATCTTATGGAGGAGGAGGAAAAGAAGAACACTGTTGGGGGAGGGTGAATTAGCTGTCTTGAGAAAAGATATTTGATGATGTTCTTTTAAAAGTAATATGTCTAGCACTAAACTTTTAGGCTATAAGAAAAGACACATTGACACTATCAAAAAAGTACAAAGGAAGGCATTTACTGTATAACATGCAGGGTATTTCAATGCTCTGCCTCTGTCTATGTTTATTATGTCATAATTCTCAATTAAAAATCACAGTCTTTGATGATTGTAGACGTTTATATGATTATTAAGACATGGGACAAAATATTGTACATGTTTACCATTAGTTTTGAAAAACGCAACATTTCCATATTGAAATTAAACAGAGACGAGTACTAGAAAGTCCTTAACACAAATACAATATTTCCTTGAATTGTCACTTTATAAAAAGTATGGCATCACATTATCATTCACTACCTCTAAAATCACCTGTTCTCAGACATGCTTCATGTAGATCAAAACATATAATAAAGTTAAGAAAAACAGAAATATGAATGTATTCGCTATTATTATTTTTTTGTGAATTGAAAAATGCTTTATATAGTTTCATAAGGATTTTAAATTGAGTTTTACTCTTATACTTTCCATTGTCACAAATTTGATTGGGAAAGGTCTGGGAATTTTTTTTTTTTTGCAACACTAGAAAAATACAATGACTGCTGAATATATCATCAAACGCAATAAAGATTTTGTCAACATAATAGGCTACAGCACAAGATTGTCTGTATGACTGCTAATCAGGGTCATCTGAAAATCAGTTTGAAATCATCCAGTAGTCTTAAAGCTCCAGTAGGTAACTTTTGTAAACAAATATTTGTTAAAACTCATTATGTCCTGAAAGTAGAATATGAGACAGATAATCTGAAAAAATCAAGCTACTCTGGCTCCTCCCTGTGGTCCTATTGCCATTTGCAGAAATACACCGCTCCCGGTCAGAAACAACCAATCAGAGCCAGGAGGAATGTCTTAGCAGTGTCAATCACGCTCGTGTACGCGCTGATCACCCCCTCTCTTGCACGTCGTTCGTGACTCTCCTGTTCGAACTCGTTCATCCAAATGAACAAATCTTTTTTGAGTCATTTCGTTCATTCAACGAACGAAATTACTCGAAAAAAGATTTGTTCATTTTGAACGAGTCTTTTTCGGAGTCATTTCGTTCATTCAATGAATGAAATGACTCAAAAAAAAGATTTGTTCATTTTGATGAATGAGTTCGAACAGGAGAGTCACGAACGTGCATCACAGAACAGAGCAAGGCGAGCATTTGTGCTTATGAAACTTAAAGTTTTTTATTTATTTTTGAAATGACCGATCGTTTCGCTAGATAAGACCCTTATTCATCGTCTGGGATCGTTTTAAGCCCTTTGAAGCTGCGCTGAAACTGTCATTTGGTCCTTGAAACGTTTGTGTCCTATTGAAGTCCCTTATATGGAGAAAAAGCCTGGAATGTTTTCATCAAAAACCTTAATTTCTTTTCGACTGAAGAAAGAAAGACATGGACATCTTGGATGACATGGGGGTGAGTAAATTATCAGCAAATGTTTTTTTTAAAGTGAACTAATCCTTTAACGTTATCTTACTAGCTATTTATAACTTATAGAAAGAGTGCAACGTTATAAAGTTACATGTATTGCAAAATACATAATGATTTGAGGACCAAGTTTGTAGTCAAAGTATGAGCAGGCCATAGTCAATGTAAAGCATATTGTTGATGTTTCGTCCCTATTAGTGAATGTTTCATAACTGTTTATAATCCGCCGTCATCGGTGGTCCTGCTTACTAGCCTGCGCGTTCACGGCAGGCTCCGCTGTGGGGGAGGAGCTGTGGAGGGAGGGCTGTAGCGCAGCAGAGAGCAAGGGGGTTGGACCTGTAAGTTGTGCTTCTTCAAATTTTCAGGCTAAAGCCCCGTTCACTCCGCCAGCGACACGCAGCGACAAAGCGACATGATCCCATTCATTTCAATGGAGCGCTGGCGATATCCGGAGACACGAGCGACATTGACCGTTGGCGACAGAATGTGGGCGTGTCAAGCGACAAGTGACAAAAGTTGAGAAATTTCAACTTTATGCAAATGAGAAGCGATTTTCGCGAGCGACAACCAATAGGAAAGAAGCCTTTTCAGTGGAGCTCACGTCACCGTCTCGAGTGCAGGCAGAAGAGTTCGAGGATGATTACACTGTTTAATATGATTTAACTGTAACCACATATATGGATATAATAAAATGATGCATGGAAAAGAAACTGTCGACAGTCTCAGTGAGTTTAATTCATACATTTATAGTTCGAGTTGTCTAATTTTATGATGCAAGTTTAGTACTGCTGCAGTTCATTTTACAGTTTCCCCTGCATTGTTTTGACTATTAGGGACAAGAAAATTGATTATTTGTCAAATACGAATGACGTTTTAGTAATTTATGACAGTATGAGTGAGTTTAATTTGTTTTTATTGATCGATCGTTAATCTAGTAAATTATTTAATCCACTGAACACTGCTATGGTAATATAAAAACACTCTCCCAACAGCATATTTTCTTTTTAGCCTAATTCCTAGTCAAATTAAAATTGTATAGTGGTATACAGTGTTGGGAGTAACGCGTTACAAAAGTAATGCATTACAGTAACATATTACGTTTTGCTGTAACGCAGTAGTGTAAGGCATTACTAATCAATTTTCAGTAATATTTTACTCGGTACATGTTCGGTAAGGCTTGCGTTACAACAGACTTTTAGTTTTAATTGTAAAAAAAAAAAAAAAAACAGCAAGACCGCCAGACATTAACGAATGAAAGATGCAAGTAGGCTAAATTACCTGTTCGTGGTCAGTCAATAGCCGCGTGTGGTGTCCAAGTCTGTAATTAAAGACTAAATGGCAGCGTCTGATATATTTGTATAGCGATTTATTTTTTACAGGAGTGCCGTGAGGTATGATTTCGGCCTCTGTGCTCACGCTCGCCAGAGGAAAAGCGGCTAATGGTGAAGATGGCATGAAGAAGACTACATTCGCGAGATGGACGTATGCGCATTAGGCTATTCGTTCTGTGTTTTCTTTCTAAACAGTTAGGCTATGTTTATATGGTATTTTTCATGTTTTCATCACACAATCATGTTTTTGGTGGGGTGGTGACGCGTTCATGTAAGGGCGGCGGCGCTGCCGATAAAGCACCTAAAAGCTGTCACAAAGAACCGGCAAAAGCAATGATTATGCATATGTCAACTATAGCAAGGAGACATGTTGATTGTTTATTAATAAAGTCAAGATGAAGTTGACGATGCTGACTCGCGATCTTCGCAGTAGTGAATGCACCAGAGAGAAATGCACATTTCATTTCATAAGCAGAGAGCAGTCTGTTTTCTTTCGTTTTGAATTGTTCTGTTTACAAGTAGACATTTCAATATAGATATATTTTTCAGGTCCGTACAATTAATACAAAACGAAATTCACTTTAAAGAAAGGCTTCGTGTCTTCTGTGTAAGGTGTCTGTGAAAGTTTTAAAGCAGTCTTTTAGTGCCGCTTCAGAGCGGTCGCGTCCGTAACGGAGAACTGTCACGTCTCTAACATTTTTTCCTCATAAATGCGAACACGAAAAATAAATTAAAATGAATATTTTATGTTCTGTGGAGAGCCAACCCTTCTTCATTAGATTTGTGCAGTGTAATTTACAGAATTACAAAAAAAAAAATCGTTGCCTCCTAAAAGTTAAAGATTTTTTTTTTGTCACACATGACTGTCGATTTCCCTAATATTAAATATAAAACGCATGTGTAGACTGATATTTTTCTAATGTCTGGACTCCTTTCTGGGAGGAGCCTATGGATAAACAGACGTTTCAATATTTGGGTATTAATGCATTTTCTGAGAATTTATATATAAGTTTTGACTGCAAGTCTGCAAATGTCATGTCCATAACGCTGGAATTCCCAAATTTTAAATAATTTATCCTCAACTAGCTTTGTGGTGTAGGTCTACATATTTTATAATGTTAAGTTATCTTCAAATAATACTAGGCTAATAGTAATTTAAAGATGTGGTAGCATTGGATCTGGACGGTATGGATAACGCTGGGAGTTGGAAGGGGTGTGTCGCCATTCTGCAGGTTCGTGGATCTGAGTGTCTCGATTTCGGTTTCATATCGCATATTACAGCCCTAATCATTTTAGAATGTTAAGTTCTACTTCTGTATAGTTATTTTGGTGAAAGTAACTCAAAAGTAATACAGGAGTAATGTAACGCATTACAATTCTGAGACAGTAATATTGTAAGGTAATGAATTACTTTTAAATACCAGTAACAAGTAATATATAATGTATTACAGTTTGGAAGTAACTTGCACAACACTGGTGGTATATATCACTTGTGATGGTATTTTGTATAGAAATGGCCAGACGTGCAGTCTACCAATAACATTAGAGCGACAGCACTACGAACGCCCACAAGCGACATCACAGTACAGAGCCTAGCGGCATACAGCGACAAAGTCGCTGGCGGTGTGAACGGGGCTTTAGTCAACATTTTCTCAAAACTCCCTACTGCAGCTTTAATTTATTTGTAATTCTACCTGAATGCTAATTTGCAAATAATAATAAATGGCATGACAGCATATTATCTGACAATGTTGACACAGTTAAATTATAAGGAAAACACATTTGAAAGAAGCAGGCATCATCTGCACTATAATGTATAGTGAATCCCTTTGAACATGTTTAACAGATTATTTCAATAAAATTCCTCTGTACATAAGCGCTAATCTTGAGATTACATTCCCCACATCTCCAGAATCAGTGATAGGCCTACGTCATGGTATCATAATATGACATATTGACATGCATTGCCATGCACATTAAGAAAAAAAGTGGGCTCGGATTATGAGGCTTGTCACTCTCAATCACGGCACGGCCGGCTGCATCACACTGCAGGTAATTCAATAAAGCCTTTTCTCAATGGGCAGAGCAATGGGCCAGCAAAACCTTGAACACTACAGCAGCAGATTCTAATCTTAACATTGGACATGTGTTATCAGTCATGCACACTAAATGCAGCAGAGAAAAAAAAAATCATTGTTTTGTGAGATGCCAATGTTTTTAAAAAATGAGCATGTTTACACAAAGCAATACCAAATAAATGTTTTATCGTTGAATTGGTCAGAGCATATAATGCAGCCTAATGAGGCTAATGCAGCTGAACTTTATGAAGGCAAAGATAAAAGACTGGTTCATCGCTGATGAATTCTGCACGGTTCTCAAGCATACAACCTCAAAAATGTTGTAGTTGAATGAGAGTAAAGTGACTGAAATTAAAAGCTGCATTGGTCTCCACTTTTATAGAAAACACTGGCCACAATGTTCATTTTCTTTTTAAACGTGAAAATTTCAGCCAGTGGTCATTCATAATTTTAGAGAATCTTCAGTTTGAGTTGTCTCGTTTAATCCTTTAACTTTCAACCCTAAAATGTGCCAATGAAAAAAATAAAATATTAAAAATTACTCTTATATATATATATATATATACAGTCTGGGTTCTGTCAAAACAATACCACTTGCAACAAATGAACTAAATAAATAAATTAACTAATAAATCAATTTAGATTTTCCATAAAACGGACCTAAAAATATTTGTTTAATGTTTTCATTACATTAAGAAAGGATTAAAATTATGTTACTTCTCGGGTGTCATACATTTTTGTCTCTCCTCGGTATCTGTCTCTGTGTCTGTGCAGTGCTCGTATCGCCCGCGGCGCGCACTGCACTCTATTCCAGCCACCGATCAGTCGCTTTCGCTCATGTCAAAACTGACTACAGAGCAGCGCTCATCACCGGACAGCCCCCTCTAATAGTTCAATAAATTACTGAACATAGTTTATTAGAAATTAATATTTCAATTACACTGCTTCAATTAAATCACTTTTAGTTTGGGTTCCTGCAAGTCCGAATAAATAATAAACTTTTGTTTCTTGGGGGAAAAACGGACATGTCCATCATGCGGAATTTCGGATGCATTCTTATCAACTGACAATCCTGCGCTAATAAGACGACCGTATAAGATTTGGATTATTTTATTTCTTATGTATAACGTAATAGAGCAAAATGGATTGTTTTAAGGGGAATGAAGTCATAAAAGATTTGACTCACCCTTTAAGGAGCTGAGCAGATGAGATGTCGATGTTGGTTCTCCATTACGAGACTGCCGCTGCTGCTAATGAATAAACATTTATGGATCCTAAAGACATCCGGCAACTGAAGCAAGAGCTGACGGTGTATAGCGCTGCAGCTCTGTCTCCGTCTGCAGTAGCTACTTCAGAGAGAGAGAGAGAGAGAGAGAGAGAGAGAGAGAGAGAGAGAGAGAGAGAGAGAGAGAGAGAGAGAGAGAGAGAGAGAGAGAGAGAGAGAGAGAGATAATAACGAATCATCGCGGTGTGACGTAAAGAAAACCCCTACAAGAGTCCGTGCTGGATTAATGACGTATGTCCTATTGAAAACATCTTTTGGCAATATTTGAGAAACTAGCGCGATGCACTCTCTCTCAGCATATTTTGCTTATTAAGTTTTAAGCATAAAAAATTAATGGGGCTTTTAAAAAATAAATAAAGGACACAGCCTGAAGTCTTTAAAAGCTGTTTCTATATATTCCTGTTTTATTTATTCCAAAAGAAAAATGTATGAATATATGAGCTCATTGCACATTCATCCATATTTCATGTTCACTAACCATGACCTGAACAACTGGTAGCCTATAGACTTTTTAATGATATTATTTAATGGACCTGAGCTAACATGAACTAATGTATTTTTATGAACTAGTGTTAACAAATATTAATGTATTGGACTTTGTTAATGCATTAACAATGTTAACGAAATCTTATTGCAAAGTGTTACCCATATTCAATTTAGTTTATTTTACGATTGAATCATGGTCAAAATTGTATGCCTGATATAAAAGGAATGTGTTTGCTGTAATAAACACTTGTACACATTCACTATCTCAGGCTTTTTCATAAG
Source organism: Siphateles boraxobius (assembly GCF_051911475.1). Classification (NCBI taxonomy): domain Eukaryota; kingdom Metazoa; phylum Chordata; class Actinopteri; order Cypriniformes; family Leuciscidae; genus Siphateles; species Siphateles boraxobius. The sequence goes on along the minus strand of NW_027508766.1, from coordinate 10,925,607 downwards.
CCAGCCTTGTGTTTAGTACTCACTGGAAGAATTAAAAGATAGCATTATGTATGTCTGATTGACAGTGTAAACCAATCTGACAACATGGGATAAAAAACATCCAATTAAACAAATTGGGCCACATTATTATAAATAGGTAAAGTTAGAGCTTTGTTTCAATCAGATTTCAAGAACATGAGCTTTTCAAAAAGAGGATTATTTGTTCACAACACACATGCGCACATCAGATTATGGGTACTAGAACTAATTTATGACATATTTGAGTGCATCCAATGCATTTTATTCTTTTGTTTGTACAAAGCCAGCGAATCAATGTCCTCTGATTTTTTTCTGTTGTGTGACCTTATGCTTCTGTTTCTCATTTATGACTGAGCCAAGGAGGATGATACACTCATTTATAGCATGAATGACTGAAAGCCAAGGAGCACTTAACTTAATGAGCCACTGCGCAATTTGGAGGTGCTGCATTAGATCAGTGTGTCCTCAGTTGAGACTTCATCAGTGCAATTTCAGCCAGTTAAATCTTTAAAGGGATAGTTCACCCAAAAATGAAAATTCTGTCAGTATTTACTCACCCTCGTGTTGTTCCAACCCCGTAAGACCTTCGTTCATCTTCGGAACACGAATTAAGATATTTTTGATGAAATCTGAGAGCTGGATCACTCCTCCATAGGCTTCTTCAGGGATTGAACTTGCAGGCCCCGAAAAGTTATTAAAGACATCGTTAAAATTGTACAAGTGGCTAGTGACTACAGTGGCTCAATCTTAAGTTTATCAAACGACGAGAATACTTTGTGCGCAAAAAAAACTAAAATTAACGACTTTATTTCAACTATTCATTTCCTTCTCTGTGGGCCTCGAGTCAGTTCACTAGTTTAACAGCGTAAGCTTCTGTTGTTGTACGTCACACGCATCACCCACATGACCAGCGTCGGCCAATAGTGAGCCTACGTGTGACGTAGCTCTACGGAATCACACTAAGTTAACTGACAAGAGGCCCATAGAGAAGGAAATTAATAGTTGAAATAAAGTCGTTATTTTTGTTTGTTTTTGCGCACAAAAAGTATTCTCGTCGCTTGATAAACTTAAGATCTGAAGAAAGATAAACTGAAGAAACTTAAGCCTCTGTAGTCACTTGGACTATTTTAACGATGTCTTTAATAACTTTGAGGACGGCAAGTTCAATCCCTGAAGAAGCCTATGGACTAGTATGGAGGAGTGATCCAGCTCTCAGATTTCATAAAAAATATCTTAATTCGTGTTCCCAAGATAAACGAAGGTCTTATGGGGTTGGAACAACATGAGGGTGAGTAAATAATGACAGAATTTTCATTTTTGGGTAAACTATCCCTTTAAGAGTAAATAAAATTTAGTAAAAAACTAAGAAATACAGCTTGACATAAGATTATTTACATCAAGACAAGTCATTCACATATCTATTTCATGTCACTTATGTCACAGAACCATATTGAATATTGAACTGTTTTCATGCACATGAGTCAGCATACCTACCAACTTAATATTCTTGAAATCTTTATAACTGTTCTAATATGTCATGTCAATGTTTTCATTGGATTTTTACAAAGAATAGCAGAATATTCAGATTCAGTGTCTCACTCCATAAGAATTAAAGGGATACTTCACCAAAACATAAAAATTCTATCATAATTTACTCACCCTCAAGTTGTTCTAAACCTGTATGAATTTCTTTCTTTTGCTGAACACAAAAGAAGATATTTTGAAGAAATATGGGTAACCAAACAGTTGATGGGCCCCATTGACTTCCACAGTATGGAAAAAAAAGGCTAGCAATAGCAAGTTAGCTCCCTCCATAGCCATGTCCCCTTCAAAAAGATATGAGCACGCACAGCAGAGTCTGAAAGCACCACAAGAGACGCAGTTAAATAACCTCATGTCTCAAAGCAGGACTTGACATTAACACCCCCAACCCGCCAAATGTGGATGGATTTCAGCAGTGACGTGTAATTCAGTCAATCCTATACTAGCCACTTTGGTGGCTTGAATTTTATAGACAGACAATCCCGCCTCCCCTCACTCACTCGTTTCATTTGCTCTGGATGAATATTGTTTGTGTTACAGGGCTTGAATTCAACGTGGGACTGACCGTATTGTGCATAATTTTGTGCTCACACCCAAAGTGTGCGGCACACATAAAGCCCCCTCTCAGTTCTAACTTGAGTTATTTTTATATTGTGCTTAAACAGTCAAATACACACAAAATAATGTCAAAATGCCAGTCTTGGTGAGTATTCACATAAACACAGTCAGTTATGTTTTAAGTGAACATAAACAGTTGAGAAAGCTAATGCATGTTTACTACAATCTAAGTCCAATGGATCCGTGAGTCAGGTCTTAAAGTGACAGCATTATATATATATATATATATAGCAATACAGCATTATACCTGCTGCCAAATTATGAGATGATTTTACAAATATTTATTTGGCAGTTTTTACTCATGGTATTGATTGTGGCCAGTGAAAATGCTGAATGGCTAGTAACTTTGGAAAACCCCAGTGGCTGGTGAACAAAAAAATTAATGTAAAGGCCTGTCTCAAAGCACACAAAATTTCAATAATAATGAATGTAAAAAACGTATAGAGCTCTTACTTGCACCACCTGACTGCTGCAGATTGTCGATAGTGTTGACATACTACTGAACAAAATTATAAACGCAACGCTTTTGTTTTTGCCCCCATTTTTTCATGAGCTGAACTCAAAGATCTAAGACTTTTTCTATGTACACAAAAGGCGTATTTCTCTCAAATATTGTTCACAAATCCATCCACCTCACAGGTGTGGCATATCAAGATGCTGATTAGACAGCATGATTATTGCACAGGTGTGCCCTTATGCTGGCCACAATGATTGTGGCCTGTGGAATGTTGGACTACTCCTCTGCAATGGCTGTGCGAAGTTGCTGGATTTTGGCAGGACTTGGAACACGCTGTCGTATACATAGACATCATATAGAGACTAGATGCCCTATTGGCCGCTGTGGTGCAAGAAATGTGGCCACCATCTTAAACCGGTCACACTCTATTTGCGTTGCATAGCAGCAGTAGATGCCAGAGCACTGTGCAGCATATTCCTGCTCAAATTGGCGGACAATCACTCGGGGATTACTTTTCACAAGTAAGATTTAACATTTAGCATTACCGTACTATTGGTTGTATTTTGTGAACAAAATATTCAATGTGTCCTGTATCGTAGCTACATGTATGACCTTTGCAGCAAAAAACCCCGCGTGAAAATCAGTTCGGTATTCAGTGAGATATGATTAATTAAATGCGCTGGCAGCTCATTGCACCTGCCAAACAGATTACACTGAGCGGAGCGGGTGACCAGTTTAAGATGTCGGCCCCACGGCTCGTCTGCGCCAATAGGCAGTAGCGGTCGATAGGGCGTCTATCTATATGTTGTCTATGGTCGTATACAAATCCAGAGCATCCCAAACATGCTCAATGGGTGACATGTCCGGTGAGTATGCTGGCCATGCAAGTACTGGGATGTTTTCAGCTTCCAGGAATTGTGTACAGATCCTTGCAACATGAGGCTGTGCATTATCATGCTGCAACATGAGGAGATGGTCGTGGATGAATGACACAATAATGGGCCTCAGGATCTCGTCACAGTATCTCTGTGCATTCAAAATGCCATCAATGAAATGCACCTGTGTTCGTTGTTCATAACATACGCCTGCCCATACCATAATCCCACCACCACCATGGGCCACTTTTATACACAACGTTGACATAAGCAAACCGCTCACCCACACGACGCCATACAGACTGTCTGCCAATGGCCTATACAGTGAAAAATCTGGATCCATCTGTGAAGAGTACACCTTTCCAAAGTGCCATCGAATGTGAGCATTTGCCCACTCAAGTCGGGTACGACAACGAACTGCAGTCAGGTCGAGACCCCGATGAGGATGATGAGCATGCAGATGAGCTTCCCTGAGACGGTTTCTGACAGTTTGTTCAGAAATTCTTTGGTTATGCAAACCGATTGTTGCAGCAGCTGTCCGGGTGGCTGGTGTCAGACGATCTTGGAGGTGAAGATGGTGGATGTGGAGGTCCTGAGCTGGTATGGTTACACGTGGTCTGCGGTTGTGAGACCAGTTGGATGTACTGCCAAATTCTCAGAAACGCCTTTGGAGACGGCTTATGGTAGAGAAATGAACATTCAATTCACGGGCAACAGCTCTGGTGGACATCCCTACAGTCAGTATGTCAATTGCACGCTCCCTCAAAACTTGCGACATCTGTGGCATTTTGCTGTGTGATAAAACTGCACATTTTAGAGTGGCCTTTTATTGTGGCCAGCCTAAGGCACACCTGTGCAATAATCATGGTTTCTAATCACCATCTTGATATTGCCACAACTGTGAGGTGGATGAATTATCTCGGCAAAGGAGAAGTGCTCACTAACAGAAATTTAGACAGATTTGTGAACAATATTTGAGAGAAATAGGCCTTTTGTGTAAATAGAAAAAGTCTTAATCTTTGAAAAATGTATTTTTCAAAAAAAAAGTTTTGCATTTATAATTTTGTTCAGTGTAGATATAGGTGAACTATATGTATACGTGATGTCACATTCGACCGCTCCAGACACATCGGCGAGCCTGCCATCTTGCAAAAGTCTGCGTGTCGTCACTTACACTAAGAATCAATGATGCCACAACAACATTGCGCAACTTCTGGTTGTGAAACTGTTGAGATTTAAATTTCAGACGAAATGGGATAACCTTTAACAGGTGAGAATGCGTTGGTTTGTGTTTATGTATTAACTCAATATTACAAGTTTTTACTATGGTACTTGTAATATTTGTTTTACAATGGGAATGTTTTTATGTCGTGTTAGCTGATGCCTTTTACGGTATTTCAAATATATTCAAACATGCATCTAACTATGGTTGCTCAGTCAACTTGCTCCCGAATGTTTACGGACTACTTTTGACCGTTTCAATATGGCGGACTGTTTACGTAGCCTATGGCACTGTCGTAATTTTTGCACACTTCATTTGCACTCTCTGTCTTTTTAGACTTACAATGGCTGCCCCGTGTGCGTGTCCGTTAAGTCCATGAGACCATAGGGTGTCCCATTTGTCATTGTTTCAGAAGGTTGCTCGCCTCGACCCTTTTAGGGTCAATATGCACCCTTGATGCTCACTTTTGCAGAGCCTGCACTGAAGCGAGCTCTGCAGCAGACTTCTTCCTAACAGTCAAATCTGTGTTAAGTCACAAAAGTGCGGACTTGTACGAAATGATACGCATTTTTAGTGTGTGTTTAGGATGCCATTTGGGACAGGGCCACGGCCCATTGAACCATGCAGCCTCTAATGAGGCATCTATAACGTGAACAGCTCTGGGTAGAACGTTGCGGGGTTGCCATCATTTTTTGGTCATGAGACTTCCACAGAATATACATGTTTTAATATTTATATCACTTCATTGATTGCTATCAGGATGTGAAGAGAGTTTCAACATAACCTACCGAACTTTTAATAAAGGAGCTTGACCACAAAAGACTCATCATGACAATAATATAAAACTAAGATGGGTTGTGTCATTATAACAGTAGTCATTAGTCATAATAAGCAGTAGTCATTAGATTGGCCTCTCTATCTTACAAATTGAACTATAACCATTTTAGTTAAAACTTAAAATAGATCAGCTTGCAATAATACATCATCTATATACACCAGATTTATGTTTCCTCTTATAGACCTTATGCGCCAGAGAAACGAGGTCGCAGCCATCTTTAGAATATTGTCTTTGAACTTCCGTTTTTGAACTTCCAATACAGACTGGAAGACAAAAGAAAACGCTGAACAGGGGCGGGGCTACAAGTCTATCTATAGCAAACGAATACAAATGATGCTGAATAAGAATTCACTTTGCACACTATTGCTTCATACAAGAAATCATTCTTGAATTTAAAACAGAAATGAAGAACTTTGAAATAAATCCTATAATTCACAACCTGTCTGCATGTCTTAGTTTTGAGCAATACGATCAGGCATTTTCCATTTTCCATTGCTGCAGTGCTTCAGAGAAGAGAGTTTTTATGACAGCTGTTGCTGCCTATGAAGGATTCCCTGCATAATAATAGGGGAGTTCTGCATATGTTCTGCATATCTGATCACATATTTCAAATATCTAAACTGTTCAAAGTGCAAACTCTATAGCTATAACATGAATTATGTGCATTGTTTTCTCTGTTACCAATCCCCACATTTTTTGGGTCCTCATGAAGAAAACAGCTTATAATCATACAGAATGATGTTTTTTTTTAAATGTAAATGCAGAAGATTATCTGTGATGGGTAGGTTTAGGGTTAGGGGATAGAACAGTTTGTACAGTATAAAAATATTATGTCTATGGAAAGTCTCCTTAAAACATGGAAACAGCTTGTGTGTCCCAATTAGATGATTCACCGAAATTGTCATGGAAAATTTAAGAGGCGTTCATCAATTTTTTAAATGTCAAATGCAATGATTCATTTCATTTTAAAGTTTTTAAAGGAAAATGTGTCAAAAAGTTGGAACTGAACTTATGACATGGCTCATTATTTATTTCAGATAGGCCTACATTTGATTCATTTTATGCTTATTCATGCAGGAAAAATAATCTGTCCATCTAAGATCAAACCCTGCCGAGAAAGATAGGCTACTTCTTTACAACACTATAACATGATCTTGAGAACCAATAAATGTCATTGAAACTGCTAAAAGAAAAAGCTTTTTGCTACTTGATTAACCTAACTCAACTCGACTTCTGTCCTTTGTCAACAGTTTCTGCATCCTGAAGCCCGAAAATAACATACAGAAACATCATAGGGGAGAAAGTTCATTTAATGGCTCGAGACTATTGTCCTGGAATAAATTGAACCAGGTTGTGGGTAAAGAATGTGGGCTGACTTTCAAGTGAGGGAAAACGGAAACATGCCTGTGCTTTTCAGACTAAGATTCAGAAGCTGTATTTGAAATCAAGCTGCACATTTTATCAAGGTGCTGCAATAGAGCAATAATTTACACAGATTATGAGCCCAACTCTAAATAGCCTGCATGTGTCCCTGTGTTATTCAATGCTGTAGGCTAATCTACTGGGGTCGGTGCCATGCAATTCATTAAACAAACGCTAACCACTTTTGTAAATTATATTCTAGTTCCTTTAAATTCTCAAAGCAGATGTCAGAACTGAGACGATTTTTTTATAGGAAAGACATTATTCTTTAAGCTAGGGCCTCAGAACATCAGTAATTAGGGTACATATAGATCTATGAATTTTTGTGTAAGTGTATTACATGTCTAAATCTAGCCTACCTTTTGAAATCAAAAAAAGCCTTGAAGTTATTGTAGTCATTAGAGAGTAAGTAAGTATCCACTAGAAGCCTCTTCTGGTGGCCGAATTATGAAGCACTCCAACACAAAATACCTGCAGGGTTTAGGGTGAAACAGTGCAGTGCTTTCATTCATGAAGGTCATTGTGTTATAAGGTCTAATTCATTCAATCTATTCATGAGCTTCAGTTGCCGTTATGAATCTTGATGCTTTAATGTTATGGCTAAGCTATCTATTTGGACTTAGAATTTCTTTTGATTTTCTTCTCTGATTTCTTTTATTTGTTTCTAAGTTGATGACTAAATTAGAAGGGTCCAAAAGTCTGAGATCACATTGCAAATCTGTGATTCAAAATCTATTTGAAACCTGAAAATAATCAGAAAGTTAATGGATTAAAACAAAATAATGTAACATTGAAATAAATAATGATAATAAATAAGAAATATTTATGAATATACACCATTCTAGGTTGCTAATTAAATAAGTGATATTTAAAAAAAATTGCAATTTTACCCTTTAAAGAAAAGAAAAGAAACATTCAAAAATGCCTATTTTTTATGACTGCACTGTTTTTGCCTTTGTGAGTGACTATGGGGTACATGTCAACAACAGAACGATACAACAGAGTGGATACAAGGGAATTTATATAAACATTATGAGGAAAAGGCAAAATCTGCTTTCATACGTTCCAGAAGAAAGTGGCTTGAGCATGGTGAAAAAAACACAATAAATGTTTATTCTTTGGAAAAAATAAATGGTGAAAGATTATTGATTAATAAATTCACAGATGATTTATTTACAATTACAAACCATATAGCAGAATTGTATAAAACTTTGTATAGCTCTGAAATACAGTGCTCCTTAATGGGGTCCTTTTTAGAAAAATTGGATAATAGTACTTTTGTTAATGATAAATTTGGCAGCATTTGTGCAAAGAGTTTAGTATTACATAAATGATCAACGGTAATAACTTTATTAAACACTGATGCCAAACTGTTTTCTCTTATTTTTGCCAGCAGGCTGAAATTAGGATTGGATTCCCAATTGATCCCTCTCAGTCTGGTTTCATGAAAGGGAGGCATATATTTAGAAAGGCAATTACAACCCTGCACACCGAATATAACAGCTCTGTTAAAATGGTTAATGGGACTTCTGGTAGATTTTTTCTTTCTAGGGGCATCAGACAAGGCTGCCCAATCTCACCATTTCTTTTTCTGCTCGTCACACAGGTTCTTTCTTGCTATGTAAATATGAATTTCTTTCAAGGTATTAACATTTTTGGGAATGAGTTAAAAATTTGTCAGCTAGCTGATTATCAACAAAAAGAAAATTTGACTCTTGGTTGCAGAGAGTTTTATCCATTTATGGTCGTGTCTTATTGTCTAAATCTGAAGGTTTGTCAAGATCTGAGTATATCTCCCAAAGCTCTATTGTACCCAAGTCAAGACATTTACCAAAGAGTTTGACAAGTTGTTATTTGATTTTGTTTGGAAAACAAACCTCATTATTTAAAGAATATATATATATATATATATATATATATATATATATATATATATATATATATTATGCAATCCACATGAACTTTGAATAGCACTTTTAAAATAAATTGGCTACAATGTTTTATTAAAAAATAATTGCTTTGTGGAATATTTTCCCTAACCTTTTAATTAATCAACTTGGTGGTATCAGTTTTTTTCCTTAGATGCAGTTTTGATATTAACAAAATACCTCTTTATCTAATTCTCACAAACAAGTTCTTTTGACATTGTGTTTTGGCTTTTAAACCAAACTTTTCTCTCCTCTCTCCTTTTTTATTTGGAATAATAAGAATATTACACACTAGAAAACCTTTATTTTTTAGACATTGGTTTGAGTCTGATACAGCCTATAGTTGGTCAGTTGTTGAATTCTGATTGTGAGTTTTTGAATATTACTGAACTATGTCTGAAATTGAAGTGTCATATTTCTGTTAAAGAATATTGTATTGTCATGAATTCTATTTCTGCCAAAACTGTATCTCTATGCAGAAATCAGGGCACTTGGTGTAACACTGGAAGTAAAGTCTCCAAACATTTGTTTTTAGATTGATTTAATTAAAGTTACATGCAGTAACCAATCGATTACATCTCTTTTTGTTAATATCTCTTCTTCTCCATTTCAATTTGTTTGGGTTAATATGTTTCCCTATAATTTGAGCGGGGACATTTTTGGGGAGTTCATAGTCGGTATTTTGTAACAAATAAAACCAAAGAAGTGTAATTTAAAATTGCTCACAGAATATATCCTGTGAAAGACACATTAGAGCGTTTTCATCTGGATATTGACTACAATTGCTCTTTTTGTAATTGTGAAAGAGTCTGTTAATTTGTGCATTTATTTTTTGAAAGTCCCTGTTCATCAATCTTTTGAGATGTCTCAAGTTTTAGTTTTTAAAATGAACTGCAACCTTAAAATTTTCATTTGTCTAACTTCATACATATGTATGACTTTTCCAAAAGAAAAATATATGTTATCGATTTGTGTTTGTTATTAAGATAAGAACAAATTATATCAAACTAAATGGAGTAACTCAAAACCCAAGTTTGCTCACTTTAAAACAGCCTTTAAAATGTATTTAGAGTCTGTAAAGTTTTTTTTAAAAACATCGAAAAGTCCAAAGATCTGTGTCTCTGCTAAATGAATTTGTGTGTGATGCCCTTTATTTTTAAATTTTTTTATCTCTTCTTTTATTTAAATTATTGTTGTTTCAAGTTATACTAACAAAATGTGTAAAATAAATGTGTCAAGAACTTGATATTGAATTCTGTAATTTTGAAAATGTAATAATAATAAAAAAATAAATAAAAAAAAGACGGTTCCGCGTATCTGTTACCACGGAAACATTCTAACCAATCACAATAGCCAAGATAGACGTGTTAAATTGTCAACCAATCAAATAGATTTTTACTCTAGCGGCTAGCAGTTTGAAACAGGGCTTTTAACAGTAGAGTGGACACTTGCAGATTAAAGGCATTCATTGTGTTAACAGAGGAACACATACCTTTAAAACTCTAGCTAAGAAGGTAATGATCGTAGTATTTCATCTCTTTACCGCACCCGACATGATGCTTTGTAGATTTAGCCTAGGAACTCAGTAAGAGGCTAACACAGTGTTATGAAGCTTTAGCAGGAACTTAGGTTGCACTTTTGCTTTAGCTCAGAGACTGGTTGTTTATATATCTACATGCGACTGTACAATATAATATGAGAAAATGATAATAAACATTAGCAAACATTTCTAAGTTAAGTGTTTTCTTACTTAACTTAGTTGATAAATAACTGCTGCTCAAAAAAAACAAAAACGTTGCAAAGTTCGTTAGTCCTTCGTTATACAAGTAGCTGCTACATTATTATTAGTGTTTTGTATGGGAAATATTAATTATTAGCTGATAGATTTAAATCGTTTTTTTTTTTTACAATTATAACTTGATAAAGTTAGACAGGCTTGAAGTAGTTATACAGTAAACATAATTAGCTAGTCTCCTTAAGAGGAATCGGCTCTTTTGGTCAATTTGAAGTAAGACGAGTCATCTAAACATTGTCATATATCACAAGTCCTCGTTCATTCTGTATTTCAGATGTCATCAGATGAAGGGGAGTGCAATAGTCCGGATTTACCAAGAGATTCAGACAGAGGCAGCTCAGTTTCCTCTGTGCTTCAGGTGAGTTATTATATCCATCTTTGCAAAAGTCACTAAGATTTTCGGTCCTGTCCGTTTAAAGGACACTTTGGTGTTGTTCCTTCTCTTTCAAATTTTCAGGATGAATACGAAGAACTTCTTCGGTATGCTGTTGTGACTCCTAAATATGAACCGAGTCTCCCATCACAGCTCAACTTGAGTGCAACTCAACTCTCCACTTCACAGCATACTTCTAAAAGAGACACACCAGCTCAACTTTCTGCAGGTAGACTCCTTACTGAATGGACTCCTTACTAAAATGTAACACAGTTAGGAGGAGAAAATAATGCTAGATCATGCCAAATTACAGACACTAATATTGTAACTAAATTTTTTGGTTGAAAGGTTTACGGGTGTAAAGCAGTGATTCTCAACCAGGGGGGCCGGGGCATCTAGGGTTGGGGTGTTCAAATCTTCTCCTGGAGGGCCACTGCTTCAACACACCTGCCTGGATGTTTGTAGTATGCCTAATAAGATCTTGATTAGCTGTTCAGGTGTGTTTAATTGGGGTTGAAGCTAAACTCTGCAGGACAGTGACCCTCCAGCAGCAGGATTGGACACCCCTGCACTAGGGGATCTCAGCACACTTCCAAAGTGGCCACAGGATAGCTTAAAATCAGGGGCTTTAAGAGTTTAACTCCAACCCCAATTAAACACACCTGAACCAGCTAATCAGTGTCTTACTAGGGCCTGCTTAAAATGATTTAAAATAAGACAAAACAAGGTTTATACAATCTAGACAACTAAAAATAATTTTACTCTATTTAATTTGCTTTATTAACAACTGCTATTTTTATTTTAAAACCAGGGTTCTCATGATCTTTGACAAACTGGATATACTGAATGTGAGAATTGTAAAAGTGTGATTTCTAGAAATGGAAAAGTTGTAGGTTTTATTTTTAATGAAAAATATAATTTATATATCAAATGTAAATATAGCTCTTAAAATATTTAGTTTAATAGTTATTTAGTCATGCAAGTTAATTATAAACCATTCAGAAGAACATTCAGTTATGGAGTTTAATTATTTGGATTATTTTGTCACTCCTACTTTCTGTAAATAAAAAGTTTGAAAATGAGCTTTTTTTTTCATAATATAAGTATCAGAAATATTTTGGGGGGCTTTCAAATATTGTCTTGGAGTCAAAAAGGCTGGGAAAAGTTTTGTTTCCTTGTTTTATTTCAGATAATGAGGGGCACCCAAACAACGGAGCTACACCGACTCCTCCATTAGAAGAATCCAGACTGCCAAGTCGCACATCTGAGGGTAACATCATGAAGCCATTTAAAAAGGAATTTCTCAGGCCTCTTTCTTTCTTTCTTTCTATTGTCTCATTCAATCAGAATTTAGGGTGCTTTTACACTTGGCTTGATTGCCTGGTCTGTTAGCCCGAGTTAGATTTCTCCCTCCTCCCCCTATCCCGCTGGATTGTGTTCACATAATATTATGTGGGTCTGAACTGTAATGCTTTTGTATCATCAAAGCAGCAGCTGTTTACCAATGTTCCTTAGTAATGATGATACAGGAGAAGGTGGAAAAATGTTTTTTGAACCTTTGGTTTTGTTTTCTAAGCATCAGCAGCACATAACGGCACTTTTGTCTATTTGCTGCGAACGTACTGCAAATGTTCTAAAAAAAAAAAGGCGAGCGGAAATGAGAGATCCATTCTCTCTGCTTACAGTGTGTCAGTAATGCTTGTCAGGAAAGTACCCTTAAGAGTCGGAACTATCTGATGTATAATATTGCTTTTACTTCAGGTGAGTGCATGGCAGCCAGGTCTTTGTCATCTGAGGAAAGATCAGACATATCAGGACAAAGCAATGCTGATGCTCTGATCACCGTCATGACAGAGATGTTCATCTCAGATGAGAATCTGAACAGGATGGAGAACATTTTGGACACCTGGAGCACAAACCTTAAGGTTTGTCTTGCAGTTGTATATTTTGTACCATTTTGCTGCATACCGTAATGCATTATAGGAACTGTTTCTTGGTATGTGTGCAGAGTAATGTGATGATGGAGCTGAGGAAGTGGAAACTGGCTTGTGTGGAGCAGCACAGACTGGAGCTCAAGAAGGAGAGGGAGAAACATGCAGCACATATGGCTGCTGTAAATGCTGAGATGGATGGTCTCAAAGACCTGGTCAACACCTACCAGATCTCTAACCAGAGGAAAGATGAGGTGTGCACAGATATTGAGACTAAAGGCCCATTCACACCAAGGACACATAACTGTAAAGATTAAGATATAGTTCTAAATATAAAAGGATAACAAAGTCCACACCACTACAACAACCACGGCACAGAGAAACGATATTGTTGGAATCACACTCAAAGTAATTTTATCCAGCTGATGAACGATAACCTTGACAGCCAATCATTATACTAACTGCTTTAAAGAGCTGGAGCATTTAAAGCGGCAGATGACAAAACTGCAGCATGCGCTTAGAATAAACAGAACAACATCGTCCACTGGTGTGGACCAAGCGGCAACCTTCCGGTCTCTCTTGAATTCAAAACGGAAGTGACTTAAACTGCAATTCATCAACTGGCCGCTAGAGACAGGCTCCAAAAGAGAGTCAATCCCATAGACCCCCCATGTTAAAATGCCCAACTTTACATCAGAAAAAAATAAGTTTGCTGCCTGGTTAAAAAAAAAGTGGTTTTGGTCTATATAGCTAATTTTGCCCTTCATGACAACTGTGAGGGGGGTGATTTTGTTTATTTTTTATAAATTATCCGTTTAAATGATATTAAGCCTTAAAGTTCAGCATAATTAAGGGTGTGGCCACTTGAGTGACAGGTGGATTGCATCTGCTGTCTGTTAGCCGTCACGTCACCTCAGCTAATCCCGCCACTTTGCCCATTTTCGTTTATCCAGGAGTAACGCGCTGCCAAGATGGCATCAGCTGGCTCCGCCCACTTTGGGCTTCAAAAACGCTCTTCAGAAACCTACGGGTGATGTCATGGACACTACGTCCATAATTGTTTTTTTTTTTTTTTTACAGTCTATTGTGTGGAAGCTAATATAGTTATTGTTATAGTTATCTTTCTTGGTGTGAACAGACTTTAAAGTCAGACTATTGAAACTAACTGTCTGGTCCTGCAGTATTAAGCTAATAATTATTTTGACATATTGGTACTGAATATAATAAGATACGGGTGCAAATATTGGGATATAGTACATGAAACAGCAACACAGAATTTGTCATTCAAAACACTAACACATGTGGCTCTGACTCATGATTTTCAACAGGCTGTAAGTCTCTGTTTTCCAGTCTGTCATCTCCTCCTTGGCCTTTGCCTTCTGCAGGTGATAGTGAATCTGAGCAGGGCGGTTGACAGGCAGAGGGAGAAGCTGGAGCTGATGAGGAGTTTCACCCAGTGGAGACTGCAGCAGTGTTCTGCCAGAGAGGAGGTGAGACGGCCGGGGCAGCTCTGACTGACTACACACACACACACACACACACACACACACACACACACACACACACACACACACACACACACACAGGGCAGCTGTTTTTCAGACAATGCGGTTTACTCATGTCAGATTGAGAGTTAAGACAGGCTTGAGTTTTGTATTAATTTTCTCATTTCAAATTGCAGACTATCTGCATTTAAAGGGACAGTACACTCCAAAATGAAATTTCTGTCAGCATTTACTCACCCTCATGTCGTTTCAAACCCATAAGACTGGTTAATTTTCAAAACGCATATTAAGATCCCTCCATTGAAAGTCCAGGTTACCAAAAATTACAAGATCCAACGCATCCTAAAATGAATCTGTATGAATTGAGCGGTTTAATCTAAGTCTTGTGACGAGATATGATTGCTTTATATGATTAGGTTTAGGTCTTATGGGTCTGAAACAACAAGAGGGGGAGTAAATTATGACAGAATTAGTTATTTTTGTGTGAACTGTCCCTTTAAAGATGTAATGAAGCCAAAACAACAGCAGTGAGGTTCGGCATGAATGCAGCGTCACG
Organism: Siphateles boraxobius; assembly: GCF_051911475.1. Taxonomy (NCBI): domain Eukaryota; kingdom Metazoa; phylum Chordata; class Actinopteri; order Cypriniformes; family Leuciscidae; genus Siphateles; species Siphateles boraxobius. The sequence goes on along the minus strand of NW_027508766.1, from coordinate 10,910,527 downwards.
CAAAGTTTTCAGATAAATTCTACAAATATCCTTATTTTTTGCCCATTGTATTCGTTTTTTTAATTTATTGCCTAAGAAAAAAAGTTTCATAAAAATATTAGGCAGCACAACTGTTAATACTAAGAAATGTTTCTTGAACGCCAAATCGGGATATTTAAAATGATTTCTGAAGGATCGTGTGGCACTGAAGTAATGATGCTGAAAATTCAGCTTTGCCATCACAGGAATAAATTACAATTTCAAATATATTTAAATACAACAGTTCTTTTTATTTGTAATAATATTTCACATTACTGTTTTTACTGCATTTTTGATCAAACTAATACAACCTTTGTGAACATAAGACGACTTTCAAAAACAAAACCTTATTTCAATCTTATGAATCTGATCAAATGCATTTCTCTGTGTTTTAGGCACAGGGGGGCAGACTGGCCGAGCAGCACTATCATTTGCAGCTCAAGAGGAAGGTGTGGGCAGGCTGGCACTCGCTCATCCAGAACAGGTGGCGGGAGCGTGTGGAGAGAGCATGTTGTGCCAGAGCAGAGGACGTCTGCATGCAGCTCTCTACAGGCTATGAGGCCAAGATGGCACAGGTGAGTGAAACCCACATGGAAATTTGAGTGGAAGTGCTTTTTATTATTATTTTATTTATCTTAGGTGTTAGTGATTCCGTGTTTAGTAAGTTACTGGATGCGGACAAATGAAATAATAAATATTGTGTTTTTCAGCATATAGAGGAGCTCCAGAAAGCTCAAGCTGAGATCCACAGGCTGCACACAGAGCGAGAGCGCTACGAGGACTCTATGAAGAAAGCTTTCATGCGTGGGGTCTGTGCACTCAACATCGAGGCCCTAAGTATGTTTAACACTGGAGAAGCGGGTAGACTGGACCATGGTAAGACAATAGAGAGATTCAGCTCAATGTTTCTGCAATACCAATCAGTGTCACAGTTTGGCGCCGAAATGAAACACTTTACTTGTAAATTCCCTTGTAGATATGGCAAGTTAACACAAAAACAGTGGACCGTATTTGCCTATGAAATTTCCCTAATGTGACCACACCCTTATTTACATTTGAGACAGAATTTTGATATTAAAAGAATGAAATCGAATCCGAAAGAATAACTGAAATTAAAGTAGGGCTGTAAATGTCTCAGATCAAACTTTAAGCGGTATAATCAGTCCAGCCTTTATTTTTGTGTGTGTAGATGTTCCACCTCCAGGGGATGAGCCAAGCACCAGCTCAATGGCGAATCACCCTCCACGTACTGTCTCGTCTGCACGGCTCAGTCCAATTGTCATGGAGAGTCCAGTACAGCCGGGCCCCTCCCACAGCAATACAGATGATGTAGAGGCGGTAAGACATGCAACAGACACTTGTTCAATCTTGAAGATTCTAAGCGATTTCTTGAAACCAGCAGTCAAGTTTTGTACAATGCTTTCATACTGATATCCATTTGTATAGGATGCTCTTCATTTCAACATCAAGTTTGGAGCATCAGTCCAAAATTGTATTGGTTTTTTTGTATGTTTTTATGACAATTGCCATTTACTCAGACGAATATCAGCCTATACAATTAAACTTTGCATGGCTAATTACTGTTGGTGTTTATGTATAGATAATGATTGACTTTAAAATCATTATGAAATTTAAAATGGACTTTTTTATAGAATATTGTTGTATTTATTATAAAGGATCTTTCTATGTACATCATTATTTTCAAAATGTATATGCCCTCGTAATCTTTAATCTCTTCGCGAGGGCGCGACAATCTATCACTCACAAGAGATCACAGTAATAGTAAACTACAACCATCAGTTCCAATCAAGTCCCGCCCAACATTTTTCTTGTTCAAGAAACCGTTTCACTCAGATATGTCACGATAGGAAAGAAAAAAACTATCGCAACTTTTGTTTCATGCTGACTTTAAGGACCAAATTTTTTAATTTATATTGATTTTTTCCCCCCATAACTTTAACATGACAATTTTATCTTCGCTTAATTATTATTTGTATTTATTGCTCTCTTTTCAGGACCAGTTTCTCTCTCAGCCTAGCTCAATCACAGGCCCAAGAGCAGAAACCCTTCTCTCCACCACAGTGGTGAACTCTACTGTTCCACCAGGGGGCAGTACAAGCTCCTTCAGACAGGTACCGTCACTGCAAGCATATTTCTGAATATTTTATAGCAGCCTGCTGAACCTGTTTCTAGGCTGCTTTTCAAAATGCTTGTGTTAATATTTATAATATTATTGTTAATAGTTGTGTATTGTATGTTCTGAAAACTACTCTCTTCTAAAATGTTGTCTTCTTTAGGTGAACGCACGGATAGTGACAGCTGGCAAACAGAAGGCCTCTAAGACAGTAACTGCTCGTTTGACAGGACGGGCAGAGCATAACCGGACGGGCCGCCCCCCTACGGCCCTGCATGTCATGGGTGTGGCTCCGCCCATGAGCTCAGTTGTAGTAGAAAGGCACCACCCTGTCACTCAGGTATAAAGGAACATCCCTACAAATGTCTAAGAACAGGTGATGATCAGAACGATAAACAAAGTAGTGCTCATTCCATTTCCCTCTTTCCCCCCCATATACAGCTCACTGTTGGTCAGGCAACAGCAGCTAAGTTCCCTCGCGCCGCTCTTCACAGTCAGACTGTCTCCAGCAGCAAGAGCTCATCCAGCCAGCCTAGAGGCCCCTCCTCCTCCTCCTTTCACATCCACTCCATCAAAGTTGTGGACTAACACACACACACACACACACTTGCTCATGTATGTGTCAGGTCTGGGGTCTGAATACTGTAATTTGAAGTATTTAATTTGTCAGGTTTAGAGGCTTTAAATTAGGTTAATACATTTTTAGTACAAAATTTTATTTATTTTTTATCATAACATGGTGGAAATGAAGGTAAGATGTTTATATACAAAATTTGGCAAATTAACACTTTTAATTGAAGAAACATTATTTATTACGTGATATGGTTTCTTTAATACAAATTGTTTGTATAAGTGTCACCTTTTACTTTACAAAGCCATAATCAAAATCCGTAACAGTTTCCTAACTGCTTTTGATCAGTTAGCTTCTGTATTAGTTTGTACTGTATCTTAATTAACAGGTTTTATTAAAGGTGAGCTGCTGGATCTCCTTACGTCTCAATTAGGAAATAAAGCACAACTTTTAGTTCATAGCATCTTTTATTTCGCTGTAGCAACTTGGATCAGCAAACTGTGCATTTCCTTGTATCAGCGTTTGTTCCCTCCATTCTTATTTTTTCTGGGGATAAGACAAATGTATGTAATGAGATTTCTCTCTTTCCTTTCTGCTATTTTTAATGTAAGGGACATTATAAAGGACTGTATAAAACTCGCTCTCTAATAAATGTACCATTTAAAGGATGTCTCAAATACTATACAGTACAGTTTACTGTATAATTACTGCGTCCTTCAAGACATTAAAAACAAAGATAATGGCATACTGTAACGATGAGTAAAAACAGCCTACCAGCAATCTTTGTAATCCCAACAGAAAGAAGCCCCTCATACAGGCGTTTGGCTGGGTTGCTCCCTTCGATCATGATTCTATGAAGCCAAATCAGAAGCATCCTGTTCCCATGCTCTTGGAAACTGTTAGGACCTAGATACAACAAAGGGGGAGTGTCTCCAATTCAGGTCTATCTGTAGTTTAATACATTTGAGATTAACTTTCTTCCAATGGAATTTAGAATTTTATATATAAATATATATATATATATACACACACACACACACTGTTGTCGAAATGATTCAACGCCTATTGCAAATCAAGTTTATTGGCAATTTACAGGCTGAATTCAAACAAAAGTGATTGAAAGGGCTCAGCACAACAAATGTTTCAAGTGGTTTTCCCCAAATTCAACTGAAAAAATCAACTTTTAATGACTTCTGCAGTCTCAAAAATATTCAACCCCCTTAATAGAATCCCTCACAACAGCGCAAATCTGCAGAACAGGTGTTGTCTCAAGTACACCTGGTGCAATTAATGAAGCCCTTGATTAGATTCTATTCACAGGGTTGAATAATTTTGAGACTGCATTATATTATATTTAATATCTGAACGGGCTAGGTTTGTTAAGTGTCACGTTTGACTGCATGTTAGAAATATGGCCCAAAAAACTAAGAGAAGATATCATTGCCCTACACAAACAAGGGAGTCTAGTCCCAGATTAAAATGTATGTTTGAGCCGTTTTAACTAAAAGCAACTAGCATATCTGAAAATATGTCAGTGCTATGGTTTTGTCTCTAGATGCACACCTGTAATGTTTTTTCTTCTTTTATAGGGGACGTTTATAAAAGCTACTTAAATGCCCTAATTAAGATAAAACGTAATCCTGGCTTAATCTAAACCCTGTCTGTGGAACCGAGCCATAAAGTATAATATATATATATATATATATATATATATATAGTATTTAATTATTGCAGGTTTGCATAATATTCTGAGTTTGCATTTCACTGATTTTATTCATTTTTAGGAATACTGAATCTGTTTTTGTGCAAGTGAGATGAGTAAATGCATGTTCACATTGGTCTAGAACTACAATAACCTAATAATAACCAAATACACAATGCCTCTGCAACTTACTACCAATTTCTCTCATCATTGGGCAAGAATCAATCACGTCAGTCAATAAACGTGAAAAAGTAAATTGCATTACTTATTTGAAAAAGTAAAAAAAAAGTAATGCATTACTCGTTACTTGAAAAAAGTAATCTGATTACTTAACTCGTGTTACTTGTCATGCGTAACCACCAACACTGGTGGTAGTGTACATTTTAGAGTAATATTATTAATTTCATCCATCAGTTATTGGTCTAAGATTGTCTGTTGGTGCTGCTGAACTCCCTGTTAGGGATTTATTTTGAGGTTCTTCTAAACATGAAGATAAGATTATATAGAAGATCTGATGGTAAAGCATCTCGCTCTGACCTGTCCACTGCTCCTCGATGGCAGCCACCTGATCCTCTGTGAACTCCCAGAGCTCTGCCAACTTCTTCCAGTCATTGCGCTTGAGGTGTTTGTATGCGAGCTCCCATATTATATCACGCAGGGGATTCGTGTCAGGGGAGTGATCTAATTTAAACGTCAATGGTGATTCGCTGTGAAGGCTCTCAATAGCATCTGTATTATTCTGAAAGGGTAATCAAATAACATCAAGCTCTGAGAAAGGACAGATTCGCCAGGTGCTGAAATTAGCACAGGTATATACAGCACACTAAATATTATTAGTCCATGTTCGCTGTTGTTAAGATGATCATTTTTGACACATGCAATCCTTGTGCAAATAAATGGGCTGTGGTGACCTTTCTGAATGGAATTAAACATGCTTTAAAATTGCATTACACTTCCGTTACTGGGTTTAATAGAGAGTGGCTGAGGTTATAGCAGCACGTGACATTTGGTGGGAGGAAAATGTTCTTCCCAATCTTTTACAACACACAATACCATTTATTTCATGGTTTGCTTTGACCAAATTGGAATTCTAAATACCCACCATTTGATAATCGCACTTCCATCTGAAATATCTCTCAGCTTTGATGATCATGTCCACAATTATAACCATATTCCCCCTCGCTGCCACTCCAAGAACTGTTTTATTTTGCTGTAAAGGAAAATAATACATTAAAAAAAACTTCTCCTAAATTGCCTATTTCTCTACCACATGTTTAAATCTTTATCAGGCACTGTAATATGTCAGAAACGGTCTGATACCCTGTCCTGAATCTCCAGATCCACCTCGGCTTTCAGAATCATCTCGACCACATCCACCTTCCCCATCTCAGCAGCGATATGGAGTGCAGTTTGTCCCATCTGAGTGTGTTGAATGAATAAAAAAATACTAAAACCCATGAATGCAATGACAAATATCATTTCATAAATGATGGATGAAAGTAGGTGAGTAGACGCACATGATCTGTTATGTTTGGATCACAGCCAGCCTCAAGTAGGGTGTGGATTACAGGAATATGACAGTTCTTCACTGCTAGATGGAATGGAGTATGCATATGCTGAAACAATCAATCAATCAAGATTAACCTAGCATTAGTGTATTTATTCCTAATATGGATTATACTATCTTGTCATGAAGGAAATATACTGTAAGGTGCATGTTAAAATGCCCAGTATTGGAGAGTGAAAAATTGTATATATGCGTGTTATATATGTGTATGTGTGGGTATATACACACACACACATTGTGCTAATATTAGTTATTGAAGTAGCTAACATAAAAAAATGACAATTCATTTACAGCATTCATTATTCTTTGTTGATGTTCATACACATTTTAAACATTTCAAGTTAAACATCAGTTAGTGTTTTATAAATGAACATTCATTGGTGTTCAATAAATATTTCGGTTACACTTTATTTTAAGGTGTCATTGTTACAGTGTAATTATGTATTTAAGTACAGTGTAATATTAATTAACAACATGTACTTACTATAGGGTTAGGGTAGGATTAGGATTTGGTTGAGGGTTAATTGCATGTAATTATGCATCATTTACTTTTTAATGATGTTATTATTACTATGGTAATTACATGTAACATATGTAACAAGAACACTGTAAAATAAAGTGTTACCAACATTTCTTATTATTATCACATCTATAATCTAATACATCCTTGCTGAATTTTTTTTATTCATTTCTTCCTGACCCCAAATTTTTTAACAATAGTGTACAAGCTATCTGAAGTAAATCTTTATTTTACAAAAAAATACTGATCAGTTATTGAAAGCAGATCTCTTCAACTAGATACTTTAATGACAATGTTTATTAGACATTTGAAATATTCTCATGTAGAGATTAGTGTGCGACATGATGAATGTGAATGAATGTGAATAGCATAAAAAATTTCAGGCAGCAGATAAAAAAAAAAGTGAAATGACATTTCTCACCTGGTCCTGAGTGTTTATTTCGGCTCCACTATTCAGGAGGAGTTTTACAATTGGAAAGTGTCCCCTCTCACAGACTGGATGCAGTGGGCTTCTTCTGCTCTGAAAATCATCACAGGTATCCATCCTCTAAGAAACAATGCTGAGTATGTTTTATATGTCATGGTTAAATTCATTCATTCTCAAATAGTCTGAATCTGTCATTGTTATCCAGTAGTAGCTATCAAAAGAAGTGTTTAAAATAATCCCCTCAGTACATACTAAGGTAAAGATGTTTGGGTCACATTGTGCCTCCAGAAGGGCTTGTACACAGTCCTCATGAGCTCCATCTGCAGCCAGATACAGAGCGGTCTGCCCTGCCTACACACACATACAGTAGTAAATACAAATAAATCAAATCAATGTGTGTCTCACTCTCATGTATTTTCTGTGTGATTCTGGAATATGTGTTGATAATGCCTAAAAGGACAGATTATTACCTGATTGACCTCATTGCGAATGTCAAAGTTGTCTAGAAGTAAGTGCAGTGTTTCATGTTGACCGTGCTTTGCTGCCAGATGCAGAGGTGTGTCTCCAACCTGTCATCCAGAAAGGAAAAGTCAAAAATCAGGTCCTGCTATAATTAAAATATTAATAAAAAATACATACAGGTTTTGACATCGTACTTATATTTTAAAAAATACCTGCATGGAATTACACCTTTAATTCATTTCTGTAATTACATCTGAAATTACAGTGTTGACCCTTCCCTTACCTTTTAACCCAAACCAAACCTGTCCCAAACCTTATCTCAATAGTTGCAAAAGTGCTTTGCAACAATGCATAAACAGTACACTGCACCCAAAAATTTCTTTGGTGTAAGTACATAGTAGTTAAAGACACCTTATATAAAGTGTGACCCAACATGATTACAGTTACAACATGCACTTTTTTTGTATTAAACAAACCATCTATAAACTAAAGGATTCAATAAATGAACCTTATTTTCCTCCATGGTGGCCATGTTGTAAGGTTCCTCCATCAGCATCTGTAGCATGCGAACACAGCCGTGTGCTGCGGCCAGGGCAAAGGGTCTGTTACCATACTGACAAAAGAACAACGCACTTTATCTTTATGTGTATTGAAGGTCCCTAATAGGGACATTATCTTTATATTATCTAACTTGTTTTATTCTGATTATTGTTGTTTTTTATAGAAGATGAGCTGCTGTTTCCTTACTTGTTCTTCTTTGTCAAGTTCTGCCATTTGCAGGTCATCAACAATGTACTCAACAATATCAGTGTGATTGTTCATGGCAGCGCAGTGCATCATGTTCAGGCCCTCCTGAACACACAATGATTTACATTAAGCACTAAAATGTCCTAAATGTTTAACTTTATGAGTAAGCTGTATGAGATGTTATACAGTTGCAATGACACATGTTGTCTCTCACTTTTAATGACATTTGCAATGTACACAATTCCAATGGAAAACAAATATGGTTTAAAACACTTAGAATAATATTTACAATATTTAAATCTTGCTGAGTAGAGACAATTTTCAAGCTAATAAAAAAGGTAAACATTTATAAGTGAATTAGTATGAATTAATTTAATAAATCAATTATTAAATCAATGTATGTTAATTCACACAAATTCAATAATGTTAATGCCAGATGTGTTACAGCAATATAAAGCCATAATAGTTATTTTAGATTAAAATAACTCTCAAGGGGGGGTAATGTGTTTCTGATAAATTATTTTGAGAAAATCTAAAATTTAAATGACCAAGATCAAAATATGTATTTTTTGTGTCATTGATGTTGATTATATAAAGAATAATGCCATTGAATAATTAACACATGAGGTGTGCATTTTCTTCTAATAATTTGTATACCTGTCACTCGAGACTCACTTAGAGGATTAAAGAGGCCTGAAGCAAGTCAGTGCTGTCAGCGATCTTCACACTGCTAGGGACTCACCTTTCAGGGAGGCCTGGTCGGGCCTAGTAGCTAATAGCAAGTATATTCTGCTACAGACATACACTGTTGGGAACCATACTACACCAACATAACTATTGGGCCCACCCACAGGAGGCCTAATATGGCAAGCTACCTGGTTGCGGCTATAATGTATGTCTCACAGTGTTGGGACTCACCTCCGAGGAGGCCTGTTAAGGCCTACTACCCATCAGTGAGTCTACTGCCCAAACTACTAAGAACAACCATCAGAGGTAAGCTGGCCTACCGCACCCTCTTGGGGGCTGCCCAATCATGGAGGCCTGCTGAGGGTTACTACCTACTGGCTAATAACCGGCTAACTTCTAATAATAATAATATATATATACAATTTAACTGAAATAAACAATGAAATGAATCTCTCTGTGCAGTAAGCGAACACCGCACCGTATTTTCAACGCTTTGGTCAGCTCCACCTTGAACAAGTAACTTGAGGATTTCCAAACTCCCGAACCATGCTGCTAAGTGAACAGCAGTCAGTCCATGCTGCAGAAACAGTACGAGTACCTGAGTATTGATCTTAAGGGTAACAGGGTAAATCATTCATACTTGGGCAAACATACCTTATCTTGTAAATCTAGTCTGGCTCTCCTTCGAAGGAGTATATCAACAACTTCCACATTTCTGAAGGCCACGGCATAATGAAGAGCAGTTCGACCGTGCTAACAGGAGACACAAGATTATAAGAACCGCTCAGCTATGGTGAACAAACATATCTTTATTTGCTACAGCAAAAAATTGCACACCTGCGTAAGTTAGATGTTTATTGACATACCACATTCTTGGCATTGACATTAACGCCTCTCACTAGAAGCTTCATGCCCTCCACGTCGTTTCTCTTTGCTGCTTCCATGAAGTCTTTCTCAACCTCCAGCACTGTATGGGTCAAATCATCAGTTCAATAGCACTGACAAGTACTTTACAAAAAGCATTGTGGCGGCACCATGGTAGAGTGATGTAGACTGTTAGATGGTATGATTATCATTCATATTTATTCAACATTACATAGTATTTACACAGGAATAGCCTACAATGTTATTACATGGTAGCCTACATTTTTGTAGACTACAGGAACAAGTAGTAAACTATTAAAGTTAAAACTATTATTCTATTTGGTGTGATGTGTAAATATCACTGAGTACAGTTTGTGTTTTGGGCGTTCACTTTAAGGATAGCTGGAAGTCATGATGTCATGGATAAGCTGTGTCAGACATTTGTATGATATTGTGTACTGTAAGTCTAAACTGATTCCAACATTTCAGGTTCAATTCAAGTGAAGCCCAATCGACAGAATGTCGGGTTTTAATATTCAATAAAAAAAGGCTTTAGGCTATGTAACTTTTTGTGTTAAAATTTAAAAATAATTATAATTAGCAAATACATCATGAATTCATTTTCCAAACGGTGTTGTTGTCTAATCCTGAATCACTACGGTACACCTATAATAAGTGTTTATATTCTGACTATTTTAGACTGGTCGTCACCGCTGTGGAGAAGCCCAGTACCTGTGTGCCTTGTCATAAACATAAACGGAGAGAAGGAGCTCCGGCTAATGTCCTTCCGCAACACACATGCAGTTCTGTTTATTAACCGCTAGAGCGGCAAAAGTAAAAAAGGAATTTTTTGCAGTATATAAAAGCATGTGAAAATTATATTTTACAAAAGAACTTAAAATTCTGCTATTCAAATTTTGTAAAAACTGTTTAATCATTATTTTAAATATAGTTTTAGACAAAAATGTTATGTAACTGTACACAGAATAGGTTGTTTTTCCCCACACTAAATTCATGAAAAAAAAACATACTGTTTGTCTTCTTGTTATACTATTGAAACAGTGAGCAATTTAACGTTCACAGATTGGCCCCATTGTAAATCACTCACTGTAACCCAGATTTTATAAAAGAAAAATTAAAAGACAAGTGGAAATAGTGGTAATAAACATTATGCCACAAATGCTGTGGATTGTGTTTAACTTGTACTAAACCAAGAAAATTCCTTGCAGTTAAAAAAAACCCCTAAAAACTAAAGTCTTATGATTTTACATGTACCTCATAATTTAGAAAATATAGGCTATTCAGATCGAATACAAAATTGTTTGTCAATTTTCTTGATAAATATAACATGTAAATAGGAAATTTTAAGAGCTAATAGTACAGAGGAATCATAAGTGTAAAACAGAAGAAATATCATTAGAACATTCAAGCTGGATGGTCTATACTCACACATCTCCTTGCTATCATAACCACCATCTTCACCAATGTCCTTTGGCAAAATAAAGTCAGTGAAACCTTTGACATGGTCTGATTTTAACCATGTTTTGGGATTAAGGTTCTCCTTCTTCCAAACAGGCTGCTTCACTATGTAGTCTTTTAGGGCTTGAGCTCTCCTCTCCATAGTATCGTACTGGTTGCACAAGCTCTTTGCTTCAAAGACTTGTGTTCTGTAAAATACATCAGCTGGATGGTTTTGTTTGCATTGAGAGCTCACGCCCAAAAACATGTGCTCTCACCCAAAGGACATACGGTTAAATGGCTTCAAGCACTGATTGTTTAACAGTATGTAAAGGGAATAAGGTTATAAGGTTATTATGCATATACACTACTGTTCAAAGGTTTAGGGTCCACAAGAAATTAATACTTTTATCAAAAGTGACAGTAAACACATTTACACTGTTACAAAATACTAAAATTTAATGTGATCTGAAATTTATTCATCGGGGAATCCTGAAAAAAATGGTTTCTGCAAAACTATTAAGCAGCACAACTGTTCTCAACATTGATGTCTCTTGAGCACTAAATGGGCATAGTAGAATGATTTCTAAAGGATCATGTGAAACTGCAGACAAAACAGCCATTGTAAATGTGTAATATTAAACAATATTGCTTTTTTAAACAAAAAAAAACAAAAAAACTTATTTTCAATCATAAGATTGAAAATTTAATACATTTTACCGACCCTAAACTTTTTGAATGATAGTGTACTTTTCATTCTTTCTTGGATGAAGGTTAAACCTGTTTAAATGGTTTTCAAACTAAGAAAAAACACCCTGATATATTTCCATCCTTTAAAACACAAAATACCATTATAAGATTAAAAGGACATTTTGGGGGTTTTTTTACATTCATTTTTGAGGTGCACATTAGAAGACAATTACAATTCTGCATGTGTACAATTATGATACTTTATTTTATACTGTATATATTTGTTATTTAGATGGTAAAATCTTATGTCATGGTCTAAAAATGGTGTCATGGTCTCGCTTTGCACGTCCATACAAGAAATAAATGCTAATTTGTGTTTATGCAAAGAATAAAATTATTTTAAAAATATTTGAGCCATCACTCATATATTAATGTAGAATGATTCATCAATGATTTACATAAATATAGAAAGAGGAAAGTGCAAAAGTGTAAATACGAAGCATTTTTTCCACCACACAAATACACATTTCTATACAAAAATATACCCAAATCTTCAGCTTTGTGTTTAAGTATATGATGTTCCCAGCACCACCTCTTATCAAGTGCCATCTTATTACCTGCTTTTCTTCAGTTTGCACATTTCTTACTCGCTCCTTCAACATATTCCCTGAAGTGAATCCCTGAAGTCCTCAAGGATTATCATGTCTTTTCTTCATAAATTAAAAGATCTATAATCTTTCTGAAATTGTAACAGAATTAGAAGTTTTGTCTGGTGTTGCCTTTGAAGAACTTATCGATTGTGTGTTTTGTGCTCAACACTTTGGTTTTCTTTGCGGGAGGAAGAGGAGATGATCCTTGCCTGTAGTTAAAATAGAGAATACATAAGAAAACAACAATAAAACAACAATAAGATACATTAGAGTTTAAGAGTTTGGGGTCGCTAAGATTTTTAATGTCTATGAAAGAAGTCACTTATGCTCAAAATTAAAATAAACAGTAATATTGTGAAATATTACAATTTAAGATAACCTTTTTTTTAATTTTTAATTGTATTTTTTTCCTGGGATGCAAAGCTGAATTTTCAGCATCATTATTCCAGTCTTCAGTGTCACATGATCCTTCAGAAATCATTCTAATATGCTGATTTACTGCTCATTAATTATTATTATCATCATTGAACCAAACAGTTGTGCTGCTTAATATTATAAATTTATTTTTGTGGAAACAGTGATAAAAGTTTTTTTTTTCCAGGATCCTCTGATGAACGGAAAGATCAAAAGACACTTATTAAAATAGAAATCTTTCAACATTATATAAATGTCTGTCACATTTGATCAATTTAATGCATCTTTGCTGAATAAAAGTTAAAACATTTATATATATATATATATATATATATATATATATATATATAATACCCCAACGGTATGCATGTACAGTGCATTCAAATTAAGTTCTAACAATATAGTAATGTATTATCGCCTTTTACAGTTAAATACCTTTGGCTCTTTTCTCTCACTTTAGAAACTCTGCCCTGGTCCCCCAATTGGCCTGCAAAAGACAAAACAACAAATGTATTATAATCATTTCCCTTGTCTTAATGATACTATGACAAGAATATGGTATTTCCAAATGCGATTTCTTGCATTCTTCAAGATTTGCTTTTTACTGACCTCTTACGCTCTTGAGTGCAGGCGCATCTGAATGATCCACAGGAGGATGAGATCCTCTAAACTCCAGCAGAACTTCTTGGTTGAGACACATATCCACATGGCGGTTGAAGAGAGCGAGGTCACCGGTGCTCTGCAGCTGACTGCACACGGGACACGTCAAAGACGAGCCTTTCAAGTCAGATGACAACTCTGTGACAACAGCCTCAGGATTGTGTGTTGTGTGTGAGGCTTTAAAACTAGATTCAGAAAAAGGCTTCTTCTTATTAGGAACAACTGAACGCTTTTCATTTATTTTTGTCCTGTGACTAAAAAATGGAGTCTTGAAATCATTGCCGTCATCAGTTTCCACCACTGGCAAAGAGATGCTAGTGGACGGCTTCTCTCCATTACAGGACAGGTTGTGGCGTGGTTCACTGTTGAGCTCTTCCTTTCGCTCATCCGAATCTGCGTGTTCATTATCCACTATTGCACTGCCCTTCAGGCATTCATCAATATGGTGGTTGAAGGCTGTGAGGTTTACATCCTTCATCTCTCTGTTGCACACCGGGCAGGTGAGAAACTGCAGAACCTGGGTTGAGATTTTAAACGATGGCTTTAAAGTTGCATGTTTGTTTATGTATCCTGTCGCGTCTGTCCCCGAGATTGTGTTCGTTGATGTTGTGTCTGATTGAGGGTTTGTTATTAGCAGAGGTGAAGCAGCTGCATCAGCACTACTGTTTGTTGTGTCTGTACCAGAGATGATGACAGACATTTGTTCCTGCTGCTGCTGCTGAAGTCGTTTTGACTGCGCTCTTTGAAAAAAGGACTGCTGCTTAGGTCCTGTAGATTTGGGTATTTGCTCAGACACAGAAGGTACTTTTATCTCAGTGGACTGCGGCTTTAGGAAACTGGCACTATCACCGCCTCCTTCTGCTTTGCGAGCAGATCCAGAACACTGCGTGAAACTGCCTGGATCAGATCCACCTTTCTGCAGGAACCCCGTTATACTCCTCTGAAGAGGCTTTTTATTTTCAACGCTGATAAAGCCAGACACTCGAACACCTGTTGAAAATCACACATCTCTTCATTAGCATGAGCATTTTATAAACTGAATTTTACTATCTGACACAAAGTAGCTTCAGACTTACAAAAAAATGTATCACTGTATTGTCAGATTTCTCATGCATGGTCAAATAAACCAATGATATTTTTTTTTAGATTTCATATGCTTTAAGAAAAAATAATGGTCAATTTTAGACATGATACAATAAACTTTAGACAAAGCAAAACGCCAAGTTATGAACATACACTACCGTTTTTTTATATTTATATATATATATATTAAATTACCAATGATATATTCAATTGATCAAAAGTTACTTTAAAGACATTTATTATCTTACAAAATATTTTTATTTTAAATATCTCTATAAATTTTCATCAAAGAATCCTGAAAAAATACATCACAATAAAATATTAAGCAGCAAAACTGTTTCAATTGATAATAACAAGAAATGTTTCTTGAGCAGCACATCGGCATATTAGAATGATTTCTGAAGGATCATGATAATGATGCTGAAAATTCAGCTTAGCCATAACGAGAATAAATTACATTTCAAAATCTATTCAAATAGAAAACAGTTATTTTAAACTGTTGCACAACATAACTCTTTTACTGATCATTTCTTTCAAAAGAAGCAAAAAATCTTACCGCCCTCAAAGATTTGAACAGTCTTGCACACACGTTACATATTTTATGAGGACTTTCCTTAGACACAATGATTTGTATACTGTACAAACTGTTTTTCTATCCCCCTTACACTAACCCTACCCTCATAGAAAACTTTCTACATTTTTACATTTTCCAAAGACATCACTTAGTATGATTTTTGCTCACTCACACAGACAGACAGACATACCCATGAGTCTTAGCTTTAGTGGCTGAGGGCTGACACTGTCAATCTCAACTTTGAGAAGGTCTTTGGCAGCAGCAAAGATGTCCTCCTCAGTGCAGACAGCACACTGCAGTGTAAACGCTTTAGTCTTCACTTCAAAGTTGACATTCTTCAACTTTAAAGTAACAGTTTTCCCCTATGACACAAATACATTTAATGTAATGCATGTTAGACAAATATTTATGCACTTACTGATTGTATATGGAGTCCAGATGACATTTCCTGAATTATTTCTGCCCTATTTCTGCACATAATAAACTATTTTATTCATACAGTCATAAAGACATATTTATAATATGTATCAACCAAATGTTTAATACATCCAGCAACTAAAGAAAGTAAAATAATTGAAAAGTTCCCTCAACTACACAAATATGCAATTCACAAACACATGGTCATACAATGATGCTGATATTTATAACAAAACATATTAAATGTAAATGAATTAATTACTTAATAAAATAAACTTCAAACCATCTTCATTTTTACAGTGATGTGCAAGTTATCACTGGCTATATATGAGGTTTGGTATAAACTGGGAGAAGCTACTTTTACTTTAATTTAGCCCGACAAGAGGGCGAAACACAGGTACCTTAAGGCCCTCTCGCTGTAGGTCCTGTGCTAGGTCATGACAGAGCTCCCTACACAGGGAATACTGCTCTTCTGCATCACTCATCTCCCCAAATGTCCTAAAAGAAAGAGTGAATATAAATGACACAAATTAAATAAATTAAATAAGAGATGGAGGAAACAGAATATTGATTTCAAGTTTACACTGCTGAAAACATTGAGCAAATTACCTCTCAGTGCTCATGCTTTTTCTTTCTGAGTCCCTGAAATAAAAGACCAGATCATCCATGAAATATTAGAATAGTAATCTTATTCCATATCCAACAAACCAGTCGCCCATGTAGTTTATTGATATTACTTAAGTATGTTTGATGCTGTAACATATACATTAACACTGCACACCTCTCAGTATATGTGGAGCCCAAACCCAAAGATATGTGAAGGAAATGATGCCAAGAGGTTTCCGAAAAAAGCAGGGAAAGTAACGCCATCTGCTGGCCAAGTTGAGCACAGCTAACAATACCCAAAGCAGCCAGCATCTTCTCAGTCACCTTTCCAACACCAGACACCTGGAATAAATAAACAATAATATTAGCCCACGTCAATGAGCTATAAAACAGCCAGGGATAAAAGGGGTAAGGCAGACCTTTCTGACTGGAAGATCCTCCATAAACTCCATCACAACTTGTCTATCAGGAGGAATTCGGTACTGGCCATTGGGCTTGTTCTTGTCACTGCATACTTTTGCAAGCATCATGTTTGGTGCAATACCTACAAAAGAATAATTTGAAATTTCCTACACACAGTATACATACTGGATATATTTATGTTTGCAAGTTAAAGGCACAGTATGCACGTTTCACCACAAGAGGTCGCTTATTCAAAACAATAACAACGATGTAGCTTGATGACGCAGTGACAGAGTGTGGAACCATAAATCTGTTTTCAAAGTTTATATTTGGCGACAGAACCTGCAGCAAACGATATTGAATAACTGTGGCCCATCACGAATGTGCAAAACAAACAACTGTGGCTTCCCAGACGCTAACAGAGATCGTCGGCTTTGACGCTATAACTACTACTTCACCATTTTTTCAGGAAGCGCACTTCTTTCCATGGTTTCTACTGACAGCTGAGGATAAAGGGAATATGACCCAATTGACAGGCGACACAAAGACACAGGCCGCAAGTACACAAGTCAACAAAATATAAATAACATTGTTCTAGTGGTTTTTGGATATTTTAAAAGTTATATAGGTGATTCTCTACAGAAAAATATTTTTGTTATGCTGGTTGAAAGTCTCCTCATATCCTGAATGCAATCACTATGTTAAGCGGTCTAAATGTATTTTTGTAAAAATATAAGGAAGGCGGAAGGACCATAAAATGTTTGTTCAATCACTACATTCGGTCCGAATAAAATGATAGCATGTGTTCCCTATCAGTCAATGTGTGTTTGCATACCACTGCGCGTTCACATATGCTGTGCAGACAGAGCGAGAATGGCAGTTGTTTACGTTCATTATTGTAGTACTCACTTTACTTTAAAGTTTTCTCACCAGTGAATGACACATTATGCAATACAATAACGCTGTCTCTGGTCGTCTCAATTCTGGTCTGTGTGTGTTCATGTGTTTTGGAGAAGGCATGGCTTTGGACGGCAATTTGCAGGGAGGGTGGATTCGTATGCTTTCAATGCTAGCAGGCTAAAGTTAGCTTTTCCCAGATCACCTTTAATGTAAAAATCTTACATAGTGTACCTTTAAGAGTAAAAACCAAATAAAAATATCCACTCCCTCACCTGCACTGGCAGTAAGAGACGTTTTCTGCTCAATACGGAAGCGCATCTCCCTCACAGCCTCCTCTGCACTTGTCCCAAACACCTCAGCTTTCCCTTCAGCTCCTGACAGAGAGGTCGAGGAGCAGGGACTGTCCTCAAACAGCACAGGAGACAGTCCGTCTTTTTCCGATTCACCCGCAAACCTTCCTGCATCATCTTTTCATCAGAATGAAGAACAAACATCATGCTAATATAATTGTAATATAAAATACATTTTAATACATCATAAAAGCTTTCACAAAATAAAAAGTGGACCTCTTTTCAATCTTTTAGATGCCAACAACTCCCAAATATGATCATCCTTGTGTGAGTGAATTTAAAATGCAGCTATATTTTTTTATGAATAAAGACCTAATGTATACCATGAAACTACTTTTTTTTGTATTTAATTACATATTTGGTATCAATTTGTTTTAGGAGTCTTAACTACGTACTTACATAAAAAAATGTTGGGTACTTATTTTATTGTGTTCATGTTGTATTGCAAAACACTTTCTGCTATTGAGGTGGGATACGGGTAAAGAATGGTGTTATTATAGATGCAACTACTGAAATCAATTACAGAAATTACATGCAGATACTTTTTAAATGCAAGTACAATGTAAAAATGTACACAATAACCGCATTGTATAAAATGATTAATTTAAAGATCAATAGTAATTAAAGACACCTAATATAAAGTGGGGACCAGATATTTATTTAAATTATAAATCTGTGCAAAATATTATTTGGATAATATCTATAATATGTATAATTGCTACTTTTTTTTCTTCTACTTATAAGTACTACAAGACGTATTTATTTATTTTACAAAAAAAAATTACACTGCTATCTCCAATCTTTTCGACAGACCTCAAATCACTTCCAGTGTGAAAACCCCTGCACTAGTCAGTCAGTAGACTTCTGTAACACACCTGTTTTGGCATCACACATGTGATGTGTTCGCATGGTCTCCGGCCAGAGCTTCCGCTGCTCCAGATGCTCAGTGATGTCCAGATAAGCCTCGTCCAGACTCACAGGCATGAAATGAGGGTCATACTCTGAGAATATCTCCCGTACCTTAAAGAGAGACCCAGGCATGAGGAAACGACAGCAGATATGACTACTGAATGTCGCCAGACTAACATATAACATACCTGGGCACTCACTGCTCTGTATTTGTCAAAGTTGGTGGGCATGATAACTAGGTTTGGACAGAGCTTCTTCGCAATGAACCCTGGCATGGCAGCACGGACACCAAACCTCCTGGCGAGGTAATTGGAGGTTGACTGGAATTGATAAAGACAATGTCAACACTATGGAGATGTGAAGATGTTCTGTGAGGTTTGTTTCAGATTCTCACCAGCATGCTCATGGACCCCACTGCCATCGGTTTGTCCTTCAGCTCTGGGCAGTCTCTCATTTCTACAGCAGCATAAAACGCGTCCATGTCTACGTGAACTATCACACGGCCCAGATCTCGACCCCTCTCCAGTTCACATTTTAGTTTGTCCACCTATGGTGCGAAAACTCTTAAACAACTGAACAGGTATGTGGAACTAATGTATTCCATTGTATATTTTGGGTAAAGCCTCACAAAAATGTCCACCTCTTCATTTCACTTCCGTTAATATTTTGCATAAAGACTAGCGGTGCACCGAAATTTCGGCCGCCGAAAATGTTCGGCCAAAAATGGCATTATCGGTTTCGGGCCGAAATGAAAAAAACTGCCGAAAACGTAAACCGAAAATTAATGTCAACCGCCCCTCCCATCCGTGCGCAAGCGCTTAGGTTTCACTCACGGTCAAGCTGTTATCACGCGTCTGCCTATCAAAGATAGGGTTGTCTCCAACATATTGATAGCGGCTCCCTGAAATTGGTTCAAATCTCCCGTAAGAGCGAGCGAGCAAGATCTCGTGCTCCAAACCATAGACATCATATAGGTAGACGCCCTATCTCTATATGATATCTATGCTCCAAACCTTGTAGCGCGCGCACGTCAGACAGAGAGAGAGAGATCGAGAGACTTTGCGTGTGTGTGCTACATTAAGCGCATGTAAAACCCCCAGTCCAATTTTCTGTGTATAGCAGTTACATTAAAATTTGCTTAGCACTGCACAACTGTGTTTCCTAAGGCTACATAGGCTTACATGTTGTTTACAGTTTGAGTTGGGATTAAGTTCTAGTGCTGTTTTTGCACTGTTTTTTTTTGCATTGTTTTGCACAGCAATTTAAAATGTAAGTAAAAAAATGTTTACATGCAGCAGCAGAATAGAGGCCCACTGCCATTCTGTGATTTTGTGTGCAGTTATTCAGATAATTGTGGATCTTTTTGCACAACTGTTAAAAAACTATTTTATTTGATGGAACATAAAACTTGAATAATATTATTTGGCATTATTATTTATATTTATTGTTAAAAATATTTTAGGTTTTGTACTGTGTGATATATATATATATATATATATATATATATATATATTAGTATAAGTTTTTAAAAGAAGCCATTTTCGGCTTCAGTTACGGTTTTCGGCGAAGTGCATCCTAAATTTTCGGTTTCGGTTTCGGCCCAGAATTTTCATTTCGGTGCATCACTAATAAAGACAATGAAGCTTATCTTAGGACCATTAAGATTTATTGCATTGTGACAATAAAGAAAAATTCAATAATATCACGATGCAATTATCATGACAATAAGGCATAATTCACACTGTTCCTACAACGGTGTAAAACATTAATAAGACTCACCCTGTCCAGACAAAATTATTTAAAATAATGATTTCAATCAATATTTTCAATATAATAGCATTTCAGTAATAAAACTCAGGGTGAAATTGTCATAAGATGTATGACAATCATTACAGAGTTGATTACCTCAGATTGTGCTTGCTTCATCTGTTCTTTAGTGATTCTTGCTTTTTGCTCCATAATTTTTTCAATGCGCTGATTCACCTGTCGCTCCTTCTTAAGTTCATTCTCATAAAATTTAGATCCCTGTTATTCAAAAGAGCAAAAAAATTTCTCAACTGCATTATAAATGGGTCAATGTCAACACTGTCCTGAACTGTAACTTGCTACAGTTCATTTAATATAAAAGTATTTAAAACATTTAATGAATTTAACCCTCGGTTTCAAAGACAAGGCTTAAGCCTAGCCCAAGACTAAAATGCATGTTTAAGCTGTTTTAACTAAAAGCAACTTGTACTAGCATATCTACAAATGTGTCAATGCCATTGTTTTGTCTCAAGATGCACACCAGTAAAGCTTTTTTTTCCCTAAGGCACGTTTAAAAATAAAATTGAACTAAAGCCCAATCCTGGCTTAATCTAAGCCCTGTCTGTGAAATCAGGCTTAATTTATTTAAAACACACATTTTGCTTAAATTAAAGTTATTAGCCTATCAAACCCTTTTGTCCTCATATTAATTGAGAATCTTTTTTTAAATGTCACAGGATTGGACTATTGATGAATTTATATTTTACTAAAATAACTTAAAATTTAATTCCATGTTATTACAAATGAGTACGTAAATAAATGATTAAATAATAAATCTAAAAGAACAGCACTATAATGAGTAGCATAATAATGTAACTTGAGATAAAAACTTCCTGACAGGTCCTGACAAGCCAAACTTCACCCATGCACATTAATATAGCCTAATTATTAATTGTATTTTTGTCTGATCTACTTAAAAAAGCTTAATGTCCACGTTATTTGTCAACTAAACATATAATACAAGTACAATTGTATAACTTAAGTAAATAAATAGCTGTGCAGACCTTGGAGGTTTCCAGAATGACCTTGTTTATCTTTTCCCTGTCCAGCCCCTCCATGCCAGCCTTGTTATCATTGAGAGCGATCCTGGAGAGAAGATCAGCTCCAGAGCAGCTCACACTCACAGCAGCATCCTGATGATGATCCTCCATTCCTGCTACTTTCACTTCCTTCACCAAACTAACACCTGCTGTGACCCAGTAAGCGACCTGACAATGGATGCTAAACGTCTAAATATTGAGGTCTTATTATGATAGCAGGCAAAATAATGTTGTAGTTTTTTTCTATTGACAGCTTTTCCTGTGCTAGTTAGATAAGTTAGCCTAGATATAATTGAATGCATTTTAAAGCATTTGGTTTTAATTGAATTACGTTACTTGACTGTCTTGCATATATATAGCTAAAGAAACATAAACTAGTCAAGGATCCACGGGTTTATAATCAACTAAAAAACAAAAACGACAAAGCGTTATTTGCCAAGCCATAGCCCCCATTTTTGAACGTCTTGTTCTCGAAAAGGAACGCACCACCATGAACGTCTTTATCGCCACCTGCTGTACTGGAATGTGAACATACACCATTCGGGGTTTCATGTATGTTTTAAATGCTATGTGACATTTTGTCTATTGTGAGCGAATTCCAAGCGACGTTTTTTGCGCCATTGGAGGCCACTACGAAAAAGAGACGCCATTTGTATTTATTTCGAGTTTAAAATCGTATTCGGTACTACCAGGCCAGAGCCGTTTAATGTT
This sequence comes from Siphateles boraxobius, assembly GCF_051911475.1. Taxonomy (NCBI): domain Eukaryota; kingdom Metazoa; phylum Chordata; class Actinopteri; order Cypriniformes; family Leuciscidae; genus Siphateles; species Siphateles boraxobius. The sequence continues at coordinate 10,888,158 of NW_027508766.1, read as the reverse complement.
TTTCAACGGCACTGCACCAGGCTAGCAGCAAATGCGAGTCGAGTATGGGATTCTATCTCGCGATATAATTATATAATCTCGCGTTCGACACGAGTCGTGGGCGGAAGCAGAAAAGTGACAGACGGAATTCAGTCTGATCAGCCACTGATTCTAATATAACGCTTTCAAATGGGATTTATAAGTAAAGAAGTAGTAAGAAAACAGTTCTGTCGCATTTACTATTTGGTTTAACAGATATCTATATGCTTTAATTTTATTGTGTGAGATCCTGTTTACGCTGTTTACCGTAAGAGCCTAAGAAGAGGAACTAGCGTGTTTCAACCATGGTTTCAACAAGGGAAGCAGAATGAGAAAAGCCCAAGTTTCATGGTGAAAAATATGGATACAAAACCGTCGAAATGATCCACCACCTTCACGTATTGGCAGTTTTGATAACGTTACTGATAATCAACATCGGTAAGGACTCAAATGAGAATTGCCTGAATTGTAGTAACGTTATTAAAACAACGTGTAATTGCTTTCATGTCCTTAAAACGGCGTATATCTGTTTTATTTTAGATAGGACATTCGGCTTAAAGCCCCCTCACGATGTCAAGTTAGTCAGATCAGATCTGCAGTGGAAGCCTTCCAACGATGACAACGTGCTGTATTCACTACAGTACAACCCTAAATCGTAAGTTTATTATGTTAAATGGATAGTTCAACCAAAATGAAATTATGTCATCATTTATTCACCCTCATGTTGTTCCAAACCCTTTTGATGTTTGTTTTTTTCTACGAGAGTTATATAGAATTTCAGTCACCGTTCACTTTCATTGGCTCTTTTTCCATACAGTTAAAAAGTGAATGGTGACTGAGGAGGTCATATATAACATCTCATTTACCTGCCCTATCATCTTGCCTTTAACTTATTCTCTATTGTTATTTTGATTTTAGCAAGTCACAGGATGAATGGCTCAATGTGTCAAGCCATATTGGAACAAAATTAAGAACATTTCAAATTACTGCTGAATTGTATGGAGCGGTATTTCGAGTTCGCTCAGAGAAAGGAAACAATGTGTCAGAATGGCAGTATTCAAATCCGGTCCAGTGTGTAAATGGTAAAGATTTCTTTATGTGGTTATATGTACCTTCCATTTTAAATTGTTTGTTTATCAACACTAAAATCTCTAACACGCATATCTATGTTCTTTGTATTTCACAGTTGCATTTTGTCTTCCTGAGACGAATCTGAGTGTAAAACATGAACGGGTTTTCCTGACTATGAAACATATGGACCAGAGCTTGGAGAAAGAATATGGAGAGCACATTCAATTTAAAATATCATACTGGAAAGTAGATAACAGTGGATCCTCTGAGGTCTTTTGCATCCTTCACAAAAAATGTAAACAAACATTCATTCCCTATTTCTGTAGGACTAGTGTAAAGCTGACGAGAGTTTTTTTTGTTCCTACAGGTAAAGTCTATTATTACGAACAGAAAGAATGAACCCTTACAGGAACTGGAATCAGAGCAAAACTACTGTTTCCAGGTTGAATATTTGCTTTACGATAAGCCTTATGGAAATGCTAGCACGGAAATGTGTAAAATCATCCCGGAAACACGTAAGTCTTATTCACTTATTTATTACTAGAGCACAAACTGCATCAGCTTCATTCAGAGTGTGTGTGTTTAAACCCAATCAGAAATGCAATAACTTTTAGTTTCTGAAATGAATCACATGTGCAATACATAAATAATTTTGCTCAAGTGCATTAATTGTTAAACTGAAATGTGTTCTTTCATTCCTTTCTTCCTGTGTAGCTGAAACGGCAAGGAGACGTGTTTTGCTCTTTAGTATTTTAACCACAGTTTTTGTTTCGGCCATGTGTGGTATCTGCATTTTTGTACTTTTTAAATACCACAAAAAGGTTAAAAAACTATTGCAGCCAATCAAACTGGAAATTCCTGACCACTATCGAGAGGTACACATCCATATTTTATAATTATAAATAAATTGGGATAAAGTAAAGTAACTGAATGGTAGCTCTAATATGGCAATGTATAATAATGAACTCCTTTCATGATAAATATTATTTTGGTGCATGCTGTCTTTGAGTTCTGAAAAGGCCTGCTATCATCAGGCAACACAATTTTCTTAAATGATCATTCATCAGTTTGAAGAGTTAATGTAAATTATTTTTTAATTTTTTTTTTTAAATGAGTATAATTTATGTTTTTTCCCTTTATGTAGGTTCTGGATGATCGGTTTCCTCTGCAAGCATGTCCAAGTCCCAGCAGTCAGAGTCTACGGTCATATGACTTGATCACAGTTAAAGAGAACAGCAATGAGGAACAAGAGACAATATCTTAGACTTAAAGATTGTGACTGTCTTTACATACATATTCTTAGTTTGTTTCAATCTTTCTTTTCTTTGGTATTTTTCTTTGCAATTAACATACTTTGCACATCACTAACAAGCTTACAAATATTAGTATTATTAAGTTGGCTTGTGAGAGCCAACTTACTGAAATCCTATTTAAACTTATTAACAATAAATCTAAATCTCATAAACTTTTACACTTACAAAGTCATGAATTCATACACTTATGAACTCATGAATTCATACTTATAAACTCAGAGCTCATAAACTCGTACACTTATAAACTCATGAATTCATACACTTATGAACTCCTAAACTCATAAATTAATAAACTCTGAACTCTTACTCATTTAAACTTATAAACTCTAAACTCATAAACTTTGACACTTATGAAATCATACACTTATAAACTCATGGATTCATACACTTATGAACTTTTAAACTCATAAATAGTTCACCATAATAACCACCCAAAAAACCTCAGAACACCCTAGCAAGACCATATCAACCACTCAAATACCTTAAAACACCCTAGCAACACCATAGCAACCATCCAAAATACCCTAGCAACACCATAGCAACCACCCAAAATACCATAGAATACCCTAGCAACCACCCAGAACACCCTAGCGACTGCCTAGCAACCACCCAGAACACCCTAGCAACCACCCAAAATACCTTAAAACACCCTAGCAACACCATAGCAACCACCCAAAATACCCTAGCAAAACCATAGCAACCACCCAGAACACCCTAGCAACCACCCAAAATACCCTAAAACACCCTAGCAACACCATAGCAACCATCCAAAATACCCTAGCAACCACCAGAGCACCCTAGCAACCATACAAAATACCTTTAAACACCCAAGCAACACCATAACAACCACCCAAAATACCGTATAACACCCTAGCAACCACCCAGAACACCCTAGAAACTGCCTAACAACCACCCAGAACACCCTAGCAACCACCCAAAATACCTTAGCAACCGCCTAGCAAACACCCAGAACACCTTAGCAACCCACTAGAAACACCCTAGCAACTTTAAATTACTTCAAATTATACTTTAAACTTTAAACCACTTTCAACTATTTAATAATTCAAACTACTTTAAACTTCTTCAAACTTTCTGGTCAAAACTTTCACAAGCCAACTTAAAGTTTGTCTCGATGAACTTTTTCTAGTCATTGTTTAATGTTTATTTGAGCCATTTGGTTTAGATTAGATTGCAATGATTGATATTTCTAGCACTTTTAACACTAAATCTGAAAATAACTGTTTGTTGCCACAGTTTTAGAATAATGTAATCGCTATCTACATTTAATCTGCATAAGTATGTGTGATGGGCTAAGTAGGGATTCAGCTAAAGAAAATAACTAAATTCTGACCTTAAACATTACATTTATTCTATGTTTTTAAATCTGTATAGTTTTTGTTGAGTGTCTTTTTTATTGTGAAATTCATTTGGTTGCCAAAATGTAAAACTATATTGAAGCATTTCATATAGCAACTATATCTATCTACACTGATGATGGAGTTAATTTGGAAAAGTACAGTCTAGCTTATTTTAATTGCATTCAATTGGGCTGCTTTGTTAAAAGCTTGCATGCACTTGTTTGTATTTTTTGTCGAAAAGTTCTGGTAAGTGCCTACATTTTTGCTGGTGGCCAATTAACGTGCAATACAACGTTAGTAATTGTGGGAGCTTAATCATTTTTATACTGTGAAATTGTAAAATGATAATGTAGTTTTGAAATAATGTTTGATTAATAGCTTTAATATAATCGATGAACATTAGAGATTTAAAGCTACTGCTAAGCTCTCGCTATGTTCTTAGTTGAGAAATTAGACGTTTGTCTCTTCTTGCACAACTGTGAAATTATACTTATTAATGTAGCTGTTTATTTCTTGATTTATACAGATAACTTTTATTGTGAACCTGCTCAAGACAATAAATGCAAAGTTTCAAAACTGTGAATAGGCGCTATAGAAAAGGTAAATTACTTTAAAAAAAGTTTCTCTTGCATTATTTTCAGTTATTAGCACGAGTTAAGTATGCTAACTGCTTGATGTAAAATATGCAGATTTTACCTTAAAAATACAATTTCTTTTTCCAACCACAAGAGGGCACAAGCCTACTTGACAAATTATTCTTGTTATTATATTTTAGTGATTTTCTTAAGCACTCAAGGAAAAGCCAACTACAAACTTCCTAAACCTTTCTGCTTCTCTCAGAAAAAAATCCGAATCATATTTTACAGCATTAGTCATATTTTCTTTACCCGAGGAAAAGATTCCATAAGAAAACCTGGAGTGAAATGCCAGGATTTTTTTAGTCTGAACTGTGAACTTTTGCACCCTGTTTTCTCCACAGAACATCCAATCTTTGCATGAGACTGAAGCGAAGAATGTGCCAGCGGCATAAAATGTGTTGTATAGCTTTAGATATGATAGGGAACAGACTTAAACCCCTTAACTGTTCCTCCTGAAGCCGTTGTCTCAATATCTCCATCAAAGGAATTTTAAGCCTCCATGCAGACCCACTGTGAGGAAAGAAGGGCTTCAAATACTTGATAACTTGAAGCAGACAGGAGTTTACACAAGTGATGCTTGCCTTGACGTGGATGTTTGTATCCTGAGAAAGACATTCAGATTGACAAAGAGTTTATTATCTAAACACTTTAAACTACCATGAAAAAAGCACCTAAAACCAGCCTCAGAAGTTGGTCTTGGATGGTTTAAGCTGGTCTTTGACCTAAAGGCCTACTTGAATAAGAGGCTGGCCAAGCTGTTTAGCCAGTTAGCTAGCCTACATTTTTGTTATTAGTTTTTTCCTTTAGAAAAGATTGGAAGACTTTTACTATATGCTAATGAAAGCAAAAGTAGAGCAACTGTGATATAGTATAACCTTCTGTCTATGGGTCTAATAAAACAATTCTTATGTGCAAAGGTAAATTTCTCAAGGAATGATTTAAAGAATGGAAAGATGTACTTTTGATTCAAAAGTTGAGGTGATCATCAGCTTGGAGTTGCAACAAATGCTCAAAATAATTTAGAGTTGCATTCATTCATTGCGTGCATTCCTTAGTCATTTTAACAGGACTGACTTCTTTGAGCATTCAATCTCTTGTTACATAACAGCAAGCTAACAACTGCATCCTCATTACCACAACATGATATTAGTGCCTTAGCCTTAAACCTTTTAAAAGTTTGGAGTCAGTAAGATTTATTGGAAAATAAAATAATTTTATGGATTTTCAAGGATGAATTCAATTGATCGAAAGTGACAGTAAAGAGATGTATAATGTTACAAAAGATTTCAATTCTAAATACTGTTCTTTTAAATTTTTTATTCATCAAATAATCCTGAAAAATATATTATAGGGAAGAAAAAAAATGTTTCTTGAGCAGCAAATCAGAATTTCTGAAGAATCATGTGAGACTGATTGACATTTTGCAATAGGCCTATTAAATGGAAAATTTTAAATTGTAAATATATTTCACAATATTATAATTTTGTACAGTACCAATTTGTACTGTATTTTCAATCAAATAAATGAAAAACAAACAAAAAACATTTCCGAAATTTTACTGAGCAAACTTTTGAACATTCATGTCTTTAGCCAATGTGCAACCCATAGTGAAATATTTGAGAATCAAAACATATTTTTAATCTGCAATAAACCACATTATAACTTATATATTCGTGTGTATTTATGACAAGCTTTGATATATTTGTTATCCGAATGGACTTTAAAAACTAACATGAACAAGATGTAAGCCAAAGCCTGTCATTTCCATGTGTGACAGCTAAGATTGAAGAAGTGCATTCCCTCAATTACTAAACTATTATAAACCCCAGAAGAACCGTAACAGCGACTAGTAGGGATTTTGTTCAATTATGTTAGCAAAAAAGACTGATTCATTCACTGATTCATTAGGTGACTTTTTTCTGTAGATTACACCATTGCACCAGTAGGTGGCGACCAGTGAATGTTTAAGTATTAATTTAACATCTTTGTTCCAAACAACAAATTAACAGCATCATTTAAAATACGAATTAGGACGATAATAATTAGGCCTACTTGACTGATCAACATTAGGCTACTTGTATTTTTAAACAATGTGATTACTGTGCATTTGAGGCTAAATTTCAACATGTAATGGAAAAAGGGTTATAGGTAGGCGTAAAACTCCATGGTAAATGTCACCCTAGGCAAACATTTTAGCTTACCACATGTGGAAATGTGTTTTACTTGACTGAATGATTTGAAAAGTTGCAAGTTGGAGCAAAAAAGAACCTTGCTAAATTGACTTATGCTCCTTTGTTTTTAGGTGCACTGAAGAGTAATGTAATGACTCAAAATGTGAACCGCAAAGAAGTGGAAATGGCGCTGGGGAAGTGGTTTACCGGTGCACGTGACCGTGGAGGGGAGAGGGCTGCAAGAGCCCAAAGAGAAAAAGGAGCGTCCACCACAGACCACAGAGTGTATTTTGTATTAATGTTTTTTTTTTTTTTAAAGTTTTTACAAATATATATATTTTTGATTTATTTACCGGTATATTGTGACATTTAAATTGTTTTTTAAAGATTATGTTTGTTGTTCCATGTAACAATTTTGTATTAATGTATTTTTTGGAGAGATGTTTTTTTTTTCAGAGATTTTTTTTTTTAAATATATTTTTGATTTGTTTACCGGTATGTTGTGACATTTAAATTGTTCTTTAAAGATCATTTTTGTTGTTCAATTTAACAATATATTTCTTGGAGTTCAAAGCGTCAAGTGTCTTGTATTTATCTTGGACTTATATTCATTCTTCGTTTTTAGTTGTTCTTAGATTGTTTCCTTAAACCATTTGGCATGGTTGGGCTAAGAAAGGCCTTGCATGAATTGCCCAGTTAGGATCCACATAAGATCCTTACAGAGCCCACTTTAAGCTCATAGGGGCATTCACGGTTGAATCCTGGTGCAAGCCCACTTTAAACCCCTTTAGGCAGGTGGGGCCCAAATGGGTCTGACATGAATTACCCATTTAAGACCCACATAAGACCCTTACAGGTCCCACTTAAAACCCATCTGGGCATCCACGGCTGGCCCCCTGTGTGGATCCCGGGTGCAAGCCCATTTTAAACGCCCCTTAACCCTCTGGGGACTAAGTTCTTTTTGGTCCGTTTTCTCTATTTTTACATTTGGGCTTATAAACTATATGTAATGGAGATGGAACACTATGTGTTTGGCATCTATGGATTCAGAAGACCCTAAGCTAACATAAAACACATGTAATATGTTTATAAAGGAAGTATGAGTGAAAATGTACCATAAACTAGAGAATTTCAAAAACGGAAATTTGATTTTTGGCATTTATTTTTCTGTAAATCACACATCACACAACAATTAGTGAACAGTTTTTGAACAAAAAATATATTTGTCAAAGCCTTTGCTTGACAGACATGTGTAATTGTTAAATAAAATGTGTAAAGAACAATGAAAAATTTAACTTTATTCACAAATAGTCCCAGGCGTTTTTCTTAGGAATGCTTAGAATTTTCTAAGCAATGCTTTCTCCTCGTCACTCTCCAGTAATTGTTCCAGAGCTTGTTCCACTGTAAATCGTTTACTGCTTGCCATCATAAAAGTGCTAAAACAATAAATAATGCTATAATTGTATGTGTGTATATATATATATATATAGATTATAATTGTTCTGTCTCTCTCTCATATCTCTGTGTGCTCTCGCTCCGTAAAGCCTTGTTTATACTCGACGCGACCGTTCGCTTTCTGTCGTCTCTGCCACTCAACGCTGTTTGCGTAATAGTATATAGTACCACCCCTTGCAAGGTTACAGAGTCCTCCGATTTGCTAGAATATGTCATGGTAACCTTCCTCTGATTGGGTAAGAAAAATATTCCTCCATCGGCAATTTTTCCATTGGTTGTTGCTCGTGAATCTGCCAAACAACATCGATTTCATTGACCTTTGACAAAGTGGTATTGCGCAACAAGGAAGTGTGTATACAAGCCGGGTAAGTTTGTTATCACTGTTTTCGGCGGAATCTGAGGAAGACGGCAAAAAAGACCGCACATCTCTATCATTAATAGTTTTTAAGATAATGACACATTTGCAAAAGTATGTCATTTTGGGCGGTACCGCCCAATCCGTCCCCAGAGGGTTAAGCAGGTGGGGCCCAAATGGGTCTGTCATGAATTGCCCGGTTAAGATCCCACATAACACCCTTATAGATCCCTTTTAAAGCCCATCTGGGCATCCACGGCTGGATCCTGGGTGCAAACCCACTTTAAACCCCTTTGGGCAGGTGGGGCACCAATGGGTCTGTCATGAATTGCCCGGTTAAGATCCCACATAACACCCTTACAGAGCCCATTTAAAGCCCATCTGTGGGTAGCCATGGTTGGATCCCGGGTGCAAGCCCACTTTAGACCCATTTGGGCAGGTGGGGCCCAAATGGATCTGACATGAATTGCCCAATTAAGACCCAAGCAGTACCCTTACAGGTCCCACTTTTAGTATGTCTGGGCTTCCACGGCTTGCTCCAATATGCACCCCGGGTGCAAGCCCATAATGGGGCCCACATTTGCCGCCCATGAAGCCCTCATCTGGGCCCCACATGTCATTGCTGGCTGGGGAGGGCATTTAAAACACTAAATGAGATTACAAAGTTCATTAATCTCATAATGGTCGTATGCTTTATTAAGAAGGTTTTCACCTCAGACGGCAGACTGTGTGCACATAGAACAGGCCTATTTATTTTTATTTTTTTAATAATGAAGAAATCTTGCCGTTTCCTATCAATAGTGTAAATCATTGTTTCTCAACTAGTGGGTATAGGGATCTCACAGTCACGTGACCCCTAGCCGTGTGTCAGCCATTTTTACGGAATACATTCGTCAGCTACTCAGTGGCAATGGATCTATTATTAGGGGTGGGCCACCCCTAATAATAGATCCATTGCCGTGGGTAATATATATTATTAGTATATTATTATACTAATAATATAATTACATAAAAACGTTTTGACATTGGGCTACAGTGTGTTAGGTAAATGCATTTACCAGTAACGTTACTGACTTTGAGGCTAACTGAGAAATTCCACGGCTCTCTTCTCTACTCTTAACTACTACTTTAATACTGTTTCTAGCTAAAGTTGGTAGGTTTTTTTTCACTGCTACAAAAAAAATGTAGAAAAATGTAGTCAACCCATACACCATTAGAACAGTGTAATTTTTTTTCATTGGTTGTTGTGTTAAATCTTACCCAGATACAATAGTGCTATTTTCTGATAGGCTAGTGTGTAGCTCGACGAACAACACCAGAGGAGACGCGCTTGATTCCTGCCGGTTCCACAGTGAGAGCGGCGCGGCCAGAGTTTTGGGCGCTGCGGCATATTAAATATATTACAAATAGTTTTTCAGCGTGAGAAATACAATGTGTGGCGGGAGAGCGTGACAAAAGACCGAAATAAGTCTTTTCGAAATAAGCTCAATGCGTGACACTTGAGAGCCCTGTTATGTTATGCTAAATGGTAGTGTGCACACACACATTGCGGATTTCTATGGCAACAGTGGATTTATAACATTTGATCCCGAACTCCGAGAAATCATTCATTAGCCTTCGAGGGGACAATTTACCTGATCCAAAATGAAGAGTGCAAAGCTGTGTTGAGTTGGAAGCCAAACAGTAACACCGCCATCAGCGTTTTGCCTGTTTACTGCCGCCAACCACTTGTTTCTCCGTTTTGTTTCTTTTGGGATACGGTATAAAGATTTTGTATGATCACGTATCTGATCGCATCCAATTGCACAGCATCGCTCGGGCATGATATAAATATTTCGCGACGAGCTGTATTATCACCGGCGGTATAGCATTTTCTATAATGTCAAAATGGCTGCTCCAAATGGCGTGACGTCACGCGGAACGACCAATTTCGAGCCGACGTCACAGTTACGTCACGGCGCTAGCTGGAGGCAAAACAAAGGGAAAACTAGGCGGCCAATACAAACCAGCACAGATTCGGCTACATAATAAGGAGCTTAAATTATTATTATTATTAAATGTCATCTTGTTGTGTTGTTGGGTGCAAGAATCAATGAAAAATTAATATGCTGTATCTGGAATTTTTATTTCTAGAAAATATACACATCATTAAAATTGCACCGTAATGTCACTCTTTAAATTGTCGTTTTCTTGGCACTGGCTAGGAAGAACTGCGGATCGTACCACACAAGTCTTGTACATGACCATTCATCACATAGATATAGGCATCTAAAGATTTATATGGCCTCAGTTTGTCTTTACGCTTGGTTTCTCTATCGGATAGGTGTAGGACTGAGCCTAGCGTTAACGTTAATCCTGTCAGATCGTCCATCCATTGCCTGAGCGTGTATCTGTCCGTTAAAATTAACTTTTGCAAATAACAATCGCGGTCCTGGACAGCGAGTGACCTTGCACATTAAGATAAAATCGGATTTTCTCCAGTCATTGTTAAAAAACAAGCTAACAAAACTTGCAAACTAACGTTAGTGAAGCGGCCAGAGGGATCTATCTGCAACCACCTAAGCTCCGCCCACAGAAAAACGTCACCATGTTTACCAACTGAAAAGGGGTCTATAGACTGTTCTGACTGGGCCGCGGAGTGCAGTCAAAGAAACAACAACGACAAAAAACTTTTATTTGGAAAGACGTGCTTGAAAGCTGTTGCCTATTACCTGGTGACCTCTAGTCATTTTTTTCATAATTGCGGAGTTTGTCTGAGATCTTTATCCCGTGCGAATAGGCCATGACTGTAATTTGCAAAGTAAAAATTCCCCCGCAAATTACCTACTATATTTTGCCGAAAACTGACGTCCTGTGTTAATATTAGTCCCGCACGAATCGGGATCTCTGTGATTTGGCCGGATCGTATATCATTTTTTCAAGGTTTTTGTTTCCTGTGTGCCTTTTAATCCATCTTTCGCGAAGAATGGAGGCTGTGTTGGAGTGTTTTGATAGTATTTTGGGTGCTGGGAAAAATGAAAAAACATTGAGAAAAAACATTGTCCCGATTCAGTATCTATTGTCAGATGAGATGTTTCCAGGCAGGCTATATGTCAGTGTCATTATACTAACGTTATTTTCAAATATTCTTAAAAGTCTCTCACCTGTCAGTCGTTGTACTGTGGTCATTGGGTGCACTCTTCATTTGCACGTGCAAATTCGTCCGCGTGCATTGTATCTCCACTAGCGCAAAACAAACTACGAACGTGCAACGTCGTAGTCTTGTTGTCAATTAGTAAGTCATGAAATAAAAGTAAAGTAGCCTACCAATAAATTACGTAACTGTGTACATGTAATCTTCGTGTTTGTTTATACAACCAGCCCTGTGACAGAACACTGGACCAACAAAATAAAAAGCGACTTGTTTTGTAAGATTTTCTTTTCTGTTTTCGTGTTCAGTGTTTGTTCCATCTACACCCCCGCTTTCACCATGGACTTTCTGGTAGTGTAACTATTGTGCCTTGAGCAGGGAGCTTTGCGACATATGTGGAGTGGGTGCTGGCTTCCTGCGGATCAGCGTTCACCATCGAGGACAGCGCCAGCCCCACTGCCCATCCAGAAGCACCCAGACGATAAGGATTGATGCCCTGACCCTACCGCAGGTTGCGTGCGGAGACCGCCGCAATGTATGAGCCCGCACTCCCAAGAGCGACCGAGGATCACAGAGCCTGAGCAGCGTGCGCCTGACCAGGTGTGTGAGCCAGCCGATCCATCCATCGCCGAGGGAGTGTTGGTGGACTTCGAGGGTTCGGAAGTGAGACCCGTACCCTCCGTGAGCCACGATCTGCCTCGACCCGTCGCCCTGGCACCCGCGCTCCTTCTTCCCTCAACCTCAGCGTAGACCATTGGCCATTCAGCCTCGCCGGACTCCCTCGGCATGTCGGCTCCACTTGGGTCAGACATCGCTTCACCTGTCTGCTGCTCTCTGGTCCTCCACCCCTTCAGCTGCGGCTTGCTCCACCTCTACACTCGGTCACTCCAGCTTGCCTTCAGACCTCCGGATCCCCACCTCAATCTCAGGAGGTCGTCACTGAGGCTCAGTCGTGTCCACATAGTTCGTCGTAATCTCTCCACCACTTCGGCTCATCGGATGTGCGGTGGACTCCATTCACGCCGTCATTGCCTCCTGTCCTGTAATCCCTATGGTGGCCCTCATCATTGTTCCTCCATTGCTCTTACCTCCATCAAAGCCGCCATGGGACACTCCTCTGGCTGTGGCCTGGATGAAGAGTCATCATTCCCTGCTCAAGGTCATCCCTTGGCTCACTTCACCTTCATCACCACCCTGGACTTTGCTGTTCGTCCTTCTCCTGGTTGTTCATCCAGCCCTAGAACTTCCTGCTGCCTGTCTGTGGCATCCCCTCATCCTCTTTATCTCCTCTTCTCCACGGCACAAAGTCTTTCTTTTTTGTCACGGACACTTATTCTGTTCAGCTGTGCACTCATCAATCACCATCATTATCACCTGTATATATGTTCGGTTCTGTTTCAGTTCAGTGCCCGGTGTCGTCTATTGTGGATGTGTTGAATGTTGCTCTATTCGTTTGGATTACCCGTTGGATTTATTAAATATTACCTTATTGTCTTCATCTTCGTTTATGTTTATACAACCAGCCCCATGACACCCACATAGTCAAAATGATCAAGATGAACTATGATAATCATAACAGTAGTGTGTGCAAAATTCTTTCTCATGCTCCTACAAGAGTCTAAAGAGTAGCCTACGTATCTTGACGATGGTACCAATGAGTTATGTAGCTACATGATGGATTAAAACCGCTTTAAAGATTTCAGCCCTTTAAAAAATCAGTATTTACATTTTTTTTTCATTGTAGATTTTGTGATGATGATGATGATGATAATGATGGTTTTTGAGTTTACAAATGGTCAAGTGTTTGGTTAATAGTATGCTGATGGATATAGATTTGTATTTTGAGAGCTCTTACTGGAAGTCTCCCAAAAAGCGATTATATAACTCGAAGGCAATACACAGCAGTCTTTACGTGACATGATCTCCCTGGAGTCAATGACAAGATCCTCTCTTGATCTGAGTGTCTGTGTGTGTGTGTATATTCCTCTTGCCTCAAGGTGAGAGGGTGAGTGTACTTGTCTTGTAAGTATAGTATTTATGAGAAGGAAAACAAGAGGGAAAGAAAAGGGATGAACTGCATAGATTCCAGGAGTCTCCAAACAACAAGAAACATCGAAATAAGACTGTCTGGATCAAACATGTTTACAGAGACAGTTGAAACTTCAAAACTGTTGCGTGTCATCATACAATACATGCTTTAGAAAGCTCTCAGAGTGATGTTTTAGTTCAAGAGAATGGATTAGGATTGTCTGCCAAGAAAAAAAAGTCAATAGAGCAACAAGGGCTTCAAAATTTCTTCAGTGCTTTATTTTGCTCATTTAAAACCTGCAGATAACACCATACATAGATTCTGTCCTTGTCTGTCCACATAACTATAGCAACCTACAGTCTGTCTGAAACAGTTTGAAGGCAACTCATGTCTTCATTCTTTTCTGCATTCATAAGGGCAACATTTAAAGAATATTTTAATTTGCAGTGAATAGTGTGTTTGAAAACAAGGCCAAATAAACAGAGGATGAAGTAAGCATTGCATTTAGTCTGTTTTGAAGTCACCATAAATTCATGTGAAAGAAACCATTAATTCATGTGCCCTTGTAATCTTTAATCAAAATAACTTCACCTCCCTCTTGCAGTAACATCTCCTCTCTTATCTGATGACATGCCTTTTCATTCGGATATACGTCACAATAAGGCAGAAAAGACCATCGCAACTTCCGTTTCATGCCAAATTTAAAAAAACATTTGCTATGTTACATAACAACTGTAACAGTTCGATTTGTCAATCATTGTAGTCATCATTTAACCTCGAATTAGTTAATTAATTAGAATGTGTAATTTATGTTGTTGAACAAAACGGGGAATCTTTTTTAAGTAATGCCAACAGATCCTTTTAAAATGAAAACCCATATGAAATTTCCAAGGGAACTCAGGGTTAGTAAATGCTAAATCTCTTCTGAGTTTTATAGGACTACAAAATGAGCATCTCTATGAAAGCAACATAAATTATTCTAAATCAAAAACATAAACGGTATAAATTGTAATGCTGACAATTTTCATTACCCTCTGAAAAAAAGATCTTTGAATTCATCCATCTATTCTCCACGCAGCTTATGTAGGAGACCTTTGAATCATTAAAACAAATTTATTCTATAAGAAAACTATTGATATTTCTAAAAAATAGACAAAAGTTCAGCTACAGTTCAAAACTGCAAAGTGCAAATATATAAAAAACAGCTATTATTAACAGTTATCAGTTAGGCTATACTTTCCACCACCATCATAGTTTCATTCACCCGCAGTATTTAATGAAGTGTTCTGCCAAAAAACAAACAAAACAAACAAACAAACAAGAGTATAGTGCGTGTAAAAAACCAAAGACAATAATGTGCAAACATTTTAATATGACTGTTTAAAAAAAAATTCAACCATTATTTTTGCCTTCCATCCTCTAACATATCTGGACTTGAGTCCACTCCTTTTGCACATATGGCTTTTATTCCTACAGGGGAGAGCAAAAGAATGGCTGACCTTCAGAGAGAGGCTCTCCGACTGAGCATTTAATAATGTAGCCTATCATGTAGGCGACTAGAGTGTTTGTGTGTAAACGTGTATGTCTAGCATTGTGTTCTGTTTGGTTTCTGTTTCATCCAATTGAAACATAACATAACATAACATAACATAACATAGCATAATGATTAATATAGGCTACGCTATTACAAAATAAAATAAAATATCCGTCGTTCAATAAATCTTATTCAAAAAGGTTAATTCAAATAAGCCTACATTCTAAGTTTAACATGAAAACATTTCACACGTTTTACGTATAACGTGTATTTTGACTTACGAGTAACCACCATGTTGTCTATGTGAGATTTCTTCAGAAGGTGTCGCTGTGTCTCGCGTGAACGTGAAGTAGCCGCAAAGTGTGCGCGGATCGAGTACCTGCTTTCTTTCATCCCTCCGCGAAACTTCGGGTCAACTTTGAATCCGTTGATCACATGAGCGCACATTAAACTAGACACGCGGGTTACTTATGTCTACACTGAGGGGTATATTCAGTCGTCTTCTTACGGTAACGTTAGTGAATAGCCGTCTTCTCAGAGAAATATGTGTTAGTCTCATCTTACTCAAGGTAAACTTCTTGACCGGTTCCCACCCCACTCGTGCTGTGACGTGACTAGCAGCGTCTAGTAATAAATGAAAAGCGCATTTTGAAGCGTCCAGTTGTTCTGCTGCTTCAGCAGACGCGCGTCTTTTAGCTACATGCGGTGGGGCACATTCAGACATAACTGGAGGTATTTTTAATGTTCTTTTCTTTGTCACTTTTTTCTTCTTGCTATTAGAAAAAGTTATTCTAAGGAGTAATTAAAACCAGTGTTGTCAATGTTTTGAGTGCGCCCAGTTACCGGACAGTTGAAACGTTTGCCGTTGAAGTGTTTCCATTGACGTCTACTGCGCTGGACTGAAACACCAAACCACTGGAATAAATTATCAGCTATTCAACTTCACAAAATGAGCGCCGGGAAGAGGTAAGAACCCCCGAAAACTGTTGCTATATTTACCGGTTCTGTGATTCGGGTTACAGTTCAGTTAATAGTCTCATCCAATTCATAGCAGAAGATTGGCATCTGAAAGCCCCTGTACAATAACAAACACTGTAAACTGTTATCCGAAGGAGTCTTCACACATGGGACAAAACAAACCACACAACTTTATCATTATAAGTTTTTATGTCCCTACTTTTTTCCAGCACTGTCATAGGCAATGCACGAAAACTTATAAAATGAATATAGCAAAGTCATTCTGAAGGTCCTCTTTCCATATCTAATCTGCTGTAAATTCAACATCACAAGCTCTGTTTAGTTTTATAGTTTTTTTGTTGTTGTTGCAGTTTTGCAGTTTTAAGTAATTGCATTAATGATTTCTGCCATTGTCTCTAGGTCAGCTCAATCATACAAATTATGAAGACATTCTTTTGGATATTTTTTTGTTTAGTAATGTCATTCATTTTAAGTTATTAGTAACTAACTTTATCAGAACAAGTTGGCTACTGCATTTAATGTTATGCAAAACGTGGCTAATTTAGCAACACCTTCAGCTGTCAAAATCTTTTTTTTTTACTATTAACTAGTAAAAGTTCGATTGGAACTAAAGTCGGCTTGATTGATTAATTCCTGTGAATGAAGCATATAACCTATAGCCTATAATAAACATGCAATATCCTACAAACTCAGGTCAAAGCTTTTCATGTTCAGCAGATACATCCAAAACAATTTGTTCACATGTAAACTTGGTTATACCTATATTTTTTTCCTCCTTTTTAGCCTGCTATGTCCCAGTTCTCAAATATCAGCCATACAATATCTAAATACACAGCCTAAAAATATTGGAGAATTATTCTCTCATTTGAGGCCAGATATGTAATCCAAACTGTTATTCATAAAACACTAAAGAAATCATTAAAAAGAGGATACATAATTAATTTAATTTGCCTTCATGGGACTATTGGCCGTGTAGATTTTATTTATTTATACATTTTTGAAAATATTTTGTTACCACTTATCAGTCTTGCTTGTATTGTTAAGTGTGGGTGTAGTTTAATATGCTAGTTTGTAATATTTCCCATGTATTTACCTTCAAAGACTTATACGTTCTTAATTCTGGTCAGTTGCTCAAGATAGCAATGCTGAAATCATACTTTACCCAATTGACACCAAAGTGTTTTTAATGAAACATGAGGTGAACCTCTCATGTGAAGGAGCACTGTGTGTCTGCTGTGTCAATATCTGTTCCATAGGTGGCAATGAAGATTGGGGGAGGAAGAGGGACAGGTTTAATCTGATGGGACAGAGTGTGATGTTCAAAAACCAGTTCCAATGCGGATCTTTCATTTTTCCTTTTTTTTGTGCCTACTTCCCATAATGGTCGACAAAAGTATTTTCCAAGAAATATTTTACCTTTTAACAAACCTCGCTCTCCCACTCACTCCCAGCTAGTTAGGTGCTGAGACCTATATCAGTACAAAAATCCAAAAAAGGTTGGCACTCTAAGAAAGAATACTTTATTTGTTACAAACAGGAGATAGGCCTAACGAATATACAAATGTATCTAAACATTCATATATTCTTTATCTCCTGTTTGTAACAAATAAAATATTCTTAGAGTGCCGACCATTTTTGCATTTTTGTACCTTTTAACAAACCCTGGGTTAATCAAGCCTACCTTTGCCAATTTAGAGAATTTTTTTTCCTTACAATTTGTACATTCCGTACAAGTAAGATTACTATAAACAGGATTGTTTGGTAGAAGTCTGATTTATAATACGGGTTATCATTTTTGACACTTGTCTATAAAGCTGGTATTGTTGATGGTTGCTATTAACAGTATTAACCATGCTGTGTGTAAAGTCTAGCTGTTAGAAAGACAGTCATGTCCACAAGCTCTGTGTTAGCCAATGTTCATTGACCTTTTTACCAGTCGTCTAGTATTATATCACGTCACGGATAACCAAGTGCTATACAATAATTTACACCTTGTTTGGGTCACCGTTAACCTACTATATATAGTTATTGTTTAACAACATGTATAATTGTAAAACCCCCACAGGCCTCGTGATATAGTTTTTTAAACGGTCGTTAGTGTATTACTAACTGTTAGCTTTTAACTTTCATAAAAGTTAAATGGCCCTTTGGGTGACCTATAGCTTGACGTGCTGTAGACTGTCACCTAGGCTCATTGGAAAAACGTGCCTCTATCTACATTTTTGCAAAACTTCAAAAAACGTACCTTTACATGCAATTCATTGCAGTTTCTAGCTGAAACAACTAGAGGCAGTAACATACCAACAATTCCTTTTAAAGTCAGCATGAAGAGTCTTTTATTCCGTATTGTGACATATATCCCAGTGAAATGTAGGGTGGGACTTGATTTTGGCCATGGAGAACTGATTGGGTTGTTGCATGGTTGTGGTTTGCATATCTGTGATGTCATGTGAGTGACAGGTTGATCCCGCCCCCGCACCAGTTAACACGTCATCAAAGAAGAGAAGAGATGTCGCTGCAAGAGGAAGAAGTTATTTTGATTTAAGATTAAGGCACATTAATTTACTCAAAAATAATGATATGCACAGATAAATCATTTATAATAAAAACTACAATAATATTCCATTAAAAATAAGATCCGTCCATTTTGACTTCATGGTGACTTCAAAACAAATGATGATTACAAGGGCAGATTAATCGATTAACAAAGACTTATTTTCGTGCGGTTCTACTTCTAGTGCCACTCATTTGACATTTCACTGAAACATGCAAGAAGCAATGTGATATCGTTGTGCAGAAATGTCACCACAGGCACACTTTTTCAATGAGTCTGGGTTACAGAATTGAGTGGTTAAACTTGGCATCTTTTCAGCATGCCTGATTGCATCTAGTCGAGATATGCAGTGACACTGGGCTCTCAGGGAGCTCTGTGCTCTATCAGAGGAATAGGCTCTATCCTTCCTGTTTGTGTTTACATTTTGGCTTGTTTTTATGGTTTTGTAAACATTCAGTGACAATTCATGTTGAAAGGAGCGCACAGAGGAAATCATTATCTGAGTGTGTTCTCAAGGGAAAGGGAAAAAAAGGGAAGGTTTTAATAGATTTTAGAGGTCAAATTCTCTTTATTTTCAAACCTGAAAAGATGATTTGTGTTCAGAACAAATAGCATCATATCATATCCATTTTCTGCACACCTTTAGTCTTACCTCACCTTAGAGAAATTTCAGTGCCTGAATTGTTTCAGTCTGGACTTCTTCCTAAAGTGACAAATAGCAGTCACACCTCGCTAGGAGCACAAATCCTTGTCCCTAGTCGACAAATGGCGTTGTCCCCAAGATACAATTGTAAAGCACACCACATAGAGTTTACAGCATACCTTTTACATGCAGAGTGTGATGAAGTCTCAAAAAAGACATTCCTTTTATGCGTTAATAATCAAATTAGTGTTATTGTACATGGACGCATTGTGAAACTAATACACTCTTTAGTAAATAGCCCAAAAATTCATTATGCATAGTATTGTGATATTCTCAAATAGGTTGCTTCTCAATACACAAATTGATGCTTCCTCGATTCCTCGCTCCTCCGTCCTTCAGCCTGTGACCCGGAAACCAATAAAAAAAGCCATCTTAGAAAAAAACATCTCAATTTTCTATTTGCACCGCGGGGAACGAGGAGTGAGGAAGATTCCAGAGGAGCTATGAGTGAGGAAGCACAGGTGTATCTGTAGCAAGGTTAGATGTTGTAGGAAGAAGGAGGCGGGAACCGGCAAACTTTCAACAATTTTAATAATAAATAATTAAACAAATACAAAAACGAAAGTAAAGACGGCAGTCGACCGTGAGGGACAGACATAATAAAACAAAACATTAAATAAAATAGTCCAGGCCTGGCCTCTCTCGATCTCCACTTTCGTCGCTCCTCCTTTATGCTTCCGCTCCTCCGTGAGAGATATGAGAACGGTGCGTCGCGCAGGTGTCGATCATCAGTAATCACGCCACCGGCCTCGCGCCGTTCTCTCACGGCCCTCGGCCTCGTCATGCTCGCCACAGTATCCTATGCGGAAGTCTTTTTTTGTCAAAAACCTGGTGCACATAT
This sequence comes from Siphateles boraxobius, assembly GCF_051911475.1. NCBI lineage: Eukaryota > Metazoa > Chordata > Actinopteri > Cypriniformes > Leuciscidae > Siphateles > Siphateles boraxobius. Next base: position 10,868,010 of record NW_027508766.1, on the reverse strand, counting down.
AAATTGCACATATAATGTATATAAAAATAATTTTAATGTATGCTTTACATTTTCAGTTGAAATACATCTCACATATTTCAACAGGACCTTTTGCTTTATTATTTATTATGGATTTCTTAAATAATCTAATTTTCCTAATTTTCTTTCTTTGCATCGTTCCCTTGTATCCTACGGGGGGTGGAGCTGAGACACGAGGAAAGGAAGCAAGGAAATGAAAAGAGAATGCACAAATAAGAAATTAAACGTACCACTAGTCTATGCCAGATCAGGTCGGATGAAAGTTTACTAACAAATGCTTAATGCCGTACATCAGTCCATTCAGAACTGACTAATAAGAATCATCTTATAATAGAAAGATGTAAATGTTATTCTACAATTTGAACATATGAAGTTTTGTTGAATTTTTGGAACTCTTGTGTATTTGTTGGTTTAGGTAGGAAATTGTTTTGGTTCAAAGTATTAAAATTAACAATAACTTTTCCAGTGATATAACTGACTTCACTTCATTAAAAAAAAATCTGTAAGGAATAGCAAACTCTTATTGCATGAATGTCAAACAGGAAATTAGTTAGTTACGGTACTGTTATTTATAAATTGGACAAATTTGTTAGAGATTTTTTTTTGCTGTATGTTTTTGGTATGCTTAGACATGGATATATTTTATTTTCAATTATTTGTATTTTATTTTTATATTTTATTTAATTTTATTTATAAAACTGATACAAACACATTAAATTAATTTTAATATTTAATATGCTGCTGCAGATATATGCTAACAAATATTACTGCATTTTTTCTGAATATAACACAATTTTTACATTATTTTTAAATGTAGTAAAATGTAACATATACCGATGGAATTATCTGAGGGATTTTTTTTCTCTCAACAATGCATATTTGACCTGGTCTGACTTAGAGTCAGGTGTGATTTATTTTCCAGAAAAATACAGTACACATTGTTTGTTTGTAAAGTTTCCCATCTCAAGACTGATTAGGTTATTTCATTATTGATTTAATGCCACAAGGGCATATAAAAATTCCCGATAACCATGTGATACTACTCCAGCCTTTTGTTAATGTGTGTGTGTGTGCTTCGTGGATCACTTTTGAGTATAATAGACCAGATGGATAAATCCGATTGTCATAAACAGTGTTTGTGTTCATGCTCAGTGTTTATTCCACCCACGTGTAACTTGTTGAATTAGCATTAGTATCGCTCTTTAGTTGATCTGAAATCTGTGTGTGGCAGCCCGGCTCACTCCTCCTGGACATCAGACTCAATTAGTATCTTACTAGGCTGCCCAGCCCGCCCCATCCCCCATAGACGGGATTACCCTCCCAACGTCTACCTGACCGCTCCTGCGTACCCTCAAGGGCAGCAGCCTCAGAACAGGACTGTGTCTCATAAGTTACATCACACATCTACTAACCAGGACTGGATCCAGAACAGAAGACTTCCCCCTTGTTAGCGGTACCTGGTAACCTGGGAAAATGGCTAGTACTAGCAGAAACACACTACAAGTGAATGAACCGCAATGCTACGGCTCCATGTTGTCTTTAGAAGAGAAGTGTGAGCAGTCTTTCTTCCTCTTTTACTACTATAGGGTTGAGGATGAGGCCGTGCTGGACAGAGGGGTCTCGCTACTCAAGCACTTTTGTGATCAGGAAGAGGTTGAAGGTAAGTACCTAATTTTTAGTCTAAAGTCACTTATTTTAGTTGTTTAATTTGTTGTTTTTCAAAGTTTGGAATCAAGAAAATGTTCTAAGTGTGAAAGAGTCGTTTGCTTTTGCTTTGATACAGTTTGATTTGAGTGGAACGTTTAGTGTTGACTTGAAGGTGATGAAGATGTAGGGCACAAATACCAGGTGATTTTTTGTTTACCCTGTCAGTTTCCTTCCGGTCCAAAGATAGATTTAAATGAGTGTTAGTGTGTGTTTGTTTATCAGAGTGTAGTTTAGGAGCATGTTTAGGAAGGTACTTAGAAAAGTACACAATTTATTTTTTAATACATTTTTGAATCTATCTACTGTAAGTCAGACAACTAGAATCAGAGTTAGAATGAAACTGAATGATATATATATATATCTCTATACCTATATATATCTATCTATCTATCTATATCTATCTATCTATCTATCTATCTATCTATCTATCTATCTATCTATATATATATATATATATATATATATATATATATATATATATATATATGTATATTCTTGATCTCATGGGGGATAAATATTTATTTATTTGTCACAATGGAAATAGAAGGTCAGGTCAAGCACTTTGGATTGTAGGATATAGTATTTCACACTGTATGTTATGTTGTACGCTGTTCATTTTAAAATGTCATAGGTCATCTGTGCATACTGAATATTTTCATACTAGTATATGTCAGTATTTTATTCTAAACATAACCAGAGAAACTTTGTATTACAATTGCATTTTCCATATCTTTGAGGGACACTACTACTTTTTTTTTTAATAGAAGTACTATTACTGCTGTTTAAATGGGAATTGGATGGAGCGGCTTAATACAAAGTATTTATTTTATTAATACTGACCCCAAACTTTACTGTTGAAAGAACAAACATTAGTCTTAGAAATTCCCAAAACAACAACAAAAAATGTCGGCCTGCCCTCAAAGTAACCTATAACAACATGTGCCTGTTAGACAAAGAGCCTATATGTCGCAGTTCTTTTAGATATAGCCTAGAGCTTTATTAGCATCTTTATTAGCATGCACAGTAGCGTGTCGCTATCTTCTGTACTTGTACCCTCCATCTCAACAGCTCTGTTACTGCGGTAACACAAGGTGCTCAGATGTTGAAGCCCATAATGTCCCAGCCAGAATCAGGGAATACGCTTTATCCAGTGACGAATTGCGTGCCACTCCAATTCAGCTCTCTTTCTATGGTCGCATAGAAAAGGGTCCCTCCAAAAGAACAGGAAGCTTGGCACAAAGCTGGCTCGACTATGTGTGGTTCCTCCCTCCCTCTTACCTCTCCCTTTCCTTCTCTTAGTCCTTGCTCTTGCTCCCTTTCCTTATTTACTCTCGCCCATCCCAGCATAGGTGGGATCCCTATTCATAAATGGTTCTCGATGATCTTTCTGCACCATTTGCTTGTTTGTTTAAAACAAGCAAAGAAAAAAGCAAAATGTCTACAATTTACAATCATTTTCCAGAATGTTTGCAGAAAAGATGCCGAATGTGCCCTGGAGCGGACCATCTTGACTGATTCTTAACTTAAGGCAAACAGACACATACAGTAACTAAGCTTTTTGTATAATTGATGACGTTTTTATGCAAAATAATTAGTAAATCATACTATTAAAAAAAATGCACAGTAATTCTTAAGTAATTCATACTATGACAAATTATATTGTAACATTAAATATGATCTATTGTGAACGTACTAATGAAGTTACACATTTTGGTAATGAGATAAGAACAAGATGAAAACATGAGATTAACACACTCAATAATTACAAATGCATGTCACATTTGGAAAGACAATTTGGACTGCATCCAAATGCAGTGATCTCTCGCTGACTGTGAGAGTGTATTATCCTGTAAGTAAAGATGTGGGTGATGGGTGAAGTTTTACAAATACAAACAGATCTTTGTGTTAAGGTTCAGTGGATAATCATTGTTATTTTGCTTTGTTTGGACCGTAGTTCAAAGTCCCGGAGACAGTTTTGACTTGTATCTTGACTTGTACTTACTTGTGCAGGTGCACAAAAACGTGCAGGTTTAATGTAGGATTTGTCTCTGTTTCAGAAGAAGAAAATCATTATAAGATCATAAAAACAGTAGCAGCCGTATCTTCACGATTGAGTCAAATATAATAAAGATCAACTGTTTTAGAAGAAATCTCCACTTAAATTCAGGATACACTGGATTGAAAACCAAGTGATTTTCTTTTCTTTTTAGACATTATGTAAACATTATATCATATACCTTTCTTATTGCATAAAATGTATTCATTTATTTGCAAAACTTTTTTTTGACTCATCGGAAAGTAAGTCATTTTAGACCAAATTTCGATGCAGAAAATAAAAACAAGAAACAAATAATGCAGAATGTTCCCGCATCATATTATCTATGGTCATCTGGACTTGTTCTATCTAGCCATTTAAATATGCATTCACACTACCAGCGACAAAGCGGCACGATCCGAGCTGGCGATTTCCGGCGACATGATGACAGTTGGCGACAGGATGTAGGCATGTCCAGCGTAGCGACAAAGTTGAGATATGTTTAACTTTATGCAAATGGAGAGTGACTTTCTGGAGCGACAACCAATAGGAGTTAATTCAGTGGGGCGTTGTCTACAATATGGAGTAACATCTGTGAATGTCATTCACAAACTTTACTTGGTAACTCCCAGTTACCGCCAGCCACTTGAAACATGAAAAATGCTGGTAGTGTGAACGAAGTGTGGGATGTGTTGCCACTGCTTCCAGTGGCTTCGTCTGTTGCCTAATGGCGGTGATTGTCCTGCGTTTAACCTCGATGCTTGATTATGTCATGAGGCTTATAAATCACTGTGGTGGTCTATTAGTCTCTCTGATGGGGTGAATCATGATCACTATGTGACCTGTGGCACTACAGCTGGGCTGAAGATGTAAAGACAGCCTTGTAATTGGCTGTGGATAAACAAGTACAGATGCACCTGAATAAATCCTACATGACATGAATATGACTTCGACTTAGTTTTTTTTACTGTACTTGTTTTTTTGTCCTACTTTTAATTGGTGTATAAAACCTTCATTTGAGATGCACTTTAGCACTGTAAATACTGAAATTTCAGAAGTCTCTGATCGATCTGATCTCTAATCTCTAATACTTGGGCTGAAAGTATTAAATTGAACAATTTTGACACAGATTGCCATGTTGCAGACCAGAATCTAATCCTTATCCTAATTTTTGACCTCAAAATGTTTAGTTGTGTAAATGTTGTGCATCAAAAGCTAATAAGTGTTTATCTTTAAGTAAAGCAGTTTATTATGGAGTCAGAGGTTGCAGAACACTGGCTTTGTGAAAGACCTTTCTAACTAATATTGACATGCATTTCATTTTCATTTATAGATGCACTGCACACTTTAATATACATTTCTTTGACAACTTATGCCATGTTAGATTATGGCCTGGTAAATTAAACATCTCAGTTAAATTGTAGCACTAGCCTGAAAAAGTTTAGAATTCAGGGATAGATTGTACCAGGTCTGGTTTGCAGATCTGCACTGATGTCACTGCTCTAGTTAGAGATGCATTACAGAATATTTCAATAAGTTACTCAGTAACATTGTGTGGGATGTAGTTTTAACAGATGTACTTCATGTGACTGGGAGAGAGACATGGAAAGTGTCTGTATGATATGGATCTAAACATTGGACGTTTCGCTCTACCTGCTAGCTGTTCCTGCCAAAATATTTAGCTTGACAGTCTGCTGCAAACCCCTCCGGTGAAATCCACAATTTCCTGCATAAATTGCATTGAGGAAGTCACGCCATTTATTTATGTCTTTACTCAGGTTGCATCATATGCCGTAACCAATGGGCCGCAAGGAAACAGTCAGCATTCATCTCCTGACCTCAGTGGCACTACACATTATTTATCTTACAGATGTTGAAGTGTGTATCTGTGGGATGGTCACGTGGCTTGTGCTATCTTGACAGAAGGGAGCCGTTTATCTCATGACAACAACAATGTTAGGACTGACATTATTGTATTTACTTGACTTGGCTGAGTCAATTAATTCTGTTAGTGTTTATCTACGTCATCAAGGGCTTTTTTGATATACTGAGGGGAATTCACTCAGAACGAGCTGCAGCCACTGATAGCGCTGTTTTTGCACATTTTGTCTGGGATCATAGTTGTTGAAAATAAGTATGTAAAATATCTGAAATACAAAGACTTGTTTATAGAGAATATATTTGAATGAAGAAGGTTTTGCCACATTCGTTTTTCTTGTTTGACCATAAATCACAAAACAAAAAAAGGTTAATGCAGAAGTTTTTTAAACATTTTTTATATTTTTATTTCCAGGGCAATTTACACTATCGTTCAAATGTTGGTGGTCCATTTTCTTTTCTTTTTTTTTTTACCAGTAAACAAGACAGAAAATAATGATTGTTTTTTTTTTTTTGCAGTGAGCTTATGCTGAAGTTCAATTGTTTTCTGGAGTCTTTTTGTGTTTCTTAGGTTTGGTTATGTCATGTGATCTAAATAGCCTGACTCATCTTCTCAATTTTACTCTCTCAGGTCACCACACCGTATACATCGGTGTGCATGTGCCTAAGAGCTACCGTCGACGGAGACGTCATCGCCGGCGCACCAGTCACAAGGACAGAAAGGAGAAAGTGACTGAGAACACTTCGGACAGGTCAGACGCAGAGAACAATGAGGAGGCCAGCAACAGCATCCTCAAACCACTCAGTAAGCGCTTGCCAAAGAGCCATCAATTCACATTAATCCTGAGGGCTCCTTCACAGAACCACACACACACACACACACACACACACACACACACACACACACACACACACACACACACACACACACACACACACACACACACACACACACACACACACACACACACACACACACACACACACACACACACACACACACACACATAGACACACAGCTGAAAGCCAAGGCTGCTGCTGACTCTACTTTGTCAGAACAGATATCCAGAGCTGCCTAGTCAGTGGATGAGTGTGTTTGGACAGACAGGGCTAGGGCCCCTGCGTGTAAGTAATAACCATCCAAATGGGTCACGATTGCCTGACGTGAGCCGCTGAGGGAGGGAAGTATGTGTGTCTCTGAGATTTCTAATGGCGAGGTATTATACGCCCAAGGGAGGATCACTTAGGAGGCGTTTCTGTTGATTTGGATGCCAGGACTTTGAATGCTCTCTAATGATGTGGTAGCTGAAAGGGAGAATGAGGAGGAAGAGAGGAGGTGAAAGGGATCACTTAAGCGAGGGAGAGGCTCAGAAAGTACACGATGATTCCAAGGTCATATAAGGAAAATGTTGACTTAAAATCATGCAGTGGCAATATAGACTTGTTCAAAGTAAATAAAAAAAGTGGGTTAAAAAAAAGAAGAGTAATTTACTCACTATTATTACAATTTAAACCTTCATTCGGTTTTATTTCTTTATTTTTCAGTGGGACACAAAAGTGATTTTCAAAAGTGTCTTCACACAGAATGTTTCCATACAAAGACACTGGTTTATAGTAAACACAGGGTTGTCAATCTCAAAAAAGTAGTACCTATGATTTGTGCTCTATATTTTACTTTACAGCTTTAACTTCACCTCCACTGCAGGTTTCAAATTAAATATGGCACCTATAGTGTGCAGGTTTGACGTCATTATTTCTGGTTACTTGACACTTGAGAACTAATGACGTTTGATGCTGTGTTTGATTTGAAAGACAGTTTGATTTTATTTTGACTGTGTGCCACTGAAGACATAATAGTATAAGGGTTTGGAACGACATGAGGGTGAGTAAATAATGACGCAGTTTTGGCTGAATTATTCTTATAAATTCTTAAATCTGCTGAGGTTTTAGTGCAGTTTACTGTGATGACTCTGCACAAACTCAGTTATTGACCGTATTCAGCTCCTAATGGAAACTCAAGTGCAACCAAGCAGAATCAAGAACTTGAGATGTCGACCCAGAGCTCACCTGACTTACCATCTCTGGGCTTTCAATTTATCCTCTGAATCCCTTTATCAAAAAACATGTTTTACAATACACTTTACAATTTGGTCCCCTTAGTTAGCATTAGTTAGTGCATTATGCAATATATAATAATCTTTGTTAATGTTATTTTATAAAAAAAATATATATATATTAGCAGACACAACTTTTGGTTTTAATAATATATTAAATTAAATTTAACAAAAATTTAAATTAAACTAAATGCTTCTGAAGTATTTTTCATTGTTAGTTCATGGTATCTAATTTAGTTAACTAATGTTAACAAATTGAACCGTATTTGTTATGCGTTGCCATTTCAGCTCCATAGGAACGCATTAACCCAAAGATTTTTTAAATAATTTATTTTATTAATCATCTTCCTTATCCTTAAAAGGGATGTGTGTCATTTTTTTCTGTTTTAAAATCTTTAAAATCTTTAAAATCCTTCTTCTATTCTATTTCAATGTGCACACAACTAGAAGTAAGCTATTTGTAGGTCATTTGGACAAATTAACTTTGGTCTTCTTGCATTAATGCATTTATGTTGAAGTTAACGGAAAGGGAGAGTGAGCTCTCATACATTCTTACACAAAGAATCAAACCTAATTTTTATATGCGTATATGTTTTGTACATGCAAAATTGTCCACATATATTGTTGTAAAGTGTGTCAGTGTCTGCTTTTCCCATGCAAGGGATTTTCTGATGGAAATTGATTTAATGCAGAAGAATAGGGCAGTCCCACATGTAACAATGTTCTGGCTCCTTGCCTTTTGACCCTGAGCAGCGCGAGTACTGACCTTTGTCTGTAGATGGATTACTTCCTGATTGTTATCCCTAATCCGGATGCATGTTTGTTAGTATCAATCTTCCTCTTTATAGGCTGCTACAAATAACACCGTAAATCTTCTTTAAATCTGAACAGTATGATATAAATAAATAAATACATTGCAAGCACGAAATGTGAATGTGTTCATATCCCTACTTCTTAAAGGAATAGTTTACCCAAGAATGAAAAATATGTAATTAATTCTGTGGAATACTTTTTTTTTTTTGAAGAAGAACAATATCCCTTTCAGTATAATAGAAGTAAGTCAAATCTTTAAAATTACAAAAAGGCAGTATAAAACCTGACCATATGACTTCATGAGAGAATGCATGATGCATGCATGATTTCTGTATATTTCGTTCTTTTGGAGACATGTCTTTTCAATGAATTGCTTTAAATTGATTACAGCTCACCAGTCATATCGACCACTTTTAAGGTAATTTATGAAGCTAGAAAGCTCCAGGCCTAGGGCTGGGCGATATGGCCTAAAAAAAAAATCCCCGATTTTTTCACAAAAAATCCGATTTACGATTTAAATCGATTTTTTTCTCTCCCTACTTAAAATCAATCTGCAGATGACAAAGAAATTGTTCAAAACAAGTTTTAACTTTATTTTGTTTTAATATTCCCTTCTGGGATTTGATCTCCATTAAAGTGCAATCAAAAACAACAAGCCAAAAAGACAAGAGGACAGGCCCTGTCTTTGAAAACAATGAAAATGTAACATAAAATAAAATGGGTGGATTGGGATTGGGGGGGATGTGTAAAAAACAAAAAAAAACTTGCATCACAATAAGTGTATTGTGATTGTCAAATTATTTGGTAACTAAACATAATTTTATTAAGTTTACTGGTATGCTATTGTTTTTATTATAACTTAACACAAATTTCCCAATTTCAATTCTATTCTTGTGATTTGATTCTGATCTTTATTCAATATAAATTCCTTTGGATAAATAGGTACAGTAGATACGTTAATGTGTTAATTGTTCTCCCAAAAAGAAAAAATTCTCCTAATGCTGTAAACATACAAAGAGCCCTGTCAGCTGGTATTATTAAAGGTTTACTAAGGTTTAATTTACTAACTGAAATTAAATATAATGCGTTTTTTTATTTTATAATGCGTCTAACTAACATGCGTTCTATGGGTCATTAAAAGCCATCCTGAGGTAAATGTAACGTTACGTGACATATGTTGTTCTCCAGCTGTTTTATGGACATCTTTCCGTGGTTGAAAAACACTGATCGATCGATTTTATTATATTTCGGTAAGTTGGTAGTAAAGAGTAACAGATGTTCGGTTCACGTGCCGCTTGAACTGAGATCTGCCAGCGTTCTTTCACGTCACATTTACAAGCGCCAAAACGGTGTTTATTGTTTGAATTTTGTAATAAAATTGACAGAATCTGAGAGCTGAGAATCTGTTTCATATCGATAGTAAACTGCTCTGTCTTGTCTGTCGGTGTCAGTGTCCTCTTTGCTTCGCGATTTTTCTCTGCGTGAGAAAATGGATGTGTGGCGTGAGAGCGTGTAAAAAGTGACAGAATTGCGTCTCTCACAGTGAACTCGTGAGAGTTGGCGGCCCTACAGATTCAGCTTGTAGCCTAAATGTTTTCGGCGGGTGTGCTTCTGCTGCCGCGGTCCTGCTCATTTGCCATGTTGTTTGTGTATCTCTATCATGGCAAGCGCTGAGCCCGGTCGGAACTACGGGAGCCCAGATGGGAGCGTCGGCGGTTGTGAAAGAGAAAACCGATTTTCATAAAAAAAAAATCGGCGTAAACTACACATTCGAGTTAATCGATAAAATCGATTTATCGCCCAGCCCTATCCAGGCCTTGTTTTTTGTAATTGCATTAAAAAGATTGACCAGCACATTGATTGCAATCAAAAAGCCATACAGATTTGGAATGACATAAGATTGAGTAAATAAAGCCAGAATATTGTATCTCTTTAAACTGACGTTGTTTTTAGGAGGAATTCTGCTTCAGTGCTCTGAAGTCATAGTCTTTCGAGCTGCCGTCACCCTTAAAGGGGTCATGAACTGGATTATTTTATTATTTTATAATGTTGCCTGGGGTGCCCTTATAATGTTAGTATTGTTTTTACATTAAACATTGTCATAATTAAGAAATAAAAGGCATTTTTCCTAGCCTGATTTTAGCCTCTGATTTGAACACACTGTTTGAAGGAGCGTGTCTGCTGTGAGACTTCAGAGTAAACACCCACTGCTGTGATTGGCTGACATGTTTGCATATAAAATAGCTAGTATTACATGTGAAACTCTCGGAAACTACTACGTTTTTACTATTACAGCTATCGAGAAGATTGACAAATATTTAAATGTATTGTTTAAAGCATTATATTCAAATCTATTCCATCACATGAAAGGTTGCAGTGATGAGCTGAGCAGATGACATACAGTCTGGTGATCGCGTGAAGAAAGATCTCATTATTGCAACGCAGTTTTTGCACACTCACGAATGCTTTTTCACCAAATAACAATGCAAACACGACGTAAATACAGGTAGAGCTTCGTTGTGCATTGATTTCATAACGAGATTTGCGCGCTGTGTGATTGATTGACTGACAGTTTGGGCGATTGGGAAAGGAGCGTTCTTTGGTCGCTTTCTTTCTATAACTTAATCACAGTTTTAATATTATTTCATCTTAAGAGAAACGATGTGAAGTTGATCGTTTAGTCACTGATGCATAATCAGTATTGAATGATTTTGAGAGAAAGATACTACTGAACTTGAATAATTACACATCAGAAATCACTGCTCACAGATCAGGAATTAAAATAAACATGGTTACTTACATGTTTGTGAGTTGCTGGCAGATCCGTGTCGTAAAAGTCTGTTTGCAGAGCCTGTGTTGGAAATTGTGACTGATTTTCTGTTGATTTAATAAAGCTTAACCACGCATTCCTAATATTGGAATCCGAAGGAAGCTTATGCAGCAACTGTCTTCTTCCACGACCAGGTACTGCACAATATTTCGTAAATGTTTATTGCTTGGTAGCTCGATCCAGTTTAGCAAAATTACATCGTCGTAGGAGGGGTTTTATCCTGTTTGACGTCATAGATCTCCACTTTGAAAAACCTGTCGTTCGCTGAGCCTGGTGTCAATAAAAACTTTTATTGGACTAACAAGGAAGTTTTCAGTTCTGAAACTTACAGGATATTCTTCTAGTATGAAGACCTCCTGTATGTCAAAAGCTCAAGGAAATTTTGATTTCTCAGTTCATCACCCCTTTAACTGTATTTTTTAGTGCTGAAGATGCCTCCCTGTCTTATTCCGTTCTCTTTTCCTCCATTAAAAACATGCCTTTGTACCTCCAATTCAGCACTATGGTTCATTTTCATGCGTCCAAATATAGGCGGGAAACTGTCCTGTGTGTTGTGTGAGATCATTGCTAATGATCTGCCAGATTGCAACTGCCCATTGTTTTCTGAGAATTTTATATTCAAAGCTTTTCTCTTCTCATCTGTTAAGATGAATAGTTTCTCTCATATGTAGTGATTCCTTTACATTTGCTTTGCAGTTTAGTTCATTTTAATAGAAATCACAACACATTAGAGAACCAATGACATTAAGAAACAATAACATTGATACACCTTAAATAATAAATACATTTATACAGTATTTTCTCCATGCAAACCACAGTTTAAAAGTTTGGGGTCGGTAAGATTTTTAAATGTTTTTAAACTAATGTCTTATGCTCACGGTGATGAATTTATGTTATGACAACTCTGAGATATTGGCATGTAATGGAATTGGTAATGTTAATATATTTGGTGTTGGCGGAATAGATCTGCTACCCCGCAGCCGCTACAGAGCAGGTACTGAGACTTTATATTGCAGTACATTCACAGACATTGTGGTGAGCATGTAAGACATGCTGCTGCTACACATGTAACATACATGAACCGACAAAGCAGGAGACAAGATATGAGAAAAGTGCAGAGCCCTACCCAACACAAACATCTTTTACAGCTAATGCCACAGTTGAGCAGCTCTTACCTAGTCGCTCTAGATTTTTGACTTTGGAGCATAGTTGTGAAACAGCTGAAAAAGACTATTGCTATACATTTGTGAAGCAACATTTCACCCTGCACAATTAATAAGCAAACCACACAAAACGGACAAAGATGGTTTAATTTGATCAAAATAATGCGATCAATCTCATAATCGTAGTAACCATATTCAAAGTATTGCTTTTACATGAGGTAAAGTTTAAACGCAATATTGCCAAAATCCCATTATAAACGCAATAGTGATGGTGCCAGTAAACGCACTGAGATCAAATACTGCGTAAGATTGCATTTATTTCAACAAATGAATTATAGCATTTATTTGAAATCATAGAGAGAGAGAGAGAGAGAGAGCAAGAGATGCATGAGAGATGCATGTGTGATTTTCTTGTGTCTGTTCAGCGTCTCTCTCTATTAACAATGAAACTGTGAGTTTAACTTCTTTAAAACCAGCAATTTTATCCCCTCGTTAATGAGAAAAATAACATAGCGATTCAGTAGAGAAGCAATTTTTTAAATAAAAGTTGCGTGGCAGTGTGCTCCTGAATGCTTCTGTGTGTGCACGTGCAGCGTGATCTCAGAGTGACGTGTGTGTCCTTCAATTAAAACAGCGTGAGTGATGTGGTATGTGTGTGTTTTGCGTTGAGAGGATCCAGGCAAAATCTTTATTCAAGAAAAGTCACAGAGACGTTCTCATTACACCACTGACTTTTTTTTACATCAGACTTTAAAGATTAAAAGATGTATTTTTAGTTTTGACTTGATTTATAATGGATGCTCTGTCCCTTCTCTCTGTCTCTTGATAATTGTAAACTTCATAAATGGGAGCCAGTCAGACCCTCTGCTGAGTAGGATGTCCCACAGGAGATCTCTTAACCCCAGAGGCAGGAGGGCTGGTGCACTGTAATCCTCTCAACTACAGTTATTCTCTTCCTCCACTGCAGGTTATAATTAGTTAATCTTACCTTCCTAAGTCAGGCCCACATTAGTGATTGCCAGCTATAACAAATCTTTATTTTATTGACTAGTTAGTTAATATCGGACATGAAAAAAATAATGGTCGTCTTGCCATTATGATAGTAATGGATAATCTGGTCTGCATGTGAATGTGGAAACACTGTTTAGTCGAATGTTGTTTTGGATGGATTGTCACATTCTAGTGTATACATGTTTGTCAAGCTTTGTGTATGATAATATTGGGCAGCAGTTGAACATGTATTATTGAAGCATAGAGAGTGTCTGGACATGCTGCTTCCCCTGACTGTCTTTGGGGGATGTTTGGGATTAAAGGTGCTTATAGCTGACCACATGTCTACCCACACACTATTCCCAATGACCAGGTAGTGACCAGATCACACTTGGATATGTGTGAATACAAATGGACCAACACTGTGTATTATCACTATTATGATGCACGGTGATCTCTGTCTATTATGTAGTCTAAAAATTGCATGTGATTTATCTTCAACTGAAAGTTTTGATTCTCGGTTTTATTCATCTGGTATAATTAAGCCCAATGACTTATTTACTATACACCGTCATCTTGAGTGTTTTATTATTAAACACTACATAATAAAAAAGGACAATGTTTTCATTAAAATTTTATGTATTTTATTTATTATTCTTTCAAGCATATTCAATCATTTCTATCTTTCCACCAGATGTAGTTCCTGGCATGTACACTGACTTTTTTTTTTTTTTTTGAGAAATTAATAAATGTATTCAGCAAAACCACATTAAATTGATCAACAGTGACAGTAAAGACTTTTAGAATGCTACAAAGATTTATATTTCAGATAAACTCTGTTCTTTTGGACCTTCGATTCATTAAAGCATACTGAAATGTATCACGCTTTCCACATTAAGCAGCAAATCGGTTTTAATCATTGATAATATTAAGAAATGTTCCTTACTAAGCACCAAATCAGCATATTAGAATGATTTCTGAAGGATCACGTGACACTGAAGAGAATGATGCGGAAAATTCAACTTTGACCATCACAGGAATAAATTCTGTTTAAAAAATATAAAACTGTTATTTTAAATATTAATCATATTTCACCATATTAATGTTTTACTGTATACTTTGATCAAATAAATGCAGGCTTGGTGAACATAAAATACTTTTATTTTTAGACTAGGCTTGCTGCGATAGTCAGTGTTACCGGTGTTATACGGTGTTCAACCTGACACCGATTACCTCATTTGCCCACCACGGCACCGCCCCCCACTGGTTTCATTTTTTGTTTTTAGTAATAAAAAAAATAATTTACTTCAGTTAGAGAACAGACACTACAATTAAAAACTAATCACGTCTGCTTGTCTGAATGAGAGTCACAGATCAGCAGCAGGAGTCAGATATCATTTATTTTATTTGTTTTGTTAATAAAGCCATCTTATTTGTTAAATGCTAGAAATAGTATTTTCCTTTTTGTGCATGTGCCTGTTTGTGTTGTGCGTACCATACCAACCATAACAAACTATTGCTATAGGCTATTGTGGATTTCAACATACGAAAGATTTTTAATTTAGATATCTAGGGCCATAACTATCTGTTTTATAAAGTTTATAAAGTACTATCTGTTTAATTACTTTACTTTTCTTTCCATGAAAGGAAGAAACTGTGTGTGAACCGTAAAATGTATTTTGGAGTACGTGTAAATAAAAAGTAGGTCACTGCGGATCTTAAAGGTGCCTTGTGTAATTTCCGCAAAAAAAATCAATTCATTCTCCACATTCCATACCAGATGGGGGCAGTCTACCTCCAGAAAGTGAATTGATCTACTCTAGAGAAACAAACGAGAAACGGCATAGTCTCTATGCTCCACCCCTACCTTCACAACGACCCTAGAGCCATAGCCGAAGCCGAGCCTACTCCTAATAGAGGACGTTTTGACTCCAGAGGAGAGTCGTTGGTTGATGATTTTTAAATGACACCTTCAAGCTACTCCCCTTCACCAGTGAATGTTCATATTTGTTTTGTTCATATTACATTTTTATTGTTAGTTTGAATTACATTAATTTGACAGACAGCATTCGCTGCTGTTGACCAAACTAGCGCCATTCAGAGCTGCCGACTCTCACGAATTCACCGTCACCGATTCTGTCAATGTTATTACGCAATTCAAACAAAAAATACCGTTTTGGCGCTTGTAATGTTAACGTTACACGACAGATCCCTAGCGCACGTGAACCGATCATCTCTAATAGCTAATAGTAAAAACACACGAACATTGTTGAAAGATACAGTATGCTACAACTTACCAAAATGTATTCTTCATACATAATACCCACCAATCCTTTTTTTTAATCAGCGTGCAGAGGTCAATAACATAGCTGGAGAACAAATATGTCAGATTTACCTCAGGAAAGCAATTTAGTAAACATAATATAGCTCACGTAGTTCTCATTACACCTTTCAATGTAGCCATCGCTAACTTTAGAACTTATATCGAACAGCCTTCGATACATTTTTATGTTATAACTTCCCGAAAAAACTAAACAAACATATAAAACATACTTCTAGCGAAATACTAACACCATCTTACTTACCAATCCAAAAGAAATGTTGCAAGTTCGGCGTCAAACCTCATTTCTTTCATTTCCATTAGTTGTCTCCAACGATGGAAAGCAGTGCCAATGTTAACTGTGGTTCTGCTCCTTTTTTTTATCCGATTTTATTTGTGATTCCGAGCGCGTTTTTTTTCCCTGCTGCGGGTGGTTGTGGTAAGGGTCTCTTGCCAAGGGCTTCAGCCATTCTTCCGCTCTCTTCCCTGAACTGAACTGTAGTAGTGGGGTGTACTTTCCAGACGATTGACATCAGTTTCAAGTACGCCCACAAGCCGTGCGACTTATTTGTGTATTGCAGTTTGGC
The DNA here is from genome assembly GCF_051911475.1 of Siphateles boraxobius. NCBI lineage: Eukaryota > Metazoa > Chordata > Actinopteri > Cypriniformes > Leuciscidae > Siphateles > Siphateles boraxobius. Next base: position 10,851,555 of record NW_027508766.1, on the reverse strand, counting down.
TGTTGTTGCCCGCATACTGCCTCCCATGGCCGAAACTGGTATTATGACATCTGTCGGGCCGGGGCTACTAATTTAGCATGCTAATTCAGGTTGATATCTCTGCAACACTATAACTTTTCATTTTTTTAATGACATCATCGCCCTTATTTCTTCTCATTCTTTTGATCCGTGTAACTCATTTTTTGTATGTTTTTAACTCAATTCTGACACATGGCACCTTTAAAAAAAGTCTTAAATTCAGTTATAAGTATCTTAAATATCTTAAATGGTTTAACAAATTCTTAATTTTAGGTTTTACATTAAACACTGTTTTTATGTGATTATTACATTTCAAAAGACAACTTAAGTTTTTTAAGTTTCCTTGAGGTGATGATTTCATTAAATAAGTATTAGAGCTGCACATTCAAAGTAAAATCGGGCACTATTGCCTTTTTTGCCAAGCGATTGCTTGTTTTAGACAGTTACAAAATAAACTGTATCTGGCATATAATTCAATGTTTAGAATATGCATAATTCCACAATTATTAAATAACTTAAGATTAAATAATTTTGCTTGTAAATGTTTTATCCTTTGTTTCCTCGTAATCCTTTAAGAAAAAAACAAATTATTTGAGACATTAGTTTTTACACCCCTAAAGTTCTTTATGGGCTCCTAAATTTTTCAAATTGGGAGCAGACGTGCTCCTTGGGGGGGAAAAAAGTAAGCGTCAATCCCTTCTCTGGTGACAGATTTCTCCATTCATTATTAGTATCTCATGGTTACCATTTTGGAATCCCTCTCAAAACATCAGTTTTAAGTCAGACCCAAATGTATTCCTGGTCCTTTGTTGACTCCGCTCTAATCCTGACATCTGAGGAGGGTCAAGTGTTGAAATTAATTTTCAGATAACAAAAGAGTGATTTCACAAAATTTTAATTGTATCTATAGAGAGCAACACAAACGTCATGGTAAAATTATCTTGAGGTAGGCTATGTGTCAGGCACGTAGGGTAATCGGAGAGTGTTAAGTGGCTCAATCTAATCACTTCCTGATGAGAAAGGGAAAACAGACATAAGGGTCCTGCATGTGAGGCTTCTTTTCTGATTAGTGGCTCATCGACAATTCTGTCCCCTTGTTGTCGCTAACAGTTGTATAATCACACACTGAATAATAACAATAAATGTTTATCTGACATAATCTGTGCTAGAAAATGTTACTACTAGGGTAGAACAGTTCAATCTAAAGTGGAAGATGAAAATCAGGCAGTTAGCTGTCCCAAACAGCTATTCAAAGAATCATTAGGATGTAGACGTTCTCCATGATGTGGAAAAGTTGTTGTGAAGACAGTGGTAGTTGTGCTCTGGTGTGCTCAGGGTATCAGTTACTGTCAGGAAGTCAGTAGGAGATGGCAGGGGAGGCAGTCAAGTGAAAGAACAATAGCTGTTCTGAATAAAACTCTTTTGTGCCTCGAAACAAAAGACAAGAGCCACTCATCACAGGCATGTGACGCCTCAAATGTGTTTAATCACTGTTGTGCTCATCACTGCTGGACTGATGTGAAACACACAGCAGTGATAACCAGCATTTGACTTCTTTCTTACAGGCTAAATGTTTCATCTGACATAAAAGACTGAGAAAACATCACACTTAACACGTCATTTTGTCATAAGAGTTAGTCTGAAAGCTACAAATTAAATTTTTATTAGCTGTATACTAATAATATAATAAACTATATTGAATTATTTTGAGTTATTGCTAGTTTAAGTGTTACCCCATTTGTGCATCCCATTTGGAAGTTTACTTGAAACCCTCTTTGTGCCTTGATAAGTGGCAAGTCGTGTGTTTCCGCCAAGCATCTGTTGCTAGGAGAAAATACAAAAGACAGCCTCTTAATACACAATCTTATCATGCCTTTTTGTGCCAGTAAACTAGTGAAGTGTAAATCTACTCACATAGCACGGCTGTCAGGTTCGCAGAAATGTTTAAAAATATATACTGTATGTAAATAAATAAAAAATGTTGCATGCAATTATTAATATGCAACACACTCATTAGTCCAAAAACTATGTGAAAGTGTTACGTATATATGATTGTTTGAAAATGGATTGCAAAAACAAAGATTACTATTGCTCATACCAAGTGTGCCGCACAAGTCCTGAAAAGTGAAGCCAAAACGTTTAGATCGCCTCCAGGTGGCTGGATGCAGTATAGCTCATAAACCCCGCCCTCTCCATCTAATCGTATGGAACAAAAGATTGAACTTTAATTTCTACCTTTCCATAGCTGTTTATATCACACTGACATAATGAGTTGTGCTGCAGTAAATAGGGCCCTTTAAAATCCGTTTTATTTTTTTCCAAATTCCGTTTTATTTTTTCCCAAATTCAATTTTTTCCGTTTTAATTTTTGCAAATTCCGTTTTTCCCATTTTACTTTTGGGGAATTTTTTTTTTACCCTTTACTGTTATTTTAGTCGTACAAAGAGTGTGCTTTTAATGTTAATGATTAAAATGTACACAAATGAAACAGGAATGACCTTAAATTTATTGAGGTAACAAACATAACATTTACTTTTCAGGACAAATACTGCATGATGCAAACACTGCACTCGAAGTACTTCAGGTAACAACAAAATATTAATGGTTATGAGCTTTAAATTATCCTGTAAAATAAATTATATTAGTTTATATAAGTTTAAATAAAAGTCACACTCAGTCTCTCTCTAGCAAACTGTAAAGCGCGCTCTTGGACACACTCGGTCTCTCGCTCGCACTATCGAGCGCGCTCTCGGACACACTCGGTCTCACTCACACAGTGTCGCTCGCGGAGTTCGCTTCGCTTTTGTCCAGTCCGGAGCGCCTTGTGCTCGAGAGGGGTTGTGTGTGTGTGTATGTGAGAGAGACGCGTGAGTGACAGAGACGGAGGGAGAGCAGGGAAAGGAAATGCAACTGAAAGAATACGCTGCGTATTTTAAATAGCGTTAAAAAAAAAATAACGGAAAGCAATATGTGGCGGCCGGTGTTGATTCTGTGGCGCACCGCGACGAATTAGTCTATGTGTGGGAAACACTGCATAAAAGTCACGTGGGAACTGCTCGGCTCGGTACTGAGGGCTTAGCGTCAAGTTTCTTAACTTTTTCGCAGACTAAAGCAGAGCCGTGGAGAGCCGCTTCGCCATGCTTTCATTGTTTTGAAGGGGGAGAGGCAGCTGAAATGACGGGAGGGGTTGTGTCGCCCAGATTTGCTTCCCCAGGTCTGGATTTTCCCGAGAAATACGTTCTTCTCCCACACAAAAACATAATTTCATTCCAAATATGTAAAATTCCGCGAAATTCCACATTAACACTAGATTCTGCGTTCATTTGCCAATTCCGCGATTCCGTCCATGATTCCATGATCAAGGAAATTATAGGGCCCTAAGTAAACTGTACTAACCGTTTCTGTGGGGCCTCCACTTACGCTCACTACTGCGCAGACTCTGGCTCCGAGTTCACTACTGCGCAAAATCTGGCTCCGAGTTCACTACTGCGCAGACTCGTTTGAGAGAAGATGAGCTGCATGGTATTATAAGCTGCACATGTGGAAATGAACAGAGCCGCTCTTCACTCTGAAACTGACTATGTAGTTCTGTTGGTTGTATTTTATGCCTTGAATGGTTAGTTCACCCAAATAATCTGTCATAATTTACTCGCCCTCATGTTGTTCCAAACCTGTATGAATTTTTTTCTTCTGTTGAACATAAAAGAAGATTTTTTGAAGAATGTTGGTAATCAAACAGTTGATGGGCCCCATTGATCTTCCATAGTAAGAAAAAAATACTATGGAAGTCAATGGCTAGTGGCTACCGTCAACTGTCTTGTTACCAACATTCTTTAAAACATCTTCTTTTGTGTCCAACAGAACAAAGAAACTCATACAGGTCTGGAACAACATAAGGGTAAGTGAAGGATGACAGAATTTAAATTTTTGTGTGAACTATTTCTTTAATATTGGCCTTGCAATGCTCCAAAGGCCATTAATTCTACTACAGACATACGTGGGAAGCTTGTAACTGCCTCAACACCACAATTCACAGACCCGTGAGCATTGAGAATTATTGTTTTTCTGGTCTATGCATGGCACAAGAATGCCATTGAATACTTGCTCTCAGATGAAGTGAGAGGAATGTGGATTGGGATACTGCTGCTGTTTGCATGTGGGATGTTGCACAGTTTTGCTAGTGAGATTGGGACTCTCCAGCACGAAGTGGCCGCTCAGCTAAGTCCCTTTTTGGACCCTGGGTATACTTCCCCCTCGCTTTTCCCATAAGCCCCTGGTGCATGGACAAAGTCTCCTTTGTGTAGGTCGTAGCTCTTGGCGAGAGAGCCCACAGCTTTGAAACTTTGTTTGAACGATGCGATTTTCATTTCTATCTGTCCTTTGCGCTCTCTCCCATACTGAACTCACCCATGCCTCTTTCTCTCCCTCCCTCGCTTGTTCCCTCTGTCCCGGCCCTGCTTAACAACAGCATGAAGTGAGTGTCCGCTGAGGCTTAGTGCTTGGTATCCATAGCAGAGTTGTCTGTATGCATTGCAGGGTCATTTTGTGTGTGGACTTTAAAGAACAGAGTTGGGACAACGAATTGGCCCAAATGAGTTAAACAGTACTGCCTAGTCATTTCCCGTGAACTGAACATATCGTAAAAATAATAAAATAATCAATAAAGGTATACTTAAAACTTTGAGTAATGAACATAATGTATTACAATTTCTTGATACATACCGTTTCAAAGGTTTAGGATCTGTAAGATTTTTTTTTAAATGATTTTGATATAAGTCTCTAATGCTCACCAAAGCTGCATTTATTTGATCAAAAATACAGAAACATTATTACAACTTAAAATAACTGTTTATATTTAAATATATTGTACAATTTAATTGATTCCTGTGATGGCAAAGCTGAATTTGCAGCATCATTTCCAGTCTTTAGTGTCTCATGAAATCATTATAATGTACTGAATTGGTGCTCAAGAAACATTTCTTGTCATTATCATTGTTTAAAACAGTTGTGCTGCTTATTTTTATTGAACTTTAATATTTTAATATTTTTATGGAGATTTTGATAAACATTTTTAGGATTATTTGACAGAATTTATTTGAAATAGAAATCTTTTGTCAAATAATAAATGTCTTTTTACTTGACATTTTTGATTAGCTTATTGCAACTTTGCTGAATAAAAGTATTTATTTCTTAAAAATACTGACCCCAAACATTTGAACGGTAGTGTATATTTGAAAAAGTGTGTATTAAATTCTTTAAATATCTTTAAATTCACCAAAGATAAGAGGACCTCATGGCAGACTAACAAGGCAAAATCTCTGTATATTAGATGACACATTTTTATAGTCTCAGTTACAGTGTTTTGATTTGTAAACTCATTATAGTGTTCAATATGAACAAAGGTGTCGTAGGTTATGGTATTATATAAATGTTGGAATTACTGATGTTTTGTGGCTAGTGTAGTTTTAAAGTTTCTTCTCATTCTGTTATCACTTTTCCAGGTGGTGGTGATAACATTTCTGACTTGTCTTTCACCATATCAGAAGCAATAAAAGTTGAGGAAAATACTGGCTTTGGAAAGCTAGTGTTATATCCAGCACTTCTATCCCCTCAGATACTGTTGTTTAATAACCTTTTCAAAGAAACACAAGCACTTTATGGATAGTAATTCAGTGTGGAGGTTTCGTCAGAAATCAGTGCAGAACTGCACAATAAGATTACTCATTTACTCAAACAGCATTGTATCCATGATGTTTATTTTGATGTTATCAACATTAGAAGATGTCAACTCGAGCCAATGACATCAGCAATGGACGTTGAATCAGAGGACAGTTTCTCTTTTTATTACAGTATACGAAATGCCTATGACAGTATTCACTCACTAGCTCTATTCACACTGAGCTAGTGCTACATACGTCACTTATACCAAATTTTCCTGAGCATATATTGAATAATAGGGAGAGGTATAGAAGAATAGTCACCATGAGCGTTCACCTTACACAAATCTCTGAAAAATATTAAAATGACCAGTTCTATTAAAAAAAACAGTGTTTATTCCATAGACTATAAAACAAATGTCACCCATAGGTTTCTGAAGGGCATTTTTGAAGCCCAAAGTGGGCGGAGCTGGCCGTCGCCATCTTGGCAGCACGTCACCGCGAGTCACTCCCGGATAGCCGAAAATGGGCAAAGTGGCTGGATTAGCTGAGGTGACGTGACGGCTAACAGACAGCAGACAAACGGCTAGTAGTGACAGCAGCGGCAATCCAAAAAAAATAAAAAATTCACCCCCCTCACAGTTGTCATGAAGGGCAAAATTAGCTATATGTATAGACCAAAACCATTTTTTGTATTTTTGTATACAACCAGGCTGTAAAAAGAAAATTCCGCTGTAAAGTTTTAACATGGGATTGACTCTCTTTTGGGGCCTGTCTCTAATGGCCGGTCAATGAATTGCAGTTTAAGTCACTTCCGGGTTGGATTCAAGAGAGAGACCGGAAGGTTGACGCTTGGTTTATTCACTTATTTTTAGTGTTTGTTAGCCTATAGCGAGCATTTTAAGATTCACTTCATTGCGTAATATCTGTGCATTTGGATAAATGTTTTAAAATAAATAAATGTTTTTCTTAAAAATTATTATTAGTATTATCAAGGATGAATCAACATGAATGTAAGGAACTCAGCTTTTTGGAAATATTAATAATCAATAATATCTTGTTATTATTAATTATAAATATTTGGGTCAGTTAATTGGATTAACTTGATGTGGCTGAATTAATATTACAATCAATTAATCAGTTCTTCCAATGAACTCTTTTGATTATTAATTTATTCTAAGAAAAGGGTATCTTCCATGGCCACAGAAGAATAATTATTTCTTCGCCTGTACAGTACTTTGAGCCAGTAGCAAAAACCGTGATCGTAAAGTGACTTGTATTGCAAACAAAACAGAACCAAATACATATTATGTACAAGTTTTATTAACTAAATATAGATATTTATATGAATATAAATACACTAAACAACATACACACATGAATACATAAATAGGTTAGTGATAGGATGAAATTGGAAACCGGAAGAGGGTCTATGAGAAGAACCATCAGAATTTCATTTTCACATTTCATTGAATTGAATACTTGCATTTGTAGTGGGAACAATTCTTGAAGTTGTTGAAAATTGAAGTCGTTGATGGTTCCGGCAGTGTCAAGTGGAAGTTGGTTGAGCGTTCTCTTTCTCCAGGAACGCATGGCTGGTTTGGTCAAGGCCTGGGACTCTGTTGAGGCCACGCCGAGCACCCAGGAGAAGTGAGGAAGTCGGAAGGATGGGTGATTGGAGTCGTTGTTGGTTGGAGTCTTTGTTCCAAAACTCTTGAGATTGTCCTTGGTTCTTTGTGAGAGAGTCATCTCTCTCCTGCCTGAGCCCATTTCTGGTTGGATCGAGGCCTGCTGGGCCCTGTGGCCCCCGTGGAGGGGGAGGGGGTTCCCCAGAATCACCAGAACAGTGTTGCGGCTGGATGAAAGAACTAAGAGAGATAGGTCACATGTGGACTGTCTCTAATAAGGCCTGGAAAAGATCTTCCCCTAAGGGTTGAACTCGACCAATCAGAAAGGTGACATGTCTGAGAGGGAAAGTGGCTCTTAGTTGATTTACGGATCTTTGTCCCTAGCCTTCATTAATGCTCAGATAGCTATAACACATCCACACTGCATTCTAGAAGAAGGTGATGTACAACAAAGTGTGAGTCATTAAATGAGGATTAATTAGGTAGGAGGCATGATACAGGTGAGGTTACATTGATCGTTAGTTGGTTGTATACCAGGATACATACCATAATATATACCTAATAGTACACGAGACAGTAAACCATTTACACTGTTTCTTTCACAGTTTTATGCATGTTCATTTATAGATCAGTTAGTCTATGATTAATGCAGCAAAGTCTGTTTTAAAGAGGGTTTCTGTTTCATAGTCTCTCTCATGAGTATGTGGCCACATTCCTCGGAGGGCGTAAAATCTCCTTATCATGCCCTGTAACATGACACTGTTTCTGCCCTTGTGTTCGTTCATTTGGGCTGTGTGAGGAGTTTCATAAACCTTTGTATATAATGAATAATTAGTATGTGTCTGATTGGTCCATACCCTACATAAATAAATTGGGCTACAGCAAATAAAATATGTTTTACATGTTACGTCAGAAAACAAACATTTTCACTTTTACAATGAATTTTAATACCAGATTTTAATGATGAACCTTTAATGATGAACTCAATTTAGAAAAATGAGCCTTATTTAGATTGAACATTACCCCTATACCAAAATGAATAAAAAAAAAACATTTATTTTATGCTAAGTATACTGCAATACATTTACATATTTATACACTTAAAATAAATACCCTGCGATTGCACTGTTGGTATACTAAACTGAAAAAATACTTAAAATCAGCTAAATTTGACCAACTAATTTTGTACTTAAAGGGTCAGTTCACGCAAAAATGAAATTTCTGTCATTAATTACTCAACCTCAAGTTGTTCCAAACCCATAAGACCTTTATTCATCTTTGGAACACAAATGAAGATATTTTTGGATGTAATCCGAGAGCTTTCTGAACCAGCCATAGGCAGCAACATTATTGCAACTTTCAAGGCCCAGAAAGGTAGGAAAGACATCGTTAAAATAGTCCATGTGACTTCAGTGGTTCAACCTTAATGTTATGAAGCGACGAGAAGTGCAGTACATCGCTTCTAGGTTCTATGTCAGAACACCGGCTCATTATTGGCTGGCCCTGTTCACGTGATCTACACGACACATACGTGTGCTGCTGACACAGGAGCTGGCCAATACTGAGACGGCGTTCTGACGTACAACCCAGAAGCGTTGCTTTGTGTTTACTTTACATTGAAGAGAAGATATTGTTGAATAAAGTCGCTATTTTTGTTTGTTTTTTTGCGCACAAAAAGTATTCTCGTCGCTTCATAACATAAAGGTTGAACCACTGTAGTCACATTATACAGACTATTTTAACAATGTCTTTACTACCTCTCTGGGCCTTAAAAGTTGCAATAACGTTGTTATGGCCTCTCAGATTACAGTACATCAAAAATATCTTAATTTGTGTTCCGAAGATGAAAGTCGGTCTTGCGAAGATTTTACGGGTTTGTAGCGACTTGAGTGTAAGTAAATAATGACAGAAATTTCATTTTTGAGTGAACTGACCCTTTAGTTATCCAGAAATTAGTCCTGAGGTCCAACTAAAGATAGACTTATTTGATTGTGCTAATGTGGAACTATTGCAAGTATACTTTAGGTACACTTTAAATATCTTGCATTTAAAGACTGATCTTATACAGAGATCATTCTATCCTAACTAAGAGTGATATTTAAACCCATTTAATTCTTAATATTAAGAAATGTGCATTGTGCAATACAGAAGTACTCCAAATAAAAAGTCAGTAAGTCAGTAAATATGTTAATGTGTTTGTAGTATACTTAGTTTGAAACAAACATATTGAAAATACATTTAGGAATATATTCTTTTTCACTAGGCACTGTTTACTCTTTTCCACAAGAACTAATACATATTCAAATTAGAAAACAAGAGAGATGGAAAGCGAGGCCCTCTTGTGAAGAATGAACAGTTTGTGAAACATTTCCTAATTGTTAATGAGGGGCTCAGGGCAAGGTGCCAAAGTCGGAGGGCCAATGGCGAGGGGGTAGAGCCGGAGCAGCCGATGGGCGGGCTGTTCCACTGGGGTGACTTGTGGGACCCCCTTTTAACTACCTAGGTGTCACTGTGTTAGAGTGGGGTGTACAGGATAGCAGACAACACGGATGATCTCTAATGACGGTCTGAGTGCTGCTTGTCTGCGTGGGGTCTCGTGTCTTTGACCTCCCTCCCACTCTCAGCCATCCTCACCAGCTTTGATCGTGTTCTGGGGAACAAAAGTGTTTTTAAAGAGGGTTTTAGGATGGATGCTTCAGATAATAACCTGGAGAACATGTCTGAGAACAATAATGTGGAGAAGAGTGAGGCTGGAGAGGAGGTGAAGATGGAATCTGAGTCCAATCAGGATGTGGACCCAGATTCAGACCTGTCTGCGGTCAAGATTCCTCCTCCACCTGAGCCAACTCCCTCTGGAGAAAAACTGGATATCTGGCCTAATGGCATAAGTGATGGCAAGCTGGAAATATGCAGGACTGTACCTGTGCCTCTGACCCGCAGTATTTTTCCTGTTGCAGTTTCACCTGCTGCGGAGCGTATCCGATTCATGCTGGGAGAGGACGATGACAGTCCAGCACCTCCTCAGCTCTTCACAGAGCTGGACGAGCTACTTTCTGTTGATGGCCAGGAGATGGAGTGGAAGGAAACTGCCAGGTAAGAGCCTTGTGACTTTGCTGGGACTCAAAATGGGGCCAGAGCTATTAGTGCCAGTATAATTAGCAGCAACTAGGTGTTGAAAAAAGCTAAGGTTCCCTGACTATTTATTTTTTTCTAATAGTATTATTTTATCTCATGTTTTGCTCAAATTCTATTCATTTTAAATTTGCAAACAGATCTCCTAAAATGTACTCATTTTTTTTGGAGGAATTATAAGTTAATTTATAAGTTTGGGGTCATTTAAGAGTTTTTAATAAAAGATGTATGACATAACAAAAAGAAATGTATACTTTCTATTCAGCAAGGATGCATTAAAAATATTTCTATTTTAAATTCTGTTTTTTCAGCTTTCTATTCAGCATTTTAGAATGATTTCTGTAGGATTATGTGACACTGAAGTGAGTTGTAATGGCTGCTGACAATTCAGCTTTCCTATAACAGGAATAAATGGCAATATTTTAAAATATTACCTTTTTTGTATTATTTTTTTAACAAATAAATGCAGCCTTGGTGAACATAAGAATCTTCTGTCAAAAACATAATTTTTCAGATCCCAAACTTTTAAATGGTAGTGCATTTTTCGAGAAGATGGGAAAAATAGTACACCTATGTTCTGTGTGCTTTATAGACCGCTTTAATTACTCTTGCAGACTTGTTATACAGGCTCCATACAATTCATCAAAAGAACATTCAAGTGTACTGGCTCATTGCCAATTACTGCTTGGTGCCAGTATCTGAAGACATATTAAATGCTTGATAGTGTCTAAAGGGATGTTTCCCACCTGATTATTTTTAGGGAATGGTGTGAAGTAATTTAGAAATATCGCATATATGCTTTAAGCTGACACTCAAGCATTTAACAGACACTGTTGCTTTAAATCCCTGTGATCGTGAGTTCATTTGAGCAGAAAACTTGGTCTCTGATGAAGGACGAGTCTTGCATGCAGCACACATCAATTATGGAGCTGTGCTGCTCTTGAATTGGTTTGATCATTCAATGAGAGGGGCAGTTTCATGTTAAATTGAGTAGCATTCCAGGTGGTACTTAATCATTGGCCATTATCACATGCCACAGCGGCCATTTAACAGATCACTACGAATGAGTACAGGAATTATTACTGCTGATCTTTTCATTTTCAATCAAGACTTTTTTTGAGAGATTGTTTTAGTGATGAGATTACAGCCTGTTTGTGTATTTTAGGATTAGAGATTGCATATTTAATCCTTTCAAGCAGGGTCGTCAATTTGAATAAACAAAGTTTTACAGGAGGAAAGATTAGAGCTCAATATGAGGGCTGTTTTAGACTCTAGTTTGATGTCTGGGAGTGGATTTTGTCTCTGATACAGTAGATTTTTAAAGGGGTCATATAATGGTACATGCACTTTTACAAGTTGATTGTACTGAAATGTGTGTTGGCAGTGGCTGTACACAACAATCATATAATGATAAAAATCCATCCAGTTTTTTTGTTTTAATCTCCTTATATGTTTTCCCCTGCCTCAAATTGAGCCTTTCGATCTTGTGACGTCACTAGATCGACGCCCCTCCCACGATTGATAATTGACAGCAGCGTTTCAACACAGACCCGCCCTGAGCGAGCTGTCATCGTAATCCGCCATTGTTGATACACTGGAGCAGAATGGCATCTAAGCGATTGTGGTGTTCTGTTCTTGGGTGTAATAACGAACACAGCAGTCATTTTGGTGTTTCTAAATATGAATCGCTGAAGACGCAGTGGCTGTTTTCAAAGGGAATATTCCCCACGATCAACGTCAATGCTTTCATGTTTGCCGAATCATTTCTGACAGTTGTACTTAACACTGCAAAGATAACGTTACATATCACTGACAAGCCTACATTTACCGAAAAAAAAGTTTTTCATGATTATGACCATTAGCTGTAACCTCAATCTGTCAATGAACTAACGTATACATCAGTAAACACATAGCGTTCGTATCTCACTACTCGGTTACCCTGCCAGTACATACAAAGATAGATCAAAGCGACTTTACGTTAACCAACCATTCAGAAACGTCCTGTTCGAACCTTACTTGTCGAACGTCATCTTGTTCCGGGTCCGACTCTGGTTCAAATTGATACGGTTGCACAGATGTGTCCTCAGAGACTCCCGCTGCCATTCTTTCTCCAAAATATGTCAAGGCAACACTCCACGTGTGTTATGCGTTGTGTCAAAACATGGTCAAAACGCCCCACAGAACAGAGTGGCGGGGTGAGCAAAGGTCATTATCATTTAAAAACACATGCACTTAAATGGCGCGCTGAAAACAGAGCTGTTTTTGACCAGGTATAATGAGTGTTTTCTTACAATACTAATGATAATTTTTAATTAAAGTATATTACAAACTTTTCATTTATACCCTAAAGAATCAAATTAAATTGTATAAAAATGGCATTATATGTATATAGTTTGTTTGTTTTTTTTTACTTTTTTTAAATTAATACTATTATTCAGCAAGGATGCATTAAATTGAATGCTGTTGTTTTAAACTTTCTGTTCATCCAAAGAATCCTGAAAAATGTCTCTGTATCTCAATTTCCACTAATATATTAACAAGCACAACCATTTTCAACTGTGATAATTATAAGAAATGTTCCTAGTTGAGCACCAAATACATTTTCAATCAATGATCAGTTTACTTGCACATTGCACTTTCATACAGAACTGTTCACATGAGACTTGATTTGAGCTTCATTACTTTCAAGTCTCTGTTGTTTCTTCTACTAAGGTGGATCAAGTTTGAAGAGAAGGTGGAAAAAGGTGGGGAGCGATGGAGTAAACCACATGTGGCCACTCTGTCCCTACATAGTCTCTTTGAACTTAGGACGTGTATAGAGAAGGGCACCATCATGCTGGACCTAGAGGCCTCCACACTGCCAGGGGTCGTTGGTAAGCTTTTCCTCTGCAAACATTTTGGGCTTTGACTGTCCTGCTTAGTCAGAGGATAATTAACTTTGACTGTTGTGGATGCTCTGATTACAAATGTAAAGTATCTATGGCACTCAAATACCCTTTTTCCACCAGAATGGAACCAAAGTGAACTCAAATTGAGTGACCCACTGATTTAAGGGCAGAACAATGATGTAACCGACTACATTATAACATTATAACGAGTTTTAAAAACAAATATTTTCTTTGACTTTTTATTACTTCCAAAATAATTCATTTCAGTTTCTTCATCACAAATTCAATAAAGAAAAATGTATTGCAGTCAGTTCACACGTGATGTTTAGTATAAGCCTATCATTTTATTTTAGACAGACAAGGTAAATACGGTTGAAAGTACACGTTTTTAGAAAATAATTTAACATTATGATAACATTTTGAGCTGCCTTTTCTGTAGTGAAAGCTTGCAGAATGGTTTCTTGTAAGGCATGGTCTCTGGCACAAGCACTGGCACCCTGTCAGTGGACAAAGGGCAAAAGAAAGATCATAAAGATAACACTTGAGATCAGATCAGACTCAGAGAAAAAAAAGCTATTCCAAATGTACTGTACGGACTGAGATATAGCACGTGTGATGCATTCACTGTCTCGGCCAGCACAGCCCATCTATTTATTCGCTTTCCAAACGCTCACATGTCAGGATGCATTCATTGCTCTGTTTAATACACTCCTCTCTCAACCTCCGCTGTAACTCTGGGTTCAGATGCACGGGTGGTTGCATCCATTCAGGGTGGCCATTTCTTTTATACTGAATTCAGACAGAGCGTGAGGAAGATCAGGTTGAAAATTGTGTGGCCGTTAAACAATGCTAGTGCACTGTTAGCAAAGTATCTGAATCTGGTAATTTTTTCATAAGAGCTTCCTTAGAGGATTGATTGAAAAAATTAGTCATTTACTGCAGCTGTCTGGATTTAAGATGGCTGGTTATAGATTGTAACCACTGCCACCAATCAAGTGAGATTTATTAATTCTCATTCTTGAATCTTATACTCGTATCTTTTACTCCGAGCATGATGTGTCAAGTCCTATTATCAATTTGCAGTAAATCTTAAGTTTGGCTGAGTTCAGCTCAGTCAACCTCATAGAGCGCCTTTTGAGATAAAAATGAATTGAAGGATCAGCTATTAAGGGCCAAACCATTCACAAAAAGGGCCTGAGGGCCCAGGCCTCGTGTCTTTGACTCTCTCTTATAAAAATAGATGCTTACAGGAACCACCAGACAATCTTATGCACAAGCCACTGCCTCATTAGAAGTCCACTTCTAAAAGCTAAGAATAGAACGCAACGTGTCGCTTCACTGACACTGACTTTAAGTTCTGTCAGAGAGTTCCATTTCAAGGTCTAGTTAAACGTTTTTAGAACAGAGTTATGTAAAGTTGATATTTAAATAAAAAAAAATTGCTCTGTTGTGATGGGGGTGCAATGAGCTCCTCAAAATCTGTAGAAGTGAAATAACCATTTGGCAGGTCTCTTTTTAAACCCTCATTTTGCCTTCTCACAGTCTACCAGTCTCTAATTGCTATTCACTCTGTTTCTTTCAGAAATGATCACTGACAGTCAGATTGAGAATGGTCTCTTGAAAGCTGACCTGAAAGATAAGGTCATGTACACCTTGCTGAGGAAGCATCGCCACCAGACCAAGAAGTCCAATCTTCGCTCTTTGGCTGACATTGGCAAGACGGTCTCCAGTGCAAGTAGGCTGTTTTCCACCCCGGATAATGGTAATATGGGTGCCAGTTTGGTGCAGTCATTCCTCCTTTTTCTTTTTAAGCTATTAATATGTTTTTTATTCTTTTTTTTCTTTTTTATATAATATTTTGTGGATTGTTTTCTACACAGTTATTTTTGCCCTTTTTTGATTTTGCGTTTTGAATTGTATCGTGTTATTCAAAAAGATAACTGAAGAACCATAAAACCAAATATTTTTTGTTTTATTCGTTTTACTTTATTTTGAAGATTTACATCACAACCTTTTACAGATTTGATAGCATCTGTCACATAGTTTTTGAATATTAAAAATGTGTTTGTAATGAATGCTTTTCTAATTTGCTGATTTCATTAAGTAGTTGTCTCCATATTTTAAAGACTCCATGAAATAACTTGACATTGGGATGACATATGCTACCATTCAAATGTTTTATTTTTATTTTGTATTTTGAAAGAAATTAGTATACTTTAATTTAGCAGGGATACATTTATATGATCCAAAGTGGCAGTAAGGCGATTTAAGATACAAATAGTTTATATTTTGAGTAAATTCTGTTCTTTTGAACGTATATTAATCAAAGAATCCTGAAAAAAAGTATCACGGTTTCCACAAAATTACAAATCGCCACAAGTGTTTTCAATATTGATAGTGATTTCTGTCATGTGACACTGAAGACTGTATTACTGTATAGTAATGGCTGCTGAAAATTCTTATATATTTAAATTAATTTAAATTGTAATAATAGTTTTTATTGTTTTATTGTTTACTTTTTTTTTTTTGTAAAATAAATGCAGTCTTGGTGAGCATAAGATACTTCTTTCATAAACAAAAAATCTTACCAATGCCAATCTTTTGAACAGTAGTATATTTTCTGTTATAACAGTAGGTTTGGGTTTGACATATTAAAGGGATTGTATTTCTTTAATAACCAGTAGGCTTTAGTTATGTCACAGCTATTAATATGATTTGCCACTTGCTAGTCAGGTACAGGTCGAATTGGGGGGAGGGGCATTCTCATTCTGGAGAGTGTTTTATTGGACAAAAACTGTGTAGGTAAGGATGAGTCATCAATATCTGTTAAAGGTAAATTTTGGCTTTTTTAAGGAGTACAAACGCATATAGACAAAGCTAGTAGACATGGAAAGAGTTCATGGGGTCTTTAAATAGTAACTCGTTCCTTGTCAGTCCTTGATATTGTTTATGTTTAGTCTGTCCTTTCTCTGTCTCCATGTTTTTCAGTGATGCACACAAAATGCTGTTGTGTTACATTGTTGAAAATCTAAACTGTTATGAACTGGTGAACTAATGAACTAATCTGAGAAAGATAAGATACAACACTTTAAATAAGGGTCAAGAGGATCATTAGATTTTTGGCAGTAATATTCACATAATACCTCAGTTAAGACAAATTATAGTGCATTGATAAAAATGTTCCTAAACATCATGATTCGATTGATGGTCATATTAGGCTACAAATCACAGGATTTATAACATGAATCCTGTGATTCATTGACACATGGACTTTTTGAATGTGATAAATGTTATTCACTAGAACCTTTATATTCCCTTAACTTCCCTACCTTCTTAACAAATGTTTCTTTTCTACCTTCTCTTTTTCTGAGCAATGTGTGAGATTTACTCCAGTCTCGCACAATCTTTTACAAAACTAGCTAAACTTTATGCCTATAACCACTGGTATGACCTCTAACACCTTAACAATCTTTCTTTTCACCCTTCTTACCATCTTTTATCCTCTGGATGCTCTGCTGCACTTGTCACTAAAAGCACGTAATCCACTTGAGAGTTCAGTGCCTTGTCTAATGACTCGCACCTCTGAGGAGGTGTTGCGAGTCCCTGGAAGTCCAAGCATGGGATGGCCTAGTAAGTTCCAACTTACCAGTTGCCAATGTGTGTATGTGTCTCACCCCACGTAGTGTTAAGTCCAAAGTATACTTAAGTTTGCATGTGTAGGGTATGCGTACAGTTCACATGGTGTGAATTTCATCATCAGCATAGTTCAAATGATTTTGTCCACAAGCTGGCAACTCCACCCTGGCCTGTTGTTTCACAGTCGAAAAAGAAATGGCTGAGACGGAACAACAACAAACTACTCAAGACGGTAACAAGAATAGATGGCCGCGTTGACGATTGCTTGTGTGAGGGGATTAAAAGAAACCCACAACTTTAGTTTTAATGAGTACAAAGACATTTTATCGGACACCGGACAAGGATTAAACTTTCTAGTGCGCATGAGTTTGACTGCTTGTGTTCGCTTACACTATTAAATGGAGTATACTTTAAAAGGCTATGCATTTGGCTGTACTCTCATACACTAGCCTTCACTGTAATAAACTTGAGTATACTTTGGGCTTAACATTGATGTGATAGAATAGCATAGCATGGTAGATTAAAAGGTTCAGATTCATTGAACTCTTCATTCAACAGTGAGTTTTCTCAGCGATGCCAGAAGATTCATTTTTGGTTCCTCAAATAACCTTTTAGTCAACGGTTCTTTAAAGAACCCTTTTAAGTCTAAAGAATATTAACATCTGAATAACCTTTTATATAACCACTATAATAATAGTAGTAATTTGTTACATTTATATATTGTAGCGCTTTTGTATGTACTCAAAGCGCTTTACATATGGAAGTGGGAATCTCCTCAACCACCACCACTATAAAGAACATATTGTACAATGGAAAGGTTACATGGATGTTAAAGGAACTGTCAATGCCAATAAAGAACATTCATTTTTAAGATTGTATGAAATGACCCTTCCAAAGTTTTTACCATTTTTTTGTTGTTGTTGTGGCTATCTGTGTTTAACTACTCAGTCCTGTGATCATTGTTATGTAATAGATTTTCATATCTAGAATTTCCTATTATGGTGATCTTCACCCTTAAAAGATTTCAATGCCAAAGTCTTTTAATAATCACATTGGACTCATTTATGTGGAACATTCCACTAGAGATCGTCATGTCATCATGACTATAACCTTATTATTTAACTGCTCTGATCAGATAATGTAGGATTTATGAAGGTGGCTGTGAAATCTCTTTTTTATCAAGTTACTATTCTTTCTTTGTAAGTGATTCATAAGTAAAGCTTTTTTTTCATCTTTTGGCTACTTTTTTCTTCTTCTTTTGGCTGCATCAAACTGACATCTTATTCACTATAGCACAAGAATCCTGGTCAGTAATATTGCTGACTTTCAGGTTTTCAGTGACATTTTAAAATACTTTGCTTCACTGCTTGTCCTGTTCTCCTGCACATGCTTTTCACAGCATGATGACAATGACTCGGGCTCTGAAAGGTTAACAGTTAACCTTTCAGTAGATTCCTTTCTCTCCTGGCACATCACCTTTCCTAATTTATTTTATTCTATGGACTCAAGGAATTCAGAGCATATAAAATATTCATATTCTGTAAAGTGTTGTCAGTCCCACTTGTTTCCCATTAGTTTATTGTGACATGCAAAATGCTCTTGCTTATTCCGCATTTGGGTTTCTTTGTTGACCTCTTTTAAAATTTGTTTTTAAAATAATGGAACGGTGCCCTTTTAATTTGGGTCTTTTTTATTGAAACCATTGTCTTTCTCAGGTAGCCCAACCACTACACATCGCAACTTGACATCAAGCAGCTTGAACGATATCTCAGACAAGCCAGAGAAAGACCAGGTGAGTCTAAATTTGATAAAATTGTACCTGTTTGTACTTTATAATCCAACAGTGTACAAAACAATAGTCGCAAAATGGCAGCAGCTGCGTTTATATGAAACAAGCGAATGAGAGCGAATCCACAATACTGGATGACATAATTAAATAACTGTACTCAAAATATTGATTTGACTGAGTTTTAATATTTTATTAGCTCACCAAACGCTAAACTTCCACGAAGAAAAAACGTTCCAAGCAAGCGTATAGCTTTGCTGATCCAGATGAGCCTATGCTATCTGTTTTCAGCAATTGTTTTTGGGGAATAACATACAGCTGGATGACCAATTGAATAAGAATCAAGTATTCCACAGAGCTATGTAATAACTAAAGTTAACTAACAAACAATATTACGGTTTAGACTAATTTTGATAAAATAAATGGAGCCTTGAACATAAGAGTCTTCTTTTAAACATTAAACGAGAGCATAAAGAAATATTTTTTATACTCAAATATAAAAATAAAGAGAGAATGCATGGTATCTGTAATTGACTGTAATTTGGATTGCCAAAAACCTTTGCACATAAACAGTCTTTTTTTTATTATTATTATTGTTTTCCTAATGATAAAATAGGGCATTGCGGTTACATGCACAGCAGACCAAAAGCAGTTGACTTTGCAACACAAGGACATAGCTGGTGGGAATTACGGACTTGCATTGCTAATGTGAAGTTGGTCTCTCATTGAGGGAGCACCAAGAGGTCATAAGGGTGGTGTCAATCGGTGACAAACCGTAAAAATTAACTCACTTCAAAGAAGTTCACCTTAGAGGAATTGCAGAATCTTTAATTTTTACTTGGGAATTCATCCCTTCTTGCTGAACGCAGCATTATGTGAAATAGCTGACAAATTTTGACAGTGTTTCTGTGCTTCGGGCAGAAAATACTAGTGCGAATGTGATTACTGGAAGGCCTCGGCTGTTGACAGACTCTTAGGAGATGGCCCTTGCTCCTTGTGAGAGAGTAGGGGATTGAGAGGCTGCTTGCGTGAGGGGGGCCAGAGACATGGCCAGATTGCGATTGTAAGCACAGATTGAGGGGTGGCTCGGCTTTGTGTCGTGCACTGTGAAAGCCTTGTGGCTTGTCACACTTTAGCTTCTTTTTAGTTTTTTGATGACGTCATTCCTGCTTTCTGAGATTAGACATTCACAGAATCTGGAAATGAAGAAAATTAAGTATTTTTGAGTGATTTGGTTTAGGTTTGAGTGATTTATTGTGGTTTAGGGTGATGAATTATTTTTCCCTTTGTATAATGAATAATTTTGCTGTTCTAAATTGAGCTAACTTAATATCCATATCCCATGGCTTCTCTCTGTAATGTAGGACAAGAGTACCTTGACTTTTTTCCTCAGAGAGAGTGCCCCCCTAAGGAAGGATAATGAATTTATTAGTCTTCCAAGCCTTGGCAAAAATTGTTTTATTACATTTTATTAAGAGTGATGGGAATAAGACAAATACAGTATGAAAAATAGCAACACTATTTAAATTGTAAAGCATTAATTTAAACATATTTGCCCAGATTTTGGGGGCAGCCATCCATTTACGTTAGCTTCAACAGGAAGTCATCAGTTCCATGGCTTGACTACATGAAAATGCTGGCTGTCAGACCGTGTTGACAGACTGATGTAATAAAGTTCTAGCTTGGTAAGTGAGCCAGTATCAGAGATGATGCGAAGCCCTTCCACACCGCATACTTCCTGGCTACTTCGTACCCTAGTGAAAAATAGATATAACAAAATATATTTGAAATACATTTATTTTATGCTAAGTATTCTACAAATACACTTACATATTATTTACTTAATATAAATTACCCTACCATTGTACTTTTGTTATACTAAACTGACATACTTAAAATCTGCTAAATTGGAACAACCAATTCTGTACTTAATGCACTTTAGTTATCCGGAAATAGTGCTGAAGTCCAACTAAAGATATATTTAAGTATATTTGATTGTGCTAAAGTGGAACTATTGCAAGTATACTTAAGGCTCTGTTTAAATACCTTGAATTTAAACACTGACCTTATACAGAGATCATTCTATCCTAACTAAGAGTGATATTAAAACACAGTTTAGGCTTAATATTAAAAAAATGTGCATTATGCAATACAGAAGTACTCCAAATAAAGGTTAATTTTTAATATTTATATCAGTAACCCTTAAGCATCATGTTAGTAAATATGTTGTTGCATTTGTAGTATACTTAGTATGAAATAAATATATTATTAAAATGGATAGTTCTGGTCCTTGATTCTGATTGGTTGAGCCACGTTTACAGCCGCTGTAAATTACTCAACAAACATACACCTGTGACTGCATTACATTAGTATTACTGCGCAACTGCTGTTTGTGATTCTATGTTGCTGCATGTGTTGCTTTGGTGGTGGAATAAATGTGTTATAATGTTATACTTTTTTGTTGCTGGTGTTTATTTTATGAATATAATTAATATTTTTTTATGGAGTAACCATTTTATAAAAACAATAAGCCCCTTGAAGCCGTGTTTTACAGTGAATTTAGAACAGCTGAGGGGGTTTTAGGCACTCCGTGGTGCCCAACAACGCACCTTAGCTGTTCTAAGTTCACTATAAATCACGGTTTCGCGGGGCTTATTGCTTTATTTAAATATATTTTGGTACAGGTTTTTTTTATAGGGTAGATATGTAATATTTGGTTTTAATGGAAATTGATTGGGGTGTGATGTATTGAAAGGTCAGAAGTTAACTTTAATAAAATTGTGATACATACCATGTAAAAAATGCACTAGACTTTGTTACCGCTTTGTGTGGCGTTGTATTCAGCATGATGTGCTGCTTTAGTGACAATCTGCCGACTCTTCTTTGACTCAGAAGTAAACATTCATATATGTCTGAGAAAAAACACTATGGGTTGTTTAAGGTGTGTCCTTCTAATACCTTAATCATCCCTTTGTGCTCGTTTGGTAATGTTGTCTACAATCTGGCCTCAAGTTAACATCCGTGACGTCACTCATCTCCATCTATGGCCATCGCTTCCTCACTTGTTTTTGTTTCATTCATGGTTAAGATCATTTTTATTACTCCATGGTGGCTTTGCTTTCTAAATTCCCAGATGATTAAGCATGAGTTGAATTGAGCTTCTGCAAGGGTTATTCCCACGAAGCAGAGATAATCATATTGGACTGCCTCTTTCGTCTCGGTCTTCTTTCTTTAACCAAGCAAACTCTGTGTTAATGGTATAGTTCACCCAAAATGTCTTATTTTGCTCACCCCCATGTTCCAAAGTGTATGACTAACTTTCTTTAGTGTTACACAGGAAGGAGCCTTTAAAATCACTCAAAAGAAACATGAAGTAGTTTATATGCTGCTTCTGATGAGTGAGAGGTCTGTCTTGTCATGTGCTCAGGTGCTCCAGGTTAAATGTTTTCCATGGTGCTTGCTAGAAGTGTTGTTTTGTCAATTGTTAACTAAACTGCTTACTCTGCCTGTTAAATAAGAATTCAGGAGAGAATATTTTTTGTTTATGTATTGGCAGTATACTGGGGAACTGGTTTATGAATGACTGACACTGGGACCTCATCTTCAGTTTATCAGCATAGCTGTCAAATCTGATTTATGAGCTTCCTAATTAACGTGTCAGAGGATTTCAGCCATGTGCGCTAGTCTTACTGTTAAAGAATAATGAGTGTTTGCATTTTTGGAAGTAATAAACAAATAAATGTTATTTTATATACGCAATAAGCTTGAGCAATTGTGAAATAACACGTTTAGCTATTAAAATAATAATAGAGAGGTCAATAATGACCTTGAATGGTGAATAAAGGCACCAGTTACAGTTGCTTAACAATTTATGGCTATGTGAGCAGGGTGTGCTAATTATCTTTGGCTTGTAAATTTCACTTTTGGCAAGACCTCAAAGACTGAGCTGGCAGATGCCACTGCTTTGAAGTTGGCCTTCATTTTATCACTGGTAGGAGCAACAACAGCCCATATAAATAAAATTAATTTAACAGTTCTTTATACTGGTTACCACTGGTTCCTCTGATTTTAGAGCAAAAGAATGCAGGCGTCACAGTGGGCCTTTGCTGAACCCTAGAATGCACCATCCTATGTACAACCACCAATCTTTGTAGTTTCCATTAGTTGGACAGTTGCGGCTTTTGGATTCATCACATCTCACCTCAGGCAACTCTTGGCACAAAATGCCAGCCGGTCAATATGTTTAATGAGGTCATGCGTTAGGGCTTGATTTGTGCACTTTGTTTATCCGTTTTTTTTTCTTTCTTATTGAGCTTCTTTAAAATACCATCCTGCATGTTTCCAGCTGAAGAACAAGTTTATGAAGAAGCTGCCCAGAGATGCTGAAGCTTCCAATGTTCTCGTCGGAGAAGTGGACTTCCTGGACAGTCCTTTTGTGGCCTTTGTGAGGCTGCAGCAGGCAGTCATGTTGGGGGCGCTGACTGAAGTGCCTGTACCCACCAGGTATGACCTGCTTTCATGCCACAAGGCCAAGGAGGGAAGTAAAAGTTGTGGTGAATGGGGTGCTCAGTTAAAAACGAAGCTTTCATTAAATGTGTATGTTTTACATCAAGTGCGTTAATATTTGTTATTGTCTTCTTGTCCCCAGATTTCTGTTCATTCTGCTTGGACCCAAAGGCAAAGGAAAGTCATACCATGAAATTGGTAGAGCAATCGCTACCCTGATGTCTGATGAGGTACATAGAGAGTCTAATCTTAGCTGAAAACTGTTGCAATCCTGTTTTAGAGTGCTAAATATTGTTGCATTCATTCTTGTTTGGTTATGAACAACTACATTCTGTAACAGAAGTAGTGTTTTAATTTTACTGTTACTATATTTTAAGTTTTGTATTAAGTTTTAGTAATTGTTGTTTTTGTAATTTTCTGTTTTGTTTTTTATTTCTATTTAGCTCTGATCTATTTTTGTTTCAGATTTAGTCTTAGTAATTTAGTATTTCAACTTAAACATTTAATTTCTCTCACATTTTTAGAGTTTGGTACACAGATTTTATATGTTACTCAGGGCTGTTGTTCATCTCAAAAAACAGTATTTGGGCCACTGTTGTACAATAAACTGCTGTATGAACAGGCCAATTCAATAGTCACACCTATTTGTAAATACATTTGTCAATCCTAAACACTGACTGTATGAACGTATCTTACATGTTCTGATAATGTGTAGCTGTGGCTGAAAAAAAGAAAGAAAAAAAAGGTTTGTGCTTGAATTAGTTGGATTGGATTGTGTAGGGAAAGTTGGCCAGTAATCACCCTTCTCTTATCAAGGTATTCCATGAAATTGCGTACAAAGCCAAGGACAGACAAGATCTCCTCGCTGGCATTGACGAGTTCTTGGATGAGGTCATCGTCCTTCCTCCTGGAGAATGGGACCCTGCCATCAGGATAGAGCCTCCAAAATCTCTGCCATCCTCAGATAAAAGGTAATTGATGTTTAGCAGCATATACATTTTGCTGAAGCCCCACCAATATCTCACAACAAACTCTGTTAATGTTCCTATTTTGACTCAAATGATGGTCAGATATAATTTCTGAGCCTACCCCTTTATATGTCATATATATATATATATATATATATATATATATATATATATATATATATTAGCTATATACGGTGTGTCAGGAAGTAGTTTCAAAGGCCAGCCAGCCAGGTCTGTGCCATTCATTCATTCAGTGTGAAAGAGCAGAGCAGCGGTTAATTAGATGAAGTACGTCACCTCTCTTTGGCTTCAGGTGAAGTGACAGCAGGCTGCCGTTTTATCGTGCCACCTGAATACAAAAAGCAGAGCTGTGTGCCCACAGAATGCAGTCACACCAGCATCACACACAGTGTACACAACACATTACACACAGCAGTCCTTGTACATGCATTCACGGGTTGTTGAAGGTAAACAACAGTCTGAACTGCTTCACTTATTATCTGTGTCTGTCTGTCTGTCGTTCATAAAACACCCATCCATCCATCCATCCATCCATCCACTTTAGCTTGTTCTATCATCTATCATTTTATCTATTGATCAGTCCTTATTTTTTATTTCATTTTATTGTTTTTTATCAATCTGTCTGTTGTAAATTGTTTTATTTTATTTTGTGTTTTATCTTTTTTTCTGTCTGTTTTTTGTTTTATCTGTTGATCAACCATTTTATCTATTGTTCAATCGTTCTATCTGTCTTTATCTCGTTTGTATCTGTTGTTTTATCATTCTATCTATAGTTTGATTATTTTATCAGTTTATCGTCCCTTCGTTCGTTATCATTTCTTGGTTTAAATGATCATCACACCATATGGATGATTGGATGAGTTCCATATTCATATATCATGGCCTTAAAATGTCCACGAGTGCGTCTTCTTTCTTCCTTCTTGGTTTTCTTTCCTCCTCTATAAGTTATTTCAGGACATTAATGACATTGAAATGTCGTGTTCAACAATCTCCATTTGTTTGTTATGTTATCCAGAAAGAACATGTATGCTGGAGGGGACAGCACACAGATGAATGGAGACACGCCTCACAGCGGTGGAGACGGGGGCGGGGGGCACGCAGTAGGCAATGAGCTAAAGAAGACGGGGAAGTGAGTTAATGTTTGTATAAATGTTTCTCAAGGAACAGATTATGTTCTCTGAACACCATGGTTTAGTTCAGATAAAGGTTTGTTTTCCTCCTTTCTAAATTACTAGACCTATCTTAATATAAGGCAAATATTATGTTGGTTTTGGAGACACCTTGAACTTTGGAAAATTACTGCCTCGTACTATTAGTTCTGCTTTTGCGCTAAATAGATTTTTTTTTTTTGCTGTTACCAATTCATAATACCAATAAACATACTGCTATTTAAAATATTACTTTGTTCATATAATATATGGTCTAAAAGTCCACTAGTGAAAATGTTTCTATTTTGTATTTTTCTAATTTAATTTAGCATTTTTCTTTGCAAATTATATTGTCAGCATTAAAATTCGCGTAAACATTTTTTTTAATAATAATTAATACAATTTTTAAATTAATTTCAAAATGTTTTAGTATTTGGTGTATCCCTCTATTACTTTTGATTACTGACCTTGAAATAGTATATTATAATACTACTTCTTCATTGCATGTTATAACATTATAATTTTGTGATTTATTGCATGTTTTATTTATTTTTTATTTATTTCCATGCTAAAAATTTGAAATTGGATCCCAGATTTTCAGATTTTTGAACCCCCCTGTTCAAAGTGAAAAAAAAACAACATCTTTGAATAGAGCAAGGCAGAATAAGATTACCTGTAGACATTTAGTATAAAAACTAACTCGTATCATATTTTTTTCTTCAGGTTTTGTGGAGGCCTTATTCTTGATATCAAAAGAAAAGCCCCCTTTTTCTTCAGTGATTTCTACGATGCACTACACATCCAGTCTTTGTCTGCCATTCTTTTCATCTACCTGGGAACAGTAACTAATGCCATCACATTTGGAGGATTGCTGGGCGATGCCACAGAGAACATGCAGGTAAAGATACTACAGCAAATCATAGGAAATTTTGTTTCCTATTGTGTGCCATATGCTATTTGTGCCTGAGCCTTCCTAAATAAGAATCAGTCCAACCTTGCCAGAGATTACAATGTAATTCAGTGTGGGTCAATCTTTAACTGACACATACTGGGAGCACCTTCTTCTCTGCCCTCTTTTTGAAATGTTACTTCTAGTTCAAAGGTCATGTTAGTAAGTTGAAGTCTCACAGTTCATATATTTAGCTGTTTTAAAGGGGTCATGAACTGGATTTTGTGGATTATTTTATAATATTTCCTGAGGTACATGTATAATGTTAATATGATTTTACATAAAAAAATTTTTTCACAATTTAGAAATAAATGGCTATTTCCTATCCTGATTTTAGCCTCTGATTTGAATGCTCTGTTTGAAGGGACGTGTCTGCTGTGAGACTTCAGTGGAAACGCTCACTGCTGTGATTGGCTTACATCTTTGTATATGAAATAAGTACATGTAGAACCCTCTCGAATTCTTTTACTATGTTTTTACTATTACAGCTGTCAAATATGCTTATAGTATTATATTTAGATCTATTCCCAACACATGAAATGTTTCAGTGATGAGTGATGACAGTCTGTTGAACGCATGAATGCAGTGATCTCATCACTGCAGCGTGATTTCACCATAAAAAACAATGCAATCACAATTTAAATACTGTAAGAGCTTTGAAATTTGGAAAGTGCCCAGATAAACTCGCGCTGTGTGATTCACAGCTTCAGTGATTGTAAGGGGAGTGTTCTTTGATCGCTTTCTGTATATAATTTAATCACAATTTAAATAACGAATTATTTTGGTAAACATGGTTACATACATGAATACAAACAAATAGTGCACTGCTGAGACTTTCACATAGTTGAGAAAAAAACACTTTCCTAGCATTAGGATCCTTTGGATGGTAATGCTATTGATCCTGTTTCGATCTTTTCTCATTCTCATATCACTATTCACTAACGCACCAGTGTGCGGGGCCAAATACGCTGTGATGTAGACGTAGGCATTGATATTCTTCTGCAAAGGTAGTCTTTCGCTGGCCTATGATGTCATAATTCCACACCTTTCAGAGCCTGTTGTTTTCTGGCCTTGATTTCAAATAAAAGCTATTTTTGGAATAACTAGGAAGTTTTGAGTTTTGAAACTGGATATTTTTATAGTATACCGACCTTAAATACCTTACCTGTCAAACGATCAAGGAATATTTGAATTTTCAGTTCATGACCCCTTTAAAGAAAAATCCTGAGATCTACTGCACATGTCGTTTAGCTTAGGGAAACACATAAGCAAGTCAGCTTGCAAAGTGCTGCAATTTAGAGGGATCTATTTATTTTTAAATACATTATAAAATTAAATGAAGAAATTAATTAAGATGAGGACTACAGTGTCTGTTCTGAGTAGCCCAGAGTAGATCAGACTCCCCTTATTGATTTAATTTACGTCAAATGGGTTGACAGGACTATTTTAACCACCAACTGTTGTTTGTCATTTTACTCAACAAAAGGCCTAAATCCTTAATGAAGGTGTAGCAGGCTTTAGTCACAGTTTTGGTTAAAGGTCAAAAGACAGATGAAGTGGTAATTATATACCACAATCACAGACATTCTCATTTGGACAGGATTAGATTTCTCAGAGGGTAAATGAGTTATCCATTATCTGGTCAATTTTTACTTAGATTTTGTGAGAAAAACACAAACACTGATTCAGATGGGATTTAAATTGCAGAGCAAACTGTAACATGAAGTCACATCTCTTCAATGGCAGTTCATCTCAACAGTTCTCATAGGCACTATTTCAGCAGGATTGGTCTTCCAAACAATATTTGGATTTCAGTTATAAAACAGGACTATTTGAATTCATATACTAATTTGGTCATGGTTAGTTACTACTGAGGAGGGAGTGTCTGTTGTCTGGATATGGGCATTTTGGAAGGTCATGCGATCTTAAAAGTAAAAAGTGCATCAGTTGATTAAATCTATGGGTAATACAATCTGTTTTTTGAATTAAGGTAGATAAAGTTTGCTTGATATGAATAATAAATCAATTGAAATAAGACTATTGTTAACAGTATGTACATAAATTAGGGAAGTATTAATTAAGGGCTTAATTAAGAATAGATCTGAGCCATTTCTGTGAGTAACTTTGAGTTAGGTGAAAAGTAGAAAGAATTTTTCTTTGTGAAATTATCCCTTGCAAATATGTGCCCCTTGTTTCTTCTCACACATCCTCTGTACAAATCACAAAGTATGTCTGTGAACGATGATGAATTTCCTTTATCCTCCTCAGGGATAGCTTGTCCCATCCAAATATGGATTTAAACATGCTTAAACAGACTTTCCTTGCAGGGAACGTAATTGTGACTGAGCTGCAGTTGGGGTTTTCCATAAGCCTTTGACTTTGACTTTATTGTGTGTTTGGTGAAGGGTGTGCTGGAGAGCTTTCTGGGTACAGCAGTCACTGGAGCCATCTTCTGTCTTTTGGGTGGGCAACCGCTGATCATTCTGAGCAGTACGGGGCCAGTGCTGGTGTTTGAAAGGCTGCTCTTCAACTTCAGCAGGTGCTTGATCATCTTTGTTTACAATGTAACATCACAAACCTTTACGGGCACCCAAACCCCTGAAAAAATTCAAGAAACGGCTGAAAACTTTTACATGAGCATTTAACTGCTTCTGAAAAAAAATCACTATTCCTTAATCCCTCCATGTTGTGGCTTGCACTACTCTGAACTCTGACTGACACTATATTACTAGCACGTCTTGTGTGTATTGCTCTCTTAAGATGAAGTGCTTGTATTCGTCATTTGTAAGTCGCTTTTAAAAAAAGTGTCTGCTAAATAAATGTAAATGAACTAACTGACCAATTTTGTAATTAACTGAAACTTATATTCTGTAAATAAAGCAGGAGTGTTCAATGCATTCAATATGTTCGTTGCTGGTCATAGATACACTAATGTTTAAAAGTTTGGGATCATTCAGAATAAAGAAAAGAAAAGAAATACATACTTTTATTTATCAAGGGATGCATTCAATTGATCATAAAGCACAGTAAATATATTTACCATGTTCCAAAAGATTTTTATTTAAAACTGTTTAACTTTTAAGAATCCTGAAAAAAAAGTATCAGTTTGGACAACAATATTAAGCAACACAGCTGTTTTCGACATTGATCATAATAAATGATTCTCGAGCAAATCAGAATGATTTCTGAAGGATCATGTGACTGAAGACTGAAGAGTTTTGGCTGATGAAAATTCTGCTTTGGCACCAAAGCGATAAATTAAATGTTTAAAATAAATTCAAGAATAAAAGTCATTTTTAATTGTATTTATATTTTATATTATTTTACTGTATTTTTGATCAAATAATTGGAGCCTTGGTAAGAGACTTCTTTCAAAAACATAAACCTTACCGACCCTAAACTTTCGAATTGTAGTGTACTTTTCATTGCTGTATGATTTAAAAGTGGGGGGACATGAGTTAATTTTCTATCCATACTTTCTTCTGAAGGGAAAATGACTTTGACTACCTAGAGTTCCGTCTTTGGATTGGCCTGTGGTCGGCCTTCTACTGTCTGGTCTTGGTGGCCACTGATGCCAGCTTCCTGGTGCAGTATTTCACCCGATTTACAGAGGAGGGCTTCTCGTCACTCATCAGCTTCATCTTCATCTATGACGCTTTTAAGAAGATGCTGAAGTTTACCCATTATTACCCAATCAACCCAGACTATAAAATCGAT
Organism: Siphateles boraxobius; assembly: GCF_051911475.1. Taxonomy (NCBI): domain Eukaryota; kingdom Metazoa; phylum Chordata; class Actinopteri; order Cypriniformes; family Leuciscidae; genus Siphateles; species Siphateles boraxobius. The sequence continues at coordinate 10,821,501 of NW_027508766.1, read as the reverse complement.
TATGTCACGCAGTATGACTGCATGTGTATGGCGCCCACTGATGGTAAGACCTGATACTTCTCTTTATCTGATGTTCTCTTCTTTCGATGTTTAGATGCAAATTGAACCGACTAAAACTTTATTCATTTGCAGGTTTGTAAACTTACCTAAATGTTTAATTTTAAATGATTAATCTCCTTCTTAAGCCTCACATATGTCCACACCAGATGCTAGAAACGATGAGTGCTGACCAAACAGAGGGGAAAAAAAAGATTACTGATGCATATGTAACATTATTTTACTCGGTGAAGCAAATTGTATGTAGCACAAAGTGACCCTTTTTCCCCTTGGTTGGGATCCAAAAGGTGCTACTCTGAGCTCAAATGCAGTGACCATATTTTCATTCCCCTGCTTGGCTACCTAGTAGTTGACTTTTTTTGCCTGAGTATGAATTGAAATGTTATTGAAGATTGCTTAATCTATACTGATACACAAATGGAAGCACAATAGTCTGATGGGGATGGATGTTTATGTCCGACTTATGATCCAGCAGTTTTTGAAAGGTGTCCAGGTCTACATCTGGCAAATGTTTTATGAATATGGCCAGCATAAATATTTAACTTTTCCTTATGTTGTACTATTTCTGGTCTTCAAGTGATAGTTTAGACTCACAGGGTTGTTTTTTTCTTAAAGTCCCCCTGTAGTCAATCATTTTATACCTTAAATTCATCTTTGATCCCCAAAATGACATATTTAAACTTTTTTTTTCTCCTGTTGAAAGTATTTCTTCATGACTTAAAATAGCTTGAATGTAACTCTACACCCTTGCTTCATTTAGTATATGCGGAATATTCAAATAAGTCCCCGCCTCCACTCAATCACAGTAGCTCTGACTACCTGATCCACCTTGTCAACATTACTGTAGTAAACGCTGCACAATGGCAAGAATACTGGTTTAATTCAGCCATATGTTTGAACCAGAAACTGAATAAGAGGAAGAGCGAATTATACAAGCTCGTCTACAAGTCGATGTATCAGATTGGTAATGCATTTTATGTATTTCTCTCTATGTCGGATACATAACGGTAATTGATTTGATTAGCCTTTGGCTTGACTACGTTATCAGACAGCTAATGGTGTGTTGCTAATGTTACACAAACCATGTTCCCGTTCACCGTCTCAGAGTCAGACTTCTAGTGCTTCTAGCTGCATATAGTTCATCATAACATCGTAATATACAATATATACATAATTCACCCGCTATTTTGCTTAATGTAACCGGATTTTTCAAATCAACAGAAAAATATAATGGGAAAACCTGGCTTCTCTTGAGACTCCCCTGCTTCGCAGATCAAGCCCACCAGCACATGACGAGATTGGTTACAACATGTTTGTGACGTAGATAATATCTTTGGTAAACTGTGGTTTTAAGGAGAAAATACTCAGCAATGGTTTTGACTGATGGATTTGCACATGGTTCGTCTTAAAGCATATTCAAACACCACATAGACATATAAACAACATAAAAAAAATGTTCCTGGATATAATTATAGTTGTGCTATTAATTTAATTTGAATGACACAGTAGTGCTCCATATGGTTTACTTTTGCAACTGCACTGCCCAAACACAATCACAGGTGTCTAATATAAAGTCAAGTCTCAAGTCTTTTGGTAATAGTTTCTCAACACTACAAGTTTGTTTCATAAATATTGTTGAGTTTATCTCTAAATCTGAGTCTTGAAGACAGAGTCTAATACAAGTCTCAAGTCAGTGGTTGACGATTTTTAGGTCTCATAAATTTTTTACGAGTTTCAAGTCTCAAATCGACTGTTTACAAGCCAAGTCCCAGGTCTCCTGTCACTTGTTTTTGATTCTTAAGTCACAAAGCTCAAGTCAGTTGTATACAAGTCACTTTTTTACGTCTAAAGGTATAGTAACATTTATTGTTATTTGGCAAATGTTTGCTGTTCATTTCAGTAGAAATCCACATCCATTGGGAATTCTACATGAGGGCGAAAGATTTCCCCATGCAGAATTTGCAAAGTTGGTCATGTGAATTCATTTTTATTTTTATTTTATTTTTTTAAATTTACAGTTACATAGTGTACCTTTTAAATCTGCAGGGTTGCAGTGTTGCAGTCAAGCGGAGTAGATTGAATACTTTTATGTTTTGGGTGTATTACATATTGATTTATGTTTTTAGAAAAGACATCTCAGAGTGACATCATATTACGACCATTGCTGTGTCCATAGAAATTTTGCCTGCTCAAATTATAGTGTTACCGCAGCTCCAGTCAAGTCAGTTTTTTCAAGTTTTTTCCAATCAAGTCCAACTTGATTTTCTATCTATGACACTACTTGCTGTCTTCTGTCACTTTACATGTATTTGTTTTTGCATGCAGGTGTTATATTGGTGTGAAAGAATCTTTGAGTCAATTATCACACTTCTAAACAATGTCTCCACTGGGGCCGTTTGATATGCATGCACCACTGAACAATTACAAACTTTGTTTTTGAAGTTCTGAAGTAATAACTAATTAATTTCTTTGTATTGGTGTGATATTTTGTGGCACTGGTGTTGACATTCACTTGTTCACAGATGATAGATTTGTTTATTGTGCTAGTGTGTGTGTGTGTGTGTGTGTGTGTGTGTGTGTGTGTGTGTGTGTGTGTGTGTGTGTGTGTGTGTGTGTGTGTGTGTGTGTGTGTGTGTGTGTGTGGTGGCCCCAGTAGGAATGAAGGAGGGATGTAGGGGCGGATGTGGACGTGATGCGGTTTGGGGTTAATCTCCTCCATGCGTGTGGTGAATTAAGACTGTACAGAGACCGGCTGGCGGGTGGTTTTCTCTTCCACTCACGCTGCTTTCCTCTAAACCGCTGTTTGCTCCTCTTCGCCCTCCCTCGACTTCTCTTCAATTCAATGGCGTAGAGGGAACAACAGCTGCGTGGAAATTAGTTCCAGTTAGGGGAACCAAGTAAAGAGACTCTTTAAAGATTAATGCTGTTGAGAAGTGGTGAATGTTTACAGTGGCCATTGCGAGGATGGTCAGCACGTATGCTGTATTTAACTTAACCGCAACCGTGATAAAATGTTTCTTGTGTGAATGTCTGCTTGTGAAATCTATCGTGCGTTTAAAGTTTAAGTGGCCATTAAAGCATTATCTATGATTCTCATGAATATGAGTATATAGTCACTTGTCTCAGAGGCTAAATATGGCTATAGGATCAAAATAAATAAATGAGATCATCCGAGTCTTGAGTCAAGAGTGCTAAATAGTACAAATGAAAAATATTATTAATTTACTACAGTCAAAGTTTACAGGTAAATTGGGTCCAAAAAATGAGACCACTAGCAAACATTTTTTTTTCCTTTTGCATTTTTCAAAATAATGTATTTTTACTTGCATTATTTTTATTTTATTTTACATTTATAACGTTCATATTTTTTAAAATCCTAAAACTTTGTTTATTTCCAGGTTTAAATAGGATTTTTATTTCTTTAGTAGTGGATTCAGATGTTTGAGCCCTACTGTATGTTTTTTTTTTTCTGAAGGCCGCATTTGAAACCTTTGACCTTTTGTGTTTTTCAGTCAATTCTTCAGATGTGTACACTGATCCACTTGATTCAACATTTATCTGGACTGTAAATTACAGCGATACAGTAAGTTTTTCCCTAAAACATCACTGAAATATGTGTAAAGGCTGGAGTTTATTTTTTATTTTTATTTTTTTTTACAAATTTTTATATTTACGCTTGTCGACATGCACCTGATTGCGATTTTCTGTGAAATCTGTCCAATATCTGCAGACTGGCTCTGACTTTCAGCAACTAGCGTTGACTCTTCCAGACTGCAAAACTTGTGTAGTGTACTGTATTCCAGTCTTAAGACTTGTTAGATTCATTGAGGTCACCCAATAGAACTTGCACAACACATTAGAGAAAACTTCCTTGTTCTGGTTTTGTTCAGAAAATGCATAGTGCTTTTTAATCCTTAAATTGTTGGCTGTTTCCTAAAACATTTTCTCCAGACCTGGCTGACGTTTTGTCCTTTTCTATAGCCAAACCAATCTCCCAGCTGCGAATAATAGAGAAAGATCTCTATGACAATGATTTCATTCAGATGAGTTTGAGATCAATGAAACATAATGCCCAAATCCATGCCAACATCTTTGTGACTGAATGAGCCATAGCTCATGTTTCGCACCTTTTGTGTACACTCGAAAAGTAACAGAGTCATTGTCCAACTTCAGAGAGGCTAAAGACAACAAAACAGAAACTAGAGAGCGTTTGATGTTCTGTAACAGTCTTTGTTCATAAGTGTCTCTCAGCTTGAGGATGTCACGATTTTCTCTGAATGAACTGAAATTTTATTTTAAAAGTTGACATCTGTAGGTTTCATATTCTGATCATGTATTTTTGTGTCATTTGTGCAGCGCTTGAATGCCAGCTGGTCCTCCCTGTCAAAGAAGGAATGCCTGAAATATGGAGGGGAGCTAGTGGGCAAAGCCTGTGACTTTGTCCCCGACATCACCCTCATGTCCTTCATCCTTTTCTTTGGCACCTACACCTGCTCCATGTGTCTGAAGAAATTTAAGACCAGCCCATTCTTTCCTACTACTGTAAGTAGCCACACTCTCAATCTGTAGCGTTTTTGTGTTTGTGATGGATTTGTCAATATGTGGCTCTAATCATACTGCATGTGTAGAGGCAATCGATATTTAGCCAAAGCTTGCCTCTTATCCATATACTGTGGGCAGGTAGACAATTGTTTTGACAATTCAGTTTCTGATCCTAATCAATACTGCAGTTGTTGAGGCAAGAGACTACTGATGTGATGCATACTACATAGCTCCTAAAAAATCTTTTTTGTTTGTTTTTGTCATCTTAGGTGAGGAAGCTCATAAGTGACTTTGCCATTATCCTGGCCATTTTGATCTTCTGTGGTGTCGACGCTCTGGTTGGGGTAGAGACACCAAAGCTCATAGTGCCAAGTGAATTTAAGGTAAACTTTCTGTTCGTATTGTCTGTCTGTTACTGTAAAGTGATGTTCCTTTTGAGGTGCACTTCTAAAATTGCTACAGGATAGACTGTTCAAATGTTTTTCGTCGGTACATTAAAAAAAAAAAATGTTGAGAGAAGTTTCTTGTGCTCACCAAGGCTGCATTTATTTGATTAAAATACAGTAGAATTTAAATATTGTGAAATATTATATTTGATTATTTTTTTAAATATAATTTGTTCCTGTTAAGTCAAAGCTTAATTTTCAGCATCATTACGCCAGTCTTCAGAAATCATTCTAATACGCTGATTTGCAGCTCAAGAAACATTTCTTATTAATATTGAAAACAGCTGTGCTGCATAATGCTTTTGTGGAAACTGTGATACATTTTTTCAGGATTCTTTGAGTATCAAAAGAACAGCATTTATTCAAAATAGCAATCTTTTGTAACATTATAAATGCCTTTATACATTATAAATCTATTTTAATGCACCCTTGTTGATAAAAGTAATAATTCACATGCATCCTTGCAAAAGTCAACTGGAATTATGAACTGCTTCCAAACATGAAAGTCATTATGACATTGACTTATCTTGACATAAGGAGTTATTGTGAGTTTTTTTTTGTGATTATCTGGAAAAACAAACAAAACGAAATCAGTAGCAAACAAGCAATATGATTTAGGCACTGTCTAAATAGAATAGCGTGAATAAATAGCCTAATCAAGAGATGAATTGTTCGGCATTAGATGTTATTTATTTGTATCAGATATCTTGGGGACAGTGGTGTGTTTCTACCCAGGTTACCTGGGGGTCTGCTTAATAGCAATGGATTTTGTTCAGGAAGAACAAAAATCAGAGTGTTCATTGGCTGGCACGCTACTTGCCAATCCACTCAGGACATTACCGTTTGTATCCTGTAATCATTTGCCAAGTGCCACTTCTGTGATCCTCAAACTGCACTCCTCTCTTGTCCTCAGCCAACAAGCCCAAACCGTGGCTGGTTTGTGCCACCGTTCGGAGGGAACCCCTGGTGGGTGTACCTGGCAGCAGCTCTGCCTGCCCTGCTGGTCACCATCCTGCTCTTCATGGATCAGCAGATCACCGCTGTCATTGTCAATCGCAAGGAGCACAAGCTTAAGGTAGGCCTGCCGTGAGTCTGCTGTGTGACTCTCCCTCAAGCCAGATGGTTTATTGCGCTCACTTTGAGCCACCCAGGACCACAGGAAACACTCACAGTGCCGGGGGGCGACTATATCGGGATATTTATAGAAAGTCTATTACAAATATAGCCTTTTAATCTTTTGTCTGGAGGATGTGAAACAGCACTTGGAGTCAAAATTAGCATTATTCAAACAGATGGTCTGTGAAACTGATACAAGCCAAAGGGGAAAAAGCTGCCATACATAATTCAGGAATTAATATTTGTTTAATTCTTAATTTGAATTGAAAATTGAAAGAAGGAAAGTTAGATTTTGTAATATAATGATTTTAATTGCTAGATAGGCTTTGTTGATAATCAATATGTATATATTAGTGTGAATTATAAGCCAGGGTTATTATACAGTATTTAACTGAAACTAAACTAAAACCATAAAACGTATTTAATTTCAGCTAGTTGCCAAGGGGAATTATTTGTTTTATTTTCATTTGCTAAAATGTACTATGTACTGAAATAACTAAAACTGAAAAGAATGAATAAAAACTATATAGACATATTAATAAAAATGTATAAAAATGAAAAACAAATTTACTAAAAAAAAAACTAAAACTTAATAAAATGGAAAATATAAAAATAAAAACGAATTAAAAAATATTAATAAAATCCATAATAGGATCTTAATCCTAAAATAATATTGTTATATATTATATAAGCGATTTCACCCCACCATCACACTTTAGGTCCACATTGTAACATATTCTGAGTAGTGGAACAAGTTTATTCTCTTGTGGCCTGTAATGTGAGACTGGCCTGAAAACATTGTGTCCTCTCACTATAATGCCTCCCCATGGAAGAACTCCTATTGTCATCTCTGTGAGAATTACACTGCCCTGGAGACATTGTACTGTACATTTGTGTGATGTAGTGTAGTGTAGTTTTATGCAATAACAACATAATCAGTGTCTATGATTATATTTTTTTAAATCATAAATGGATGCTGCCTATTGGGACCTTACTTGTTCCAATCCTTAAAACCCACCCTAATCGCCTTTCTCCAAGCTGATACATGATGGGAAGAGGGAGAAGAATAGGACTGGGAAAAGGTGGATTTGAACTTGGGACCTAAGGCCGTGTGTCCACCAAAGCGTTTTTTCACGCAGCTGGCGTAAAATTCTAATTGTTTTCAATGGGAGCGCCGCGTTTTTTAAACGCCATGAGCGTAACGAGGCGCTGAGCGGGTATTTAACACTCAAGCGCTGAGCGCCCGGCGTTTTTTACTGGTCGCCGAGAGTTGAAAAATGTTAAACTTTGGGTAAAACGCTGCGCTCATCACTGTCACTTTTTACACAGCCGTCCAATCACAGTGGAGGAGGGGCGTTTTTACCCGGCTGAAAACGCTGGACGCTCTGCTGAAAACGCCTAGCTGTGGGCGCTCGAGAGCATTTTGGCAGCGCTGCGTTTTTTCAGTTGAGACGATTCGTTGCTATGATACAGAATTTCCGCAATACAGTTTACTTGTAACTGATTTCGTAGATAATTTGTTTCATACTAAAAATATATTTTTCATCCATTTTGTTCGGTTAGCTCTGCTGGTTGACGTCGTTGTACAGAAAGAATGTTGTGACAGTTGGTCAGTGTGGTATTTGTCCCGCCCCTCCTCCACTGTGATTGGACGGCTGTGTAAAAAGTGACAGTGATGAGCGCAGCGTTTTACCCAAAGTTGAACATTCTTCAACTCTCGGCTACCAGTAAAAAACGCTGAACGCTCAGCGCCTCGTTACGCTCATGGCGTTTAAAAAACGCGGCGCTCCCATTGAAAACAATTAGAATTTTACGCCAGCTGCGTGAAAAAAAACTTTGGTGGACACAAGGCCTTAAAAAAAAAAAATAACAGCTGTCACGACCTCCCCGTCTAGGGTTAGGAATGCCGATGACAAAAACAACCGAATCGAAATATCCCTTCTCCTGTCCCAGATCACACAAAAGTACCACAAACAAGATAGTGTAAAAAAAAAGCTTTTTTATTTTGCAGAAATAGAAAAAGCAGAAAGCGTGAATCTTCAGGAGGGGTTCAAGCCAAAATAACAAACAAAAGTGATTCTACCTGAAAAGGATTTAAATGCAAGTTATCTAACAAATGAAAAATATCCCCAAAGAAAATAAAACAACCTTCCCTTACTCCCAAACTAACCAGTGAACAAGAGAAAACAATTAATAAAGAAAAGAATGGCAACCTCCTCCCTACGGCTTTCAAAATAACTATTTAAACTTTAGTCTAATGACATAAGTCAGCGACAAAATAAATAAACAGAGACAAATATATATAAATTGAAAAACAAAAGAGAAACTTGCGACAATCAGATAAAGAGAAAAGTGTCCTCATGATTTAACCGTGAGAATCCCACACAGGGAGAATTCACTAAAAGAACAGCACACCAACGCTACTGATTTACTAGGCAGAATGTCTGGGGCAGGAGACGAAGGACAACGGAGCTCTACAACGCGCGTGCAAAAGGAGCTCTGTAACACTGCCGTCTTTCTCAGCATTTAAACGCTCCCGCTCCTCACCGTAATCTGCCGCAGCTGAACCCAATCAAGCCCTGCAGAGAGCGAGGGAGACAGAGACAGAGACAACGAACTGCACACCATATAAATTCACAACATCAATAACATAAAGAAAAAAATAACAGTACGTCCAGGGACATAACACAGCATAAAGGTTTAGTACTACAAGAGGCTGCTAAAAATAATCATTGCTGGGCAGACTATTCCTGCAAACTATCACTGACCACTGTTATCAGTCATCAAATGTTTTTGATTCCTCTAACAACATTTTGTGACCATCCTTCATCTTTGTCTCGATCAGAAAGGTGCAGGCTATCATCTGGACTTGTTCTGGGTGGCTGTGCTGTTAGCGGTGTGCTCTTTCATGGGTCTGCCATGGTATGTAGCCGCGACTGTTATTTCCATCGCCCACATTGACAGTTTGAAGATGGAGACTGAGACGTCCGCCCCTGGCGAACAGCCTAAATTTTTGGGTGTCAGGTATGTTGTAAAGCATTTAAAAGATGAGATGATTTCTTGTCTATTTGTACAGTGTCATAGATCTGACTATAACAGCTTTTGCGTCACTCGTTGACTACAGTTTTGGGCTCAGTTGGGCACCTTTTAAAAGTCTGCATGTTGGACTGAACTCTAGGGGGCTTTATTGATGCAGCTGTAAGCTGTACAAACGTGAACAGGCCTAGGTCTGCTGAAAACACACCAGCAGTATTTAGGTTGTATTTTTAACACTTCTCTGGTTTGGTTAACCAATCCAATATGTTTCTCAAAGTATTTCAAATAATAATGATAATCAATATTTCCATTAGAAGTAATTATTCATAATTGGGGAGGTGGGGTCTAATGATTAAGGAAATGTGCTGGTAACTGCAAGGTTGCAGGTTTAAACTCGTAAATTATCACCTTTATGCCCCTGACCAAGGAACTAAACTTCAAGTTGCTCCAGGGGGACTGTCACTGTAATAAGTGTAGTGCAAATCTATGTGGATAAATGTGTCTGCCTGTTGAATTCTTCCTGTAATTAAAACAATAATACACTACATATTTGTTTGTCTAAGATGATAGTATGGCTATATGAAATTATAGCTGTATACACACTAGTAATGGGTGCAGCTGAAAAAGCCAACCCTGTAATTCTAAGGTGGTGCCCACATACAGTACCGTTCAAAATTTTGGGGTCAGCAAGACTTTTAATCAATTTGATGCATTCTTGCAGAATAAAAGTCTCTAAGGACATGTATAATGTTACAAAAAAAAAAATTCAAACAAATGTTGTTCTTTTCAATTTTCTATTCGAAGAATCCTATAAAAATATAGCCTGGGAAAACCCTGACAAACTTCAGGCAAATTTGAGATTTGCTCTGCAAGTCCGTCTGGCCAAGAGCCCATTCAAACCCATTTCCAATTTTTCCAAATCGAGGCTCCAATCACAACAATGAGGCTGGCTTTACACGATGACGATAGCAGCACAGCTACGTTGAAGCGTCATCTCCTTCATTGCTCTGATTGGTTTTAGGTCTATCCAATTGTGCCCAGTGGCATTTGAGCGACGTCCGCTGGTGACGCCCCTTTGGAAATGGGCTGTGAATGAACCTTCCCCAGACCCACTCTCAGTTACAACTGAGAAGGGTCTGGTGTCAACCAGGCTAATAAAAATATATTATGGTTTGTTAAAAAAGAAAGAAAGAAAAAGCAGCACAACTGTTTTCATCATTGAAAATAATAATAAATGTTTCTTGAGCAGGATATTAGATTGATTTCTGAAGGATGCAACCTTGCCAAGAAAAAAAAAAAAGAGCATAAAAAAATCTTACAAAACAGTATTGTACTTTTGGCCATCAGCTGAAATGACCATAGACTGCAAAACTCTCTTTTTTGCTGTAATATTTATTTATTTTATTTTATATTTGTTATTATCTCCTCTTCAGGGAACAGAGAGTCACTGGTGTCTTTGTCTTCCTTCTCACCGGTCTGTCTGTCTTCATGTCCCCTATCCTCAAGGTAATACAGTGCATCCAGTAGCGTCAAACGCACCACTACGTTTGCGTGATTTTTTTTATTTTTTCTTTGAATTTTCTGAAACCCACAATGGCTTTGAATAATTTTTTCCCGTAGTTCATACCCATGCCAGTGCTGTATGGAGTCTTCCTCTACATGGGTGTTGCTTCACTCAACGGAGTGCAGGTGAGTTCATTCAAAACTGACTATGACATTCAATTTCTGGGATGTAGAATTATAATTCCAATTTTAATCTGACAGAGTACACATACACATTATCATGTGGGGTATTTCCCAAAGCATGACATAATTTAAATAATCACTATTTGAAATCGGTTGATAGTAACTTATTTGGGGAAACTGTTTTTTTTTTAAGAGTATTGCTCTTTGTTTCTCAGTTTATGGACCGACTCAAGCTGTTCCTCATGCCTGCCAAACACCAGCCAGACTTGATCTACCTGCGGCATGTCCCACTGAGGAAAGTCCATCTCTTCACCTTTGTCCAGGTGCTCTGCCTGGCGCTCCTCTGGGTCCTCAAGTCCACTGTGGCAGCCATCATCTTTCCCGTCATGGTTAGTCACCTCTTTCAAAAATTAATGCTAGATGTGGCTGAAAAACTGATGGCTTCAGGGCCAAGAGTGGCTAAAAATTATTTATCAATTATTTTAGCCCACTAGAAACAGACACTCAAGTGCAATACAGGTCCTTCTCAAAAAATTTGCATATTGTGATAAAGTTAATTATTTTCCATAATGTAATGATAAAAATTAAACTTTCATATATTTTAGATTCATTGCACACCAACTGAAATATTTCAGGTCTTTTATTGTTTTAATACTGATGATTTTGGCATACAGCTCATGAAAACCTAAAATTCCTGTCTCAAAAAATTAGCATATCATGAAAAGGGTCTCTAAACAAGCTATTAACCTAATGATCTGAATCAACTAATTAACTCTAAACACCTGCACAAGATTCCTGAGGCTTTTAAAAACTCCCAGCCTGTTTCATTACTCAAAACCGCAATCATGGGTAAGACTGCCGACCTGACTGCTGTCCAGAAGGCCATCATTGACACCCTCAAGCAAGAGGGTAAGACAGAAAGAAATTTCTGAACAAATAGGCTGTTCCCAGAGTGCTGTATCAAGGCACCTCAATGGGAAGTCTGTGGGAAGGAAAAAGTGTGGCAAAAAACGCTCCACAACGAGAAGAGGTGACCGGACCCTGAGGAAGATTGTGGAGAAGGACCGATTCCAGACCTTGGGGGACCTGCGGAAGCAGTGGACTGAGTCTGGAGTAGAAACATCCAGAGCCACCGTGCATAGGCGTGTGCAGGAAATGGACTACAGGTGCCGCATTCTCCAGGTCAAGCCACTTTTGAACCAGAAACAGCGGCAGAAGCGCCTGACCTGGGCTACAGAGAAGCAGCACTGGACTGTTGCTCAGTTTTGCATGTCATTCGGAAATCAAGGTGCCAGAGTCTGGATGGAGACTGGGGAGAAGGAAATGCCAAAATGCCAGAAGTCCAGTGTCAAGTACCCACAGTCAGTGATGGTCAGGGGTGCCATGTCAGCCGCTGGTGTTGGTCCACTGTGTTTTATCAAGGGCAGGGTCAATGCAGCTAGCTATCAGGAGATTTTGGAGCACTTCATGCTTCCATCTGCTGAAAAGCTTTATGGAGATGAAGATTTCATTTTTCAGCACGACCTGGCACCTGCTCACAGTGCCAAAACCACTGGTAAATGGTTTACTGACCATGGTATTACTGTGCTCAATTGGCCTGCCAACTCTCCTGACCTGAACCCCATAGAGAATCTGTGGGATATTGTGAAGAGAAAGTTGAGAGACGCAAGACCCAACACTCTGGATGAGCTTAAGGCCGCTATCGAAGCATCCTGGGCCTCCATATCACCTCAGCAGTGCCACAGGCTGATTGCCTCCATGCCACGCCGCATTGAAGCAGTCATTTCTGCAAAAGGATTCCCGAACAAGTATTGACTATTGTGTGCATAACTGAACATAATTATTTGAAGGTTGACTTTTTTTTTGGTATTAAAAACACTTCTTTTATTGGTCGGATGAAATATGCTAATTTTTTGAGACAGGAATTTTGGGTTTTCATGAGCTGTATGCCAAAATCATCAGTATTAAAACAATAAAATACCTGAAATATTTCAGTTGGTGTGCAATGAATCTAAAATATATGAAAGTTTAATTTTTATCATTACATTATGGAAAATAATGAACTTTATCACAATATGCTAATTTTTTGAGAAGGACCTGTATATGTGCGAAACACTTCTGTGTCATCATCTGTAGTGTTTGCGCTAACTGAAAAGGCACATTTGCTGTATTCTCATTGGTCAGATCTTGGCTCTGGTTGCTGTGAGGAAGGCCATGGACTATGTCTTCTCCCAGCATGACCTCAGCTTCCTGGATGATGTCATACCTGAGAAGGACAAGAAAAAGAAGGAGGATGAGAAGAAAAAGAAAAAGAAGAAACAAGGGAGCATAGACAGTGACATGGAAGATGTGAGTTTCCTGAAAAATGCCACAAACTTTTGTTTTTATATTACTATTATGAACACTTTAGACTTCGAGAAACACATTTAGCTTTAATTTAAGTTCTAATGGTTGAGTAATTGATGATAAATGAATGTATAAATAAATAAATAAACAAACATCTATTTAATTTTTTTACTTGAAATAGCTCCATGACCAAGCAAAAAGATTGAAAAGTACTAAGCACTTCAGTGACACCAAGAAATTTTGTATGATTGTCAGAAAGCTATGAATTTTCTATGAAGGCTTTTTTTTTGTTTAGTTCGGTTTAATACTATGAATATTTGGGCGGTCATCAAAGAGGGGGTGTGAACCACTCTAGTACTTTACAACTGGTAGGTTCAGCTCCTAAAACACTTTTTGACCGTTTCTCCCTGTGCAGTCTGACTATCCTTACAATGAGAATGTCCCCAGCATTAAAATCCCAATGGACATGATGGAGCAGGAGCCTTTTTTAGGAGATAAGGCCTCTGACAGTGAGTAGACCGGACCCGGGGACTCAACTCAACTTGTACCTCTGTAATGATTCAGCTTGAACATTTTGCTTTCTCTTCCTTTCGCATGCAGTTTACGCTACCACTTCCTCCTCTGTCAAATAATACCTGTGGACTATGTCAGACCTCTTTGGCAAATGACAGCTTCATTACTTCTTCTTGTCTGGCGTGATATTTTGCTTTACTTTTGCATTTCTGTTTGCATTTACTGTGATATTGTGTCCTGCTAACATGGATTCAGGGATCATTTTAACACTTATGTCCTCTTGAATATTTTTTGCCCATCCATCTGTCTTGTTAACCGAGAATGACAAAGATGCAAATTAGTCATTTAGCATGTAACAAGATGTCCGCTGTGATTTCTTTTTACTAAAACTTTGTAGTTGTATTAGAATGAATTATTATCTAACGGAAATGCTAATCAAAAATTACCCATGAAATCACAGCACTCAGTCAGTATAAAATCCTTAGACACCTTTAGAATGAATTGAATCTGCTTCTTTTTTGTTGTTGCATGTATCTACTGTGAAAACTGTGCTGGTGCCGTTCATCCTGTATGGTGTGAATGCATGATGTTGGTGTACAGTGCTGGTGTTCAGCAGAACGAGAAGTCATGCATGTGTAATATCCTAATAATGGACCGTGTGTCCCTCTTGCAGGAGAAAAGTCCCCTTCATTCCTCGACCGATATTCATCGTGCTGAAAAGCAGCACTGCTTTCAGACCAGTCCGATGTCAAGGTATGCATCTGTATGCATTAGTAGTATGTATTTATAGTATGGCTGTATAACAACAGATGATATTGAGAAGTGAAAAATGTGCCCTTAAGAACATCTATAATTCTATTGTAATTCAATAAGGATACTGACAATGAAAGCCACTTCAATTTCTAGCAACATCATAATTTGTAAGGGCTTCTTGATTGCATAATATCACCTCTATTAAGTTGTGTAAATAATGCACTTAGGTATTTGAACCACAAGTTAAATTGTTTCAAAGAAATGATTGGTAGTTACTGGGAAATCATTTGAATACCTATTAGGAAGCTGACTGTACTCAACTGTATTTTTCAGTTCAGAGAGACTGCCATTAAATGTGCCTCAGATTAAAATAGACATGGATCCTGATGACAGCAATGCCTTCTACTGGAGAAGTCGAGGGTCCGAGACGTCCATATAACTCCTCCAGCCAATCTGCAGCATAGATTTTATTAAGCGTATCCAATTTGCTGAAAGCCATTTACCATGGGATATTTTGTAAAAACTCTTCCCCATCACGGATCCTTTCTGTGAAGACTTAAGAACGGCTTGAGGAACACTTGTCTTTCACTCACTTAATCATTATGGTTTGCAAATTGTAATCCCTAAACTACTATGCAATTCAGTTCATTGTTTCACTTATGTGCTGAGCTGTAGAGAAATGCTGTAGCTGTTTCCCACAGTTCCAGAACTACTTCCTCCATTATTCATCCAATACAATATGAATCTTTCCACCAAATTCACTTACCATGCCACTATTTTCCTTTTATTTTGTGCTGCTCTACCTCTGTTTTGCATGGTAGGCATTATGTAAACAAACTACTTTTCCATTTTTTTTTTATTTGCACAGCATGAGATTTTAATGTTGATCTTTTTTAGTGTATATCTTGAGCAAACTATTCAGCAAATGATTTCTGTTATGATGAGATCGAACAACTGTGACATAATATATTATAATATTTAACTGTTGATTTAACTTTTAATTGATGATTATTGTTATTGATTGCCACTGAACCAGCTGTTTTTCATAGTTTCATTTAATATAAGGTGGTATTAAATTTGATTTGTTTCCTTTAACAGACGATGTTTATGCCTAATTATCCAAACATTTTCTAATAAGCTTGATTAATTAAGAAAGCCTAATTAATTTTGATTTTCAAGTCTGGTTAGACATTTGCTTCCTCACCTGGTTTTGGAAACCATAAAAAGTCTACATGTGTAAACCTACATGTACTCTGTCATCCTGCAAATTATTTAACTAAGTGGCTTAAACCTGAATTGCAATAATACATGAAAATCCTTTATGTTTAAGATGTTTTATTATTATTATTTGTGCACTATTTACATGATGTCTAGCATTTAAATGTCTTATTGTGTCATTTGTTAAAATAAGTCACAAAATGTCAACAAAGTGGTATATGCATTTGAATGAAGATTTTCAGAGGACAGGGAAATATGTCATACAGTGCATGTCTGAAACACGTTTTCCTTGAGCCTTGTTTCTTCAAGAACCCAAAATACTATATTAATTCCTGCTAATTTGTCATTATTCTCTCATCTTTCCATCACTTTTCCTCTTTCTTTCAAAAAAACATACAAAAAAAATCAATAGATCTTACAGATAGTCATTTCAAAATCAACTTCTTTTAACCTTGTAAGTATAAGATTTTTAACTTATATATTTTTGGGGGTACATAAAAAACACAAAATTATTGTGAAAGCATGTCTGGGGAAATTCTTGAACGTTTTAAGCAATGCTAAATATTAATTGTAGTGTGTGTAACTGATACATTTTTTAATCAAGTTTTGTGACTTTTTAGAACAAAACAGCTGAAATTATTTTAGAATATATTTTTCAAAGGAAATGAATATTAAAATGAAGAGAATTTATTAAATTGTCTTATTTCTTTTTTGTGCATTGTTTTTATATTTTTGCTTTTTCCTGCTACATAGGGTACATAAAATGTCAAAACCATTTATTTAAATTTTACAAAAAAAAAGCATTTGCATATGTGAACAAGTTTGATATCAGTTGCCCCTATTCATACACTAGATTATCAAACCCATTTTAATCAAACTTATGCTGCTTCATCAATATCCAATAAAATGACAATTTATTGTATATCTATATTTGTAGTAAATTTGCAGACCAAAACAATTTTGTTTATAGCCCTGCTTGATTTTTTTTTAGAACATTTACAAATAATATTGATTTATACCATTTCCCTTAATTCATGTTCAATGTTAAACATATCATATGGTCAGGCATAGGGTGTGCAAAAAGGTCATGCAATTTACAATCTTGCATTATAACAATCTTGTCTAACTGTCAACCTGATAATTACTTGCCTGAGCTGTTCACACTGAATATGACACAATGTCACCATCTAGGGTTCAGAGTTAACATTGCAGAGTAGTGGGAGGTCCCATGGCACACACTTAAACATCTAATTTAGTGAATGTTGAATTTCATAAAATTGCTTTTTTGCAAAGGATGAAGGGTGTTGGAGAGAAGAGAAAGAGAAATGAAGATTAATTAATTGAATAAATAAATATAATAATTCCATTTTAAACTTTAGTCACAAAAATGTTTCCCCTAATGCTCATTTGAACTAATATCACTTTCCAAGCCTTTCAAAATCATTAGCATTATTAGTGCATAATGTGACATCAAAACCCTCCTACGCCAGTAAGACTGTCAGGCTACTCATGACAACAGAGTGCAAACTAATTAGATGTTTGCCAGTTACTTTTCAATTTAGTATAGGAGAAAAGGTTACGCATGTAACCCAGTTCCCTGAGAAGGGCAATGAGACGCTGCATCATGGTCTTGACACTATGTGAAGACTCCGTGTGAACCGATGTGAAAACACGCCAATTTGGATTGGCTACGGCAGACAGATGATGTCACAGGGGCGCCCACAAGAGTCTGAAGAACACCTCATCAGCTCCAGATTGTCTGAAGTGGCAACAAGACATAGCATCTCCTTCTCAGGGAGCTGAGTTTCATAAGTAACCTAAGACATTCCCAGTTGAAGTGGAACTTCGATACTGCGTTATAGTGTTTAATGGTATAACCCACTGTGGCATACTGAACAAATGCCTGCTCACTGTGCTGTGAAATTAAGTGTGAAATTAAAGTAGGCCTACTGCTTATCCAACCATAAAAACCCCTTGGCCAAAAGCTCTAATGGGCCACCTAAATCGAAGGGAGCATATAATTAAGCGGCCTGTCTTTAAGGACTAGAAGAGACATCAGGAGAGAGCAGTGCTTTCTCTCAACTGTCTGCTCTACCCCCAAGTGCCTCAAAGAGAAATATAAAACCTTCAGGAGATCTGTCCGCGAATGGCGAGGATGTCCACTTTTTTAATTGTCTGTCATTCCATTACTCCTCACAAACCGTTACCAACGTGTTAAAATAGTTCCACCATTATGTCCGCACTGTCACCTGCAGGTCCAAGCTGGAGAGGCAACAGGTGAGGGATTGAGACAAAACAGCAGAAATAAGTGGCAGTAATGCCCATTTCCATCTTTTGTACATCCAATTCATATGTGATTGCAAAGGAAAGCACATTAACGCAATATATATATATATATATATATATATATATATATATATATATATCCGAGGTCATGAACACTGCTTCAACTCTGTGAACAGCCCCTTCCTTCTCATCATCATAAGTGAAAGTGCAATATTACTGTCCATACTTCATGTATTGGCCATGGCAGATGAGGAAGTGGGATGCGAGTTTTACTCTTCTGTAACAGCCCATTTATATGTGATTATAGAGGTAGCACATTGCTTCTACCTCTGTACTTCCAGTATTGGTAAAGTCGACCATTGAGGAAGTGGGATGTGAGTGGTGATATTGCCCACTCTCCTTTTATTACCAGGAACGTCTTTTAATAAATCGTCCTGGAACATTTGCATCACTGCAATGTTGCGTAAAACACCAGTGGACTAGCACGAATAATTCGCCTTGCCTTTGAGCTGAGATGTGGTTTGAAAGGGCTTAGAGGGCAAGGTGGGAGCCGCTCAAGGGGAGAGATAGCCGGTGAGAGTCGTTTCACAGAGGGGGAGCATTTATGACCCGCAATGAACATCTCCTTTACAGAGAGCCAAATGACAGTGAAGCTTCTTCACTGTGAAACGATCAAAGTGAACACAGCCAGCTCCCTCAAGAGCTGACCATGCATGCTCCGCTCCAAGACAGATGACACACATTTTGTTTGTAAAATTGCTCGTAATTCAACACAGAACAGGGCGAGATACATTCTCTAAACCCACACTTTCTTTCCTTACTGCTTGATTTCTTTACAAACCCACATTTCACATGCACAAACTTCAAACAAAGCGGCTTCCTGAAGACCAAAGAGCTGAAGACGTGTTAGTCCAGTCATTTTAAGCCAAAATGGGGGTCAACCTTGATCAAATTGCAACAGAAGCAAACTCAACTGATGTTGTATCCTCATATGTCCTGAGTAAGGAAAAAAAAACGCAGAAGAATCCCATTAGGGGAAAGTTTTGAAAAAGACCCAAATATAGCCTATACATTCGCCTATTCATTATTTTTCTCACGTGAATAGGGTAAAAATGTTAACCTTTAAATATCACCATGAAAATTACTGAGTTGATTACTTACATCAAGACAAACAAAAAATATTACAAGTTTTTTTTAATTGTTTGTTAACATAGACAAACGGTGCATAATCTAATTACATATGTGCTAATTTGCATAAACACCACAACAAATCTAAACATTGGGTATAGCAGGTGAAAATGTTTTGTTGAATCTTGTTGACATATAACAGTAAAAGACTTAATGTTAAGGTCTGAATGGAATACATTGAGGCTACCCATGAACATTAATATACATAGAGGTAGGAAGAAGTACTTCAGAAACCAGCCTTTATTAATTATTATTGCAGAGATGGGGTTTGGGCATTGAGTGCATTATGTACGTAACTAGATTTTTTGATCCAGACACTTTTTATTTTACCTATCTTTTGTCTTCTGCATTCTCCGAGTCCTTGTATGTCTCCTGTTCTTCCCTCAGATTTATCCCCCATAAACATTCCCACGGACCCAGCCCCAAACCCCATCTAATAATAATTAATAAAGGCTGGTTTCTGAAGTACTTCTTCCTGCCTCTATTTATATAAATGTTCATGAGTAGCCTAAATGTGTTCCATTCAGACCTTAACATTAAGTCTTTTACTTTCAACAAGATTCAACAAGACATTTTCACCTGCTATACCCAATGTTTAGATTTGTTGTGGTATTTATGCAAATTACCACATATGTAATTAGATTATGCACCGTTTGTCCATGTTAACAAACAATTTCAAAAAACTTGTAATACATTTTTTGTTTGTCTTGATGTAAGTAATCAACTCAGTAATTTTCATCATGATATTTAAAGGTTAAAATGTTTACCCTATTCACGTGAGAAAGATAATGAATAGGCGAATGAATAGACTATATTTGGGTCTTTTTCGAAACTTTCCCCTAATGGGATTCTTCTGGGCTTTTTTTCCCCCTTACTCAGGACATATGAGGACACAAAATCAGTTGAGTTTCCTTCTGTTGCAATTTGTTCAACCTTTTTTCATAAAATGACTGGACTATGCTGCCCTACAAAGCAAAAAGGCAGTAACTACGCACAGTGCAGAACTGAGAAAAATGACTTTAAAGTTATCCTGTTATCCAGCCTAAGTAGTTGTAGGTAGATTATTGGACATGTGGCTGTTTTGTTACTTTATATTAGCTTATTCTTTGTACATATCAATCCTCATATTTAATTTGATATTTTACCCCTATTTTGCAGTTACTGTATTCTTGCTTTGTATTACTTAACAAAAAACGTGGCACAATACCAAGGAAAAAGGCAGTAACTACAGATTCTCCAAAAACTATTTTGCCACAACTTGGGCTCTGGGTGTGTTAGATACACTGTATTTGAAACAATTGGAACCATTTGTTTTTCTGAACATGGATATACCAAACCCAAACTAATTTGACCATTTTAGGTCAATATTTTCCACCCGGAAGCTGTTCTGGTGCTAAAACGGCTGCTTAAAGTCTCACATTGCTAAGCTGTATCAAGGCCCAAATGGGGACAATTTATTTTGAATAGGACCACATTATTATGTGTGAGTATTAGATTAATGTGTGTCTGGGGGTGTTTCTGTATCTGTAATGTAGTATCTGCTATACCTACAAATCACATTAATGTTAAAGCACTGCAAAACAACTTTTCTTTGGAGCAATAATAGGCAAGTTAAACTCCAATTCAACAGAGCAAAGCAAAAACATTTTGCCAAAGTGTTTCTAAGGCTTTTCAAACTCTTATGATAACTAAGATAAACAAGTTGATGATTTTAAAAGGTGCAGTATCTGTTTCAGTAGGTTTATAAACACAAAGTACGGAATGAAATGAATACATGAGACAGATATTTCAAATTTTTAAACATACATTTAATAATAGATTGTAGATTACAAATATATATATATATAAATAAATAAATAAAAAAATAATGATAATAATAATAATAATAATAATAATAATGAAAATAATTTATGAACACATTTCATATGGTTATTACTCCTCATCCTCCACAACATTGCTCACAGGCAGGGAATACCAGAACACCCTCCTGTTTGGTGGCATGAGAGGACAAAGATTACAGATGGTGTCTCTCTTCTTGACCTCCTCAACCCCTCTATTCTGTGGTCGCAAAAGATTGGGCACCTTCAGCGAGAATTTCTTCATGAGGAAGTCCAATTCCATAAATTCATTATCCGTATGGGACAGTTTGTAAAAGAGGCTCTTGGAGCCACGCCGCACCTGAATCTCCGCCATCTCCCTAAGCTTTGGTGCTTGCGCTTTCTTGACCTTGGCGGTGGAGTGGCCATCCCTCCAATCTAGCACATTGGCATTCTCCAATTTGACAACATCCACCTTTCTGGAGTTGGAGCTTGCCACAACACTCACAAAGTCCTCGAAGTCGTAGACCACACCACCTGGACGGCTCCTCATTTGCTGCTCGACACCATGGTGGAAACTGTCTGCGCTCATGAACGTGTGTCCCCTCTCAAAAAACTTTAGTGTGATGTCCTCCTGTGAAATGGTGTCACTGTTCACAAGAGTGACAAGTGAGGATAGATGGCACCAGTTCTTATTCTGTGCACTGCAGTTGTCCACCCAGAATATGGTGTGCCGTACATCCCGCTCCTTCTCCAGTGCAGTTGTGTATGCTGATGTAATTTCCGCTGCACTTCGCCCAGCCATTCCCTCGTACCACAATACAGAGATGGTGTTTTTTTTGTTAGTTTTTTTCCCCACTGAGGCAAATGTTTTGTGGTATGCCACGATGCGACGAGTAAATACTGCTGACTTGACTCCTGGCATGCGTGGCAGCATTATCACCTTCTGGAGGTCCACGCTCCGAACTGATGTCATGTCCGGCCAGTCCCTCTCTGCATCTGCCTGGTAGCTTTGGCGGCTCTCTAGGGCAGACTGCTTATGTTTGTTCCACCTTAGGCACTCTAGGCAATCTGAGCTTTCAGTCTCCCCTGCGTGGCAGTTCGCATGTTCAGCATGTTCCAAACAGTCCTCACATTGCTCCTCCCCAAGTTTGGCAAAGCTGATTTTTTTGTCTTTTACCATCTTCCTGTATGCTTCATAGGAGCAGGCGTTTCCTTTATCCAGGTAATCTGAATGCATCATCTTTATTGTGATGTCACTTGGCAGGTACCGTCGATTCGGGGCATGCTCCCGTCTGTAATGGCTCACACAGGGATGGAAGGACTCAATATGGTCATCAAGGGTCTTCACGTCCATCTTGTTGACTGCAGCCTGTCTTCCTCTCTGGTCCTTGGATGGAACCAGTGGCCTGGTGTTCAACTTCCCCATCATGGAAATGACTAGACTGTCATTTTTTGGGTGATAGCCCAATGATGACAGGAAAAACATTTTGCAGACCTGTCTTGGCTCTCCTTTCTGGTTTTGCAGCCGGTAGATGAATGAGCGGCCACGGCGACTTTCTAGGCCGGTTGTTGTTCTTTTGGTTGGCATTGGGGTAACTGAGTAAAACATCCATGATCGTCTTTCTGTGTAGGTCATCTCCCAGTATTGACTCCATATCTCCCTCCGTCTTTCCTCTGAAATTTGGTCTGTACACCTTTTTCGACATTTGGCACCACATGGCCCTCTCATTGGTGGTCGACTTGATTCCACATCAGGCTGTGACCCTGGCTGTGGCTCTGGCTGGGGCTCTGCCTGGGGCCCTGGTTGTGGCTCTGGCTGGGGCTCTGGCTGGGGTTCTGGCTGGGGCTCTGGCTGGGGCTCTGGCTGTGGCTCTGGCTGTGGCTCTGGCTGGGGCTCTGGCTGGGGCTCTGGCTGTGGCTCTGGCTGTGGCTCTGGCTGGGGCCCTGGCTGTGGCTCTGGCTGGGGCTCTGGCTCTTGAACTTGTTCCCCTGGGTCTCCAAGTTCCACTTCAGTCAGTGTCATCGTAGGGGTTGGGACATAATCTAGGTCTGTAATGTCATCGAATAAGCTGTCCACGCTGGTGGTATCCAAAGTGTCCAGGATGGTCCACTCCATTTCTTCAGTGGGGGGCAGGACTTTCTGCCTCTTTGATGGAATATCAACATGTGTATCTTAAATGAAAAAGAGAGAAAATTAGTGGCATGAATGTAAATCCACATCTGTCTGTGTCTGTCTGTCTGTCTGTCTGTCTGTCTGTCTGTGTACTGCAACAAATTGTTATTATTATTATTATTATTATTATTATTATTATATGGACCTACAGGACAGCATCTTCACTCTGATCAATATATGTATTGATGTCTGTATATCATAATATTTCATTGTACAGGAAATAACTTAAATTAGGTCCATGACAAAATAATGGATGAATTAGGCTAACACAATAAATTAATAATTTTGCACCCTTAATGAAAATGAAGAAAGAAAAGCCAACACACAAAAAGCAGCCTGGCTTCATAAGTTACATTAGGCCTATAATAGGATAAAACATAGAAGCTTGCTTTCATGCAGAGGGACAACATTTTCATAGGTTAATATAATTAAGGGGAATCCAAATTAAATATATAATTTTATATTCTGAAGAAGAAACCGTGCAATAAATAAATGCTTAGGAACAGGAACCAATGTGTTTGAGCCTTAGCGCTAAGGGGGGGTGTAAATACCTGCCGGCTCGCTCTGTCTGCAGAAGTTTGTTTTTGTTGAAAGCATGGATGCTTACAACAGTAAAGAGAAAGATGTCAGTTTTGCTCACAACTTGCTAACTTATCTAAACAGCGGACATAGTCTTCAAACAGCGGCCGCGAAGAGAGTGTGTTTTAAGTTGAACAGACACCTGTCACGTTAAAGAATAACTGTTACACCGATAGCTGTGTTTATGGACACATATATTCTCCTGCTGGACAACAACGCTGTGAATGATTAGCCTATGAAAAAAGAAGACGCCGTTCATGTAGGCTAATAAGAGCGAAGAAGATCACGCTGACTGCTTGGATGTTATGGGATAGCCTGATGCCTTAAGAAGTTTTACCTCCGCCCAAAGGTTATCTTTTGGTGCTGTGTATGTTTGTCTGTTCGTTAGTAAGATAACTCGAAAAGTACTGTACGAATTTGGATGACATTTTCGGACAACATGGGTATTAGGACAAGGAACAGATTACTACATTTTGGTGGTGATCCGGAACACGGGACATTTGGAATTGCCTCAGTGACCTATTAGGCTACCTTGACAGAGGTTAGTGCTCTCCGAGTGCTTTTCTAGTTATTGAATATTTTTTCACCGCAGGTTGGATTATAACTTTGTGACATGAACAACAAAATGATGACATGGCATCGGCGATGATGTGAAGTTACAGAGAATAAAGTTACAGCTCGAAGCAGGGAGGATCAGGGGCAGGTTAGCAAAGCTATTTAAAACATCGCCTGTCAATTAGCATAATGCTATCTGAATGGACCTCTGAGAGGAAGTCCCGCCCTGGCGGCTGACAGGAGTTTATATTGTGATAGCCTAGCCTCTAAATGTTTAATCTGTCACTCTTACTTACCATTCTCCGGGTATTTTCTTTTCAACGCCAGTTCGACCATCTTCTTTCCCCGGCTTTGTGCCATCTCAGACAAAATTTGTGTGAAGTTAGAAGGGTAAAAATGTTAAAACCGTCCCGTGAGGATGCCGCGAAATCAGCTGTGTTTTCACCATGGCAACAGTAACTACACTGCGCAGCAACACGGTTATTTTTTGTTAGGTAAAACATAACAAGAATACAGTAATGGATGTTACTGTATTCTTGCTTTGTTTCACTAGGGCTTTTTGCAGTTACTGTAGAAACGACTACCATTTTTCTCCAAAACAACACACATTTGAGATAAGATGTTTTGTCACATAACAAAGGATGCCTTGAATGTCATTAAAATGATAATAACTCATTTTTGACCAAAAATGCAGTTACTGCCTTTTTGCTTTGTAGGGCAGTATGTTTTTCAGGTGCCCTTTAAGGGCGCTTTCACACTAGCACTTTTGGTGCGCACCTGGGTTCGAATGACGAAAAAGGGACTTTATATCAGAGGAGAATATTCTTAAATCAGGATCATAGAATGGTTCTGTCTTCATGAAGATGAATCTTGCCCAGAAGACAAAGTAATAATACCGTATAATCAAGATTTTTTTCGTTAGAATGAAAATCTGACAAAAAATGATAGATTCTGTCATTTGTGTGTTAAATAATCTGCTAAAGTTATTGTTGTTTAGCAATGATGCAACATTTATTATCTATGAATGATTAGCTTGGTAGGTAGATATCAATTCATTTCTTTATCAATGGATGGGTCTATAATTTATTTCGAGAGACAAAAAGTTCTTGACGGTCAGGTTTATGTTCTATCTGGCTTAAACTTAGCTAACCACGTGTGGGTTTAGCTGCCCCATGTCTTCTCTACTCACTTTAAAATTCATTTTCTTTTTAATTTTCTTTTGTTGCCTGTCTTTAGCTTGCGTGTGATGGCCTCTTCTGGTAACACCCTGTTTTCTCCTTGCATTAAAACATACTCCACATGGTCTCTGGGGCAACATTACAGTAGATATTGGAAATATATGAACTTGTCTTTTTAGTCTATGGTGTGAACACACAAAAGACACATTTATAATAGGCATATATGTATGCATGTATGTAAATCTCTGTCTAAGTAAAGAGTTGAACTGCACACTCACTCAAATATTTTGATTATTTCCAACATCATTTCTTAAAATATCTTACTGGTCTGGACTAAAATGTAGGGTATTTGCACTTAATGTTGGTTTTATCATACTCTGTCTTTACCAAATTCTTTTTAACTTTCATCTCATAAAGGTGTGTGTTTGCTTTAGCTATAAGAAAATGAAAATCTCTCTCTAAACTTATAAACACCCATCTTTTTTTATGACTTACAAAATAAACAACTTACAGAGACATACATGGACATGGTTTTAATGTCATTTTGAAATTTCTCTGCACAGTCCATTATTGGTGGCCAAAAGAAATCAAAGTGGCTTGACACTTTTTTCACTATTGTTCCACCAACAAGTGCTTGTGCCGTTGTACTTTGAAGATCAGGAGCAAATTGATGCAATCCACACACCTGACATAAATTCTGCACACACACACACACACACACACACACACACACACACACACACACACACACACACACACACACACACACACACACACACACACACACACACACACACACACACACACACACACACACACACACACACACACACACGATAAAATCACCATGGATGTCCTTTTAAAAAAATAAAGAAGAGGGGCAAACCATAGGGGAGTCATCATAATTCATAAATGGTGTTAATAAAAAATATTGTGAACAACAATATTGTGTCTTTCTTTTAAATGGCCCTTGGAATTTTAGAAAAGGGATAGCTTGTGTTTGTCTTCATAAAATGCTGTGTAGGACACTGTTTTGTAGCTGAATGACGACCAATAGAGATTAGTACTACAGCTAATCAAGGATCCATTATGATTACACGGTATGTCTAATGGGATATATTTGGTTAATATCTAAATGTAACTATAAATTCACAACAACATATTTCACTCAGTCTTCCATAAAAAAACCTACGGTGAATAGGCCTATAACTGCAGTAGGCCATATACTTGTCATAACATAGTTGATCCAACTGTGTATTTTTAATTTTTTAATTCACAAAAACACATAGTCTTCTGTAGACTGAGTGAAGAGAGTGACGCCCAACTGAATATCTACAGCCATTTTAATCCGTGCAGATCTACACTGTAACGTTTATATTTAAATGAACAAAAAACAAAAATCTATGGATGGGTTATTAATATGTAAGAGTCGATTTAATTATGTTATTTCGCAGTATATCCACCTACTGGGCGCATCAGGGACAACAGGGGCGTAAAACTGCCAGAGGCGTATATCTGCCGGCTCCAGGGGGCTCATTTATAAAACTGTGCGTAGGATCCTTACGAAAAGTGTACGTGTGCCAGAAAGCCAAAAATGGCGTACGCAAAAAAAATATATATTCAGAATTATAAACCGTGCGTACGCCAGAACCTGCACAGAACAGAATTCACTTTATAAATCCCAGTTAGTGGAAGATTGTGCGCACATGCGTCTCTTCCCCGAAACAACCATATATGGAGCTTACAACGCCTAGTTTTACTATGCATATCCTCATCTACATATCATTTGCATATGATTATTCATCCACGTGATAAAATGCAGATGTGCTGTCACATTAGTTACATTAATAAAAATCATTTAGTAGCCTATCCTTTCCTATTTTTGAATAAATAAATCAAATAGTGTAAAATACATTTCGGAGAAAGTTTTTCTCAATCTTTTCCACTGGCCAAAGAGTATTTTTAATTGATTTATGTTTTTAATGGAAACAGATAGACCTCGTTGTGCATTATTTTTCCGAAACTATTTTTCAGACAACCTGCTATTATCATGATAAGCAATTATCTCTGTAGTTAAAACATTAAAACGCAGCATGCCAGAGGAAAAGTGTTCGAAAGAAATGCATCCACAAATATTTCTATTAATTGATTATAAAAAATGTTGTAACTTCTCAGTAATGATTTCATGTAATTTAAGTGTTTAATCAGAATGGCATATTTAATCTAAATCATTACAACAGAAGTAAAACAAAGTTTAAATCATTCTTTTATTTATTTAAACTGTTGTTGTGAACATGAACTGTATTTATGATTAGGACTTATAAGGAAGATTTACGGTTTTAGATGCGTTATCCACAGTATTCCTACGCCCCATGAAGCTTTGCGCGAATTATGGGTGTAACTTCCGTTAAGCTGTAAACAGTCAGTGAAAGGCTCGCTCTATGAATGCAAAAGTGTCACAATGAAATGACATTAATCTACTCACCCATCAACCATCGAACATTGAAGGGAAATTTAAAAGTGTAAAAGCATCAACAAGGCACTTTCAACAGACCAAATAACCCTAAAAGCGCGAGTCTTTGGTTAAATTAAAAAAATGATGTTACCTTAATCAAAAATGTTCATTAACGTGATACTATTTCAAAGTAATTTCCGTCATTTTGACAGATTATAAATTGCATTTAACTGTGAAAACAAACCTGGAAAGAGACGTGAGGAATTTGAGGAGAATAACGAGAGATTCTTCATGCATTCCAGTGAATAGGCTATGTAATGGAATATATCGTAAATTAAATTCGGGAGAACAGACCACAAATGTGCAGTATAGCCTTTTTCATACATTTACACCGGATTGCAAAGGGAAAACAGAAAATAATCATGAGGAAAAGAAAGCAGCGACTGAAAAGAGCTCTTGCCATAGATGTTCTTGTTATAAAATGTCACATTAAAATACCAAGTATAACTTTATTCTCATGTCTGAAAATAAATCATGAAAGAAAATTGACAGCTCATCCAGTCAAAACTGACGGAACAACTTTATTTGTAGGACAACCTTATGATTTGAAATGATTCGTTTCAGCCTTTTTGAATGGAAGTTCCCCAAACCGGAAGTGCCACCCATAATTCAAAACGCAGTAAGGTCGTCAGGAATAAGGTGGATAGGGTAGACTGTGTGAGACACAAGTACAGTTGAGATTAAATAACTTGCATGCTTAGTATGCACAAGTTGTGATTTTTGCTGTGCACATGTGTATTAGTGACCTCTTTGATCGTGGGAAATTTGAACAACGGGCGCATCTCCGATCCGAATATATCAGCAAAAGTTTTTTTTCTAAGATAAGATTTTCACTTCACCCAGAGCCATAGAGAGAGTTGCGACAACGGAAGTTCTAAATGCTTGGTTGTCACGTGATTCGCGTAGACCTCAGATAGTTCCAGGAAGTGCTTCGCCGCCAATTCAAATCGATGGAGTTAGAGAGCTGGAGCCCGTTCTTCGTACGTTGCTTAAAACATCCGAGATCAAACGAGACATCCAAGATAATATCATCGTGCTCATCATGATCCGGCTAATTAGGTTCTTCGAACACTCCTGCCGGTTATGATTAGTATCGCTGGATTGAGTTATCTGAGATAGTTGCGCGTTCATGCGCTGGGTTAAAAGGGGATATGTATCGATAGTAGAAACATTGATCAGCAACGCTGCTATTGGCTGCTCACCGTGGCCAAAGAGCGCGCTCAGTTTTTTTCTCCACAGAAGAGCAAGAGTTATTGCTTGAAGGATATGCAGAATTTGAAAACTCAATTAAAACGCCAGGGAACACCTCAAAGTGTGCAAAAGCCAAGAGAGAGGGCTGGCAAAACGTAGCAGACAAATTAAGTTTGTAGTTAGATGTTTTTATCACTTATTACAGTATATATTTGTATATTTTAATAATTTCTAAATAATTAATAACTTTGTTCATTGTAATGTCAGAGTCACCATCCACTACTAGAACATGGGAACAAGTAAAAGCGAAGTACTAGAATATTCTACATAATAGTAATTTGTACTAACTAATCTCTTTTAAAAAGGCACTGTTAATAAATGTTTGCCTGTTTATAAAAGCAACCAAGAAAAAGGCTGAGAACAAAAAAAGAAAAGAAAAACAAACAGGTGGTGGTCCTGCACTCCCACATTATACCCAGGCAGAAGAGCTGACCCTTGGGTTGAGTGTGAACCTTGTGGAGGGCATCCCTGGGTTCAGCTCTTCCTCAGACCCACAGCCAGAGGCCAGGAGCAGAACACCTTCACTGCTGGGAAATTAACTTTAAATGATCCTAGAACACTGTAAAATAATTTGTTGCTGCATTAAATTAAGTAGGCCTATAATCCAAATGGCTGTCCAGTCATATCAGCTGTTAAACCTTGAGTAGCAATGAATTGCTTTGACTTGTGAAAGTCTACATGTGTGACTGTGAAACTACATAGTTAATGTAAAAAAAAATATGTTGCCATGAGTTATTGATCACATTTCCCCCCAGTGTACTTCATTGTAATGAAATTGTGTTTTCCTCTTTTGTGCAGTATTAAACAATACACCAACACTTTTATGTATTCCCAAGCAAGTGGCTGAAGCATGTGCAGTAAGTGGACTTTTTCTAATGTTAAATCAAAAGGGAAGAAAGTAGCTACAACACTTTGTAATGCCCATTTGGTTTCACTTTATTTTGATGGTCCCTTTAACACATTCAGTTGACTATAAGTAACGTTGCACCTACATCTCTACTAACTCTCACTAGAGTGTTAGTAGAGTATTAGTAGACTGGTAGGGTTAGGGATAGAATAAGTTGACATGTAGTTGCAAAGTTACTTATAGTCAGTAGAATGTCTGTTGGAGGACCATCACAATAAAGAGTTAGCAGATATTAAGCAGACAGTCTACTAATACTCTAATGAGAGTTAGTTGACATGTAGTTGCAAAGTTACTTATAGTCAACAGAAAGTTCAAAAGGGACCATCAAAATAAAGTGTTACCGCCCATTTTCCCCCCAATGCACAGGACAGTGAAGAAACCCTCTGAGGTATCTTTAACTGCATAAATAACTTTACTTAATTTACACTTGAGTACCTATTATTTCTAATATGAGTTACAGGAGTCCACATCTACAGAAGAGTCTGCACAAAGCAGTGATGCAGAGGTGGGCAGTGTTGTACTTTTCCTTTTAATTTTTGATGCATAAGCCATGTGTTTGACAGGTTTACCCCTACCCCTAGAAAAAAAAGAGTATTTTGAAAATACTTGACAACTTAAAGAAAAAAAAAACTGGCACTAGAGATAGAGTTGCTTCATAGGAACTTCAGAGTTAAGTGCTAATATATTATTTCACACAGAGTACAATATATTTTTTTTGCAGGCAAAAGATGACTTGATCACTGGCTTTTCTTTACAAAGAACAATTAAAATAAAAATCAAGGAACTAAGCATATTTGTCTTGTCTTTTATTAAACATTAATGAAATCTTTTATATTGTTCTTGATGGTGCAATGTTGTGTAATATGGCCCATGCAATGTCACAGGCCCTGTCAGGTGCAACCCTCAGACTTTTCAGATACTTTAGTTGGCTAAAGTTCACTTCATTGTGTGCCCTTGTCCAGGCTAGAGCTGCATTGTAACTGGTCTGGGGTTTGGGTCAGGGAATGGGGTCATAAAACACCTGTCTCCAAGCAGGATCCTGTTGTAATCACCTGTTTAATGGAAAAATTCAGTTCTGTTAGGATAAGCATACGTGTATGTAATACAGTGAGCTTGATATTTACATTTTTCCTTACCACGTTCAAATAATGTGCATAAATCTCTGAAAATTCTTGAGTCATGCACAGATCCTGGCCATATTTGTGATATGGAACATAGCACACCATCTAAGAGATTTTAGTCAGTCAACTGCCTTTTTAAAATTTGATATAATAATAATCTGGATAAGAATCGCAATAGTAACTTGCCTGCACTGTTATTAAAGCCCGACTCCGACGAATCAAACATTTATGCGTTTCCAACAAATTAATGATGTAAACGACATCCTCACGAGTCATGAGAAAAATGATATCTCTCAAAAAGTACACTATCGCGCTGCGCTAAAAGACTTCCCGTATCAGCTCCGCTTAAAAAGCCACGATCTAATCCTGTTAACATGAAATAAGCCTGCTTGCGAGCAGGTTCAAGCTGGCGCACCTGTTGCTATGACAGCAAGTCCAGAATGAGCGTCGAAGAACCAAACAATCCAAGATCATGCCAAATCGCCAACAATCAAATCCAGCTAACTGAGTTAGCGACGTACGAAGAACAGGCCCCAGCACTGTGGTGTTTGGTAGTTTGTAGTCAATAAATGCGTTGGTTTACAATATGTATATAATACATTGACATTTGGATGTAGTATGTGTATGTAGTTACGGCATTATTGTTTTTAAAAGATAAAAATCTGCTAATATTTAATGTTTATTGTGGTCAACCAGCGTTGCCTGCCTTTGTTAACATATTTTCTGGCTAACTGTACCTTGGTTAAAGACCGTTTTGCAGTTGTTTTGAAGTATTTTTCACGTTCTTAAACGTGTAGCCTATGTTATTTAAGGGTTTATCACGTAATGTTCACTATGGTTTCACAAGGACAGGAGACTTGCAGGAAACAGGTGATTGTCTTAATATATTTTATAGTCCTGTTATATCTTAAACCCCCCAAAATGTCAGGTTGTGCAACTGTCCGCACAAATGAACAGATTAAAATACTAATTTAAATGGTGTTTTAAGAATAAAAAAATAAAAACGAAATTCTATGGCATCATTTAAACCGTTCATATAAACAAATTTTGGTAACACTTTAGAATACTGTATCTTACTTAATGCATAATTAATACGGAATTATTGCAGAACTAATAGGTAATTATTTATGAACACTTCAGTCACTACTATTAACTACTAAGGAAGATGTGTTAACTAATCGGTAAGTAATATCATTTTTTTTATTGGGTTAAGTAACAATTAACTAATCAATAACTACTGAATTCAGTCATGCCTCCTGAAGAACTACTATTAAGTATCTACTAATTAAGGTTCATCAAAAATAACTATGAAGTAACTACTAATGAACAGTCACACAATTAGCCATTACAATAATCAGGTTGGTCTTTTTCTTTACTACCAATGCTAGTATTATTATTATGTATGTATGTATCATTATTTTTACTACTATAGAAATGCAATATGGATTTAGTGGAATTACTGCACTCCCAAAAATAGTCATTTAAGCAACATTTTTTTTCCTGTATGGTCTATTGCTTTGTGAGTGAGGTCTTTAAGAAGAAATAAACTTAGGAATGGAACCCCATCCCAACTCTAAGTGCCTTGCCATAACTAGCCAACTTACCGCAGGTAGGATTATGAATTTATATACAATACAGTATGTGTGTCTGTATTGGGTAAACTATTTCAAATTAGGCAATGACTGAGGGGAAGTGAAAATACAGGAAACCCATGAATATTTAAAAAAAGAATTACTACATAATTCTTAAGGAATTACTTAAAAATTACTGAAGGAAAGTGAAAATATAGGGAAACCATCAGTAATTACTGCATAACTCTGAGGGAATTATCTAGAACCTGGAACAGTATTCTAAAGTGAAAATATAGGGAACCCATTAGTAATTACTGCATAACTCTGAGGTAATTATCTAGAACCTGGAACAGTATTCTAAAGTGAAAATATAGGGAACCCATTAGTAATTACTGCATAACTCTGAGGTAATTATCTAGAACCTGGAACAGTATTCTAAAGTGAAAATATAGGGAACCCATTAGTAATTACTGCATAACTCTGAGGTAATTATCTAGAACCTGGAACAGTATTCTAAAGTGAAAATATAGGGAACCCATTAGTAATTACTGCATAACTCTGAGGTAATTATCTAGAACCTGGAACAGTATTCTAAAGTGAAAATATAGGGAAACCATCAGTAATTACTGCATAACTCTGAGGGAATTATCTAGAACCTGGAACAGTATTCTAAAGTGAAAATATAGGGAACCCATTAGTAATTAATAAATAATTACCACAAAATTCTGAGGGAATTTCTTAGAAAGTGGAACAGTATTCTAAAGTGAAAAAGGGAACCCATGCATTAGTAATGAGTGATTGTTTTAGTATTTCAATAAAGTTATGGCTCAAGTGTCAGTTTAATTATTTTTTATTAGCTTCATATCCTCAAACAACTTTACTGAACAATGTTTGAATTACAACATCTGTTGTAATGTCTTAAATGCAGTAATATTTTCTAATATCCTTCAACAAACGCCCCAGAGGACCATATCTGTGCTCCATCCCCATCCAATAAGTCCATTCAATACAAGCCAGGTGTTCCTTCAAGAGCTTCTCGGTCTTGTTGCCTCTCAATCTCCAGATCTGACTTTTGTATGTAGACCATGCCCTTTCAATATGTTGTGTGTGTCCTCCATGATTTGGGTTCACAAAGAACTTGCTGTGATTCACAGAGTAGTGAGAGTAGCCCAGCCCTGTCAAAGCCCTGTAGGGTCTCCACTCATCACTTAAAATTGTGGATCCTGGGCGAACATGTCTTCTGATAATGGGAATGAGATGATTTCTTGAACGGCGTTCTACGAGTCGCAAAATCGGTCGTCGTCTTTGAGCTTTAATGGCCAGCATGCCAAACACCCACTTTTTCCTTTTCCATGTTCCACCTACTCTCCCACGTCCATACTAGAAATACAAAAATACTGTTAATAACTGCTTTTTTCTGATTGGCTGCATAAGCATTGTCCTTTAAAATAATAATAAAATAAAAAATTCTACAGAACTTTCATCCAAACCACAGTAAAATAATAACATTTTATGTTTTGCAAAGAAACATGTCAAATTCATTGTAGTAACAAGAGTATATCATTTTTTTTATTTTTAAATATTAAAATACTGTAACAAACAAATAAATAAATCAAATGCAAGGGTGCTATTTTACTAAATACAATTTTAAGTTCCAGGTTTGTTCCTCAATTTGCTTACTATTGCACATTAAAGACTGATACTGAAATCAGAGTACATTAAAGGAATAGTTCAGCCTAAAATTACAATACTATTATTTAGTCACACTCATTCCAGCATTCCAGATGTGTATTACTTTTTTTTTTGCTCAACACAAATGAAGCTTTTTAGAATATATTAGCTCTATACTTCCACACAATGCAAATGAATGGCTGCAAACACTTCAAAAACATACAAATAGTCTTTAATAAGTATCTTCTGAAGTAATTCAAAAGTATTTGGGTGAAAACAAAACAAAATATATCTCCTTTCTCAATGTAAATCAGTGTAAATGTTTTTAGCCTTAATCTCAATCATGATGAATTTTTAGCTTTGGAGTGTTGGCACCCATTCACTTGCAATGTATGACATACAGAGCTGAGATATTCTTTTGAAGATTTAACAGTTTAACAGAAGAAAGAAAGTCATTCAGATCTGGATTTTTTTTTTAATTATAGGGTGTATAATGTATTTAAGTTTTAATTAGTGAATTACTGAATGCGTGAGATACTGTATTGAATTTAATAAAAATAATAAAAAATGTAATGTCATTCTTGACTGAGCTATTTCAATGCAATCAATTTTCAGAGGGTTTAATATTATAATGTAAAAAATAATAAAATATTAGTGTCTGTTATATTGTAAAGATCATATTCTACAGTTCTTCAAGGAATTTTACAGTATTTAACACTTAATGGAGATTACCATAGGAACAGTAAAATAACATTAACAGTATAATTGTATGTAAATCTTGTACTGTATTCTATACAGCACAGTAGTCTAATGTTTTTAACAGTAATAAACTGTGATTACAGTACACAGTAGAATTATATGCTGGTAAATGTACCTGCCAGTAGCTTACTGTAATTTAACATGGAAATATTTTACAGTAGGCCTACATGTATTTTTAAATTGTTTAATTATTACGCACATTTAAATTGAAGTTTGTTTAAAAGCTATATTTTACTTTTTTTTCAATGTTGCCATCATCTGTGAAATTTCCCTTGAACTCATAAACATAAAATTATTAATAATAATACAATATATCCCACCTTCCTTTTATGGCGGAAGTTGCTTTCATCTATAACAATGAACTCTGTTCTTCCACCCATACTCTGTCCAGTCTTCTTTTTATATCTCTTTAAAGCATCTTTACAGACCAATCTGAGCTTTTGACTCATTTTACTCAGGGTTGCTGAACTTCCAGCTATGCCATCCTGCATCATGTCGACCTGCCTTAATCTTAGTCCTTGACAGTATCTGAAAAAAAAAAAAGAAGTTAATTTCATTACTGTTTTTTTTACGGTACTTTAACTAGCACCTACATATTCACAGCTTAAACTAACACCGTCTACATCAGAGATCCGTGACAAAAGCAAATTTAACCCATATAATCAGTGATGCTGCTACACTGGATGCGACTGGATGTCTGGTGTAGAGTAGAGACATGATCGCAGATCAAGATATTAAATCTGTGAATTATTTTTACAGCCTATTATTACCAGTGACGTGCGGTGATGTCTTAAACAGGGTAGGCACTGAGTTATGAAAGCCAGATTATCTGATTTATTGTTTAGGATAATAATACGTAATAACAGTAAACGTTACGCACAAGCAAGGCATATCAAATAACATTAACAGTATAATTGTATACATACATCGATATTTTCGATATTCATACAAAAAACGTCTCGGTTACGTATGTAACCCTCGTTCCCTGAGTAGGGAACGGAGACGTTACGTCGGATGACGACGAATGGGGTTTTGCTTAGAAAGCCTATCAACTTCGAGTATTACAAAACGAGCCAATGGCAAAGAAATGCCATGGGTCTGCGGAATTTGCATGACGTAACTCCGCCCCACCTCGTGGGTATAAAAGGAGGACGCCAGCAACAGGCAGATATGTTTCTTCGCTGAGGAGCCAAGACTGAGCTCAGGCGATCCCCGCGGTACAGCGGAAAGTGGCAGGCAGACGTAACGTCTCCGTTCCCTACTCAGGGAACGAGGGTTACATACGTAACCGAGACGTTCCCTTTCGTTGTCACTCCGAGTTACGTCGGATGACAACGAATGGGGTTACCAGTCTAATCACGCCACCTTCTCAGCTGTCTTCCAGTGCCCTGCGTAAATCTGAGATCCCTGTCGTGAGACTGGCACGGACGAAGGACTCCTATTTAGCACAGGAATACCAAGGTACACTGGGGAGCATATCCCAAAGTTTAGGGGAAATATGCAATTACTGCCAACCCAGAGGGGGGGGGGACTTAGAGAATACACATATGACCCGAAGGAGACATATGGAGAACACTGGGGTGTCCAGCCGCAGGTGGAATATTTCAACCCCAGGGGTGGCAAGGTGGCTTGCCAAGGGAAAGACACACGCTCAGAGAGGCTTACAGTGGAAATACACATGTGGGGGTCGCTCAGAGGAGGGACCATGCACACGGGAGGCACCTAGCCGACGCACAGGCAATAGACACTGGCGCCAACGTCAGGAGTGCTGGAGGAACTCAGGGCTTTTTGGGGAAGCTCACCTGAGGAGAATATCGCACGTATCCAGTCCGTGGAGTGGAATGGCGAGCAAGCGAAGACACCTGAGCGGGTCCAGTACTAGCTGGTTGAAGCGAGTACATGAGAGGACACTGGCTCCACTCGGAGATTGTAGAATCTGGCGAATGTGTTAGGTGTCGCCCAGCCTGCAGCTCTGCAGATGTCTGTTAGCGAGGCGCCATGCGCTAGAGCCCAAGAGGATGCCACACTCCGGGTGGAGTGGGCGGTCACACCAAGGGGGCACGGTCGACCTTGCTGCTGGTATGCCAAGGTAATGGCGTCCACTATCCAGTGGGACAACCTTTGCTTGGAGAGAGCCTTTCCCTTCAGCTTCCCACCATAACAGACAAAGAGCTGGTCTGAGGTCCTGAAACACTGCGTCCTGTCTACATAGGCGCGGAGGGCGCGTACTGGACAGAGCAGTGCCAAGGCTGGGTCTGCCTCCTCCGGGGGCAGCGCTTGCAGGTTCACCACCTGGTCCCGGAAGGGAGTGGTAGGAACCTTGGGCACATATCCAGGCCGGGGTCTCAGGATCACGTGAGAGTAAGCCGGCCCAAATTCCAGGCACGCTTCGTCAACGGAGAATGCATGCAAGTCCCCCACCCTCTTGATGGAGGCCAATGCAACCAGGAGCGCTGTCTTCATAGACAGGAACTTAAGCTCCACTGATTGCAAAGGCTCAAAGGGAGCACTCCGCAGGGCAGTTAGAACCACTGAGAGGTCCCAAGAGGGAACGAGAGGAGGACGAGGAGGATTCAGTCTCCTCGCTCCTCTCAGGAACCTGATGATCAGGTCGTGCCTTCCAACAGACTTACCTTCGACTGGGTCATGGTGTGCGGCAATGGCGGCAACATAGACTTTCAGGGTGGAGGGAGACAGCCTTCGCTCCAGCCTATCTTGAAGGAAGGAAAGCACGACACTAATCGAACATCTCTGGGGGTCTTCTTGAAGAGAAGAGCACCAGTTGACGAAGAGGTTCCACTTCAACGCGTAGACGTGTCTCGTGGACGATGCTCTAGCGGAAGTGATGGTAGCCGCCACCGTAGGTGGAAGGGTACTCAAACCTGCTTCGTCCCGTCCAGGAGCCACACGTGGAGGTTCCAAAGATCGGGACGAGGGTGCCATAGGGTGCCCCGTCCCTGAGAAAGGAGGTCCTTCCTCAGGGGAATCGGCCAGGGAGGTGCTGTCGCGAGGAGTACTAGTTCGGAGAACCAGGTCCGGGCGGGCCAGTATGGCGCGACCAGAATGACCTGCTCCTCGTCCTCCCTGACCTTGCGCAGGGTCTGCGCAAGAAGGCTCACTGGGGGAAACGCATATTTGCGGCCCCGCGGCCAGCTGTGCGCCAGTGCATCCGTGCCAAGCGTGCCCTCGGTCAGGGAATAGTACAGGGCGCAATGGGTCGAGTCGTGAGAGGCAAACAGATCTATCTGTGCGTCCCCGAACTGGTCCCAAATCAGCTGAACCGACTGGGGATGGAGTCGCCAATCTCCCGGGAGGGGCTGAAGCCGTGAGAGCTCGTCGGCTGCACAGTTCAGGGCTCCGGGGATGTAAATGGCATGAAGCGACCTCAGATGCTTCTGACTCCATATGAGGAGGTGGCGGGCGAGTTGCGACATACGGCGGGAGCGTAGACCACCTTGATGGTTGATGTACGCTACAGTGGCGGTATTGTCTGAACGGACTAGTACGTGTTGGTTCTTGAGCACGGCCCGGAAGCGGCGCAGAGCAAGACGTACGGCCAGCAACTCGAGGCAATTGATGTGCCAGAGGCGGCGGGGTCCTGTCCAGGAGCCCGCGGCAGCACGTCCATTGCACATGGCACCCCAGCCCGTGGAGGAGGCATCTGTCGTTACAACAACATGCCGCGAAGCTCGTTCCAGGGGCACTCCGGCCCGTAGAAAACTGAGGTCCGACCACGGGGTGAAGGTCTGACGGCAGGACGGAGTAACAGTTACTCGGAAGGTGCCGTGTTGCCATGCCCACCTCGGGACTCGGTCGCGAAGCCAAAGCTGAAGCGGTCTCATATGAAGCAATCCGAGCGGTGTTGCCACGGCTGCAGATGCCATATGCCCCAGGAGCCTCTGAAAGAGTTTCAGTGGAACCGCACTCTTGCCCTTGAACTGTCTCAGGCAAGTCAGCAGTGAATGCGCGCGCTCGCTCGTAAGCTGCGCGGACATGGCGACCGAGTCGATGTCCATACCGAGAAAAGAGATCCTCTGCACGGGGCAAAGTTTGCTCTTTTCCCAGTTGACCCGAAGGCCCAGACGAGCTAGGTGCCGGAGCACTAGGTCCCTGTGTTCGCATACCTGGTCTCGAGAGTGAGCTAGGATCAGCCAGTCGTCGATGTAGTTCAGGATACGAACCCCGTGTTCCCGAAGGGGAACAAGGGCAGCCTCGACGACCTTCGTGAAGACGCGAGGAGACAGGGCTAGCCCGAAAGGGAGAACCGCGTACTGGTATGCCTGCCCCTCGAAGGCAAACCGAAGGAACGGTCTGTGTCGAGGGAGAATGGAGACATGAAAGTAGGCGTCCTTCAGGTCGATTGCTGCAAACC
Organism: Siphateles boraxobius; assembly: GCF_051911475.1. Lineage (NCBI taxonomy): Eukaryota > Metazoa > Chordata > Actinopteri > Cypriniformes > Leuciscidae > Siphateles > Siphateles boraxobius. Next base: position 10,781,842 of record NW_027508766.1, on the reverse strand, counting down.
AATCCTGGGGCCGCACACATCCGAGAATGTGTTTGGCAGTGAGCATCTTGAACGGCAGCCTGTGAAGGGAACGGTTCAGCACACGCAGGTCCAGGATTGGTCGTAACCCACCGGTTTTCTTGGGGACAATGAAGTACGGGCTGTAGAAGCCGGTCCTCATCTCGGCCGGAGGGACGGTCTCGATCGCACCCTTCGCCAGCAGGGTGGCGATCTCGGCTCTCATGATAGGGGCGTTGCCACCGACCAAAGTGGAGCGGACTCCCCTGAAGCGGGGAGGAGACCGCGCGAACTGAATCGCGTAGCCGAGCCTGATCGTCCGTGCGACCCAGCGGGACAGGAGGGGGAGCTCTAGCCAGGCTCCCAAAAACTGTACCAGCGGGGTCATACGGACCACAGACTTCCCACCGATGGTGCAGCAGGGCGGAATGACTGGCCCGGACGTGGACGGCATAGCGGCCCGGTGTGGGGGCACAGTCATTAACCGCGCCCTGACAGAGGAGACCAGGGAAGGAAGAACGTTCCACGGGGGTCTGCTCTGCCAGGGGGCTGGCGACAGAGGCGGAAGGGAGCGGCACGGTCCGGGGACGGCGCGCACTGCCAGCCGGCTCTGGGACAGAGGGGGACGAGGGGTGCACGGCTCGGAGGCGGCGCACCGTGTCGTCCGAGAACTCTGTGTGCTCAGGGATGGAAATGTTACTTCTTTCTTTAACCACATTAGGGTGCTGCCCACCCGTGGGTGAGCAGCGGGGAGTGGAGAACAAAAGATTCTCCCCCGGCCCTCCACCGGGGGAAGGAGTGGTCCTGCTACCATCTCCTGAGAAGTAATTTTCAGCATCCCTGAGCAGCCCGTCTCAGGAGCGCCGCTTGGCCCGGCGTTTAGCGGGGGGCGGGGCTGGAGAGGGCTGGGGCGCCTTCTTACGGCTTCCTCCGCGACCGGGCCTGGGTGGAGGCTGCTGCTTTGGCCGGGCGGGAGGGGCGGGAGCCGCAGGAGGGCGCCCTCGGCGGCGAACAGACTGAGGGATCTGCCCGGTCGGCTGGGTGGAGGCAGCAGCGGGCCGTCGGGGCAGAATGTGCCTAATGGCCTCAGTCTGTTTCTGGGCGGTGGAGAACTGTTGGGCGAAATCCTCCACCGCACCGCCGAATAGGCCGGCCTGGGACATGGGGGAGTCGAGCAGGCGAGAGCGCTCAGCGTCCCGCATGTCAGCCAGGTTCAGCCACAAGTGTCTCTCCTGGACCACAGCTGTGGACATCACCAGACCCAGGGAGCGTGCGGTCACCTTCGTCGCCCGGAGGGCGAGGTCGGTGGCGGCGCGCAGCTCATCGAAGATCCCTGGGTCCGTCCTACCCTCGTGCATGTCCCTTAGCATCTGCGCCTGATAGACCTGCAGAGTGGCCATGGCATGCAAAGAGGCAGCCGCCTGTCCCGCCGCTCTGTAGGACTTCGCCACTAGGGTAGACGAGAACCTACAGGCCTTGGATGGGTGCTTAGGCTCGCCGCGAGAAGAGGCACTCTGAGGACACAACTGCATCGCAACAGAACGCTCAACCGGGGGGAGCCCAGTGTACCCACGGGCAGCTGCCCCATCGAGGGGAGGAAAGGCGGATGAAATCAACGAGCGGTCGCGGGAAGACATGGGAGTCTTCCAGGACTTCGAGATTTCATCATGCACGTCCGGGAAGAAAGGTATTGGGGCAGGCTGAGGACGGGAAGCCGCAGCTGCACCCAAAAACCAATCGTCCAGCCGCGAGCGCTCAGGACAGGGTGGAGGGTTCCACTCCAAACCAATGCTCGCGGCCGCCCGGGAAAGCATGGCCGTCATCTCTGGATCAGACTGAGCCACAGCCGTATTCACACCCGAGGGTGGCAGCTGTGACGAGTCGTCACTTCCAGACGAATCAGACCCGCCTAGTGATGCTGCGATCGACATCGCATCTTCCTCTGGAGCGCCAAAGGACACTCGCGGGACCTCAAAGGACGGTCCCGCGATGATCCCCTGAACACTCGCGGGTTGCAACACTGGAGAAGGTGCTGCGGGGCACGGACACATAGTCGGCGCTTTGTTCCACACAGTCACCCTCAGATCACCCTGGCCACCAGCCGAAGTAGAGCCTCTCGAGGAGGCGCTAGATCGGGGTGTGGATGAGGGGACTCTCACTCTTGCGAGATCCTTGAGTCTCGATCTAAGTGTTGCGATGGTCATGTTCCCACAGAAAGAACATGACTCATCCACGAGCGCTGCTTTAGCGTGATCAAAGCCCAAACACACCAAGCAGCGCTCGTGCCCATCAGAGTCAGACACCAGTCGACCGCAACCAGAAGTGCACGGGCGAGGCATCTTTAAAAAGACGTGCCGCGTGCAAGCTCTTTTTGTGAGAGAAACTCAGTGCTGAAGCGCCCGCGGAGAACACACTCGCTGGCAAACCACGCTCAGATAAGCAGGAAGTGTGCACTCGCCGGGAGATCGCCGTCACACCAACACTGGAGAGTTGCTCGTCTCGTAAGAAGCTGACAATCAGAGATAGCTTAAGGAGTGAAGAATTACACTTGGCTCCGAAGCGAAAACATATCTGCCTGTTGCTGGCGTCCTCCTTTTATACCCACGAGGTGGGGCGGAGTTACGTCATGCAAATTCCGCAGACCCATGGCATTTCTTTGCCATTGGCTCGTTTTGTAATACTCGAAGTTGATAGGCTTTCTAAGCAAAACCCCATTCGTCGTCATCCGACGTAACTCGGAGTGACAACGAAAGGGAACGTATGAATATCGTGGTGTAGCCTACTCTCTCTTTCTCGCGCGCGCACGCACATACACATACACGCACGCACACACACACAAGCGCGGCACAGACACACACCGGTAGTTCATGTCCACTCCAGCATCAGAATGCAACCATTCTTAATCCTTAATTGTTGTGCAACGGCCAATTATGTTTGTCAGTTAGCAAAAGTAAAATCACACACTGCTCAATTGAAAGGCAAATGTTTTGCATTAATTCAACCACATCAATTCAATATTAGCCTAAGCCCAAAATAGTTTTTGACTCACCAATCGGTAGATTATTTGTCCTTGATGTGTTTGTATTTGTAAAATCGAGCTTGGAAAAAATTCTTAACTCTATATAATAATAATATAATAATATAATGACATTATATAGATCAGTGTTATTACCTACCGGTACATGAACTTCATCCAGTTTTGTAAGGTGACCTTGCTTTTCTCAAAAACTGATCCCGCCCTGCATGTCTTTTTCACTTTCTTACTATGTGTTCGCTTTTTACATTCCCTGAAATCACCATAAACATAATTTAGATTAGAAATTCAATATCGTAAAATATACAATAAACATGATAAATTGTAGTTATAATAATAATAAAAAAAGATGTATTAATATTGTTACCATTGGTATCCATCTCCTGTTTGTGTCTTCTGGAATTTCATTTTTTTTTTACACAGTCTGCATTTCATCCTTGACTTCATGAGTCTATGTTTTTGTAGCCATTCAATTAATCGTCTGGTCCCTCTTCTGCTGGTTTGCTCACAAAGTGAAACAACTTTCGTTCCAAGTGCCATTATTTTGCTGTTCAAAAACCTGCAACCAAGCAAAACTATACAGCAAGGGGATATGAAATAAAGGGGGGAGGGAGACCTACAATATCCGGTTCAGTAGGCGCCTTTTTGTCCTTATTTGGAAAAGTTACGTAATACCCTAAAGCCACTTAATATCTGAAAAAGCAATGCCCTCATTGGACAATTGAGTTTTTCGTGATAGTATTATAATAACTTAACATTTAGAAGCTTTACTTTTCTACTTTTGAAATTTCAGGGAAAGTGCATGTGATCCCAGGACGATTACAAAATTATCTAAATCTTAAAGCATATACCTGAAAGGGATTTGGATGCATTTGCCCATTCCGGATCAGTATTTGCGAACCGGTTGAAAAGATCCGGAAAGAAGCGTTTCATTTAAGAGCCATTTAGTGGACCAAACATGGCATACACACAGCTTAAGCAAGACAGAATAAAAAACAAAAACGTTATTAAAATGTTGGAAGATGTTAAAAGAACTGGGATAAAGCCAATCATTAATATCATTACACTTTGGAGTAATGAACTCGACGAGTCACACCAAATGATTGAATTCATTAGCCGAGATGGGCGTTGTACGCAAATAGGATTGGAGAACCGTATGACATACAGTTCCAGCTCGGAAGAAAGCGTGGCGATGGAGAAGAAAAATCCGCGGAAAAGGGCTCGACCTCAACGTCTGATCGACGAGAATAACGAAGAAGCCGGTAATTGTATATTTCATTATATGTTTTCTTAAAGTTGTACAGTATATTAGTATGTAACGTTGCGTCTTAATCAGACATATCATGCCTGTGTTGTGCCGAATTCTGTGGCCCACCAAAGTGACCGCAGTAATTGAACTGTATTGAGCTAATCCTAAACTTACCATCACTATAAGAATTCGGTATAACACCGGTTATCGGTAATACGATATCGCTGTAATGAACAAGCGGTTTTGTTAACGTGATTTGTGGCCACTTCTAAATACCGCAAATATGTATAGTAGGCCTACATCATTATCAGAATTATTTAGTGTTTTAGAACGCATTTAACTTATTTTACGTATGCCAGCTGGCACCAAATGGCATACCGTTAAATAAGTTAAGTGCGTTCTAAAACACTGAATAATTCTGATAATGATTGCCCATGACCACCATGGGCCGAATGAAATTCTAATTTACTCCCTGACAGCAGATGGCGCTATGGACCGGTTACCCTGGTAACCACTACAGCACTGGGCAACTTTCTGTTTGATTATCAGTTTAATGAGTACAATGAAAACTGTGGGAACTATTACTTAGATTACATGCATTAGATTATCAATTTCTACATTGTAAAACTTGTTTTCGCAGGGTGAAAACAATAAATGCTCTTTTTAGGGCAGTGGAACACTTAGAGCTCTGTAACTTTTTAATTATAAATTATTATATCACAACATCAAGGCAAATTTTATTTTTTATGACATTTTGATTTCATATGACATGTTATATTTAATCTAATAATAAATCCAATCAACTTTGGCTGTTCTCTTAACATAAATAAAATGTTTGTGTTTTGTTTCAACAGAAGCATCAACACCACCAACACCACCTGCACCAACCCTGCAGGTGTCCTTAATGAAAATTAAGGAAGAAAACATATTTTTGCTATCAAAAATCAAAGTCCTTGAGGACAAATGCAGAGATCTAGAGAGCGAGAGGGATTTCCTGCGCAGCAGTCTGACAAATGGTAAAATGCTCTCTGTCTAATAAAAAGTACTGTACATTTTTTAATATGCACTCATTAAAACATAAAAATAAAGTATAAGTCAATCTTTATAACGATTGAAGAGCATACAAATTTGCTTAAAATTCTGAGGACTCAATTGACATTTCAATCACATGTCACATTATGGAGAGGGTACACTCGTGGTTTTGGACCCTTTCGTTAACGAGTTAAATGAATCATCATGGCTAACTGAGACTGGACCCTTTTTCATCTCCACAGTTAACAACATCGCAAGTCTAGTTAGGTGAAAAGGCTGCAAATGCATTCAATATACAATGACAGATTTAAGCCCTATTTGGACGAGACTATTTAATCATGGAAAGGAGGGTAAAGTAATTATTACCAGAGGTTCTCAGTGATTTTAGTCCCGTTCAAATGTGCAATCTCAGTTATAATTACGGACAATGTCAGTAAAGATTACGGCGACTTTTACCTTCTTTAAAAAGGTCCGGGAAAATCACCTCAGGTAATACTAATCCCGTGCGAATAGTTTTACTGAGATTTCTTATCCCATGCAAATTGGCCATTAAAGGGATAGTTCACCCAAAAATTAAAATTAGCAATTACTGTCCCTCATGTTGATCCAACCCCGTAAGACCTTCGTTCATCTTCGGAACACAAATTACGATATTTTTGATTCAATCTGAGAGCTGTCTCACTCCTCCATAGGCTTCTATTGTAATTGAAACTTGACGGCCCAGGCAATTAGAAAAGACAATGTTTGTAATAGTCTAAGTGACTAAAGTAGCTCAACCATAAGTTTATCAAGTGAAGAAAATACTTTTTGTGCGCAAAAATAAAAAATAATAATGAAGAAAATGAATAGTTAAATACAGTCATTATTTTTGTTGTTTTTATGTGCACAAAATGTATTCTCATTACTGATAAACTTATGGTTGAGCTACATCGCTGTGGGAACACCTCTGCGTGATTGCTTCGTGAAGCACATATGGAACCAATAGCGAGGATGCAGCGGTTCTTCAGGGAACTAAGGGTACATGCATAACTGAGACGTGTTTTTTTTCTGTATTTCTTGTCAGCATTGTCAACAAAGGATGAGATGCAAGGAGATTCCTCCAAAATGCGAAATATGATTGTTAACCCTGACTCTTCTGATGAAGTAGACAACCTGAATGAAAAAAAGGGCAAAAGAAGGGCAAGAAAGGAAAAGAAAAAAAAGTCAAACAAAGTTGACTCTTCATCCTCTTCCAATGAATCAGTGTCTTATTCCACCTCTGATTCATCTGTTTCGTCTTCACCCCACAAATCAAGGAAACATAAGAAAAAATCAAAGAAAGCTGGACAAAAAATGCAAAAAAGCAGAAGAGGTATGTTCTTATTGTCATAATGTCATAATAACTATGCTATCATCAAGGTTATACTTATAATGGGGTCCTAAAGTACTGGGAAAACGTTTTAAATACTAGTGTAAAATGTTGTCTAGTAAGTGCATTATCAAAAACAATGTCATAAATAGTTTTAACTTCTCAATTAACATCATAGAAAGCTAAATGAATATTTGGTGTAACAATATTTGTTCATGTAAAAACAGACTCAATAATGATATTTAAATTGATATTGAAAAAAAATGAAAAACCTTTGTGTGACATGTAATGTGCCTTGGATTTTCCACCTTTATTAAGAGTTCTTTCTGCTCTCAAATAGCATTCAGTATTGTGTAATTACATATTTAAAAAACATTTCTTGAATTTCAAATTTGATTTGTGAATATGTTCAAGCACACTATTTGGGACACTGTTTTGATAACTCTATTGCATTGTTTTGAATCCTATCGAGAGTGTTTCATCGTATCATATCATGAAACATATTTATTGTTAGGAAAAAGTAAAAAAAAAAAAAAAAAAAAAAATATATATATATATATATATATATATATATATATATATGTATGTATGTGTGTGTGTGTGTGTGTGAGAAATATAGTCTTATTTGAGTTATTTACCAATCATGCACCTTTGTTCTCTCCCAGTGTTTCTACCAGAGCATGCAATCCAAAGATATAAAAAGGTCCTGCAGTACTTGCAACAGGGAATCACCAAAACGCTGGCATACCACAAGTGTGGGGTTGACCGCAAAACAATAGTGGATACTGCAGCGATAGCTGAGCTAGAGGCTTGTGACGGTGAAGCCTACAAGACCTTGCGAGAAACATTCCACAGAGGCCAGAAACTGTCACAGTTTGCAGAACAATGCAAAGAAATGTGCATGAAGGAGCCACTTCAAAGTGTCATTGAGCAAAAAAAGAAAAATGGCTTGCTCATTGACCTTTGCCAAAAACAAAAGTAACTTTTGTTCAAAAGTGTGTTAGAGAAACATTGGCAAGGTTGAAGTTCAGGCCTTGGGAGTGCATAAACATTAATTTTATTTGTTGACATTTTATTTGGTCAGGTTTTTTTTTGTAATTTGGTGTAAAAGTTTTGGAATTTAAACAATTCTTTATGACAGTGATTACCTGCTGTTTTGTTGTGGATTTTTTTTTTTTAAACATGTTTTCAACACTTTTTTGCAATAAATTTCAATGTTCTAATAATTTGTCATCTTGTAATGTGGAATTACAGTTCAGCACCCGATAATCATTCACTATCCCCTATATTTTCACTTTAGAATACTGTTCCAGGTTCTAGATAATTCCCTCAGAGTTATGCAGTAATTACTAATGGGTTCCCTATATTTTCACTTTAGAATACTGTTCCAGGTTCTAGATAATTCCCTCAGAGTTATGCAGTAATTACTGATGGTTTCCCTATATTTTCACTTTCCTTCAGTAATTTTTAAGTAATTCCTTAAGAATTATGTAGTAATTCTTTTTTAAATATTCATGGGTTTCCTGTATTTTCACTTCCCCTCAGTCATTGCCTAATTTGAAATAGTTTACCCAATACAGACACACATACTGTATTGTATATAAATTCATAATCCTACCTGCGGTAAGTTGGCTAGTTATGGCAAGGCACTTAGAGTTGGGATGGGGTTCCATTCCTAAGTTTATTTCTTCTTAAAGACCTCACTCACAAAGCAATAGACCATACAGGAAAAAAAATGTTGCTTAAATGACTATTTTTGGGAGTGCAGTAATTCCACTAAATCCATATTGCATTTCTATAGTAGTAAAAATAATGATACATACATACATAATAATAATACTAGCATTGGTAGTAAAGAAAAAGACCAACCTGATTATTGTAATGGCTAATTGTGTGACTGTTCATTAGTAGTTACTTCATAGTTATTTTTGATGAACCTTAATTAGTAGATACTTAATAGTAGTTCTTCAGGAGGCATGACTGAATTCAGTAGTTATTGATTAGTTAATTGTTACTTAACCCAATAAAAAAAATGATATTACTTACCGATTAGTTAACACATCTTCCTTAGTAGTTAATAGTAGTGACTGAAGTGTTCATAAATAATTACCTATTAGTTCTGCAATAATTCCGTATTAATTATGCATTAAGTAAGATACAGTATTCTAAAGTGTTACCCAAATTTTATACATTTCAGTAGATTTATAGCTGTTGAGATAATTGAAAACCTTTTGTCAAGCAATTTGCATGTCAGAATGGCACAACTACAAACATGGCTCTCCTATTATGGTAATTACAGTATGCATGATATAGCATTGTCCAGAGGAGACTTAATGATTCTTGTAGATCTCTATCAAATACTGGTAAAAACTGCTTTCAAGTATGAGTAGGTTGGTACACTTTCAGGTGAATTTAAACACTTAGAAATGTTCACAACTGAAACTTGTTTAAATACATTGTTCATGACACAAAAATATACATTACATAAGTTTTGAAAAGATTTAAAAAAACATTTATTTGTTTATTTGTCAATGACCTATTATTATACTATTATATTACACACACACTTTTGCACTGATTTAGCACAAAGGGATTTATAAATGTCTAATAAACTGCACGTCAAGCATGTTGTCTGTCCTTTCCTCTATGTTGTTCTTGTACTGTCCGACACAGAGAGCAGAAATATGCTCAAGTCAGGAGCAATCTAAATAGAACTAAACATTTTGTGCTAATCTTGGGTGTATATATGGGTACAGTTGAGACAAAGTTGAGACAAAAGCACTTTATATTTATGAGCTAATTGTGGAAAATATAAACTGGGTATTGATATTGATTGATAATATCTTAGTCTACAAGCTAATGAAATGTCATGTGGCATGTCATGTGGAAATTCACTTTTCATTTTTGTGTGAAAAATCAAAACGCAAGAAGTGTCTACACTGTACTCAGTCTGCACGGCCAACGCGCTCGCTGGCGCGGACATTTAAGAAGGGATGGATTGTTTGCTTCATGTGATAGGCTTGGTGAGTGAAATTATTTTTATTATCTTTCTCTATATGTATATTTGTTTTCGATTTTCTTTCTAAAAGTGACCAAAAAGACATAACTCCAGCTCACCATCGGTGTCGCCAAACTGCTCCATCTCCAAAATGTTCGTACGCATGGGTCAGAGTTTGCGTGCAGATGCGCAAATTTTCCAGTCAAGTTTGTTTTTATAAATCACAGCTTGTGCGTCGGAAGTGGCGAACGCCTCTTTCAGGGCCTGTTTTGTGCGTACGCAATGGTTATAAATAAGCACCCAGGTCTGCAGCCTCCCCATATAGAATGTGGTCGACAGGACAGTCGTCAGTGCATGTGTTTGTGTGTGCGTATAAACTTACCTTTACGAAAAGCGGGACCCAGATAGCACAAGTCTATTTGATGTGATATTTACATCTGGAAGACGTATTTTTAAGAGTGTTTGCTCATCTGCAATACGTCTATAGGACGTTTCCTGTCAGATGTCAAATAGACGTTTAGAAGATGTCTTTAAGATGTAATGATTTAGAATGCATGTTAAACTGACATCTTCTAAACGTCTAAGAGCAAACACTCTTAAAAATACGTCTTCCAGATGTAAATATCACATCAAATAGACTTGTGCTATTTGATGAAAAAAAGAACAACAAATGTGAAGCGAGCAATTCTATCCATTTTGACGCCTTTTCATTCATAGCGGCGCCGGTCAGTCCAACGCTACTTTTGCGTCATCGAAGGAAGACAAACGGATTCCTCTGAGAACAGAACTCGCTCTAGATCTGCAAAGTTTCTTGATAGCAAAAATGGCACAAACATACATACTCTCTATGCCGGACTATTCAGATCTACCACTATCTTGTGGAATCACCAAGTAAGTAGCCCATTTTTTTGTCATTAACACACTCACAATATATGACAAACTAGACGATGAGGCCAGGGATGTTCCATTGTGGCGGTTTGTAGTTTGGTGAAGAAATGACTCTTTTTTTTCTTCTTTTTTTTATCTGACGGATATTTTCTTCATCTTCCGAGAATTCAACACTGGTAAATAGGCTACAATATCTCAGACCATGCCTCTGTTCGTTCAAGATAGCTTGTGAAATTATGTATTAAAGATTAACCAAATCTAAAGTGATGGGAAAAGATGAGATGACAGGAATGATTAGGCTATAATAGTTTTTGCGTTTAACGTTACTTTCATAACTTTTGTGTTGGCTATATATTTCCTCCCAGCTCTTTATTTCATTCTCCAAAGTTTCTCTGTGGAAATTTTTCGTAGAAATTTTATGACCGAATAAAACTTTCTCGGGCAATTCAAAAGTTTTGCAAGTGAACGCAGAATAGAGATGTAATTTAATTCGTTAGGATCATATAGACAAACGCTACATATTTTGCCATACACTGTAAACCTTTTTACAAATTTCAAATTCCTAGCACTTTCTATACACAAGCAGAAACCAGCCAAGTCCACTTTAGTCCTAGCCTGCCACTATTTCAACAGTAAAATCAGTTAACAGCCAAGGCACAGTATAGCTGCCTAGTGAGAGCTAATCACTTAGCTGCTAGCAGCTTCGTTTTTCTAACTAGTATAGCTAGTCGACAACAAAATTATGTAAATAGCTTAAATCAACTTAAATATGATCCAAGTGACATGGCCTCATTGTCTAGTTTGTCATACTGTGTGTTAATGACAGAAAAATAGGCTACTTGGTGATTCCACGAGATAGTGGTAGATGTCTGAATAGTCCATATTTGGCCACTGCGTGGGGTCATTAATCTAGTTTTCAACCATTTCAAAGGGACATGTTACCCCGTATCCAGTAGCTTCTTTAAATACCGCTCACGGTCCTCGGCCGGCAAAGAGAGTGTGTATGTTTGTGCCATTTTTGCTATCAAGAAACTTTGCAGATCTAGAGCGAGTTCCTTTCTCAGAGGAATACGTTTGTTTTCCCCAAAAAAGGGCCGTTACCCTTCGATGACGCAAAAGTAGCGTTGGTCTATGACACAAGCGTACTGCAGTTCGGATACAAATAATATAATGTGAACACAGTCCATCGGGGGCAGGGGGAGGGGGGCAATCGAACTCGGGTTCGGAACAGGCAATGGAACCAACGGTGAAAGTGCCCTTATAGCCTGTCGGTGCATCTCTGACATCATCAAAATCGGCGTGTATTCACACCTACTTTAGACACTAGTTCACACAGAGTTTTCCCACAGCGTCACCACCATGATGCTGCGTCAAACTAATCCATCTATCTACAAACTATTTAATGGCATTGTATTTAATTAATTTAGACATTGCAAAGCAAATGCACACGCTAAAACATGCTGTTATATGTATATATATATATATATATATATATATATATATATATATATATATATATATATATATATATATACAGAGAGAGAGAGAGATATTACTACTGTAGCTAATACAGCCAGTAGACATCAATGCTAAATCATAGCATTTTCAGTTCTTTCATGTTGAGCAAAACTAACATTTTGGTCTTCACTATGTATGATTTCCATTACACGAGAGTAAATGTTAAAACTTCATGCTGATTTGTACTCGGCTTTCGCCAAGATAAGCACCAACTAAGACATGGCTTTACACAAACCTATGCTTATCCATCCATTTATGCTTCTTTCCATATGGTGATGTAAATCTCCTTCTGTCTAGTGTTAACACGCGTCAGCACACACAACGGCTGCAACCATAGTGCGTTCCCCCCATGACAACCGTCTGGATTGAGCTGAGTAGGGGACATCTCTAGGGTCTTCAATTGGGCACCTTTCGTCCTCAGTGTTTCGTCGATTAGCCCACGACACCTCAAGAGGGTTTGACAGTGACTCTGGCGTCCCAGAGTCACCCCCCTCCGTCCCCCACTCAACTCAGCCCAGCTTACTGACCTCTACATCCCTCCTGCTGCTGAGACCTTACCACAATCTCTCCGCAACCCAACCATACGCGCCAACCCGTTTGACTAAGGCTGTCGAGCCCCACTGGTGCGTTAATATGCAGTTTCAGTGGCAACGGTTCCGTATTGCATACCACCTACCGCAAAACACAATATCTGCCCAACCACCCGTCATTCACGCAATATACACAGGAACGTAATGATTGTAAATACTATACAATCTATACAAATAAAGCAAGAGACTCTTCAAGTTTTCAAGAATTCTACGAAACCGTAGCATGGCGGCCTGTACACAGCCAGCTAGAATCTTTCCGTCTCAACCACAGCCAGTTGCTGCTCCTTTCTGCTGCTTCAGATACGTTCTTTACTGTGCGACGCAACTCTTGACCACTGAATCCGACGTCTCTGAGGAACCGGGTTGTAGAGTGTGCCACAAAACCTCGACAACCCCCTTCCACTGGATAAACCTGGACTCTCCATCCTCGCTGTTCTGCTTCAGTGGCCAGATGAGCATACCGCAGTTTCTTCCTTTCATATGCCTCATCTACCGCATCCTCCCATGGCACTGTTAACTCTATCAGTTGAATAATGCGTGCTGATCCAGACAACAAAACAATATCTGGTCGTAGGTTAGTGGTGGCAATCTCAGGTGGAAAAATAAGCCGTTGATCAAGATCAGCCAGCATCTTCCAGTCCCTTGCAGCTTCCAGTTGTCCTGGGCGAGAATTGGTGTTAGCACCTTTTCTTGGTTGTTGATCGCCTGGGCGGAGGAATATTGTCTTCTGCATGTAATGTTTTGCTAGAACAAGTGGCAACTTATTGGTCATTCTACGCTTTCCTTCCAATGCTAAAGCCAAACATCGCAATACTTGGTCATGGCGCCAAGTAAACCGACCTTGGCTAAGAGCCACCTTACATCCTGTCAAAATGTGCCTTAATGTGGCAGGTGATGAACATGAAGGACAAGAGGGATCCTCTCCTACCCAGAGGTTTAGGTTCTGCGGTGATGGGAGAACATCATATGTTGACCTAATAAGGAAACTGATCCTACTCTCTTCCATTGACCAAAGGTCTTGCCAGCCCATCGTGCGTTGTTCCACACTCTCCCATCTCATCCACTCTCCCTGATTGGACTGGGAAATGGCCTTTATACATCTCATCCTCTCCTCCTGCTTTCGCACCTCGTTGACTACCAGCTTCCTCCTTTGAGCTGGTCCTGCCTTGTGCCATTTAGGAGGAGCTAAACTGAGCCCAAAACCCCCTCTTCCATGCTGTACCAGTCCCACGATATCCCCAATTTGAAGGTCAGCCTTTGCCTCTACTATGAGTTATAGTGGTTTTGTCCAGCTGACCACAAGGCTTTAAGGAATTGCTCAGTACATATTCTTATTTTTTCATCATTATGTTGTACTGCCGGATTAGATGTGATCCAGACAGCTGTAGCAGAAGTCTCTGTTCAGTTCTGAACAATGTTGCCATCTTAGTACAGGAATAAGATGTTTGAGGGCCTTAAAACATCTTGCATTCTAGTTAATTCATGTGGTTCACACTCCTTATAGTGCATCACCACATTTTTTAAGTGATGCATAACAGCCTTGAATGAACTCAATTTAAAAACTACTTTTGAATCCAAAAAATCCATTTAAATCACCAGAACTCAGATTAACAGCCACGAAAAGAGTTGAACACCGTTTGAATTGGCAAAGAAAGCTTAAGTTCACTCCTGTACCAATGGAGCAGCTTGATAAGAAAAAGTTCCAGGTTCAGAGTAAAATTGGAGAAGCCTTCATCAGCAATGCGAGATAGAGATGCAATTTACTGTGGACTGCTTCTTTCTCAAGCTCTGTTTGGGTTCCATATTGCTCCAGGAACCTCATGTGATCAATACAAAACATATCCATTTTGAATGAGTATTATGTAAGAATCCTGTTGAGAAAAACAAATGTTAAAATATCCCTCTAATGGTGATAGTGCGGGTGAAATTTAATATCCAAGCCCTCCATAAATGCAAAGTTTGAATGGGGGGTGTTCGGAAGAACCTGCACGTAATGGATTTGGACTGTTTAACAAGTTGTATGGTTAATCAGTGTGACTTGTTCTTTTTGTATTGAAGCAGGGTGCATTTAGGTGACCTTTATTGCCCCTCATGTGTGTGAATGTTAGCCTAATGACGCTTTGTGCTTTCTGCCACGGAGTGCTTTATTGTATTTTTTATAATTGCTAAAATGTATAAAGAGAAGCTAAAAACCCATCAACACAAATGAGATTTGAATTTAACATGTGCGTCTTATCTGAAACCTGACAAGCAGATAAATTCCTCAGATAATTGCAGAGGGCCTTCTATAACTTCTATTTTTGTATTTTATTTCACACAAAAAAAAGAAAAAAAGAAATGTAAATGAATATAAGCTAAAAATATATTGAAATCAAGTGAATTTAAAATTAAATCTCAATAATAATTTATTGTTAATCACTTTGCTATGAAAGCTAAATGCACATGCAAACAAATGTAAATGTGAAGTCTTCCAGTGTGTGACGAAACACCATGGCAACAACAGAAATCATTGTGGACAGTGTTATGCTTCCGGTAAAGGTTATTCATACAGAAGCCTAATACATTTACACTGCAAATGCCACAAGCCTCGTGGGCTAAAAGAGCAAACGGAACAGGAGACAACAAACAAACACTCTTTGAAGCAAGTGGAAAGTTTATTCAAAGAATAAAACATCTGAGATGACGAGAGACATGACATTTCCTTTTGGAGAGGGAATTTAGAAGATCTCATCATCCAATACAATTGCTGGCGCTCAAAAGAATCTTTGAAGAGCGAGTCTTTAAACGCCAGTGTCGTCGTCATACTTAATAACATCCTCTGTCTGAAAAATAAAATATGAGCTTTAATCAAACCTTAGTTTAATAACTGTATTAAATTATACAGACACCCTGAATTATTTTTAAAAAGGAATTGATTTTACTTTCCCACTGGGGGATTTATCTAGTTTTAAGCATACATTTAACAGTTTAATTTGGTTTATCCTAAAAATTGGGTGTGGGTGGGGTGAGGGGGTAGTTGATGTACCCCATTGACTTCCATCCATAGTAAGGGAAAAAATACTATGGAATTTAATGGGGTACATCAACTGTTTGGTTACCGACATTCTTCAAAATATCTTATTTTGTGTTTTATACAGATTTGAAACAACTTGAGGGTAGGTAAATGATGACAGAATGTTCATTTTGAAGTGAACTATTTCTTTAACTAATGGAACCTTACTGTAAAGTTTTACCCTTTCCATATATAAATAAACAACAACAAAACATTTTTTTAAACTGCAAAAATGTTAATGGTTAAAACTGTTCAAAGGACAGTGATTAGTCAGTGCCCTCACCAGCTTTTGACACAGTTGTGCCGGGGAACGCTTGAAACAGCAGGATGTGGTCAAGTGAACCCATGCTTGTGCCTGTGTCTCACCTCTCTCACTCTGTATCCTGCAGGAAATAAATGAAGAGTTTTGTACTGATGTGCAACCAGCTCATTCCTTTCAAATCCCCTGTTGTTAAATAACATCAACTGATGATGTTCTTTTCTAGTCTGACTATAACTTACAGTTTTAAGTACTGCGAGCAAGTGTTATCCAGCTTGGACAGAAGTGCTGTAGTCTTTTTCAATTTACTCTCCTGTTAGATAAAAGTTGAGAGAGAGAGAGAGAGAGAGAGAGAGAGAGAGAGAGAGAGAGAGAGAGAGAGAGAGAGAGAGAGAGAGAGAGAGAGAGAGAGAGAGAGAGAGAGAGAGAGAGAGAGAGAGAATGAAAGAACCGTTTGGCCAGTAATACAACCCTTAAAATGAAAAAATGTATATGTTTTTTTCCTTGTCAATGTTCAAAGTCGAGCAGCGGGAGAGATGAGACGTGTCGTTGTTTGAAAGTTCGGGTTTGGTTAGCACCCAGCGAGTACAAAAAGCACCCTGTCTCTCGAAATTAATTGAAATCTCCCAAGACTCTCTCAGTTGGCAAGTGAACTTCATTTGTGCATGTTAATGATGTGCGTTCATTCCCTGGTTACAGATGCAGTTTAAATCCTCCCGTAGAAAAGCAGCGAGCGAGCAGATAATTGGAGGAAATGCAAGAGAAAACTGAAAGGCTAAATTAACCAAACATTGACACACTTTTGATCAGGTTACCTGTGGGTTTTTTACATCATTGTTAAGCATGAAAAGAAGTGCTTATGGAGCTCAAATTATAGCATTATAATAGGATTTCTTCAAGGTTATATTACTTGAGCATCCTTATGAAATGGCACCTGCTGCCTCAACACAATTTTTCATGCGAGATCACCTCATTGCCAAGAGAACCATAGAATCCATCAACATAACATCTCAACCCTGATGAGAGCTCCAATCTCAAAACCGAGATGAGACTTCAAAGCAAAATGAAGTCACTCATTGTCAAGTCAGATAGTGGCATTGTGCTGGCAAATCATCTAGACATCTTCAAAAAGGATCGAAGCCTCTCACAATAGCCATCTACCCTGGGTTTTTAGCAATCTTACAGTCATATAATGGAAAATATTCCATTTTGTTTAGAAAATAAAAAAATAAAAAAATGAAAACCTGCTGATAAGCACAAAACATAAAACAATGATACAAAACTGTTGTAAACCAGAGACTGGTCAGTTTCGGGAAGAATATATAAACATCGTCTCACCTTTAAACACGCTGTAACATCAGCAGATGAGCAGCAGGCTGTTATCGTGTTCTTGATTCGACCGAGGACGGTTGTCAGCACAGGCAGAGAAATGGAGGACTGTTTTACTCCAATCAGGAACAAGTATCTGGAAACATGCACACACATATGCTTTTGATCTCATTCATACACTGACTTTAGAAAATATTCTTCCCCTGCTGTTGCATACAACTTGACATTTCTCCTTTTCAGTGGACACTACAATGTATGTTCTGAGGGCAGAACAGGAGCATAAATCTTTAGCCAACCAGCAGGAGGCTGCAAGACCTCAATGTGTTTTGAAAATGCTCTCCATAGGAGGCTCTGATCTCTTCACCGTAGGTTTCTGTTGTAACACATTTGGGGGTTCAAACTGGGGTCCATAAGAGTGTTCTCTCCATGGACACACACACACACACACACACACACACACACACACACACACACACACACACACACACACACACACACACACACACACACACACACACACACACACACACACACACACACACACACACACTAGGTGTAAATGACATTCTTCTTTCAGACGATTACAATCGGAGTTATATTAAAAAGTGAATGGCCGTTTCTGTTTTGAAGTACATAAAAGTGCATCTATCCATCATAAAAGTGCTCTACCCGGCTTTGGAGGGTTAATAAAGGCCTTCTGAGGCGAAGCGATGCGTTTGTGTAACAAAATATTCATATTTAACATGTTACAAAGTAAATTTCTAACTTCCGGCCAAACTTATGCCTAAACTTACGCAACTTGTGACGTCAGAAGTAGCGTAGTGCATCATGGCGTAGCGTAAATATCAGCAGTACGTCACATTACTTGAATAAGTTGCACTTTAGACTTAAGTGGAATCCATATGTTCGTTTGACCAAAAGCTAGTTATTTTAATAAAGGAATTTATTAACCCCCCTGAGCCGTGCAGAGTACTTTTATGATGGATAGATGCACTTTTATGGACTTCAAAACAGAAATGGCCATTCACTGCCATTATAAAGCTTAGAAGAGCCAGGACATTTTTTTACTATTACTCCGATTGCATTCATCTGAAAGAAGAATGTCATATACACCTAGGATGACTTGAGGGTGAGTAAATCATGGGCTAATTTAAATTTTTGGGTGAAATATCCCTTTAACTATAAGAAACTTTGCAACTGCATGTCAACTAATTTCATTCATTTGCGAGTACATGTCAACTAATCTCATTATAGTATTAGTAGACTGGTAGTGTTAGCGTCAGTAGAATAAATGTCTGTTGGGGGACCGTCAAAATAAAATGTTAGTGATTTTTAAGCCGACAGTTTACTACTAATGCAAAATCAACAGCTAAAACATCCCAGTCTACTATTCATATAAAACACTTTGTTGTAATTTTAGTTTTGTATGTTTAACAAAGCATAAATAATTTATAATACGTTGGGAATAGGGATACTGAAAAGTTTACAACACAGTTTGTGTTTTTTTGCTTTACACAAACTGAATTTTGGTGGCACGAGTCAATTTCACACATTGTGGAGCTCAAAATAATGTATACATTTAAAGGCTGATTTTTCTGGTCATACAAAAACGAAGAACACCACTAGGGGGTACAGTTGGACAGTGTATGACTGAAGAAGGCGAGACTATTATTATGCCTTTAATTATTATTAGTTTTAAATAAATATTAATGAAAACGTACATACTTCTCTCATTTCTATCAGAACACCCCATCTCACATTAATTTCACTTGCATACACTCAGAAGCCACAATAAATGACCTAGTATTAGCCCCCCGAAGCATTCTAAAAAGGTCACCTTTAATGACACCAGGCTGTGAGGTAAACTCAGTAGAACTTGCAAGCACACATTCAGAACCAACGGTGAGTGGCTCATCTAATTACAGTCCAAGATAAATTAAACATAGGCTTCTGTGCACGACTGTCTGCCCCTCAGCAGGAGTTCTTTCTTTCTTGCCACCCAGGCACACAAGTGACTTCACAAGCTTCATTCATCACAGCAGGCAGTGCATACTGGCTACATTTTCACTAAATGAGAAAGGCATAAGGTGCTGATCAGAGAACAGCCATAACCATACTCCAACAAATGAAGCGGACCATGATGCGAGAGAAAAAAGGTCAAAATCTTAGTTTGAGGGCATCCTGTTCTAATTTTTGGTGCTCCAGGCAAGTATCATTTGCATGACAATGATTGTTTGTCTGCAGAGGAAAAAGTTGTCTGAAATGTTACACAGAAGATAAATGGGTCTGATCTGCATTACTTAATCTGATGTTTGTGAATCCTTTTCGGTTCATATGTCCAAAATATCTGGACAGTAATAATAACGGTAAAATAACTGAAGAATATAGTCCTATAGAAATGACTCCATCACCTCAACTCCAATAATCTACAATGTTCTTGTTCATGTTCGAAGGAAACATTTTACGTCCAGCTGTGGACAGAATTCTCCTGGTACAAAACCTGTTTTACCTTCATTCTAATAATGGGATAACTTAATTTTAGATGAGAAGGGGAACTTGTAAAACTTTTCATGCACAGTTAGGACTGAATTTCAGGTGGTTCTTGCAGCCCAAATAGATCTTTGGTTTGATCTCTGGAAAATTGATCACAAAAGGCATAGTGACATACATCCAAAAATGTCTTCTCGAACAAGAAAGAATGTTGAGAAGAAAGGATTGATTGGATTGTTGTTGTGGTTTGCTGGAGGGGATATGGCTGGAGATTATGAGGGCACATTTAAAAATGAGATAAATCATTTAAAATAAATTATTGAAATATTCCATAAAAAGAACAGGCTAGTCCTTTTTGATTTCATGGTGACTTTAAGCAAAAGTCTGAAAAGAGTTATTTTGATCATAATGATCATATTCAGAGTCACAGTATGAATAATTCATGACTAGTTGCATTTTTGCCCTTTAATAGACTAGCTAAAGATCAAAATCAATAGGAAGGCACTCTATTGTGTTTGGGAAAAGGAGACCTGGTGACTTTTCCCACAGAACCTGTATTAAATCTGAGTGGGCCATGGTGAAAGCACAATATATCCGTTATATCACTCAATATTGCATTTAAATCACATTTGGCAAGATGGATCAAAACATAGTGTAGTGAGTGATGTAATTCTTCCTTCAACAAAATAGCTACAGACTTTGGCACATAATAATGAAATAAGCTGGCTAACATCTGAAATATATTTTACGGATGACCTTTCCTTTAAGACATGCATGGTTTCCCTACCACCGAATATTTGATAATTATTAAATAAGCACCTGTCAATCCCATGTGGTTGAACTTCCTCACAGAGCTGGGATGAAACAGGATCGGCTACATGTGGATGCTGACGGGGTTGTCTTTCCAAGTCATCCACGCAAGGAAGTGTTTCCAGGGCAGGTTTCCTGCAGCACTTCCGGAAATCCTCAGACATGTTAAGTTTGGATTCACTGCAGAGAACTTTCTGAAAGCTTGTTAACTATTATGAAGGGGAAAATACAATAAATCAGGCTCTCCTGCTGAATTTCATGACAAAATAAATGATATCAGAGGGTTCTGTCAAATTTCTCTAAATTGTTCGATGTACACTTTCTCTTGAACAGAAAGTATAATCTCTTATGATCATTTCCCTGTCCTGGTATTTTGATTTGAACTGCTGCACATATATATATTATTTAGTCTAGAATTAGATGTACACCTCTAAAGAATGTTGAGGAGTTTAAATATCTGGGCTTTTGGCTCGACTCCCGACTTACTTTTTAGGACCTCATATCGATTCCATTGTAAAAAAAAACCCCAATAAGAATAAGAATGTTATACCACTCAATTAATTGTTTTACACAACAGATTAGATTAAAATGTATTATTCAATTATTATTGCCTATAATTGATTATGCTGATGTTGTTAATCAGAACACAGCCGTAACCAATCTTAAACCTTTGAATGTGATCTATAATAGTATCTGCAGATTTGTTTTGAGGTGCCCATTTAGAACTCATCACTGTCAAATGTATCAGTCACTGAATCTTCTTTCACTAAATGCTAGACGACAGTATCACTGGTTGCAGTTTGTTCACAAATGCCAGAGCCGGTCCGAGCCTTTTTTTGGGGCCCTAAGCAGAATTTGATTTGGGGGCCCCCTCCCACTACGCGAAGTCACCTGTGCTTGACGATTATTGACACAAATGTCACGCAATAATGATACATTATAAATGAATACAGTGAGGTTATGTATTAATACAAAATAAATACTTAATAAAAAATAGATGCCTACTTAAATAAAAAGTTTTAACTTTTACTTTACTCTTTTACTAACTCCTTGAAACTTCTTAAAACAAACTGTCTCAAATCATATAAAATAAATTATTTGCTAAAAAAATTAAACAAAACTGAGAAATCAGAAACATTATAAGAGCAAGGGTTCAACAATGACAATTATTGTTGAAAACTGTAAAAAAATATTATTATTTCTCAACTGTCTCAATACAGTGTAACTGTCCTCAAAATCTTTTATATTATTATTATTGTATCAGACTTTGTTGGATTGTACATGACAGAATCCAACAAAGTCTGTTACTATAATACTGGTAATGATGTACTGGCGCTCGTTGTATGTGTGTATGCAAACTATTTTTCCCCTCGGGTCTTGCTGTAGATAGGAATGGGTCGTGCGCATTTGGTACTGGAGTGTCGCGGGGTTTTGGAGTTAGTGATCTGATCATGTGTGTTATAATAAAGTGGAGAAGAGTTCAAACTGCTATGTTTATTATTTATTCAAACTGCTACCCTTACACCTAGAAGGTTAAGTTCCCCTGCGGCTATTTTCTCCTACTCAAACCAATACCGTGACTATGCGCAGTTGCGCACGAATTGTCTATGCACTCGCGAGGTGTCTAGATTATGCGCATGACTTAAACGCTGACAGACACAGCAGCAGTTGTTGTCAGGTATATTGATCATGAAATCAGAATTTTCTTGTCTTGAATTATTCATTCATATCAATTCATTCATTTATGTCACTTGTTTAAGTCATGAATAAAAAAAAAAAAAAAAAAAACTCGATTGGGGGGCCCCCTGGTGGCCAAGGGCCGCTTAGTTCGCTTATGCCTCAGGCCGGCCCTGACAAATGCATTTCCATGTGCATTCATTCATGCACGCATTTGTGCATTCAAACTATCCATCCTATCTGAAACAATACTTGATTCCATTTCAAACATCCTACAGCCTAAGAGACACTGACCGTCTTTTCTTATACCAAATATATCCAAAGAAAGTGGGAGGAGAGCCTTTAAATTTAAAGCATCTTCTGATTGGAATGGTTTACCAGTCTTTTAGATCGATCTCTTTTCACCAGTTTAAGATGTCTCTTCTTAATTATTTGCATAAAAGCTGCAATTGTTTTCTTCATGTTTGATATATACATCTTGATAATATTAATATTGAATAATATGATAATTTTGAATTAAGATCTAAAAGACTGGTAAACCATTCCAATCAGAAGAGGCTTCTCTTTTTCTTCTTCTTTTTTTTTTCTTTTCTCAATTGTCTATACGAATGACCTTAACTGTTTATTGCCTAATATCTAATGGTTGGATTGGGGAAGATATGGGTGGTTTTGGTGTGATGAAGAGCTTTTGTCTTTGTTTTGTTAGTATGTATGTATGTATGTATGTATGTATGTGATGTATGTTTTTCTTGAGGTCCCCTCGAAAACGAGATGTCACATCTCAAGGAGTTTTCTTCTTAACAATAAACTTTCAATACATAATGATAAAATTGGATAGAAGAGGGGCAGCAGATTTGATGAACAATTATGCGACAGCAGGTATTGTTGCAAAGTACAGAGACAAAGGCTGTTTTGTCAATTGCAGAGAGAAAGACTGTTTTTTTACTCAAGGGACTCCAAGAAATTTGTATGATAACCACCAAGTATGGTCATTAAAATAAACTCAGATTCAGAAAATCCCTATCAATTAGGAAGCAGTGAGTATTGTGTCTTCTAGTAGTTGGCATGTTTTTCATCAGTTACCCCAAAAAATATTCTTATTTGTCATATCATCAAATGTCTTATGAAGCGGAAAATGCACTGCCAGAAGGAAATCGGGTCAAAATAATTGCCTCAAGAGAGATTTGAACCTTTGTGCTCCTCATTGTGGTTTGTTGAACACAACATCGAGTGGAATCGGAGCGGCCTGACCGTTCTACTCACTTCTTCAATTATACATTCAGGTTGGGGCTGTAAACAGCATTTTTCAAGCCCAGACTGGAAACGACTGGATATGGCTGATGCATCTTCAAAGGACAGTCCTAGGAGATTTCCATAATATGCAGACAACCTATAAATATGTAAAGCAATGTAAGCCCATGGTATGTAAAAAGCAAGACACACTTCATTTTCACGTTAGACTGTAGGCAACTAAACAGTTAACCAACACACATCTTACTATTAAAAAAGTAGAGAGGAGAAACAAATAAGATTAAGCAACCTGTGAGCTGGCAAGAGTTAAAACAAGGCTGCGTTCCAGTCCAAAAGTGTCATGCCCTTCACTCGCTAACTTCACTCCGTCTCGTTCACTCGGATGTACGTCATTGCTTACGTTGCATGAGTGCCCACAACTGGCGGAAACTGCAATGGGCTGAATTGGAACATCCTGAGCACTTGGAATCAGCTATGGAGTTGTTTTATTATTTTACATTTTTTTTTCACCTTTAAGAATTTGTTTAATGCAGCATCCAAATGTATAGATGTGTTTGGGTTGTTTTCAATAAAAATATCATTTAAAAAAAAAATAATTAATACATCATAGAGTTGTTTGTGGTGGTGGTGATTAGACGAGATCTGCGGTGACGTCATCATCATGTTGCATTGTGGTATATGGAGCTGCCTGAAGTGTACGAAGTAGACTCGCTCCCTCGGTCACAATCGAGGGAGCGAGGGTCTGTTCATATAAACTTCCCTCGCACTTCAAAATGGCAGCAGGGATACCCCCGAGGGGAAGTGCTTAGGGAAGTTCATAGTGCGTGTCTAAAAGTGGACTAGAACGCAGCACAGGTCTGAAACAACAAGAGGATGCATAAACAACAGAATTGTCTTTTTTGGTTAACTTTTCCTCTAATGGTGTGATGATGTGGTGCAAGCCATGTTTTTTTTTTACCCAAATTTGTAGGATTTCAAATTCACTTGGTTGTTGCAAACATTGGTTAGAAACCTCAGAAAAGTGTTGGAGCTTCCCATCTGGAGTCTCTGTAAACAGACAGGATTTATATGAGGTATTTTACTAATAATTACACATCAACCACCACCATTCATCATAATGATTATCATCATCATCATCATAATTTTGATCATTATGGGGTTTCAACCTATATAAATTAAACTGATTTGAACTGAATGATATCATGATATTAATCATCCTTATCCTCATAATCATTTTATTACATTTCATATTTCTGCTTCCCCTAGACAAATTGCAAGACAAAACTAGACAAATAGCACGGTTCCCTCCTACACAGCAAGTAAAATAAACATTTAATTAGTAGCTGTTTAAAGCAGTGTGGGCCGCTGAAAGCAGATTTAAGCTCCATGAACAGCAGATGTTAAAACAACAGTAGATGAGTCTGCTGGCGCAGGTTTTATTTTGACAGTAATATCTTGGAATCCTATGTGTTACTCACAACAGACCATGCAAGAGCCTTCAGGCCATTTGATACCAAAGGCAGACACAAAAGGCACAATGATGATTATTAGTCTCATTATAGTCTGGCATAGCATTCTTTAGCTTCTATACGATGGCATGGCACTTATGTTTGATTGTCTTCAGACAACACATACAACAATAGCAACAAAGAGGGAGCAATTATGCTTCTGCGGGAAGTACAGTAAGTGTGGTATCCCATCATCCAAAATTCAAGCACACTGTCTATCACTTCCTAATGACTTGGCCCATTTTGACTTAGAACTGGACATAATAAAAAATAAAAAATACAAAACATAAAACCTGTCATAAATTACATTTCCATCTATGTAGAAAATTAAGAGCCTATTGTTGTCTCTATTGTCGGAAGTACATTATTTCACAATTTTTAATCAGCTTCTAATTAGACAGCTTATTATGTAAAATGAATGCACATTGAGTTAATGAATGCATCCCTGCAGAAAACAATAATAATAAAACAAATCTGCATGCTGGTGCTGGTCTAACTTGAGGACCAGCAAAATCATTCTATTCTGTTTAGGTATATGTTGAAACATAGAAAATGTATTTCTTGAGTTGACAGCGTGTATTTTGCATGCA
Organism: Siphateles boraxobius; assembly: GCF_051911475.1. NCBI lineage: Eukaryota > Metazoa > Chordata > Actinopteri > Cypriniformes > Leuciscidae > Siphateles > Siphateles boraxobius. The sequence goes on along the minus strand of NW_027508766.1, from coordinate 10,756,222 downwards.
CAGCTTTAGAAACATAAATGTAATATTTACAGTTATTTTACCGTTATTATTCTGTCCAGATATTTTGGACATATGAACCGAAAAGGATTCGCAAACATTTGTATGTGTCTGAATTTGGCATATGCAAAATGCTTACTATTAATTGCTGTCAAGTACGCTAAAAATGTATTACTACTGACAGCACGTTACTTCACATGCAAAAACATACCATTACTAATAACATCACATACAGCAAACTTTATGCTGAAGACCAGCATCCAAAACACAACGTATGCAGGTTGATTCACGAGAGATAGCCTAAAGTTTTCTGATAAACCACTCACAGGTTGACAAGAGTTGAATAATATTTTTAAGCAGAAAGAGAGAGAGTTTGTTTAGTTATAATGTACTGCAGTCCGAAGTCCCAGAGAGAAAAAAGTAGCAGAATAATGTTCTTGATCAGACAGTAATAGTATTCTTTCTGTCAGGTCATTTTTTTAATAATACTGCTTTTACTTAGTGCTAGCACTCAATAAATGACTGATATTACCACAATTAATATATACATCATTAATATAATTTCATATGCAGTAATAGAAGATAATCATTTAAGTCTACACTCACCTAAAGGATTATTAGGAACACCATACTAATACTGTGTTTGACCCCCTTTCGCCTTCAGAACTGACTTAATTCTATGTGGCATTGATTCAACAAGGTGCTGAAAGCATTCTTTAGAAATGTTGGCCCATATTGATAGGATAGCATCTTGCAGTTGATGGAGATTTGTGGGATGCACATCCAGGGCACGAAGCTCCCGTTCCACCACATCCCAAAGATGCTCTATTGGGTTGAGATCTGGTGACTGTGTACAGATCAATTTAGTACAGTGAACTCATTGTCATGTTCAAGAAACCAATTTGAAATGATTCGAGCTTTGTGACATGGTGCATTATCCTGCTTGAAGTAGCCATCAGAGGATGGGTACATGGTGGCCATAAAGGGATGGACATGGTAAGAAACAATGCTCAGCTAGGCCGTGGCATTTAAACGATGCCCAATTGGCACTAAGGGGCCTGAAGTGTGCCAAGCAAACATCCCCCACACCATTACACCACCACCAGCCTGCACAGTGGTAACAAGGCATGATGGATCCATGTTCTCATTCTGTTTACGCCAAATTCTGTCTCTACCATCTGAATATCTCAACAGAAATCGAGACTCATCAGACCAGGCAACATTTTTCCAGTCTTCAACTGTCCAATTTTAGTGAGCTCTGGCAAATTGTAGCCTCTTTTTCCTATTTGTAGTGGAGATGAGCGGTACCCGGTGAGGTCTTCTGCTGTTGTAGCCCATCCGCCTCAAGGTTGTGCGTGTTGTGTCTTCACAAATGCTTTGCTGCATACCTCGATTGTAACGAGTAGTTATTTCAGTCAAAGTTGCTCTTCTATCAGCTTGAATCAGTCGGCCCATTCTCCTCTGACCTCTAGCATCAACAAGGCATTTTCGCCCACAGGACTGCCACATACTGGATGTTTTTCCCTTTTCACACCATTCTTTGTAAACCCTAGAAATGGTTGTGCGTGAAAATCCCAGTAACTGGACAGATTGTGAAATACTCAGACCGGCCCGTCTGGCACCAACAACCATGCCACACTCAAAATTGCTTAAATCTACTTTCTTTCCCATTCTGACATTCAGTTTGGAGTTCAGGAGATTGTCTCGACCAGGACCACACCCCTAAATGCATTGAAGCAACTACCATGTGATGGGTTGATTAGATAATTGCATGAATGAGAAATTGAACAGGTGTTCCTAATAATACTTTAGGTGAGTGTATATTGAGCTGTTAGATCCAGTATTAACTTGTCTGAACAAATTAATTTTATTGTTGATGCTCTCCGACATCATATTAAATGTTTAAACTCTCTAAACTTGTCTTAGGAAATTCCAATACGCTTTTTTCAGGCTTAGCATGGCAGATCCATTTAAAATGTTATAAAAACGGGCTGGTTCTGACTGGGATTTAAGGCTCCCGATCTGAGCATGAGCTGATGTGTTTATTTTTATTTATTTATTTAGAGTTACACAAGTTTAAGTAAGTAAGTTTAAATTTGAGACGTCACAATTTTAAAACTGGCAATGGCAATTTTTATAAATAAATAAAACTTTACATATTTATATATTTTTTAGTAACAGTGACACTTAATCACAAACCAAACAGAACCAGACATTGCATTGTTCATGTCTGAGCCATTTCTGGACAATGCAACCAGCTATCTATAATTAGCTTTTTTTCATAACCCTTTGACCACTGTTCCCTGTCATTTCAGTGTCAGTTACTTCAGTCTTGACGTCTAATAATAATATAGTCCTACAAGATGTCGAAGCTGAATAACAACTATTATCGTTAGAAAGATATGCACAGTCGCACTGTGCGTGTGCGTGCAAATGACAAGATGATAAACTATAACTGATTTGCTGTAGGCCATAATCAGCATTATACACATTCACCCAACATGACAACTCTCACAGGGGTTATGCCATCCCAGGTTTCCAATGAATGTAATCAGAAATGTGTGGTTCATACTACCTCTTCGAGAAAACAAGAGATCTTGACAGCAGGGTGGCAACATTTCCCTGCCATTCTCACATGGTTCTGAGTAGCATTAAGAACAAAGCCTGCTGGGATGTTTCTGTGCCTCCGGGCAAACTCATACACATACCTGAGGGAGAGAAAATAATGACTTTGACGTCAACATGGTAAATCAAATCCCTTCAAGTCGTGAGTCATAGAGGACAGGATATTCTGCTCTCTATTAGTAACTTCTAATCATAAATCAAAGCCATTAAAAGTGTTTCTTTGATTTAACCCTATCAAAGCAGAGTATAATCCTCATGGTTACTCATGGACGGGGGTGTGCTGTCTCCAAAACATATTTTTTATGAAAATGTTTTGTCATTATGCTCCCAAGGCTTATTTTAGAACAGAATGATTCATGTGACTACACCATTTTAGCTTCATTATGTAGATGTTTGTTGAAGAGAGGTAAGAAATAAAGCCAGAATTGTATGGACTAAAAGGGTTTCAGTCATGTGGTCTGTTTCTTTTGTAAGCAAAGCAAATGTAATGACGTGATGTTGTATAAGTGATTTAGATGAAAAATAGGAAAAGATAGGAAAGATCTACATTTTCCTTGTTAAAATTATAAAACACAAATTATGTCTGTAATATTATTGCTGTGAAAGATTAATATAAAATAAACAATTGACTAATCTTTATACGTTACTGATCTTGTGTCGATTAATGGGTACTTGAGCCTGATTAATAGGACTGTGGGTACAAAAGACATGATGTATAACACCATTCTATAGCATTTTTATGCCATAAAAAACAGAGATCAGGTTTTAAGCACCTATTGATGTATAGAAGTATTTGCTATATAAAAATCTACTTCAATACGTTAACAGCAGGCACTTATCTTCCCTCAATATTAATACAACCACAATCAGGGGAGACTATAATGGCCAAAAAAAAGCAATCAAGACTCTTATGTATGCATTTATTTATTTATTTATTTCAGAACTGAAGCTTTCTGAGTGCCATTAAAGCTAAAATAATTCTCTAGTATTACTAAAATTGACTTTAAATAGAAGTTCTGATCAAGAGGCCTCCCCTGAGGCAAACCAGCCCAACAAGCAATTATCACTTCCACCTGTCTATTAAGCCCATTTATCTTTCCTGAGTAAAAAAAGGAGATTAGATTTGCCAAAGCAAGTTCTACAAATCAGGTAATATTTGCTGTGTCCCAATTCAAAGGCTGCATGCATCCTTCGAAGGCCAACTGTGTCACTGCAGACCAACGAAGGCTGTCCTAATTCTCCTTTAAATGCGGCAATAAAAGTACCAGTAGAAGGTTTAAAGGGACTATGTGTAGTTTTTTAATTATTTTATTATCTAAAATCAATATATTTATTAATAAATATGTCCTCAATGGTGTACAAATACCTCTGCCAATTATCTGACTTATCCTCGTAAACGAATAATTTATTATCTTTATATACATGTGACGGGTAGGTCCACGGAGGCTTCCATGTCGTTCAGCCATCTTGAAAAACTATAATAGCAGAGAAGGTCAAAAAGTACTAGGCAAACGCGTTTCCACAACGCGTTTCCGTTCAGAGCCAGCGTCACGTAACTGAAAGCAGCAGAAACGGAGGAGCAGAGCAGTGAAAGGCAAGTTTAAAAGGCTGCATTGCACTGTTATTATTCATACTGTAACATTCGTTTGTACGTTGTGTCGAGTTGCAGTTTGTTTGAAATAACAAACCTGTTCATCCGAAGGTAAACTTGACGAAGTGCATCCTGAAGACATCCTTTCATAGCTTTTTGGTACATAACAGCTACTGTAGATGCAACACACATTTGAAAAAGCGAGGCGCTGGAGAGCACAATTCGTTTAAATGCAAAATACAATTTCACCGCTAGATGGGAGAAATTCCTACACACTGTCCCTTTAAGAACTGCTCTTGCGGCATCAGGATTAGGAATTCATGCTAGACATTTGGATGTCATAGTTCATAACACTACATGGGAGCTTTATTGTGTAAACTTACAGGTCTCAGGTAGCAAATATTCCACATTTTCTTTATATTCTGTCCTAATGCTTTTCACACCCATTCATGCCCATATTAAAACCATTCCTCACATGTAAAAATGTTCACCCCATTGTATATTGTATATTAAAACATTAAATGCACTGCAAAACTTAATCTATTGATCCTTGTAATGGTTTAATATCCAAAACATCTGTAAAGACATTGAGAATATCAGATCAGAAATGAAAGGTAGATAATAGGTTATAAATAATCTGTATAAAAAGATATTTGATAATATGATATTTCCTTTGATAAAAAAGGAAAAAGAGGTCTCATAATGTTCTACTAAGGAAGGGAACACAGAGGATAAATAATAAGAAAGCTTGGGTTTCTTGAAGCAGTGCCTTCCTTTCTTAAGAGAAGAAGGAAGTTCTTTTTTTTTCAGTATCAGTATTTCGCACCAACAAAGAGATGTTATCATAATTCATTAGACTGACATGGAAATGTCCCGGTTACTGTTGGATCCCTCGTTCCCTGAAGGAGGGACCGGAGATGTTACATCGGAAGACTGACCTAGTGGGATCTCACTTGGGAGCCCAATCACCTTCAAGTGGTAACAAAACAAGCCAATGGACATACGGGTATATAAGTTTGCCGGAAACTCACTCATTCAGGTTTGTGCTGAGGAGCTGAGACGGGAATATAATTAGGATACTTCATACTAATGAATGTATTCAGAAGGAAAGGCTTAATTTGCTGATACAAAAAGATTCGGAAGATGCTTTTGATATTGTGACTTTTAATTGGGGCAAATATTCTGACATAGGCTACTGTTTCAAGTCAGTGTTGAATTGTGATTAGTTAGTTAGAATAATTAGTACTTTTAAACTAAGGTTATTTCAAAGGGCTGCAAGTTGGTCTTTATCTGGGCAATGCCTTTCGAGGATTTCTGAGGACTTAATGATTTGCGTAGTAGTGCTAAAGAGAATGAGAGATGAAAGTGACCAGTGGTTAAGCAATAATGTTGCATTGATCCCTTCTGTTTTTATTTCCAATGATGAACCCCAAATCACTGTGGCCTTCATAAGTACTCCAGGGGGAAAAATCTCACCTGGCAGAATAGTTCTTCTTGTATTGAGTATACTCAATGCAGATCTCCTCATTGGTGGGCTCAATTAGAGATGGCAGCTCATCTGCAGAGTACCGTAGAGAGGCCAGACAAAGTTTCCTCTCATGACCCTGAAGTGTGCAGCACTGCTCAATGTCTGGATGTTTGGGGAATGGAGAGTCCTTTCCGCACGACTTCTCCGAGATCTCTGTAGCCTTAGATAGAGATTACTGTAAATAAAAAGCAAGCAACACAACACACAAAAAAAGGCACGCAAAACATACCGTGGTAAAGTGCTGACAAAATGAACATTTTCGTTCAGTGAATTTGTCTAGAAAATATGATGTCTTTAATGATGTTTCATTACAAGTTCACTTATCATCGTTTCTCTGGTGGAGACTTTGGGCCTCATTTATCAATTTATCGTAGAAACGAGTGCGGTTTCGAGTGCAGAAATGATCTTACAAGAGGGTTCACTCTTGTGTTTGACGATGAATGGCTGAAATGTCAAGTTAGCGACAATAGAAGTGATATGTTGTGTGTGTGAGGCACCTGTGCGGTCAGGTGGATTTAATAAAATAAAGATAGATAAAGAAAACAAATTAGAGTGTCCAAAAAACAGCGTAGCTTATACCTACTGCTTATACCCTACACCTGCACAGTTTTTCTTTTTTGTTAATCTGTTAATTTAGCGAAATATATTTTGTGTAGTCATTTATTTTATTGCTTTTATAGGCTGTATACTTGATTTCGGTTCACAGAAGCGCTGCAGGCGATGTGACGTTGCGTGAATCCTCATATTCTGTTGGTTATGCTGCTATTTGGACATGTAGCCTAAAGCTAAACCCCTGAGAGAAAAACAAACAAAAATTTGTGGTATTTGTAATGGGTCACAGACACCCATGTACTGTAATTTAATTTAATTTAAATTTGACATTCTAATCTAGTCGTATAACAGTTAATGATCGATTAATGGGCTTCGGACTCAGTCGGGAAAATAATCAAAATAAACAAAATGCTCTCAAGATGCTCTCATTACAATTATCCACCAGATTTACTATGCTGCACGCAAGTTCAGACTAACTCAAAAACTTGCGTACACGAGCTGAGACCTGACGTGAGATTTGATCGTAGCCCCCCACCGCTCACGTACATATTAATAAATGCGAAGGTTTGCATGGAAATGGCCGCACGCACAGTTTTCTATCGTACTTTCGTTTCATAAACTAGGCCCATTATTTTCATTGGTATGGAGACAATCGGATACATCATAAATGGTTTTCGTATGTGCAGTGTTTGAAGCCCATTAAAACAGTCCTTGAATTTAGAATTGCAAATGCAATGTGAGCAATCAGCCAGTTCAGATGAGGACATTTGTTCAAGTAATTATTTTTTAATGACATGGATGTAAGCTGTCCCTAGGGAAAGACAATGATACATTGAATGGAGCAGTGAGTAACTGTGCATTCACACCAACTAACAAGCGCTGTAATTCATTTGCATTAAAGTGTGCAGAGGATAGGGCTTGTATAACTGACTGGATTGCAGGAATGTTTCTAGAGTTGAGCTGGAGTTGCCCCCAGTCAGGATTCATGTTATTATCTGCATAAATTAAAGGACAGTTTTATTTGCATGTGTAATGTAAGAGGCTATTTTTTAAACAAAGCCTGCAAGTAAGTGGCCTTTTGCTACTTCTTATTTTATTGGATGTTGGAGATAAAGGGCAAGAATCAATAAGGACGAGAGGGTGGAATAAGATTGGGAAATGTTATGAGGCAGATTAAACTCATGTATTCTGCATAAGTACCACAACCATGTCAGAACATGTGTGCTAGAAGCCATGCCACCGCTCAGATTCAAACAGCTAGAATTACATTTTTCTCCAAAAATATAATTATTATCCTTGTAAATGAAAACTGAATTCTCTAAATTACAAACTCCAAATAATGGCTAAATGCCTCTCTCCCATCGGTAGTCAAATCTATCTTATTGGAGTTGACAGCCACTGCAATGGTCTGGCTAACAAACCAATGATGTACTTACAGAATTAAAACAAGCTTGATGACAGGAACACATGAAAATGTATGAGTTTATTATGAAGATCAAGCCAGAGAGATTTAGCAAGATTTGTTTTATATAGTCAGACATAAAAACGCACAACCTGTCACTTTGAAGACCATCAAGGGTGAAAGACTTCTGACAAGATGGGCTGTGTTAGTTAGAGATGTAATTACCTCCAGAACTTCCACAGTGATTAGAATGTGCACGAGTCTATTTGAGACAGACTTAAGATATGTTGTGCTACATTTAGCATGTGATTCTGTCTTTCTCCAGTTTTTCTTCGATGTTCATGCCTTTGAAAGCACAGTCTGGAAGTAATTGATACAGAGTGTATACAATTAGCATATCCTACATTTAGCTATGGTAATTTTGGTATCTTACAGCTATCATTAGCTCAGTCCATGTCGATTTAATGCTTTTATGCCATTTTAAATCTGGGTTTATCTTGTTTGACACCTGAGTTAGCAGTTAATCCTGGATATATATTCAAGTTTCAAGATGTCACAATGTCGGGTAACATCCTTATTTGTATCTTCACAAGGTCAATTACATTTATTAGACAAACAGAGCTTGAAATGGGCACCTGTTTGAAGCAGCCAGAGAAAACTAACAAAAATATCAAGAATCAAGATCATCTTTCATTCAGTGTGTCATTACTAATGCTAAGTCATCACTTAATTATCTTAAAAACTCAAACACTCAAAAACTCAAACGTGTGTACACTGAGCGGTCTTCATTAAACACAGGGGATTTTTTTTCTGAGTAACATCCAATAAAGGACAATGAAATAATGTTGTTCAAATAATGTGTTCTGCCAACATCATTCATCATTTACAAATAAAAAAATTACAGTGATTTAATAAACACAGAATCAAACACTTTCAAGACCAAATGAAGTTTCAACCACTGCTCTATTAATGTTACACGAAGAACAATTATTGATAACTTTGAGGGAAACTTGCCAGAATGTTAACGTATCGGTTACTAAAGTAACCCTCATTCCTTGAATGAGGGAGACGTAACGTTGAAGTGACGCCGTAATTAGGATCACTTCAGGGAGCCCTATTATCTTCGAGTGTCTACAGAACGAGCCAATGAACGTTGGCATGTGTGAATCGCACGCACTCATTGTTTTTCCCTGAGGAGCCGAGATCGTGACGGCCGTACAGCGATGGTCAGCAACCGTGGCAATGGAATGTTACACCTCCCGTTCCCTCCTTCAGGGAACGAATGGTTACTTTAGTATCTGAGACGTTCCCTATCAGTCGCTAACGATCAACGTAATGTCGAAAACGCTACGGTTGCTGCCATATCCAGTGCCCTACGCAAGACTCTCAGACCCCTAACTGGCTGGGGCGGAAGGCCTGCGTAGAGGGAGTTCAACTGCTGTTCCTTTATACCCCACACAGTGGAACTCTTTGGATAACACTGGGAAAGTGTACCTTTCCAGGGGAGAGGGACGCTGCGGAAGCCACATCCTGCCCGAAGGGAGGTAACGTGGAGAATACACATATGGACTGGTCGGAAGGGGCAGTACAACATGCTGGGGTGGCTCCAGCCTGAGAAGGGGGAGGCAACACCAGACAGTGACGGCAGAGCGGACTCTCCCAAGGGAAAGACACGGGCTCACCGCAGGGAGTTGGTCGTGGAAGAATACGCATATAGGATTGCCGCAGGGATCACCACATATTGAACCCAGCCTAGCACAAGTTACACAAGCATACGAGCAGTAGGCCTGGCGTCAGACGCTCTGCAACGTCCGACTGCCGAAGGGGTGCGGAGGAACTCTACAGGGTTCGCCTGGTGGGGAACTCGACTGGAGCAAAAAAGCGCACGTATCCGCTAGATGTGGAGGAGAGTGGCGCAGCAAGCCGACACTAGAGCGGGAACCTCGGTGTTACCGGCTAGTTGAAGCGAGCACACAGGAAGAAACCGGCTCAACACGTAGGCTAAAAAATCCTCGTTCTGTCCACGTAAAGGTGCAGAGCGCAGACGGGAAAGAGAAATGCCAGGGCTGGGTCTGCCTCCTCCAAAGGCAGCGCTTGCAGGTTCACCACCTGGTCCCGGAAGGGAGTGGTGGGAACCTTGGGCACGTAATCCGTGCCTGGGTCTCAGGATCACGTGAGAGTTAGCTGGGACGAATTCTAGGCATGATTCGTCGACCGAAAATGCATGCAGGTCCTCTACCCTCTTGACGAAGGCCAATGCAACCAGGAGTACTGTTTTACAAGACAGAATTTTTAACTCAGCTGATTGCAAAGGGTGGTCTCTGAAGAGCCGAAAGGAACAGAGACAAATCCCAAGAGGATATAAAGAGTGGGCGAGGCGGATTTAGTCTCCTCGCCCCCCTCAGGAATATGAAGGTCAGGTCGTGCTTTCCCAACGACTCACCTTCAACTGCATCGTGATGTGCGGCAATAGCGGCAACATACACGTTAACCCTCTGGGGTCGAGAAACGTGCCGGCGCGCTTTGCTCGATTTTTTTCACATAGCAGGAAAATAGACTTAAAATACTCTGTCATTTTTGGTCATTCAGACTTAAGAAATATAAAAACATAAACTGTTGAATGTCAATTTTTTTATGTGACCACTTACAATCGAAATAAAACATTCTGCTTTTGTAAAATAAAGAAAATAAACAGGGTGTGCTTTCTGTCTCTCCATCTGCGTTAACCTTTTTTCTGGAGCACGTCTCTAAACTTAAACAAAACTCAGCGAATACTATTCACCCAAGCATGAGCAATATATTTTTATAATCATTTAAGTTTGTACTTTTAAAATATCTAATTCAAAACTAAAATAAATATTCTCTGTTTATCTATAAAAAAGAGAGAGGTGTCAGTCGATCTCATTATCATTCTCTCAGCTCATTATTCTGCTAATGTGACACGCCCACAGAGAGCGCACGGTATTCAAACGCAAATGATCTAAGGCAAGCCATTCAAACATGTCAACGCCCACCAGCTGGTTTATAAAACACATCATGTTTAATAAAAACTTGTACTTTACCTCATCTTGCTACCTGTGAGGAATAATACTATCTAATAACCCTGGAAAATGTATCAGAAGAGCTGGTAGTTTCGTTTCGAGGAGCAACGGATCCAGCTGATGTAGTAAGTCATTTATTCCTAAGTGCTTTGTTGTAATCGCGATATTGATGGTGTCTGTAAATCGCAAAAAGACTGTTTAAATATGAATTGCGTGTCTGTGTGTAGGCTAAATGATGAATGAACGGAACAGACGCGCGCGCTTTGTTTACTACAGTTATACAGTCTGTGCCGTTCATTCACTCTTGCACCTACATTAGTAAACGTTATTTTTACATGAACACATCCAAACTATATTGCTATAGCCTACTAAGATGAGTAAAAATAAACTGAAATATGTTGAAATAAAATGTCTGTATAAGCAACAAACTGCAAATTAACATGTATATGCTAATCATACACAATATGTTATAGACTAAATATGAATGTTTAGACAAGATTTTGTGATTAGTTTTGGATAGATTATAAAGTTTTGACTGTAAAAAAAGGACTACTGTCACATTAAATAGTTAAGCTTTTGTTTACCAATTTCTGCTCATATGTTAAATATACTATAGTATGATGTTTTGTCAAAAATAAAGTAGGTATATTGAATTATCAACTAAGATGTTATTATAGTGTTTGTTCCAATATTCAAACTAATGAATCCTTACATTTTTTAATATGCATGATAAAATGTATATTTTTTACAAAGAAAGAATACACTTGAAATATTGTTAAAATTGTAATTGTTGTTGTAATTATAACCTATTTGTAATTGGTTACAATTTCTAATTGTAAAATATGTATATATAGATAATTTATTTTGTCCTTGCATTCTTTGGGACCTTGTGACACACCTGTGTGAAAGGCTAATTAATATGCAGCTCATTATGTATGTGGCACATTATCCGGCCTTTGTCTTCTCAGGTGTGAACACGCCTCTGCGCATATTGCCTTTCCAAACAAAAGGTGTCTTATAAAATTTAAATCAATGCATTGTTTTGTGTAAATGATTAAGCAGGATGATTTTCAGACCATTTTGAAGCAAAAACTCTAGGCAACAACGCCCATTAGTCAAAAGTCTTGTGGACACATATTTAGTATGTGTTATGTGGCCTTATTTCAGACACTTTAAGTTTTAGTTTTTTCAATAACCATGCATAAACAATATTCTCTCAAAAATGCAAACATGTACATACATTTTGCTCACATATTATGGTATCCCTGTTTGTGCTAAATAGAGTGTAATTACACCTTTGCTATTAATATGTTTATAAGCAACTGAAAAAAGCACAAATGTCAGGGCATGTCAAAACATCTCAAGGACCCCAAAAACACCTTGGACCCCAGAGGTTTAAGGGTGGAGGGAGATAGCCTTCGCTCCAACCCATCATGCAGGAAGGAAAGCACAGCGCTGATCGAGCAAGTTCGGGGGTTCTCTTTGTGAAAGAACACCAGTCAACGAATAGGCTAATAGCTGCGTTTTGAAGCGGCCCAGCACAAGATGTACTGCTAACAACTCGAGGCAGTTGATGTGCCAATGCAGTTGAGGCCCCGTCCACTTACCTGAAGCTGCATGCCCGTTGTACGTGGCCCCCCAGCCGGTGACAGAGGCATCCGTGGTGACCACAGAGTGCCTGGACACTTGTTCTATGGGAACATCTGCCCGCAGGAACGAAGGGTCCGACCACAAGCTGAGAGTTTGGCAACAGTGCGGGGTTACCTCATATGAAACAATCCGAGCGGCGTTACCGCTGCTGCAGATGCCAGTTTCAGAACGGTTCTGAACAGTTTCATTGGTGCCGCTGTTCTGCGTTTGAGCGTGCTCACGCAGTTCAACACTGACTGGACGCGGGCCTTGGTGAGGCGCGCAGTCATGTTGATCGAGTCCAGCACCAGCTCGATCGCATCCTTCGCCAGTAGGACTGCCATCTCTTCCTTGAGCACAGAGTGCCCCTGAAAACTGGGGGGCGCCGGGCGAACTGAATCGTATAGCCGAGTCTGATAGTATGGATGAGCCAGTGAGACGGGCTGGGAAGCGCTAGCCAGGCTCCCAGACACCGTGCAAGCGGGACCAACTGCACCACAGACGTACCCGAGGTGGGGCAGCGCGGCGGAATGCAGGGACCAGACTCGAACGGCACAGAGTGGGGTCTGAGTATGTGGTGCAACACGTACCTGCTTCCGTCGAAGGGCAGAGTGAGTGTGCGGCGGCGTCAATGTGTCCGGAACACAGCCACTGCTGCTCGCTGGCGATGACAGAGGGGCTTGAGGCTGACAAGGCAAGGCGTCGTCTGCCAAGTGCGCCCTCTTGGGACCCAGAGGTTTCAGAAATTGCTCTTTTAAATTGCCCAGGGGCCAGTGGTGGAACAGAAACAAAAGGAAACAAAAGATTATCTGCCCGGCCCTCCACCGGGGGAAGGAGCGGCACGATCACCATCTCCTGAAGAGCAACTTGATCCTCCTCTGGGTCGCCCATCTCAGGGTCCTTTGCACCTCCGCTTGCCTCCTGGTGTGGCAGCGGCCTGGACGGACTGGGTCGACTTCCTGTGGCTTGCTCCACGCTGAGGCCTGGATGATGGCTGCTGCTGAGGTTTAGCGGGAGTGGAGGACAACGGGACAGGATGTGTCGGATTGCCTCCGTCTGTTTCTGTGCGGCCAGGAACTGCTAGGCAAAGCTCTCGACCGCGTCAACAACCCAACCTGGGACAGAGGGGCATCCAGAAACCGGTATTTATTGGTGTCCCTCATATGGCCAGGCTGAGCCAGAGGTGTCGTTCCTAGACCACCAAGGTGGACATCGCCTGACCAACGGAACGTGCGATTTCCTTCGTCGCCCATATAGCGAGGTCAGTTGCCACACGGAGCTCCCGGAGGAGCTCTGGGTCAGAACCACCCTCTATATGTCCATGAGCGGCCGGGCCTGGTGGACCTGCAAGAGTGCCATGGCATGGAGGGCGGAAGGAGTTTGTCCACAGGCTTTATAAGCCTTAGCCAGAAAGACCGGACGAAAACTTACAAGCCTTGGACGGGAGGCATGGATTACCCCGCCAAGAGGAAACGGACGCTGGACACAGCTGCATCGCAACTGCACACTCCACCGGCGGGATATCCACATACCCCTTAGCCGCCCCATCGGTCGAGGGTGGTGAGGGGGGAGGAGCCAATAGGAAGGCTACTGGCACTATACAGTATTGTCCACGTCCTAGTAAGCTCTTCATGCACCTCCGGAAAGAAAGGTACCGGGGTGGCACTCTGAGAACCAGCACAGCCCGCCCGAGAAACCAATCATCCAACCGAGAAGGGTCGGGACGTGGTGGAGGGTTCCACACAAGCCCAACCTTCTCGGCGGCCAGGGAAAGCATAGCCACCCATTCTGGATCAGACTTGGGCAACGCTACACTCCCCAATGGGGGCAAAGCAGCCGAATCCTCATCTCCAGAGGACTGCAGCTCCCCCTCCGATGCTGCGAAATAATGTAAAAGATTAATATTGTGTAGATAAGGATATGGTGGAATCCGGCTTGCCCCGTAGATGGTCTGCTTGCGCGCTTTAACCTTGCGAACAAGCAGATCCGTTTCCTCTCTGGAGACACAACTGGCTTTTAAAGGGAATGGGAAATTACACTCTGATTAGTTTTTTGCACGTTACACCCAAAACACACCCATTACTCATTAAGAGAATAAGGACACCCCTTTTAGACCATGCACTGGGCGCGCCGACCATTTATCCCGTCGTTAAACTATAGTGGATTCGGACACCCCCCAAGTGCACTTGCGCCATGCGCTTTATACCATGTGCTTAGATCGTTAAAATAGGGCCCTGTATCTCAATAAGAACTTATGTAGACGTCTGACAGAATAGTTTATTTATATTTTTTATGCATTGGCTTTTTTATTTTTGGGTGTTTATTCCAACCAAAATGTGAAGTCTGCCCAACGTAGCTTTACGTTGGATTTAGACGTCAACCCGATTTTCATTTTTAACCAAAATCTAACGTTTGACCGACGCTGGAGTCTACATCCTGTGCCTGCTGGGCGCATTTACCAGCATAAGAAGGTGATGCTAATCAACCAATTCTTCAACACCTTGTTAGCACTGCTTTCTCTCTCCAGCAGGTTTTCATTAAAAGCAGTGGTAACCCCTCTTTCAAAATGGCAAGTGTGAAATGTTTGATTTAGATATGATTTTAACTGGGGGTTAATAAAAAGACGGTGAGAACAGTGTGAAAGTTTTCTTTTGTGTTTTATCTAATGGCTAATAGATTTGTATTTGCATAACGTTTCCCTGACACCGGGGATTCATTTGAATGGAGTTTGGTTTGTCACTAAATTGCATTCAGCCACAAAATATGTCATTACCACTTACTCCTTTATCATAGCAGTCAGGACTGGCATCTTTGCAGCATTTTTCTGCAAGCTTGGTCATTTCATCTGCCACACAATTCACCTCCTCGAATGTGCCATTCGGGAACTTTTGACTGTAGAGGACAGTGAACCTGCAGAAGGATCGACGAGAAACATAACTTATGCAAGCATGTTCAAAGAATTTCCTCTTTTTTTCTTTTTTATATACATCAAACAGAAATGCAGGAATAACCTATTCTGTGGACAAAAGTGAATGAAATTAAGCTAATTAACTAAATAATTGTCAAAACTAATTTTTAATAACCTTATACGTGAGAACCAAATATTTTAAGCATATAAAGCAGCAGTGAATTTATATATCCACAAACCGTGGTTGAGACTAAGAATTGTGTAAATCCTAAAATAACTTTATACTTGCATTTCTTTGAATTTTTCAATTCCAATGGCTTTGAGCTCTTGGCAAACATTTTCTTTGGTATAATTCTTGCCTGTAGAGATAAAAAAATATAATGAAGAATAAATGTACAAAAAATAAGCACAAATACACTAATCAACTGTCATTATCTATAATTTACTATTTATTGTCCCTATGTGATTCATTTATTCATCGGCTCTAGCTCCCCACCTGCAAACAACAGTTATTACATCATTTCAATGCATATGCTGATTTAATCTTTTAAGCTTTAATCTAAGATTATTAACACAAATTCACCATGTAAGTGCCAATATTCAACATTTAAACTGACATATATTGTCAATGAGTCAATAATGATTTGACCTTTTACCACTGTGGAAATGTAAGCTCAGCATGTAAAATACCCTTAAATTAGATAAAGGCTGATCTTCCTACCTTTGTCAGCAAGCAAAGCTGGAACCATTAAAGCAGTAATTAAAATGAGAGCTGTGTTTCTCATATTTTACCACAGGTAATAATGTGACAATTTCAAGATGAGTTCAAATTAGGAACTGCCTCTGCATTGCAGTTTTACAAGAGACAAAAGTGTGCACAGTCAAAAATTAACTTAGTAAAAACAGAGTTATGTAAATGTTTAAATGCAAACAAGACTCTGGCTTTCCCTTTGACCCCATGGCACAGCTTGACAGCTAAAACACTAAAACTTTTTGCAAGCAGTGATTAAAACTTACAGGGATCTACAGGAACATTTTAAAGGTTATACTCAGAACCTCACATTCGAATATTAAAGTTGATCTCAAGATCTTACTTCAGATTTGAGCTTGGGATTAAGAAGTAGGCTAAAAATCTCTTAGAAAGAGATATTAGCTTTTACTTTGATATTTAAGTAAGCTTTTAATTTGCATTCTTATTGTCCCAAATAAAAAAAATAAAAATTGCTGCCTAGCAATCAAAAGTTACTTTTAAACTTTGCGAGTAAGTAGTAAATTATATACGGAATAATTTTTTTTATGAAGACATTTTTTTTTAGAAATTGTGGATGAAGGGGTCAGAGAATATTGGAGGTCCAGTTTAGAAAGTTGTTTAGATATTCCTGCCATCCTGATATTCTCAAATCTCCTTAACTGACAGACATGCAAATATGTGTCTACGCGTGAAGGCTTTGAATGCCTGCCACAGTGTGTTGCTGCTAATAGAAATATTGACATTTATTTTAAAATATAGATTTATGAGATGTGAGGAAGATGTTATCAGAAAGTAAATGTGAACTGTCCAATGTTTTAAATAAGTTTTGGTATATGAAATCCTAAAAATCCAAAGAGGTGGGGGCATGATCGGAAATTACTACTATGATAGTCACAGGAATTTACAGATTGCATCATTCTATTATCTAAAAGAAAGAAAAGAAAAAAAAAACCCTATCTGCAAGTATGAACAATGAACATGTGAAAAGAAAAAGAAGACTTTACTAGTTAGAAACCTTGATCTCCAGGGATCTGACAGGCCAATCTGTTTAGTATAGAACTCTAAAAGTCTGGCAGAGTTGGACAAAGTGATTTGTTTGAAAACCTGTCCAATATTTTTGTCAGGAAAGACCAGGCATGACGACAGCAATATGGTGAGAGTAACAAGTTTATTTTGATGTGTAGTAGAAACGGGACAGACAGGTAAGCAATTTGATATAACAGATGAAAATGAGAACCGAATGATAACCAGAGTATTCACTGTGTTACAGCTGGTGATGGAAAAACCAAATTTGTTTTGTTGTCCCAATTGTGACCATATGTATGCTAAAACAACTGAGACTGTTTTTAAAATTGCGGACGCAATCACATAACCGCTTGGATCTGAGACCACTGATTCAGGTTCAAAAGCAGTGTTCTTCTGTATAAGAATAACTGCCCCTCTTGCCTTTACATCAAATTTGGAATGAAACCAGTGACCAACCCATGCACACTTAATGTGAGAAACATTCAAGGTGCGGATATGAGTACCCTTTCAGTTGCTCACGTTCGACGTAGTCGACGTGTGGACTGATTGGGATCACGCTTAGTGAGCCTGTCATCTTCGAGTACTGTTAAAATGAGCCAATGCACATTTCCGTTTGAGATCTGCATCTCACACTCCGCCCCACGCCACGGGTATAAATACAGAAGTGGATGCACCCACCAGTTGTCTTTCGCTTCGGAGCCAATTGTTGTCGATGTCTCTGAAGAGAGTTGAAGTTGTCAACGAGCGAGTGAGTCGGTGTTCTTCTGGAAGACTCTCACAGTGCTGGTGGTTCTACAGCGCGTGTGCAACGTTGATCGCGAGCTTCTGAGCTCTCAACTGCTGTTTTAACAGCATACTTTCTGTGTCTTTGTTGACGGTTGGATAGAGGGCAAAGAAGTGAGGGCTTCACAGTTTAAGTTCACTGTTGTTCAGTGTTGCCGCGGTCATTCCCCTGTGTGCTCTGGCACTGGTGACAGGTCCCATTTCCTGAAAGAGCAACACGGGTGCTATATAAATTCAGCACGGTGAAGCAGCTTTTCTGGATAGTTAATGTTCTCATTGCAAGAACATGACTATCGCAGTGTTGAGATCGAGACTCGCCTTCATGCGTGAAGGTGGAGTCCCCATTACCACGCCCCGCTACGGCACCGTTTGCAATGGGCAATCAAAGGACCATAGTGAGACTTTTACGCCCGTAACCAATCCCTGTGGGCACCTCACTCCTCTATCACACCGCAGCCGGTGGAGCCCCCGTTGAGCGCGCTGGTCCCTCTGTAATGGACCGACCAGCCGTTTCATTCGGGGCCCCTCCAGAGTACAGGATGCCGATTGCAGCATCGGAGGGTGAGCTGACCTCTGGAAATGATTAATCAGCTGCGTTATCTCCCTCTGGGAGTGTAAAGTTGCCCGAGCCAGATCCAGAAATGTCAGCTATGCTGAAACGGGCCACCGAGGCTGTCGGGCTCGAGTGGAATCTGCCACCATGTTTCGAACAGTCTCGGTTGGATGATTAGTATCTCAAGGCGGGCCACGCTGGTTCTCAGCTTGCCGCCCAAGTGCCTTTCTTTCCCAAAGTGCATGGAGAGCCTACCAGGTCGTGGACGGCACTTTTCTCTGCCAGAAACTGCCTGAGTAGCTCCTCCCCATCACTATCCTTGACGGAGGAGCGGTGGTGTGTTACGAGGCTATCCCTCTAGTGGAGCGGTCTGTCGCGACACAGGTGCACCTGTGTCCAGCAGCCGCTGCCTTTTCCTGGACTCCCCAATTTCCCAGGTTGGGCTAATCGGCGACGCGGTGGAGTTCTCTACCGTCCAACAGTTCTCTACCGCCCAACAGTTCTCTACCGCCCAAGCACAGACGGAGCCCATCCATCACATCCTGCCCCGGCGGCCCGCTGCTGCCTCCACCCCGCCGCCGGTGGCAGTTCCTCCACCTGCTCGTCGCTAAGGGCGTCCCCCTGCCGCCGCTCCTGCTGGGCCTCCGCAGCAGCCTCCACCCAGGTCTCAGCATGGAGCCAGCTGCTTGTTGTGCTCAGGTGCTGCCAATCCAGGTGGCAAGCGAAATGGGAAGCATCCCTGACACAGGCCACCCAGGGATGGGGGAACGAGCTCTTCAGATGGTTACTGTCCCGCCGCTGACTCCCCTGACTCAAAAGAAAGAGCAAATTCCTCTGTTTCCTGGGTCCCAAGAGGGCCAGACTGGTGGTGTGCGACCCTGTAAAGCCTTGCACCCCTCAGCCCCCTCTTGTATCGCCAGCCGGCAGCTGGGTGTGGTTCGAGGACCCGGTCACGTCTTCTCACTCACCCCCTGCCATCACGTGGAGACAGGTAAGTATTGAGCCGGGTCCCTGTCCTCCACCTCACTGCTCCACCAAGGGTACATCTGTGGTACCTCTGGTTCCCTGGCCCGGTTTGTAGAAGCCTGGAAAGTGCTTCCGAACCAGTCCAGTTGGCTCCTCCGTCCCATCAGACACGGCTGTACGATTGAGTCTGCCCGGCGTCCGCCCAAGTTCAGCGCTGTTCATTACACTTCTGTGTTGAGCGAATGTGCCCTGTCATGTGCGAGGACATCGCACTCTATACTGGCGAAGGTTGCGATTGAACCGGTTCCCTTAGCAGATATGAAGACAGCTTCTATAGCTCGTACTTCGTTGTACCCAAGAAAGGTGGTGGTTTATGGCCAATCTCGGACCTGCAACTCTTGATTCGGGCCCTGTACAAGCCTCCGTTCGTGCAGGTACCCCCCTGGGTAGTGAGCTCCTCCAAAGAGAGAGTATAGCTCCTGCCTAGGCATTGACACAGAGAGCCTCGCTGGCAGATGCTTTAGTGACACCTATCACATTCGCTAGAAAAATAGCCTATTTGTTGAACCGCTGCTTCCCGTGGGCTCCCTTCTCCCTTCTCCCTTCTCCCTTCTCTCCCTTCTCTTTCCCTTCTCCCTTCTCATTTCACTGCAAGCCCGGTTCGAAGTGTCTGCTTGCTGCACCATTCCCCTCCTATGGACAGGATATGTGCACAATTCTTGCTGCAGTAGAGTTCCTCTTTAGCCGAACCCTGTCGAGTTCCTCCATACCCTTCGGCTACGGACATGGTGGAGCGTCCGAAGCCAGGCTTTCACTTGTGTGCCCTGGTGGAACCTGTGTTAGGCTGGGTCCATATGTTGTGATCCCTACGGCGAATCCCATATGTGTATTCTTCCATGGTACAGCTCCCCGTGCGCGAGCCCGTGTCTTACCTTGGCAGAGCCCGCTCTGCAGTCACTGACCGGTTGAGTCTCCCCCTGCTATAGGCTGGAGCCATCCCAGTGACATTCCATATGTTGAACTGCCCGGTAATCCGCCCAGTCCATATGTTTATCTTCCACATTTTACCTTCCTACGGGCAGGATGTGGCTTCCGCAGCGTATTCCTTTTTACAATGAAAGAGAACGCTTTCCCAGTGGTCTTGTGGAATAGCAGTGACTTCCCTGGCATAAGCCCTGTCCCTTCTCCGCCTCAAATAATAATGGGAGGGATCTTAAGGCTTTTGTCTAGGCACTAGAAGGTGGCAGCACTTGTGCCGATTTAATTGGGATCCCAATCAGTCGACACATCGACTACGTAGAATGTCAGCGACTGAAAGGGAACGTCTCGGTTACTTATTTGACTGTCGTTCCCTGAAGGAGGGAACGGAGACGTAGTCCCGTCGCCACTATTGTGTTAAAACCTATTACCACTATTGAACTGCCCGGTAATCCGCCCAGTCCATATGTTTATCTTCCACATTTTACCTTCCAATGGGCAGGATGTGGCTTCCGCAGCGTATTCCTTTTTACAATGAAAGAGAACGCTTTCCCAGTGGTCTTGTGGAATAGCAGTGACTTCCCTGGCATAAGCCCTGTCCCTTCTCCGCCTCAAATAATAATGGGAGGGATCAGAAGGCTTTTGTCTAGGCACTAGAAGGTGGCAGCACTAGTGCCGATTTAATTGGGATCCCAATCAGTCGACACATCGACTACGTAGAATGTCAGCGACTGAAAGGGAACGTCTCCGTTACTTATTTGACCGTCGTTCCCTGAAGGAGGGAACGGAGACGTAGTCCCGTCGCCACTATTGTGTTAAAACCTATTACCACTATTGAACTGCCCGGTAATCCGCCCAGTCCATATGTTTATCTTCCACATTTTACCTTCCTACGGGCAGGATGTGGCTTCCGCAGGGTATTCCTTTTTACAATGAAAGAGAACGCTTTCCCAGTGGTCTTGTGGAATAGCAGTGACTTCCCTGGCATAAGCCCTGTCCCTTCTCCGCCTCAAATAATAATGGGAGGGATCAGAAGGCTTTTGTCTAGGCACTAGAAGGTGGCAGCACTAGTGCCGATTTAATTGGGATCCCAATCAGTCGACACATCGACTACCTAGAATGTCAGCGACTGAAAGGGAATGTCTCGGTTACTTATTTGACCGTCGTTCCCTGAAGGAGGGAACGGAGACGTAGTCCCGTTGCCACTATTGTGTTAAAACCTATTACCACTATTGTGGTGTTGTGTTAAAAGGTGCTCCACGCATTTTACTTATCATTGTTACAGGCCTCCAAAATACTCTCCAGCCTTTGATGATGACTTTACAGAACTGTTATCAACAATTTCCTCAGAGTTTGACTGTTTTATCATTGCTGGAGACTTTAACAATCACATAGATAATGCAGAAACCAATATGGCAAAATAAATTAAAACTGTTTTAAAAACTTTTGATCTGACTCAGCATGTACACGGACCCACACATAATCATGGACACACTCTAGATTTACTTATCAGTAAGGGTCTAAACATTTCATCGATTGTTATTAAGGATGTAGCACTGTCTGATCATTTTTGTATTTTCTTTGATATATTGATCTCTCCTGCCATTGCAGCTAGATCTGTGTCTGTCAAGAAGAGATGCTTAAATGAGAACACTAGTGTACTGTTTATGAAGGCTATATCTTTAACACCAAGCATATCTGCTGACTCTGTTGACTTTCTCCTTGATTCTTTTAACTCAAAAGGTAAGAGTGTAATTGATGATATTGCTCCTGTGAAGGTCAGGAAGAAGAATGGCAGACAAAAAGCACCTTGGAGAAACTCAACAGCAGTGCAAAAGATGAAAAGACAATGCAGAAAAGCAGAGCGCATGTGGCGGAAGACAAAATTATAATTATAATAGTCCATTATAACATCTACAAAGACAGCACCCATGCTTTCAATAAGGAACTAGGCAAAGCTAGAAAGACTTTCTTCTCGAATATTATAAACAGCAATATAAACAACACACGCACTCTTTTTGCTACTGTAGAGAGACTGACAAACCCCCCAAGCCAGATTCCCAGTGAAATGCTCTCAGAGAGCAAGTGCAGTGAGTTTGCTTCTTTCTTCTCTGAGAAAATCAATAAGCATCAGAAAGGTGATCAGCTCATCCTTGAGTTGCGCTTGGGTCAGGCAGATCAGACAACAACCTGAGAAAGTAGTCACTATGTCTGATTTTGAAGAAATTGATGGTAACATTTTGGAAGAAACCGTACAGCACCTTAAAACATCAACCTGCGCCCTTGACGCACTTCCAACATCTTTTTTCAAAAATGTGTTACACAGCTTAGAAGCAGATCTCCTAGAAGTGGTAAATGCCTCACTTCTCTCTGGGAGTTTTCCGAACTCCCTGAAAACTGCAGTTGTCAAGCCCCTCCTGAAAAAGAGCAATCTGGATAAGACCATATTAAACAACTATAGACCGATCTCAAATCTTCCTTTCATAGGCAAGATCATTGAAAAAGTTGTCTTCAATCAGCTGAACAAATTTTTTAAGCTCAAATGGACACTTTGACAAGTTTCAATTTGTTTTTCGACCGCACCACAGCACAGAGACAGCGCTCATAAAGATAATAAACGATATTCGCTTAAATACTGATACAAGCAAATTATCAGTGCTGGTACTACTCGACCTCAGTGCTGCATTTGACACTGTCGATCACAACATACCTCTTGACAGGCTGGAAAACTGGGTCGGGTTTTCTGGGAAAGTCCTAAAATGGTTCAGGTTATACTTGGTAGGGAGAGGTTATTATGTGAGTGTAGTAAAGGTTCAGTGTTGGTATGATGGAAGCAGACAGGGGTCGGCGTGGCTGGGACTCGTACACTTTTATTTGGTCCAAAACAGAAAAAAATGCGCTGTGCGCGCTTTAACATAAACCTCGTTCACGTTCAGAGAACACTCTTTCCACTATATAAAAATATCACTCTTTCCACTATTTAAAATAACACTCTTTCCACAATATTAGGCAACACTCTTTCCACTTTTCGTCCTCAGCGCTCAGCTCGCGCATCGTGCACGAGTACCCAGTCCTTCTCTCTCCGGTCTCTTGCACCAGCCGGCATTTATGCGGTCTCCCCACGCCAATTACTGCAATCAGAGACAGGTGTTCGTCATTTTGCACTTGACCTACTTACTCACCCCTCGGCTCCGTCGTTGCTCTCGCACAACAGACTTCGCTGAACCACGCCCCCCTCGCCACAGTGAGTATTGGAGATCATAAGTCTGAGTGGACATCCATGACATGCGGAGTTCCTCAAGACTCAATTCTTGCGCCACTCCTATTCAACCTGTATATGCTCCCAATGAGCCAAATAATGAGAAATAACCAAATCGCTTACCACAGCTATGCAGACGATACACAGCTCTACTTAGCCCTATCGCCTAACGATAACAGCCCCATTAACTCTCTGTTCCAATGCATTGATGAAGTAAACAATTGGATGTGCCAAAACTTTCTTCAGTTAAACAAAAACAAAACTGAAGTCATTGCGCTTGGAAACAAAGATGAAGTTCTCAAGCTGAACGCATACCTTCAGTCTAGGGGTCAAACAACTAAAAATCAAGTCAGGAATCTTGGTGTGTCTCTGGAGTCAGACCTTAGTTTCAGTAGTCATGTCAAAGCAATAACTAAATCAGCATACTATCACCTGAAAAATATTGCAAGAATTAGATGTTTTGTTTCCAGTCAAGACTTAGAGAAACTTGTGCATGCTTTCATCACCAGCAGGGTGGATTATTGTAATGGACTCCTCACTGGCCTTCCCAAAAAGACCATAAGAAAGTTGCAGCTCATACAGAACGCTGCCACCAGGATTCTGAGCAGAACCAGAAAATATGAACACATCACACCAGTCCTCAGGGCTTTACACTGGCTGCCAGTTACATTTAGGATTGATTTTAAAGTATTATTACGGGTATATAAATCATTCAATGGCCTAGGACCTCAATACATTGCAGATATGCTCACTGAATATGAACCCAACAGATCACTCAGATCATTAGGATCACATCAGCTAGAAATACCAAGGGTTCAATCTAAGCATGGCGAGTGTTCTTTTAGCTATTATGCCAGCCGCAGCTGGAACCAGCTTCCAGAAGAGATCAGATGTGCTCCTACAGTAGTCACATTCAAATCCAGACTCAAAACACATCTGTTTAACTGTGCATTTAATGAATGAGCACTGTGCCACTGTTCGTCCGACTGTTTGTACTGTATTCTATTTTATGTTTTTAATTATTCTGATTTCTTTTGATTATTTCTGTATTTTATCTTTTTCTCTAAACTGTTTTAATTATTCTGATTTCTTTTGATTATTTTAATTCTTCTATGTAAAAAACTTTGAATTACCAATTTGAATGAAATGTGCTATATAAATAAACTTTCCTTGCCTTGCCTTGCCTTGCCTTGCCTATTGCTGGACCACCGCTGACTCCGGGCTCTGCTCGGCTCCTCAGCGAAAAACAACTGGTGCGTGCATCCACTTCCATATTTATACCTGCTCCGCGGGGTGGAGTGCGAAATGCAGATCTCGCACGCCAATGTGCATTTGCTCGTTTCAACAGTACTCGAAGGTGACATGCTCCCTAAGCGTGATCCCAATCAGTCGACACATCGACTAAATCTCCGTTCCCTCCTTCAGGGAATGAGGGTTACATACGTAACCGCAACGTTTCTTGTAAACAAAAAATAATGTATCCTCTGAGGGACTGTACATGTGAAAGAACGTTTTCAGTCTTAACAATATTATTCAAACCCTTCACATTCCAAGAGATAAAATGAATATTTGCATTTGATCTTGTTGTGCTACCAGCCATTTAAATCATGTATAAATACTGCAGCACCCTAGTCCATGAAATGTCCTGAACAATGCAAAAAAGAGATAAAAACAGAAGGGGAAAAAAAGAAAAAGAAAGGAAAAATACCCCCGAGAGAAACAGGGGAAACTGGGAAAGCAAAAACTTCAAAAAAACAACTTGGAGAAAAATGTCATTGGCCACAGACCTCCGATCGACTTGGGCACACCGATGATCATTATGTTGTTCCATCAGTTCAAGCTTGGCTTTAAGCTTTAAAGACTAGAGCTCTCCGTTAAGACTGAGAGGTAGATTTCTAGACGGTACACCCGCTCATCTAGCAACTCCGCATGGTGAGTCTCTGTCCATGATCAGATACTGTGGCTTGCACACAGTCAAGGTTTAATGCTAATGTTGAAATAGCATCCTTGAACTGTTCACTTAATTTGGCGTAACAGGCGCCTTGGCTCTCATGTTCACTTTTTTCTTTGATGTTTTCACCATTTTTGTTGCCATTTTAGACAGATACTGTTTTCAAAAGTTGTCTAAGTTTTTGTAGAGTGTCAGGGAAAAAAGTTGGTTGGGGTAGTTAAAGAAATAAATTAAAGTGAATGGGGAAGAGAGACAGACACATCTACTCCATTACACTGCTCACCAGAAGTCAAGTCTTAATGTTTGTGCTGTACTGGCCCACCCAGACTCAGAGCAGATGCTCCTTGCCATAGCCCCTCCCTGATGATCCATACCTGCTCCCTGGACGGGACATGGAAGACTTTTGTGGGCTATCACACATGGTTACACACAATCACTCAGGATAGAGCCCCTTCTACGAGGTGGGCCTATGCCTTGAAGCTTTGTTGAGCACTAAGCACTGCTGTGCTTCCCAAGGGAAAGACCCACAGAGATGTGCAGTTGGGTTAGTGCTTTCCTTTCTGCAGGAGAAGTTGGAGGGCCGGCTGTCCCCTTCCACCTTGAAAGTGTATGTGGCTGCTATAGCGGCCACTTCAATCAAGAGGGTTGGGGACCTACAGGCAATCTCTGCCAATGAAATGTGCCTTGAGTTTGGTCCGGCATACTCTAGGTCCTAGGCTCTAGCAAATGGTGTCTCTCTAATAGACATCTGTAAAGCAGCAGGCTGGGCAACATCCAACACCTTCGCGCGATTTAATTATCTCCAGGTTTAGCCAGTTTTATCCTGTGTGTTACTGGGTACAAACAGGTAAGTTGCAGACAATGGGCTGGGTGGACTGCTTGTACACAGCACCTTTCCCCTCCCTGAGATGATAACGTCCGCTTTTTTTTTTATGCATGTGAGTTTCCTAGACCGGTGAACCCTTGACGTAAGGAATTTGTATGCCAGGCCTAGTACTCTTGAAAAAATAAAGTTTTTTTTAAGTTTTTTTTTTTTTCCATAACCATGCATAAACAATATTCTCTCAAAAATACAAACATGTACATACATGTTGCTCACATATTATGGTAGCCCTGTTTGTGCTAAATAGAGCTTAATGACACCTTTGCCAATAATATGTTTATAAGCAACTGAAAAAAGCACAAATGTCAGGGCATGTCAAAACATCTCAAGGACCCCAAAAACACCTTAGACCTCAGAGGGTTAAAGGGCGCTTTAGTAATATGCACCTATAAGTGGGTGCACAACGCATGCACAGTGTTTATTACACACACAGGGTCGCGCAACAGCACACAAACTAGCCAAATATTAAAAATAAAAGGATTACAATATAAAAGATTAATATTGTGTACATAAAGGTATGGTGGACGCGCACAAGCAGATCCGTTTCCTCTCTGGAGACCCGTTCAGTCTTTCCACTTAGAAATTCCGCGTGAACAGCAATCCGCCATGGTGCCAAGGGAATGGAAGATGAGACTCTGATTGGTTTATTGCACATTACGCCCCCAAAACACACCCATTACTCATTAAGAGAATAGCGGCAACAATTTTTCCCTTCGTCAGAGTTTTTATACCGTTCTGTGCCCATCATCCATTATTTATTCCACTACTTAATCAAACTGCTCGTCTTTAAAACATGATGGCGTTTTATTTCACTTGTCAAGCTACTTGGTCTGCAAACATGACAGTATTCCTACCGCAACTGATTAGGCTCACTGCCGCTCACATTATTCTCTTTCTATGAAACCTGTAAACCGGTTCTAACCCTATAGCGTTTGACCAGATCAATGCAATTATTTATCATTTAAACTACAATCAAATGAATATAACCACACATTTTCTGTCTGTCCTCTGCTTGCCATTTTATTCTTTCTGTGTGGTAGTGGCATCAGAAGTGCACAAATCACACATATATTGTGTGTATACCCACCTGTAAGGAAACAAGGTCAGGGAGAATAAACAATAAATATGATTTATTCAATTATTCTATAATTGATTAATTGCTATAATTCATTATAAGCATGGTCTTCATAGAAAGTGTTATCATTAATTCTAACTTTACAATAAACTGCCAAGTGACTGCTTTCAGATGAGACCAAATATTTGCTTTTAGTGCAAAGGGTTCATGAACTGTATCTGTTTTAGTTTGGGTATGCCATTTCTTGGGATTTTTTTAGAAATGTCCAGTAAGTTTAATACTAAAGCCAGAATTTGTAGATTAAATTGTACGTACATGACTTTGAGAAACAGAGAGCTTAATTCACAATTTTTCATTTTCAAAAACTAAAGTATGTTTCAACTTACAAGACGCACATTTATTTTTAGGGCCGATAATTGAATTTAGCACTTTCTGCAGAGGTTTCAACCTCTGGATTCTTCACACTCATCCATTACATTTTTAAATCCTCTCTCCATCTTTCTTAAATAGAATGATCCTTTCGGCAGAACATTTCAATTTTACTCAAATGACCCCAACTACCTTCGTGCTGCTTACTGTTGAAGATCCATTTCTTCGTAACTATGGCTGCTGTGATTCTAAGCCACACCATGGAAAGGATTTAATCTATAGTATAGATGAACAATTCCCATCCCAGACCTGTAATGGTCCAATAATCCAAAAGGTAGAGGTACATTATTAGTACATATTGTTTTGATCTATGTGTTATGAAATCAGTTTCTTCTGTCGCACATCTTTCACATTCTCAAAATAACAAATTAATGTTTCAGTCAAGGTAATCAATAAAATCTGCATTGGCTGAGAGTCTGTTCTGCTTTTCAATCATAGGCATTACTACGCAACAGTTGCCATCCTTTTCCAGATTTAATAGGCATATGGAGTCTTGGAGCTTTGTTGGTTCACCTTACAAGTACACATTGATTTTAAGTATCTGGTGCACTGCAAGACCAGCTCAGATTTTTTTCATGACTCTTTCAGAGTGCCTCAGATCTGAGCACAATTGACTGATACAGTACCCATAAGTATTTACAGACTTTAGGTCTTGGGCATATGGAGATTAGTGCAAGAGGTCATGATTTTAAATCAGCAGTTTAAAATCAGCAACTGAAAAGAGTTTGGTGAATAATTAGGCTTGTTCAGGCAGGCAGCATATACGTATATATAACGTTTTAAATATATTTTTATGTTGTAATACTTTCACATTAAATCTCCAAAATAACGTAGAAACAATATAAAGACGGTATATTTTAAATATCTGTCTAATGGCATCGTTTTACTAAGCACTATGATTGAAGGACTGTTACACTGATACTGTTACAAGCAATTTGTTGATAAAACATTGATAAAAATTAAGATACAATTTATACTAAACGAAATTCACTTTAAAGAAAGGCTTTCTAGAAAACAAAACTTAACAATGGTCAAAATCATGTCTGAGCCATTCCAAATGTTTTCGTTTATATTGGGCATCTTATGATCATATCTGACTCATCTCATGTGGTTCCCTTTTCATATAATCAACATAGATGGAAAAAGAAAACATTTTATTGTGAAACTTAAATATTAAACGTAGGTTTAGTTTTTTTTTAACTTCTTTTTAAGCGTCACACTGCTCCGCTTCACTCATGTGCTCTGGTGTGTAGCCTATAGCCTATACATGCATGTGTGCGTGATGTGATGGAGGGGTGTGATTTTCGAATAATAATTGAATAATACCCAACGATATTCTAATATTATTTTTGCTTGAAATGCCCATCCCTACTGGTAACGTATTAACGTTACACCTTTTCCGTTGGATGCTCTACTCTCTGGCATTGAATGTAGCTGATACAAACCGGACATAGGCATTCTCTCCATTTTATCTTATGCTCAAAGCACCCAGTTTCTAAAAACTTTTTTTTTTATCTTTGAATTGTTAAAACAACCAACAACAGCAGATGTAGAGCCTGAACTCATTCTCTCACTGCTAATAGAGTACGAACCGGAAGTAGGCAACCAGAGTCGTCGTCATGGCGGCATGCATTGTTTAGAGCAGAATAAGGTGGATATCAGAGAATGTCTAATATGGGGAGAAGTTTCACTGGCAGTAAACTTCCGGGTTCTGAACTGTTTGCAGTTCCTCTCTGGCTCCATATGAGGGCGCTCACAGGACGAGTGCAGAATGAATGGAGGTCTATGGAGCTATACCCTTAAAAATCCACTTTTCTCAGGATATAATTTTTTGTCTAGTAATTTGAATGTTGTTTTCGAAAGGAGATGCAAAGAAATTACAGATTACTGGGTGTTAGATTTATTAGAGTCACTTATTTGCTTTAAAAAGTCTTTTAAAATGGCAATGACATCATACACATCGTACGACCAGAGAACTGCTTTATGGCAATCCTTCAGTCTCTTTGGTGCTTTCGCGATCTGCACTTTCTTTTCACTCGAGGCATCGACAACACCACTGACACAGGCAAATACACGTGCAAGAAGAGTTTTTGTTTTGTTGTTTTAAAAGACCACGCCGAAAATACTTCGGATGCCAAGATGCCATCAAGAAGTATCTCTGGACGTAATCAGTCCTTCACTGACCAATCAAAGTCCATTAGCGGAATGCTAGCGTTTTATGGGCAACCACAACTCAACCTGTAAGAAATCGAAAGGACATAAGTACTTGTTCATTCAACTTTGGACCTATAAACCATGTTGAACTTGCAAAATCTACATTCAAATGTGAGATTTCTCAACGGCAATCGGGTGAAAGAGACAAATTTAGCCATCAAGCCCTACTCCCATTCATTTTGCACTCGGACGATCGCCCCCCAGTGGAACTCTGGTGGAACTACAACCAACATTTGGTACAATAGGGCTTAATAGGGAGTGGCCAGGCTTTCCTTAGACGGCTTTGGTGGAAATCGCGTGATTTTTTTCCCCAAACCACTTCAGCGGAAATCCCGCCCTGCAGCCGATTCTAAAGTTTTCATTGGTCATGTCAATCACTGTACTGATTGCCTACACCAAACACTGATCCCTAAACCTACCCGTCACTGTAACCTAAACCAATGAAATCGGCTGCAGGGCGGGATTTCCGCTGAAGTGGTTTGGGAAAAAAAATCACGCGTGGAAATCTAACTCACACTTCCCTCTTCCTTTTACTCTCTGGCCTGAAGAGATCTCTAGGATAATAGCTCCCTATTGCCCTCTACTGCCCAGGAGTGAAATTGCAACTTGCAGGTAACAGTTTACTAGAACTGTTATACATTATAGCCATTGGACATTACATAATAATTGAAAGCTATCATTTTTAAAATCGAATAGATTTAAAAATATATATTTACTTTTAATGTAAGTGAACTTAAATCAATCTTGACATAAACTCAATGTAATAAAAGTCACATTTAGCTGCACCTCAGTGCTATGCCATCCAGGCTCGGCGCTAAAATTGTTTTGCGGGTCCAAACAGGACAGTTCAGATTTTTACCTGCCCTGCAAAAATGCACAAAAAAGTTAGTTTTTTTTAACCCATGTAACCATGTAACTAGATAATTATACAGAAATTGAATATTTCTGAATATTTTTAATAATTTCCGTGTCTGTAAAGTTAAACACTGCACAGTCTTACCTGCATAAATTATAAATTGAATATAGAATAATCCTTATTAGAACTACAAAAGTGATTCAGTCAAGAGCAGTGAGTGATTTTCTCTTTCTTTGATTAAATGTATTGACACAGCAGCAGGTTTATTAGGCTGCTGTTACTTTAGGACATAACGCACAAGACGCTTATCAAATCAATGAGCTGTGGGTGCTTCTCATTTCTTATTTGTTTATCCTCATTTCCTTTCCTCTCTTCCATTCCTCGCATCTTAGCTCCACAACCTTAAGGCGGACATACACTGTGCGATGTCTGTGCGATTTCAGCAAGGTACCTACTCACACTGAACGAGTAAATCACATGCAATGTAAAGCCAAAGCTCGGGATTTATGTGCTCACACTATACGGTCTGAACGTCGAGCTGCGACTTGACTGCTCACACTACTCGTGAAATATGTGCCATAAACCCCCGTGCTGGGTTGCGCATATAGACGATAACATTTATCCAGAGATATTGTCAAAACAAGCATCAGCTATCAATATCAAGATGATTTAGCTCTTCCAATTTATGTATTAAATTATTATTAGTATTTTTAGGGAAGGCTAATTTTATTATTAAATTGATCTGCTATTGTATTTATTTGCCACGCAATAATTTCACAGCACATAATGCGCTGTGAGGATAATTAAATATTACATAGAAGCTTACTCCTCGAGGAATAATAAAATAATAATAATATAATTATTTGCCTATAATTCATTGTAATCGACCTAAATGTTTTAGACAATTTTCAATGAGGATCCTCGTTGAAAATTGTCTAAAACATTTAGGTCGATTACAAAGAATTATAGGCATATAATTATATAAACAGTCTATAATATGTCTGAATAATATATAACACTGCAATAATTAGTCATCAACGAAAATTAAAAACAGGTTTATTTCTAAAACATTTTTTAACAAATTAATAATATAGGCACTATGCTACATCGCAGCTTGGAAGGGTAATAACTGGACAAACTGCAGGTAGGCAACAGTAATTTGTAGCTAGTTTGAACTACAGAAGTTAAAGGGTTCCCTCTTTTCGTTTTTTTTTCTGCAGATTGAAATGGTTAAAATCTGTTTTCGCGGAGGCGCAGTGAGGGAAAAAACACTGAGTTTAGGGCAATCGGTTCGTAGCTCTGCTTCAACTGTGCGATATAGCCTAGTCATGAGGAGCGACCAAAATTTCTGACAGGCCAGAAATTCATCCGACCATCCGATTGCCGATCGGGAGAGGTTAATCGCCTCTCGTTTCCCCTTGTATACTAGACGTACACTGAACGACAAACGACGCACGACAAAGCTGAAAATCGTGCCGACCCGAAAAAGAGTCACACGAGTCAGAATTCGGCTCAAAATCGGACGAAATTCGCACAGTCTATGCCCGCCTTTAGGGGCAGGGAAAGAAACATCTGTGTATCCTCGCACATGGTGCTCTTGATTCCTCGCCTCCTGGTGGTGCAGTTAGAGAATTGAGATGTCCTTCAAAATGGCTGAGTATGATCGTCTTCCAGGGGCCTGTTTCAGAAAGGTGGTTAAGTGAAAACTCTGAGTATATTAACCCTGAAATGAGGGAAACTCTGGGTTTTCGGTTTCAGAATGGGAGGTCAAGCCCGTTTCTGAAAGAGAGGTAACTTACTCTGTGAACCTAACCTCGTCGGGAGCAGGTTTACTTCCGTAAACCCAGAGTTTATTTCGGTCTCCTCCCCTTTTTTAAAGAGGAAGCGGTGTTTTAGCACCTCATTCATTCTTTCGGTACATTTATTCATTGCTGTTTTTTCCCAATTTTTTTAAATAAGATGAAGTCTATATAACTT
This sequence comes from Siphateles boraxobius, assembly GCF_051911475.1. Lineage (NCBI taxonomy): Eukaryota > Metazoa > Chordata > Actinopteri > Cypriniformes > Leuciscidae > Siphateles > Siphateles boraxobius. Next base: position 10,723,248 of record NW_027508766.1, on the reverse strand, counting down.
CTTAACTGGTAACTGAAAATACAGTAGATTAGAGTTCCATCATGTAGTTCTAAACAAATACTACAGAATTAAACTGTGGCATTCACTGAAAATCACTGAACTGTGTTCATCTGTGCACCAGAAGTTGATGGACCTTCCTCCTGCTGTTCTTCCACACTCTGGGGACGGGGGAGAGATAAGAAGATAAGAGATAAGAATATCCGTTTATACTTATATATAAACTTAGATTCTATAGGCTACTCCACATAAATAATGTGAAGAAATGTGAATGTGTAGATTGTTCGATGTGTAGACAAATAATATTAACATTTCCTCTGTATGCCTCTCTGTGGCAGCAGAAACAGTTTCTTCATCCCCATCGTCCTGTAAAGATGAGCATTTGGTTGAGCACATTTTATAATACTATTTGTCATAATTTCTGGTGTATTGAGTAGGCTACTTACAACTTTCTAGGGTTATGTTGGGACAGGAGGCTCCAAAAGACAGATATTACCATCAGAATTTGTTGCGAGCACAAAAAACCCAAAGTAAAATATATGGAATTATCAAAAAACAGCCTATATAAAAAATAAAACATATGTAGACCTCTTACATTTTATGAAGGCACTTGAATCTTCGGGAGTGACTGGCTCTGATGAAGCCCCTTCAGGAAATCCCTCAGCCATTGGCCTTCCAGCATTCAGGCTCAGGGCCATCTCCATCTTCCTGCATCTCCATCTCCATCTCCTCTGCATCGTCATCTCCTCTGCATCTCCATCTCCATCTCCTCTGCATGTTCATCTCCATCTCCATCTCCTCTGCATGTTCATCTCCATCTCCATCTCCATCTCCTCTGCATGTTCATCTCCATCTCCATCTCCATCTCCTCTGCATGTTCATCTCCATCTCCATCTCCATCTCCTCTGCATGTTCATCTCCATCTCCATCTCCAATTCCTCTGCATGTTCATCTCCATCTCCATCTCCATCTCCTCTGCATGTTCATCTCCATCTCCATCTCCATCTCCTCTGCATGTTCATCTCCATCTCCATCTCCTCTGCATGTTCATCTCCATCTCCATCTCCTCTGCATGTTCATCTCCATCTCCATCTCCTCTGCATGTTCATCTCCATCTCCATCTCCATCTCCTCTGCATGTTCATCTCCATCTCCATCTCCATCTCCTCTGCATGTTCATCTCCATCTCCTCTGCATCTTCATCTCCTCTGCATCTCCATCTCCATCTCCTCTGCATCTTCATCTCCTCTGCATCTTCATCTCCTCTGAATCTCCATCTCCTCTGCATCTCCATCTCCATCTCCATCTCCTCTGCATGTTCATCTCCATCTCCATCTCCATCTCCTCTGCATGTTCATCTCCATCTCCATCTCCATCTCCTCTGCATGTTCATCTCCATCTCCATCTCCTCTGCATCTTCATCTCCATCTCCATCTCCTCTGCATGTTCATCTCCATCTCCATCTCATCTGCATGTTCATCTCCATCTCCTCTGCATGTTCATCTCATCTCCATCTCCATCTCCTCTGCATGTTCATCTCCATCTCCATCTCCTCTGCATGTTCATCTCCATCTCCTCTGCATGTTCATCTCATCTCCATCTCCATCTCCTCTGCATGTCCATCTCCATCTCCATCTCCTCTGCATGTTCATCTCCGTCTCCATCTCCATCTCCTCTGCATCTTCATCTCCTCTGCATCTCCATCTCCATCTCCTCTGCATCTCCATCTCCATCTCCTCTGCATCTCCATCTCCATCTCCTCTGCATGTTCATCTCCATCTCCATCTCCATCTCCTCTGCATGTTCATCTCTATCTCCATCTCCATCTCCTCTGCATGTTCATCTCCATCTCCTCTGCATGTTCATCTCCATCTCCATCTCCTCTGCATCTTCATCTCCTCTGCATCTGCATCTCCATCTCCTCTGCATCTTCATCTCCTCTGCATGTTCATCTCCATCTCCTCTGCATCTTCATCTCATCTCCATCTTTGCGAGCCTCTTCCTTCTTTCTGTTGGCTGAGTAGAAGTCAAATGAGAATGAACATTTAATTGTGTTAATTAGACCTATGTCAAAAATGCTGCTTCACTGCTAGACACTGGATGCTATTTAGTTATTTAATATGTCAAATGTTTGTAAAGTCAGGTAGGCTATATCCATGATATGCTCAAGCCTCACCTGATTGAATTATGTTTTTATATTTCATTTTCAGCTGTTGCCATGTTCTTTTAATGCCTGCAGGATTGCACCTACATGAAAATTAAAATTAGGTTGAATAACATACTGTTCTTCCAGTTTCACCTCTGATATTATAACAGTTGGGTAAGTTACTCTAAAATAGCTATTAATTACTAACTAAAAATCTTCAACAGTGTAATTAGATTCATGTAATAATTACTATCTCCAGAAAGTATTGGTCTACTTATAACTAATCACTTTATAAATCCCATATCAACCTAAACCACTTGAACAATACAAAAATACTTTTAGTGCTTTCAAATTAACTATATACAATTGCATGAATTATTCTTGAATTGACCAAAGTGTGTAGAGAGAGAACGTTACATTAAAAATATACCTTTAAAAATATTATGTTAAATCCACTATTGTTTTATACAGATTTGTTCTAGTCTATGCAGTATTTAATGCAATGCCATCATATTTTACTTTATATTACAGAATTAAGAGTAATCCCTTTAATTAAATTACAGTATTTAGATTACTTGGTAATTAAACCCAACACTGTATAACAGTAATTAAAATGTAAACTTACGCATTGACTCGAGCAACTATTTTCTCCCAACCTAACTCTCTCGATCGCCGCTGCTACCCTGTTTCTTAAAAAAAAAAAAATTGCATACTGCTGGTGAGAAATATCCAGACCTCTTTTGTCTGGCGCTGTTAGCATGGTGATAATATCTGCGCTCCATTGATAATGGCTTTTTATAGTTGTGGTGCACATGCTTAACTCAGAGTCAATCAACTTAGAGTTGATTGAACTTACTCATTTCAGCTGTTCTGAAACCGAAAACTCAGAGTTTCCCATCTCAAAGTAAGTCAACTCAGAGTTCAAGTTTTAACTCAGAGTTGGTTGAACCTCCTTATTGAAACGGGCCCCTGGTCACAGGCTGGAGGACGGAGGAGAGAGGAAGATTTGAGTAGCATCCTGTGTCTCATTTCAAAGGCTGAGTCCTCCAGAGGATGCATTTATCAACTGCAAATGTCATTGAGGATGCTTCATTTCAGTAAACTGACCACTACATTCCAAAGTCATCAAATCATTTGGTCAATTTTATAATGTTTACTACATAAGACACCCTTTATGATGCATGAGGCCGACAAATGCAACCTTCGGAGGACACAACCTTCAAAATGAGACTCTATAATGCATTCTTAAGTAATCTAGCTTCCTTGCTATCTTGTACTATGTCATCATCAACCGATCAACATCATCAATTCCAAAGATCAAGAATGTACAGAGGACACATGAAAGTACCCGGATGTGAATGCAGACTTCGAATGGAGACTTGAGAGAATCAAACCATTAAGCCAGACATGCACTGTGCGAGTTCAAACACTGGAGGTCGTACGCCATTGCACACATTTCGAGTCAGTTAAAAATAAATTGCCTTTCGTACGGAAGCCTCAAGCCTGTAAACTTTAAACTTCTCGTTCTCACTTAAGAGATTCCTGCTGCAAGCTCGCAAATACATGACAGCTCGTGAAAGTAAACATTTGTCCATTTCTTTTGCTGAATTTTAATATATAGACCTGAAGAAAGCAGGCAGTACTTTTATTGGCATGGTAAAAAGAATCTTAACATTGGCAACATTAAACCTACATACTCATTTTCACAAACACATGCGGGAAAATAAAATGATATAATATAATATGAAAATAATGTCATGTTTCATTAGGTTATGACACTTGTTTGTGATATGTTGTTTTGTAACTTTCCACTTCCTGCCATGGCTGTTTTCCTTTTTTCTGCTGATCTCCTGGGTTTATCGAAATTCTATTTATTTGAATATTGGTGTATAGTTACAGATACACTGCTCATTGGAACATTGGCTGTGTAAAGGAGGGTAGGCATAAGGAGGAATTGTCTGGCTTAATTACAGCAGGTGTGTCTGTCAGAACACAGAGTCCAGTAGTACAATTCCATCTGATTTAACTTCATTAATCCATTGAATCAGATAAACATAGCAGATGAGCAGGAAGTACATAATGTGTGGTTTCTAGACAAGAACAGAAATACAAACACTTCAATAAAGATAAATCTTATTCAAATTACACAAGCAAAAGATACACAAACTACACAAAGACATAAAGGACAATAAAAATACGTGTAGTTCTACCACACAAACATTAACTTAAGTTTTTATACACTGAATCATAAAAAATTAAAATAAAATTACAAATTGACATGACTAAAACGTCAAATATTTACGGATTGACAGCACTAAAATGTAAATTATTTACGCATGAACTTTACCGACGTACAAATTTCTATTTATGAATATTACAATCGTGGCATTCATTTTTTGATTCTATTGTATTAAATTGTTTTTAGTCACATTAATTAAATGCAGTTTCCTCATGTATTACACATTTTATGGCAGTGATATCAAATGCTCATTGGCTCTCGCCTGCTTTGTCACAGATTGCGATGCCGTGTTTCTGTCGATGTACATTTGAAAGTGGGAAATGCGCTCATTCACGGAGTGAAGCCGGTGTAGCAAATCAGCTCTATGAAATATTAATAATCAATAATAACTGGTTATAAATGATTATGAATATTTGGATCAGTTAATATAATTAACTTAATGTAGTAAAATTAATATTCTAATCAACCCACCTGTTTGCAGTGAATGCTCGGCGTTCAAGAATTTAAGAAATATTCATTTCCGGGGAAGGGAAATGTCTTTCTTATTGTACAGTATTATTAAGAGCATGTAGTCACAATCTAAATGGCAAAGTAAACTTTGTATGCAAGCAGAGAATCAGAACCATTAACAAAAACACAAAAACATAACTAACATACAAACAATTACACATTCATTCATGGGTAGATGGTTAAAGTGACAGAATGAAACCGGAGGCAGGAAATGGAACTAAAAGTTCCATTTAACTATGAAAATATCCATCAATATTATAATTTTCAAAGGACCTTCTTAAAAGCATACTTGCATGGCCTTTGCAGTGGACACAATTCTTGAAGTTGTTGATGGTTCTGTGAGTGTCAAATGTTGAAGTTGCAATAATTTTCTTCTCTGTTGGATGAAGAAGATATGATGAACTTGCGTGGTTAGTTCGACTCTGTTCTCATGGCTGGAGTGCAGATTGTGGCCTGCCGGCCCTGGGCCTGAGAGGACACGCAGAGCAAATGGTGGGAGTTGCGATGGACTTCTTATGCGTTTAATAAAGACGTTTAGCCAAACTCCTGAGGTTGTCCTTGATTCTGTTGTGCTTGAGAGAGTCCTCTCACTCCTGAATGAGCACATGGCTGGTATGGTCAAGCCCTGGGGCCTGCTGAGGCCACGCAGAACAGCACAGCACCGCGAACGTACCGAGAAGTCAAGAGCGAGGAGGGCTTGTTTGGATGCAATTTTTAAAGCCTGAGAAAGGTCCCACCTCTCATGGTTGGCTCGACCAATAAGAAAGGTGGAGATTCCAAGCGGGAGGGTTTGATTTATGGGTCTTTGTTCCAAGGGTGCTCATTTGCATGTGCACGCTGGATGGGTGGTAGCTGATGAAGAAAATATGAAAGAGTCTTGTAATACTAATATGTTGTTGTTATCGACTTATGTGCACAGTCATTTCGATTTTCAAAGTACCAACTTATAGAAACGAAACATTGTCCCTCTGGGCTTCTTCGTCCGAAATTGACCGAAACCATTTACGTTTTTAATTTTTACATTTGTTTGCTTCATCGGAGGGGGATGAAACTTGGTGACTTTTGTTGTATTACCTATGTGATCACACAAAACAAATGCTGGTACAAACTACAGATCAGCCACTGTGCAGAAAAAAAAAGTGTACAGCAGTGAAGGGGTGACACTCTAAAACATCAAGAGTGCAAATAAGACAACCCCCCCCCCCCCACACACACACCCACGCACACAAACACACACACACACATACACAGATAAATTGGCAAGACTGCAACAGCAAATTGTTAGAATATGTAAAATAAAATCAATAAATCAAAAAAAAAAAAAACTCTCGCTCAAATGCCACACACGCACACACACAAACACACACACACACACACACACAAAGAGAGAGAGAAATGGACTGGTAAGACTGCTACAGAAAATTGACAATATGCAAAAATAAATAAAAAATACAAAAGACTCTCGCTCAAATGCACACACACACAAATCAAAATCAAATTACTAAGCAACCACTGAATGGTACACCACAAAATAGGTGTAATTTTAAAGCTTAGAATCTCATCTTTTTAATGCATCTAATCACTTCGATCAACTCCTAAACAGTGCTGAGTAATCCCTCTAAAACAGAGTGTACCACCCACAGGCGCCACCTAGCTTCGATAATAATAATAATAATAATATTTTTCAAAAATATTACCATGATCAACCTAAAATAGGTGTCATTTGAAAGTTAAGAGTCTGAAATTTACAATGAATGTAGCCAATTTGATAAACTCCAAAGTAGTGCTGAATTATTTGCTGATAAATAGAATTTTTTTTTTTCATAATTTATGAAGTACTTTTTTGTACTACACACTGCAATATGTCAAAAACATCATACAGCTCAGATAGTCATGTGTCATATGTCATTTGAAAGGTCTCAATGAGTAGAATACAACGAGCATAATTGTTTTGGGCTTTTTTCTAAGCTTGAGCAAGGATTTGTACAAGAAGCCCCTCGAGATACATTTGTAAATCATAAATGGATGCTTAATTTAGGACACATTTTCACCCATAACTTCATGAAAGATGCTCCGATTGTGGAGAATGACACATTATTTACAGCAAATTCGTATGATTCGTACGAGTCCAAACTCAACATAATCCGTCACTCAAAACTAAAGATATTCATCGTTGAGTTCTAACACAAAAAAACCCCACAGAGGCACCTAGCCAAGCAAGGTAGCTTAGACTTGGCCTTTTCACTCATATCTTCATGAAATATACATCAATCATGTAAACTGACACATCATTATTGTTACGCCCCGTCTAGGGTAAAGGACGCAACATAAAAAAAAAGGAAACGATACGGTTTCTTTGAAGGGAAAAGCCAATGAAGCAATATTTATTGGGTTTACCAGGGTTAGAATACAATTGGGGACTTTACCTCAGGAGCCGACAGCCCAAAATAACAAACAAAATGAGTAATATATAGGTACCTCTAACTGCCCTAATACATAAAATAAAAAGAAAAATACAATTACTTCCCCTACTCCCTAATCCAAAACAGGCAATAAAGATAAAAAAAAAAAAAAGGTGGCGTCGGTCTCCCTACCTCCCAATTCCAAAACATAAGTATATATATATATATATATATATATATATATATATATATATATATATATAACAGAGCAAACAAGAAAGTGCAGGGGTAATCTGAAATCTTAGTCGTTAAACAGGCGGTAGTCTGTCACAAATGGCAATTCACAGAAAACAAACAGTCTCTTCCCTCTTAAGCAATTTCTCCAACACAGAACAAACAGTCTTAAGCAACAAAGTCAGGCAACAAAAGTGTAGCAAGTGATCACAAGGCTAATGGAAGGAGTGACGAAGGAAGCTTTTATACACGTCCAGGTGTCAGCTGATTGATCAGGGCGTGGCACCAATCAGTCTGCAGGAACCAATCCGGTCTTCTCCCTGGAAAACAACAAACACCTCCCACAACAGCAAAAAAAACACATATACAGACCAAAATGGACGTAACAGTTATTTACAGCAGGAGCTCACGATTAAAAAGAGCCCAAACTCAATATATGCCTTTAAGCAGATCTAAAGATATTCCTCATGGCGTTCTAACACAAAAAAATACCACGGACGCACCTAGCAAGTATATACTGATGAAGCACTCGCGTTTGTTTTTCGCTTATAACTTCGTGAAGCATGCACAGACCGTAAAAAAGTTGCACAACATTATTTTCAGCAGACTCTCGCGATTACAAAGAGCCCACACTCAGATCTAAAGATATTACTAATGGAGTTGTAATACACAAACACCCAGAGGCGCACACAGAGCCTTGTATAAAGATTGAGCACTGATGTCACATTATAACTTATAACTCATAACTCAACGAAGCAGGCATAAATTGTGGAAAAAGGCACATCATTATTTACAACAGATTGTTACGATCAAAAAGAGCCCAAACTCACCATAATCCATCACTCAGATCTAAAGATATTCCTCATGGACTTCTAACACATGAAGTTGCACAGGCACGCCAATGAGTTAGCAGTAGCAGTGATGCTATGTTTTTTTGGCATGACGTTTCAGCTCATATATCCATGAAACATGCATGGATTGTGAAAAATCAAACAGCTTTATTGACAGCAGATTATCACGATTACAAAGAGCCCAAACACAACATAATCCATTGCGTTTATCACGAGATATACCTCACGAAGTGATGCATACTTGGCTAACAAAAACATGTGTCTCATCTTTCCGGGATGCAATGTGTTTTCCAATGTTCCCGGAACCATCCGTGCTTTTTTTTCAAAAGTGGAATAACACAAAATATGTATCATTTTAAAGCTTAGAATCTCAGCCTTTTAAAGCATCTAACTACATCTAAACAAGAGCTGACTAGTCCATCCTCTAAACCGGAGTGTACCGCCCGCTGGCGCCACCAAGCTGGGAAAATACTCATTATCATATTTAAAAAAAATATTGCCTTGGCTGCGTTCCAGTCCAAAATTGTCATGCCCTTAACTCGCTAACTTCCCTCCGTCTCGTTCACTCGGATGTGCGTCATTGCTTACGTTGCACAAGTGTTCACTTCTGGCGGAAACTGCAATGGACTGAACCAAAGAGTATAGAAGAACAAGAGGCGAAACTCTGATGCGTTTTTGGTAACAGCCACTAGGTGGCGCTTCGGTAGCGCGGCCACCATTTTGGTGTGTAAATTCCAACTTGAGTCACTGGACAACAGCACAGATAACAGTTAATCCAATCATTAAATACACATTTGAGGTAGTTTTTTCTTATTGTATTGAGCATTTCCATTTTATGCAACTTTACACATTTATTACTATTATTAGTTACCAACTCCACTAGGCCTGAAATATATTTTGTAGCCTACTTTTTACCCATACAAAAATGTAATATATGGCCATGTTATATTTTAAATAGCATGACATATATCTATACATATATTTGACTTATCTGAGAACACAATATAGCCTATGCCTGCAACATATATGAACATTTATGTGTCCAAACATGTGAAGAAAATATTTGAGTTAATCTGCTGTATATATGATACCATATATCTGCTTATATTACAGTGTAGAGTATTTCTCGCATATATGGAAAACATTAAGTATAAATATGTGACATACATATTTGTTTCCCACATATTTAATAAATGTATGTAAACATACATGCAGTGATACTGATGCATTGAAATAAGTACATATATGCATCTTAGGCTACATATATTTAACATTTATGTGCATATATGGGAAAATATATGGCACTTACATGAAAACTGACATTTTTGCTATATTGTTTCATATATGTCTATGTGTTTTATATGAATTTTGCATATATTCTCATATAGGCAGCAGACATACATGGGCACTGACATTAGGCTATATATGTAATTTACTTAATATTGACATATATTAAATTTCTGTATGGGTAATCCCCTGGATCATGTTACAAACATGATGATCTTATAGAACATGATGGACAGTGGCTGTGTTTTTTTGTTTACATAGTCTTGCTTTAACGGTCATTAATATAAGATAGTAGCTACTGCAAAAAACAAAAAACAAAAAAAAAAACAGTTGACTGTAAAACTATTCTATTGCTGTTATATATTGTCCAACATTCCCAATTATCTGATATAGCATGGCCTTTACTTACTGTTATATGTTGGCATTAATTCAGTGTTTGTAATGCGAATACTAAAGGTTTTGTGGGAAAAAAGTAGAAAACTTGTCTAAGTCTGTGAAATAAACTGTTAAAAGGGATTTGATGATCACTAGTCTAGTGATTGTACGTTATTCTGTGTTGTCATCATTCAGTTTGGATTTGATCTTTAATGTAGGCTACTTTAAAAAAATTAAAAAAATTACAAAGCAGCTGATATTACAATAGCGACAGCAAAAAGCTAGTGGATAGTGATGGGAATTCCGGCTCTATTCAAAGAATCGGCTTTTAGAGCGGCTCGTTCGCAAACGACACATCAACACTAGTGGACTGCCGAGGCGCTTTCACCCCAAAATGGCGGAAGCGTAGCGCTGCTGCTGGGCGCGTTTGTTGCAATGGAACGTTCTATTGAGTTTCGCCTCTTGTTCTTCTATACTCTTTGACTGAACTGTAACGTCCTAAGCCCTTGATCACTTGGAATCAGCAATGGAGTTGATTTATTATTTAAAACATTTTTCCCTTTAAGAATTTGTTTAATGCAGCATCCAAATGTATATAGGTGTGTTTGCGTTGTTTTACATAAAAAAATCGAATTCATATTTAATAGAGTTGTTTGTGGTGGTGGTGATTAGACGAGATCGGCGGTGACGTCACAATCGTGTTGCATTGTGGTATATGGAACTGCCTGAAGTGTACATATGAAGTAGACTCGCTCCCTCGGTCAAAATCGAGGGAACGAGTGTCTGTCTATATAAACTTCCCTCGTCCATTTCACGAAGTGGAACGCACTTCAAAATGGCGGTAGGGATTCCCCCGAGGGGAAGTGCTTAGGGAAGTTTGCAAGTGCATGTCTAAAAGTGGACTGGAACACTTGATTAACACAAAATAGGTGTCATTTGAAAGCGTAGAGTCTGTACTTTACAGTGAATGTAGCCAATTTGTAAAACTCCTAATTATTGCTGAGTTATTTGCTGATAAATATAATTTTATTTGCGTTGATGACAAGATTTTATCCATGGAGGAACAATAATAAAAATGCCCATCAGGGGCGTCAATGACTAAACAAAAAGGTTGGTTCCAAATGCTGTAACTTTTGATTCCTTTATCCAATCACCTCAAAATTTGATTTAGATCACATGTAGCGGGACACATGTAGCGGGACCAAAAAATAATTTACCTCCTACCTTATTTCCTTCCTGAGTTATTCCATGTCAAACAAGAAAGGTATGCAAAATCTTAATATCAATTATATATATATATATTCATAATATCAATTATATATATATATATATATATATATATATATATATATATATTTATTTATATATATATATATATATATATATATATAATTGATATTATGATTTTGCATACCTTTCTTGTTAAATATATATATATATATATATTTTTTTTTTGTCTTTTATCAGCAGTTTCTCAGCAGGAAAATTTCCAAATGTAATGCTATCAAATGATACCTACCTTTTGAGTTTCATTGGTATAGTTTTGGAGTTATGAGTCTTTAGTTCCCTTTCAGTCGATAACGTCAGACGTAGTCGACGGTCGACTGAATGGGGGATCTCGCTAGAGAGCCTATCCTCTTCGAGTACTATTGAACGAGCCAATGTAATTGGCGTGCGTGATTCGCATCACACACTCCGCCCCCGCGGCACGGGTATAAATACGGAAGTGGATGCACGCACTAGTTGCCTTTCGCTTCGGAGCCGATCGTTTGATGTCTCTGAGAGTGCTGTTGTCTACAACGAGCGAGTGTGTCGGTGTTCTTCAGGAAGACTCTCCCAGTGCTGGTGTTCTACAGCACGAGTGCATTGGTGATCGCGAGCTTTGAGCTCTCAACTGCTGTTTTAACAGCAACAAATTTCTAAATGTTTGTGTGTGTTGATGGCTGGTTAGAGCGCGGAAAAGTGAGTGCTTCACTGTTTTAATTCTCTGTTCAGTGTTGCCGCGGTCATTCCCCTGTGTGCTCCGGCACTGGTGACGGTCCTATTTTCTGAAAGAGCAACACGGGTGCGTTTGCGTCTTTTTCAAGATGTCATTCCGCCCGTGCGTTTCTGGGTGCGGTCGTTCCCTGTCTCTCTCTGATGGTCACAACTGTTGTGTCACTTGTTTGGGCTTACAGCACGCTGAGACAGCTTTTGTGGACAGCTCATGTTTTCACTGTGGGAACATGACTGTCGCAGTGTTGAGGGCGAGACTCGCCTTCGTTCGCGGAGAGCGAGACCCCATTACCATGCCCCACCCTCGGGTGCTGTGTGGGGTGGGTGACCGGAGGATAGTGTTGGATGTCCCGTCCGGTAACCATTCCCTGTGGGCTCCTCACTCCTCCCTTCCACTGCAACAACTGGAGCCTCCTGTGTTGTCTGCTGGTCCATCTGTAATGGCTGTAAGCGGTTTCACTCGGGGCTCCCCTGGAGGACAGGACGCCGATTGCAGCATCGGAGGGTGAGCTGACTTCTAGAGATGATGACTCAGCTGCATTGTCTCCCTCCGGGAGTTCAATGTTGCCCGAGCCAGATCCAGAATTATCAGCTATGCTGAAACGGGCCGCCGAGGCTGCCGGGCTCGAGTGGAACCTCCACCGTGTCCCGTTCAGTCTCAGTTGGAATCTGGAGTTTGGTATCTTGGGGCGGATCGCGCTGGTTCTCAGCTCGCCGCCCCAGTGCCTTTCTTTCCCGAAATGCATGGAGAGCTTATCAGGTGGTGAACAGCATCTTTCTCTGCCAGAAACTGCCTGAATAGCTTTTCCCCCTCATTACCCTTGATGGAGGAACGGTGAAGGGTTGCGAGGTGTCCCTCCATTGGAGCGGTCTGTCGACACAGGTGCACCTGTGTCCGGCGGCCGCTGCCTTTTGGGGGGATCCTCGTCTCCCCCCTAAGGCCTGTGAGTTTTCGTCCGTTCCGACGGGCAGAGCTTACAAAGCCTGTGGGCAAGCCGCTTCCTCTTGCGTGCCATGGCGTTGCTGCAGGCAAGGGCACCCATGGCATGCACGAGGGTAATCCAGACCGTGCGCTCATAGGTGAGCACCGCACTGCATCCGACCTCACCCTCCGGGGCATGAGTGTCGTAGCGTGCGTGATCGGTTTGGCGATGTCCACCTTGGTGGTCCAGTAGCGCCTTCGTTGGCTCAGCCTGGTTGGTATGGCGGATGCGGACAAGGTTCGGTTCCTGGTCTCCCCAATTTCCCAGGTTGGGCTGGTCGGCGACGCGGTGGAGAACTGCATCCAACAGTTCTCTGCCGCTCAAGCGCAGACGGAGGTCATCCGGCACATCCTGCCCCGGTGGCCAGCTGCTGCCTGCACCCGCCGCCGGTGGCAGCTCCTCCGCCTGCTCGTCGCGTGGGTGTTCCCCGGCCGCCGCTCATGCTGGCCCTCCGCAGCAGCCTCCACCCAGGCCTCAGCATGGAGCCGGCCGCAGTAGACGCCCAGCCCGCTCCAGGCGCTGCCAAGCCAGGTGGCAAGCGACAGCGGAAGCTTTCCGGAGCGGGCCGCCCAGGAATGGATGAGATGCTCTTGGAGTGACACGATCACTCCCTCCCCCCGGGTGAGGGCCGGGTGGAGCCTTTGTTTGTGTGTGTGTCTGTTCCGCCGCTGGCTCCCAAAAAAAAAAAAAAAAAAAAAGCGGAGCAAGCGGTACCCACACTTCAAAAAGAGAGCAATTTCATCTGTTCCTGGGTCCCAAGAGGGCCAGTCTGGCGGGTGTGACCCTGTATAGGCTTACACCCCTAAGCTCCCCCTTGGTCGCCAGCAGGCAGCTTGGTGCGTTCGAGGACCCGGTCATCCGCCTTCTCACGCGCCTACTGCCGCTAGTGGAGACAGGTAAGTGTTGCACAGCACACTAACACCCATCTCTCTACTTTGCTGCCCCACCTCAGGCTCGGCTACCCCACTCAAGTCAGTGATAATCATCACATTAGGTGTTGAGCAGACGTGCTCCTGAAAATTCAGTGATATTCATCACACCGAGTGTTTAGCAGTGCTCCTGACTTGTGCGTGCTTATCTTATCCTGCTGGGGAAGGATTTGATATAGCCGCTCCTCCAGCCGGTACGAAGGCCAGTTGTAAACTCGTTCTTCGTGCTACTAGGTGGTGGGTCGTGACCATCTTGGCCCAAGATTGGTCTGCAGCTCCGACCTGAAAGACATGTGCTTAAAAACAGATCTCTACCTTCCGCACCGCAGGCCATCCTGTGGGTTGCGTGTAAGGGTGGAGTATCAGTACAGTGTCCTTCCCTTCGAGTGCTCCAGAGCCCGTTGGGTCTTCAGGTCAACTGGAAGAGAGTAATCTCGCCCACGGACTGAGTATCTCTTTTTCAGTTTTGGAGATGGACTCGGTCTAACACGTCTCTCCAATGAGAATGTGTTCAGCTGGTGTTTGAAGTGAGAAAGGGTCCCACTGAAAGAACTTTCAGAGGCTCCTGGGGTATATGGTAGTTGCAGCCATTGGCTTCCTCCATATGTGACCGCTTCAGCGCTAGCTTCACGATCGAGTCCCGAGGTGACCGTGGCAGAGCAGCTCACCTTGTGTGACTATAGTTCATCCCGGTCTTCTGCCAAACCCGCTCCCTACAGTGGGGCCATGGACAAAGGGCGTGTTTTAACGGGGGCCTGGGCGACCCTCGACTACACGGAAATTCGTGCCTCGAGTTGTTAGACATTGCGACCTTTGCGCAAGCTTCCCTTGCATGTCACAACTCACCCGTCACCTCCTCGGAGTCAGAAGCTTCTGAGGACGCTTTGTTCCACTCTTCCCGCTCTACTCAATCGTGCCGCCATCGAGCCTCACGACAGTTATAGCCAGGGCAAGTGGAGACTCCATCCCATGGGTCCAGCTGGGTCATGACCATTCCGGGGCCGCTCAGTTGCCCCTCTGGTTTCGTCTTCCTGCCAGTGTTTGTAAAAACCGAGCGGACTACCCTTGGACAAACACTGGCTCTCAGCTGCCCCAGGGGCCCGCAGAAATGCGTTTTACCCCAGTGAGCCTTCTAAAAGCGACTGCGACTCATGGTCGCCTTGCGCCTGCTCAAGTCAGTGAATTCATCACACTTCATGTTGAGCAGAAATGCTCCTGAAACTCAGTGAAGTTCATCGCACTCAGGTGTTGAGCAGTAATGCTCCTGTAGCTCAGTGAGTTCATCACACTCAGGTGTTGAGCAGAAATGCTCCTGTAGCTCAGTGAATTCAGCACACGCAGTGCTGAGCAGAAATGCTCCTGGTGCTCAGTGAAGTTCTTCGCACTCAAGTGTTGAGCAGAAATGCTCCTGAAGCTCAGTGAGTTTATCACACTCAGGTGTTGAGCAGGAATGCTCCTGAAGCTCAGTGAACTTATCACACTCAAGTGCTGAGCAGAAAATGCTCCTGAAGCCCAGTGATTTTCACATGTTGTGTTGAGCAATGCTCCTTTCTTTTTGCGCCCGTCGCTTGCACCTACGTGCCAAGTCAGGAGAGAAACAGGTCTTCATAGTTGCCCCTTATTTGCCCAACTAGACCTGGTTCCCATCGACAGCCTTCCTGACTTCCCCTGAAAACTCTTTCAGGGACGGGGCACGATGGCACCCGCGTTCTTCCTCCGGAGATTCCGGGCGGTCTTACATCTGAACGCGGAGGTTCAGGTGGCTGTCACAGGGACATGTGATAGTTACCATCACTTTTGCGAGCACCCCCTAGAAATGGGTAGCGTGCTTACGCCTTTAGAAGTGGAACCTAGTCGTTGAGTGCGTCTTCTCTCCAGAGGAGATCCTGAAAGCTTTCGATCACTTCAGTGCTCTCTTTCCTGCAAAATGGGTTGGAGTAGGCTGTTTTCCTTCACCCTCAAAATGATGTTGCCTCGGTGTTTAAACGTGTTGCAGAAGTGTCCAGAAGCATGTGCTGATCGTCAGGTTCCTGTTTCAGAAGCCAGTTTCACCGTGAGCCCGGTTCAAGTGTCGGCTTGCTGCGACATTCCCCTCCTATGGACTGGATACGTGCGCCTTTCTACTCCAGTTGAATTCCCTTAAAATTTAACCCTGTTGAGTTCCTCCACACCCCTCCGAAGTCGGACGTGCGGAACGTCTGGTGTTAGGCCTACCACTCGTAAGCAGTGTGGAACCTGTGTTAGGCTGGGTCCATATGTTGCGGTCCCTACGGCGACCCCATATGTGTATTCTTCCACGATACGGCTCCCTGCGGCGAGCCCGTGTCTTCCCTCGGCAGAGTCTCTCTGCCGTCACTGTCCGGTGTGTCTCCCCCCCGTCTTAGGCTGGAGCCACCCCAGTGACATTCCATATGTTAGACTGCCCGGTTTCCGTCCAGTTCATATGTATATTCTCCACGTTACCTCCCTCTGGGTTGGATGTGGCTTCCGCAGCGTCCCTTCCTTCTAATGTACGGGGAACGCTTTCCCAGTGGTCCTGTAGGAACAGCAGTGACTTCCCTGGCCTAAGCCCTGTCCTTCCCTGCCATAAATTTGCGGGGGCATCAGGAGGCTTTGGTTTAGGCACTGGAAGGTGGCAGCGTTAGTGGCGTTTTCAAAGGTTATCCCCATTCAGTCGACCGTCGACTACGTCTGACGTTATCGACTGAAAGGGAACGTCCTGGTTGCGTATGCAACCCACCGTTCCCTGAAGGAGGGAACGGAGGACGTAGTCCCCTTGCCACTACCGCTGGACCACCGCTGACCCCGGGTTACTCTCGGCTCCTCAGCGAAAAGTAACTAGTCCGTGCATCCACTTCCGTATTTATACCCGCGCCGCATTCGTTGAATGAACGAAATGACTCGAAAAAAGATTTTTTCATTTTGAACGAGTCTTTTTTGGAGTCATTTCGTTCATTCAACGAACGAAATGACACGAAAAGAGATTTGTTCATTTTGATGAACGAGTTCGAACAGGATCACGAACGTGCATCACAGAACAGAGCAAGGCGAAGATTTGTGCTTATAAAACTTAAAGTTTTTTATTTATTTTTGAAATGACCGATCGTTTCGCTAGATAAGACCCTTATTCATCGTCGGTATCGTTTAAAGCCCTTTGAAGCTGCACTGAAACTCATTTGGTCCTTGAAACGTTTGTGTCCTATTGAAGTCCATTATATGGAGAAAAAGCCTGGAATGTTTTCATCAAAAACCTTAATTTCTTTTCGACTGAAGAAAGAAAGACATGGACATTTTGGATGGCATGGGGGTGAGTAAATTATCACAAAAAGTTTTTTTTAAAAAAAGTGAACTAATCCTTCAACGTTATCTTACTAGCTATTTATAACTTATAGAAAGAGTGCAACGTTATAAAGTTACATGTATTGCAAAATACATAATGATTTGAGGTCCAAGTTTGTAGTCAAAGTATGGGCAGGCCATAGTCAATGTAAAGCATATTGTTGATGTTTCGTCCCTATTAGTGAATGTTCCATAACTGTTTATAATCCGCCGCCATCGGTGGTCCTGCTTACTAGCCTGCACGTTCACGGCAGGCTCCGCTGTGGGGGAGGAGCTGTGGAGGGAGGGCTGTAGCGCAGCAGAAAGCAAGGGGGTTGGACCTGTAAGTTGTGCTTGTTCAAATTTTCAGGCTAAGTCAACATTTTCTCAAAACTCCCTACTGCAGCTTTAATGCTAGAATCTTACAATAATTGTCATTTTCCTACACGTCTCTGTCCATTACGTTTGATTTTCATATTCTGTATAAAATGGGTATGTTTGGGGTAGGGTTAAGGGATCTTACATTTATCTATAAAACGGTTAAAGTGAAAATATACAGATATCTTTTTATGATAGATTTATAATATTTTAAGTTTTGTAGCTGTAATACATAGTAATGCTATGTTTAACTGTTGCCAATAAGTCCATATTGTACGTTTCAGCATCTATCAGAACGTACAAAGAAGTATTTGTGTATTTGAAAGTTACGTATTAATACCTACATATTAACAATGAGAACAGGCTGATAAAACAGGACCCCTTAGCACTGCAGTGATTGGTTAATTAACAGAGGCATTAAACAGCTAAATGAAGAGAAACTAGGACTGAGCAAATTAAATTGGTCCATCTTAATAAAGCACCAGGAAAAGGATTGTAAACAATGACAATAAAATAAATAATAATATTTACTACAGGGTGATCTTAACTGTCTGGATCTGGAATACACAATTCTAATTGGTTTGTCTCTGCATTCTACAGACAAAAAGTTTGTATAATGGCTGCTATATTTCACCATTGTAAACAATAATGGCAACCAATCCTTCAAGTTTCATGTCGCTCATAGCGATCTTTTCATATAAATAATTTTAAACCAAATTAATATTTCATTTCCATTTATTTACTCATGTAAAGAGCAGAATAATGTAGGATATACAGTCAGCTGGGCATAACTGCAAAATAAACCCCTGAGCTTTCATCATTATGCAAGACTCATGCTGTCAGGTCTGTCATAAAAAGTTTCCCTGGGAAAAGTAAGACTAATCTTAATGTTTAAGACCGATGGAGTACCATGCAAAATCACACGCAGTGTCAGATATTATCAGATATTCAGTTAACCTTGCATTTTAAATGCGTCCTGTCTGTATACCTATCCCTGCTCATGTGTAATGGGGAGAAATACTGTAGTCGACATTTGAAATGGATCAAAAAAGTTAATCAAAGTTGTCCTAAGACAAGAACGGGTATTGTTCAAAATTCATGAATAACTTTGATGAAAGGTTTTGATCCACTTGTTCATCCACAAATGCTGACTACTGTATTAAATAATGTGTACTGAATATATAAAAAACATTGTAAATTCAGAAAGGTTCCAGTGAGACCTGTCCAGGGGACACTCTAAGTGACATGAACTTTATGAAAATCATCATATTTATGTAGATTTTTTTAAAGCTTTCTTTCATATTTGGATTGTCCCTTTGACAAAAGATGACTTTGACTGGCACTGAGAGCCTGATGGGTCGAAAAATGTGTCTTTGTACAGGTCCTTCTCAAAAAATTAGCATATTGTGATAGTTCATTATTTTCCATAATGTAATGATAAAAATTAAACTTTCATATATTTTAGATTCATTGCACACCAACTGAAATATTTCAGGTCTTTTGTTGTTGTAATAATGATGATTTTGGCATACAGCTCATGAAAACCCAAAATTCCTATCTCAAAAAATTAGCATATTTCATCCGACCAATAAAAGAAGTGTTTTTAATACAAAAAAAGTCCACCTTCAAATAATTATGTTCAGTTATGCACTCAATACTTGGTCGGGAATCCTTTTGCAGAAATGACTGCTTCAATGCGGTGTGGCATGCAGGCAATCAGCCTGTGGCACTACTGAGGTGTTATGGAGGCCCAGGATGCTTCGATAGCGGCCTTAAGCTCATCCAGAGTGTTGGTTCTTGCGTCTCTCAACTTTCTCTTCACAATATCCCACAGATTCTCTATGGGGTTCAGGTCAGGAGAGTTGGCAGGCCAATTGAGCACAGTAATACCATGGTCAGTAAACCATTTACCAGTGGTTTTGGCACTGTGAGCAGGTGCCAGGTCGTGCTGAAAAATGAAATCTTCATCACCATAAAGCTTTTCAGCAGATGGAAGCATGAAGTGCTCCAAAATCTCCGGATAGCTAGCTGCATCGACCCTGCCCTTGATAAAACACAGTGGACCAACACCAGCAGCTGACATGGCACCCCAGACCATCACTGACTGTGGGTACTTGACACTGGACTTCAGGCATTTTGGCATTTCCTTCTCCCCAGTCTCCATCCAGACTCTGGCACCTTGATTTCCGAATGACATGCAAAATTTGCTTTCATCCGAAAAAAGTACTTTGGACCACTGAGCAACAGTCCAGTGGCACTTCTCTGTAGCCCAGGTCAGGCGCTTCTGCCGCTGTTTCTGGTTCAAAAGTGGCTTGACCTGGGGAATGTGGCACCTGTAGCCCATTTCCTGCACACGCCTGTGCACGGTGGCTCTGGATGTTTCTACTCCAGACTCAGTCCACTGCTTCCGCAGGTCCCCCAAGGTCTGGAATCGGTCCTTCTCCACAATCTTCCTCAGGGTCCGGTCACCTCTTCTCGTTGTGCAGCGTTTTTTGCCACACTTTTTCCTTCCCAAAGACTTCCCACTGAGGTGCCTTGATACAGCACATACAGCACTCTGGGAACAGCCTATTTGTTCAGAAATTTCTTTCTGTGTCTTACCCTCTTGCTTGAGGGTGTCAATGATGGCCTTCTGGACAGCAGTCAGGTCGGCAGTCTTACCCATGATTGCGGTTTTGAGTAATGAAACAGGCTGGGAGTTTTTAAAAGCCTCAGGAATCTTTTGCAGGTGTTTAGAGTTAATTAGTTGATTCAGATGATTAGGTTAATAGCTTGTTTAGAGACCCTTTTCATGATATGCTAATTTTTTGAGATAGGAATTTTGGGTTTTCATGAGCAGTATGCCAAAATCATCAGTATTAAAACAATAAAAGACCTGAAATATTTCAGTTGGTGTGCAATGAATCTAAAATATATGAAAGTTAAATTTTTATCATTACATTATGGAAAATAATGAATTTTATCACAATACGCAAATTTTTGGAGAAGGACCTGTATATTCTTCCTGAGTATTCTGCGTGTTTTAGAGAGTAACGTTTTGGCAAGACATGCTCCTTGAATAAGCTAAACCATTTACACGCGATGCAGTGCTGATCTTTGCAGGGTGAATGCAAATGGGACTAGTAAACATTTAAATGAAATAACAAATTATTAGAATGTGCCCCAGATATTTTCTTTTATTCGTCCTGTATCTTTACAGAGCATGATATTATCTGCTTCATAACAGCAGCTTCAAAGAAGCAACTGTTAAATCTTACTGAGGTTGCTGTGATCAAGGCCAGATGGCAGGTTGACATATTGACATGGTAGATCTCCCACCCTCATGCAAGATCATCTGGCTGTTTATACCCCTTTTCATCCTCATTTACATTTTCATGACTCTGGGAGTCCAGGAAAGGATTATTAGGAAAGATGCTGATATCTTATTGCCGTCTGACAGAGATGAAACTGCTCTGCTTCCTTTTAATTATATTTAAAAACAAATCCACATCTATAGTTTATATCTTTTCTCCTATTTTCTATTAATTGTATTATCATCATAATGGTATGCGCTTTCCTGAACATTGGCTTTTGGAACAAATCTCAAAAACACTCTGAAGAAAGCCAATTGAAGATTTGCCAGTGAGACAATCAAGGCTAAAGATTCAATAGTATTTGGTGCTGTTGTGCATTTAAACACAAAAGTATATAGCCTATATACACATATGTTTTATCATTGTTATTAAATAAATAACAAAAGCAATACAAATTAAGTTGTAGAGCTCTAAAAAGCACTCACTGTGTTCAAAGATTTGCTACAGGCATAACAATCTCTAGTCACAATCCTTAGTCACCAGCCCAGTCACCACATGACTACATTTCTCAGCATCCCTCCTGCTTCCCACCTGCACTCAGTCAGCCATCACCACACCTGCCACTGATTATCACTCCATCAAGACACACGAGCATTCACTATGGGTGCTTCTCAATATCCCTCCTCGTCTCCTCGCTCCTCTGTCCTCCATCCTATGACCCGGAAACCAATCAAGCACAGCCATCTTGAAGGACATTTCAATTCTCTAATTGCACCGCGAGGAGTCGAGGATCGAGGAGTGAGGAGGCTTTCAGAGGTGTTATGAGCGAGGATACACAGGTGTATCCTATGTGGAAGTGTTTTATCGACTAAACGTGACGCACGTATACATTCTCCTCCCCCTTCACATTGGTCACAATAATTTTAATTTATACTTTACCCTTGCAGTTTATATAAACCACACATCTCCCATATTTCAACAGGGTATCTTGCTTTATTATTATTTATTATGAATTTCTTAAATAACCAAACTTCAACAACATGAGGGCAGATCCTTTGAGCGCTGCTGATGACACTGTGAAGTGACGCTCGAATGATCAAGTATTCCAATGTATAAAAAAACCTTTCATTCGATTCCTCCGTCCTCATTTTCTTTCCTTGCGTCCTTCCCTCGCATCCTTCAGGGGGAGGAGATGAGACGCGAGGAAAGGAAGCGAGGAAAGGAAATGAGGATGCACAAATAAGAAATGAGAAGCATCCCTTGTATACCCTCATTGCCTGGGGCTTTATTCACAAAACATCTTAAGGCTAAAATTATTGGACCAAAAACCTCTGCAAGTAATAACCCAGAATACTGTCATGATGTCTGCTCTGTCAAGTCTTTGTCGTCGGTTAGGAACCCGGGTGTACTCTTTGATACTAATTTTTCATTTGAAAGTCAAGTTTCTAGTATCTGTAAAACCTTCTTCTTCTTCTTATGCTCTTGTAAGGACCACCCATTGGCCCAATGACGGAATCCAACGGTGTGGGCGAAGGGATAATGCGTGTATGTCTTTTCAGCGTTCCAGTGAAGTTCACTTTTACTTTAGCTCTGTTAATCTGACTCCAATTTCGAATGATAATCAAATTTAGATTGTGTTTTTTTTAGAAAATAATCATGAATATTGATTATGATTTAATTTAGATCTTTGATTAATCTGGGCATGCCATATTTTCAAATATTCGTTCATTAAGGACCTGGTGTCGCTTTGAGACGTCACGTCGCGAATGTGCGCTCATGATCACAAACTATCCAGTCCTGAAATAGTCAGAGGGTGCAGTGCAACTATTTTACCCTACGCAGCCGCTCCTTGCTGACCCGTAGGTGTATTTTTTATGTAATAGTTGTAGCGTAGTCAGGGATAGTCAGAAATCAGAAGGTCTAATGATGTGCTCCATGCTCCATTAATTAGTGCCTTAGGTGTGATCTATCCTGGACAGAGATTTGCGGGAACACCAGACTACACATAATCTACTAGAAATAATGATTTCAGGGTATGGCAGAATAAATCAAATATAACATTTTATTTGTCAGGTAAAAAATGTATCATGCCAATTCCACAAGTAAATGATTAAAAGCCAATTCAGAAATAATAAATACATAACATCAATCGCTCAAAGATGACTCTAAGAGTAAGAAATGCATTCCTGACAGAGATACACAGTGGTCTGTGTGTGTTTTCCGAGTGTAAGACTCGAGAAGCCACTGACACAGCACTGCATGGGGGTTTTCCTGGTTACAGTTTTCCAAAGATTGCTCTGTTACCTAGCCTCAAATATCCAGACCAGAAAAAAAGTGTACCAATATTTTTAAGAGTTTGTTTTGGGTCAATTCCTGTACCCCAGGGGGTAGCACCTGGTCTCGAGGGAGAGGGGAGATATCTTGAAAAGACATCATCCATGGAGGAGAACAGGATTCTCTTAAGTTTTTAATGTTTCTTATAATATCAATGACTGCAATGAAATTAAGACCATACCAATCACACTGAGACATTTAAAATGAAACCAAACATTAAAAGAAAAAAAAAATAGATTCACAAGATACATCATATGTGATATATAGGCATTCTCAGTGAATTTTTGGTGACTTGACTCAGGGGGAGAGGGGATGAGGGAGAGGGGGATGCAGAGATAAGGGACAAATGTTTGGACAGGACAATGTCCTTTTGCTCTGTCTTTGCAATCTTCTGTCCAGAGTGCATTTTATGGCTTTATTGCAGGAGGAGTTTTATCTCAGTTTTTGTCTTAGCAGGAAAATCAATTCTTACACTCTCAGTGACAAATATGCTTTCAAAGTGCTCTCAATGACAAATGTGGAACGGTTAGTTCATGCATTCATGCCATCAAGGCTCGATTGTTATAATGCTCTACTGGGTGGTTGCCCTGAATGCATAATAAACAAATTACAGCTGGTTCAAAACGCAGCAGCTAGAGTTCTTACTAGAACCAGGAAGTATGACCATATTAGCCCCATTCTGTCAACACAGCATTGGCTCCCTATAAAACATTGTATACATTTTTAAATATTGCTGATTACTTACAAAACACTAAATGGTTTCGCTCCCCAGTACTTGAGCGAGCTCTTAACACATTATAGTCCATCACGTCTATTGTGATCTCAAATTTCTGGCCAGTTAATAATACCTAGAATATCAAAATCGACTGCTGGCAGTACATCCTTTTCCTATTTAGCACCTAAACTTTGGAACAGTCTTCCTAACATTGTCCGGATAGCAGACACACTGTCACATCTCTTTAACCTAGCATACACACATTATCAACTTCTATAATTCAATATTAGGCTGCATAAACTAGGTCAGCCGGAACCAGAAACACTTCCCATAACACCTGATGTACTCATTACATCATAAGCAGAATGGCGTCTACACAAACATTAGTCTGTTTATCCTGAGGTTTACAGTAGTCCACCGGATCCAGGCCGTATCCGGATCTGATGAAGGACCTGTGCCTGGACACGATGACAACGCCGTCCTGAAGTGTCAACTAGTCTCTCCTCTGTGAAGGCCTCCTTCTCTTTACCTCTGTACTAGGGCTGAACGATTATGGAAAATAATCTAATTGCGTTTTTTTTTAACCAATATTGCGATTGCAATTTAATATGCGATTACTTTAAGTTCTTTACCTTCTGTATTAGTCGACAAAGACAAGCAATAAATCATTGTACAGTAGGGATGGGAATCTTTAGGCAGGTCATGATCCGATCTAATTTTTTTCTTACAAACTAATCTTAATAACACTTAAAATAGGTATTTAATTACATGTGTAAATAATATACATACTTATATATATATCCCCCTATACGATAAGCTGCATTCACACACTAAACCACACGTCCTGTTGGTTTAAGATATAACTGACCGTGTTTACATTAATTTCGCGTCAAAAGCATTTTGAGATGCAAGTACATTTAACCAATGAGTCGCTCACAGCCGCATGCACGAGCGCTCTTCACAAAGCGCGCGCAAGTATTTTAAAATAAAAGCAGCTTTCTCAGTGATTTTCATATTTTTAATATATAAGCCAACTGCATTCCAAAAGACACAAATAATGCCTTTGTGGAGCTATTGTAAAGAAAATTCCGGCGGCCAAGACAGCGCACTGCAAGAGTAACTTTAACATCAAAGCGGCAAAACCTGTGCAATCAAGCCCGCGACTGTCCTTGTAATTCGCTTAAACCCCAAACTTTATGAAAGCTTATTTTTCGGAAGGTTCGAGCGGTGTCGTGTGTGTGTGTGTGTGTGTGTGTGTGTGTGAGAGAGAGAGAGAGAGAGAGAGAGAGAGAGAGAGAGAGAGAGAGAGAGAGAGAGAGAGAGAGATTAGAAGCAAGCATAATACGTTATTTCTAAAGCACGCGCAGCGTCATCACGCATCTGTGTTTAAAAACTAAGCTCAGACTCGATTCTGAAATTCGTTCAGCCCTACTCTGTACAGATAAAACGTTATTAAAATGATTCCAGTTCACATGGATATGTGGAAGTGACAAAAAATTCTGTATTATGCTTGGTGGTCATAGTTAGTAAGCGTGTTGACATCCATAGCAACGAGGTCAAGCCCGCCCTTATTCTTATGGTGTGGTAAGAAAATTCAACTCGAGCGTAAAATTCGTACGATGCATTGTCACGCATGTCAATCAGTTAACAGCTTTTTGACAAGTCCGTGCACTGGGCACCTGTCATCCTCAAGTAGTGCTGGAAACGGCTGTCATCCAAGCGCTAGTTCCTGGAGTAGATTGTGAAATTCACTGCGTTGTGTGCGCCTCTGGATGGGGCTGTGAACCCAGACACCTCAGCGTTTCGGAGTTCCACAACAGGTACAGGGCAGCAAGAGTAATTGTCTCCAACATGATTGATGATGGAAAAAAAAGGCAGAATGACGATGCTCATGCGTGTGACGTGAAAAACAAGACACATTACGCGAGTAACGCAATGCGAATATTCGCTTTGCTTTTGGTGTGAACACACCATTAGCTTAAGACTTCTCTCTGTAGGGGTAGGCAGATCGAGGCTGAAACAGTTGAAGCATGTGCCGTATTGCGTTGAGGCTTCGAAACAACCCAACACCCGTCTCCACAGTGACCCCTAGTGGTCAGAACAGTGTAAATGCAACAAAAACCCAGGCCAAACATGCATAAAAACACCTTTTACAAATCTATTGCACAATTTTTTTTAAGTAAAATCTTTCTAATCATCTAATAAGATTATGGTTCTATATGTTCTTTTTAGTGATGCACCGATATTAATATTGCTGTTATGGCCGATACTGATATTTACCTATGTCGATATCTCTGTATACAAAACACATTTTAATGATAATCAAATAAAGAGCTATTTTCCAAAACACTTTTTTTTTTTTTTACTTTTGTAATTTATTTTCAGAAATGACTGATATTGGGCACCTTTACCTGTGTGTAAAATAGGTCATCAGATTTTCAGAAGAAAAAATAAATATTTATATAAAAATAATTTTTTATAAAGGATACAAGTGTGTCCTGAATTCACACTATGAATAAGCCAACCCTGAGTACTCTCAATAAACATCTAACTCACTTGAGACCAAGTCACTGTATTCTGTGAACATTGTACAACAGTTCAAAACTTTAGTGTACAGTACTGTCTGAGTGAAGGCAAAATACCTTAACTTCTATTTTATAGCACAATGTTATGATAACACTTAAAATTTAAGCAATATTAACCCTATTAGACTCACTATGATCAAAATGGCTTCACATGTAAAAAAGAAGTTGAAGTAGTGAGAATAGTTGGAATGTCCTGTATGAACAAAATGACGGAGTATATTTTTATGTTTCCACTGTTCGATCGCGCCCGCGCCTCTCTCTCTCTCTCTCTCTCTCTCTCTCTTACACACGCGCGCCACACACACACACACACATATGAGGTGTGATTTGTGCACTTACTTTGCAAACCAAAAAAATCAACGTGTCGATCGTCGCGTATCTTGCCGTGACAAATGACGTGTAACATCTTGCGTGTGGATATAACGCCTGGATAACTTAAGCATGGATAAACGTCTGGATTAATAGGCTATTGTACCTTTTAATTTGGGATTGTGATCATAACACACACGTTTTCATGTTTTTGTGGGTTGTACAACAGTGTAGACACTATTAGTAACTATAATAATAATTAGTACACAAGATTTAATAGTAGACCTAATGGAAAACTATAGCATACTACTGAGAACAATAACTTTACAGACAAACACTAAAACGAAATATATCCTTGTTAACGGGTACTGCAAGGATTCAAAACAAACTATTTTGATTATATCATGTATTCTCGTGGAGTTATTAGCAAAATACAAGGTGACTTAATTACTGCGCCATCTTGTGGCTGTTCACCAAATTCAGTACACTTGATTTCACACAACACATGACTGTACTGGTTCTCTTACGAGAGGTTCTCTCGTGTTGCGTAAGTTTAGCTTACGCTACGGGAAAGATTCATCTTCTCGAGATAGTGAAGCCAAAAAATTATCCTTAATTTTGTATAACTTGTCAACGCAGTGCAGCAGCTAGCAGACCTAGAGCAGGCCATCTCGCGTGCTCATTGGCTGCCCTGCGGGCAACTGCTGCAGCCTACCAGTGCGCCCGGCGTGACGTCACGCCCAATGAAGGGCGCCCGCGCCTTTATAGCATCACAGCCCACCAGATAGGCGTGGCTTAGCGTATAAAATAGGGGCTGTAGGCTGAATTCTCTGATTTTTCGACTCTTCAGCAAGCTCTTCGCATCGCTGGATTTGAGAGAAGCCACCGCCGCCGTCGAACAGCGAACAGCCAGCTTAGGACAGCGCTGAGGAAGCCGGCCGTCTTCGCCACCTTCAGCCATCCGTGCGAGCTACGCTATCCGGCGACGTATCCTTTTTGCAAATCATTCTAAAAGAGCAGCGAGCGTCTTTTTAAAGATGCCTCGCACTTCCTGCGGCTCGTGTAAAGCCCCGCTCAGCGCCGGAGACCGCCACCTGATCTGCGCTCTCTGCCTGGGCCTGGAACACGCAGAGCTCGCCCTCGCGTCCGGGGGCTGCGAGCTCTGTGAGGAGCTTCCGCTGTCGACCCTGCGGGCTCGACTCGAAGCGTTCAACACCACAGCAGTCACTCCGCCCCCTGTGGGACCGCGCAGAAAGAAGCGCCGTTCCCTGAGACAGCCGGAACCTGTGGCCACAGCGACGCGCTCGCCGGAGAACCTCCCTCGAGCCTCGCTCTCGCCTTCCCCACCTCTCCTCACTGACGCGCAGCTGCCGCTTGCGAGCCTCACTGCCGTCACTTCGGAGGATGAGTCCGTGGGACACGCCACAAAAGACTGCTGCTCTATCCTGGCATCAGACAGCGAGGAATGGTCGCTTCACTCCGCCTCCTCGTCAATCCAGGAATCCGCCCGTACCCGCGCTGGAGCTGACGCGGAACTTATGCGCCTGCTGACGCAAGCTGTCGACCGTCTCGGGCTCGAGTGGTCGCTGCCGAAGGAACCCGCGCCGAACAGGCTCGACGGCTGCTTCCTTCAAAGTCGCCGCCGCGCAGTTTCAGAAACCAGGCCCGCTCCATTCCTGCCGGAACTTCATGCGGAGCTGACGAAGTCGTGGAATTCACCTTTTTCTGCTAGACTTCAGTCACAGGCCTCCGCGTCGCTCTCCCGAGTGGACGGCGCCGCCGAGAAAGGGTACACAGCGATTCCCCCTGTGGAAGAGGCGGTCGCAGCGCACCTTTGCCCGCCCTCCGCGAGATGGCGGTCACGGTCAGCCCTCCCGTCTAAAGCCTGCAGAGCCACTTCCGCCTTGGTCGGCCGCGCTCATGCCGCCTCCGGCCAGGCCGCGTCTGCCCTACACTCGATGGCTGTGCTTCAGATCCTGCAAGCCGACCTCCTCCGTGAATGGGATGAGAAGGGCCGGGACCCAGCTGCGGTTACGGATTTGAGAAGCGCGACGGATCTTTCTCTCCGCGCCACCAAAGCTGCAGCCCAGGCCATCGGACGAGCCATGGCCGCGTTAACCGTGACGGAGAGGCACCTCTGGTTAACGCTCGCGGATATGAGGGAAACTGAGCGAGCCACCTTTCTGAACGCGCCGCTTTCCCCCACTGGTCTCTTCGGCCCAGCGGTGAACGGGATTGTTGACCGCTTCTCTATGGTGCAAAAGACCACGCAGGCCATGAACCTCTTCCTGCCGCGACGCTCGAGTTCCGCCACAGGCCGCTCTCGTGAGAAACAAAGCCAGCCTCCTGTGCGAACCAGCACACAGCCTCAGCATCAGCCTTCGCAGCGACGTCAGGGCGGCCGCCCTAGATCGCGCTCAGACAGCCGTCGCAGACCGCCGCCCCCCAGAGGGCCTCGGCAAAGGCTCACGCTGAAGTCTGAGCACGCGAAGCCCTCCTAACAGCGGGAGAGAAAAGACGCGTGTGTCCCGCTGCGGCCGGACCGCCGTCAAAGTTCATTTCCCTGTCAGTCCCCTTCGAACAGGCTACTGCAGTGGTTCAATTAGCAGCCAACGAGCCGGTTTATTCACCCTCTCGCCTGCACACAAACGCCGTTTTCACGGCGACCCAGAGAAATCTCAAAAAGAGTATAATGTCTGGTCCGGCTCACGCCGTCAGTGATTTAAGTGTAGTGAATGTGCCCACGCCCCAGTGTTCACCCCTACACATAAGCACTCAAAATCCCGTGTCACTCACAGAGCACACTCTCATAAAGCGCAGAAAAGCCGCTCGAGTGTTGAATGTAAGAAATGTGTCCACAGGTCTGTGCCCACTATCTGCCCGCTCTGTTACACGATCAAAGAAGCTTATGAACGTAAGTCTCGTGCCCGCCAGAGAGCGCTCACGCTTGCTAACACAAACCTTCCCCCGGGTCCCGCCTGTGCGTTTAAGTGTTATCACGAAACACAGGGCGTTAATAAAACGCTCCCCATCTACTATGATTGGGGCGTCAGATACAGTTGTAAGTCTCGTGCCCTCGTGCGCGCGCTCACGCTTACAGAGAGCTCTCCCGCCCAGAGCGCTGCTCGCGCGTCAAAGTGTGGCAAAAGTATGTTCCCCATCCCTTATGATCGGGACATCTCACATAAGTCAGCCGGTCTCGGCTGTCAGCGAGCGGCCATTGCCCAGAACCGAGAGCGCGCGCGCCGCGCTCTCGGCTCCAGTTCAGTTTCACAAGCCCGCAAATGGCGGCGGTCTGAACCCGGAGGCCATTCGCCCCCTGGCGGCTCACATAGCTGCGTGGGAAACTATCCCAGGGATTTCAGAATGGGTGTTGAGCACAATAAAGCAGGGCTATGCACTTCAATTCGTTCGCCGTCCTCCGCGCTTTCAAGCCCGGACCGCGACGATAGTGATTGCGGAAGTAGCACACCTACTTCACGCAGAAATAGCAAAGCTGCTGTGCAAAGGGGCTATAGAAAAGGTGCCGCCTTCTCTGAGCGAGTCAGGCTTTTACAGCCGATATTTTCTCGTACCCAAGAAGGACGGAGCCTTCAGACCTATCCTAGATCTGAGATATTTGAACAAAGTGCTTGTAAAAAGACCGTTCAAAATGCTTACGACCAGAAAAATCCTCGCGCACGTTCGCCCGAGGGACTGGTTTATTTCTCTAGATCTGAAGGATGCCTATTTTCAGATTCAGATAGTACCCCGTCACAGGCAATTTTTGAGATTCGCCTCCGACGGTCAGGCATATCAATACACCGTCCTGCCGTTCGGCCTGTCCCTAGCACCCCGTACATTTACAAAGTGCATGGACGCGGCGCTCGCCCCCCTGAGAAGTCAGGGGCTGCGCATAATGAACTATCTGGACGATTGGCTGATATTGGCACAGTCAGAGACAGAACTACTATCTCACAGAACAGTGCTTCTCAGTCATCTGGAAAGCTTGGGTCTCACGGTCAACTGGACCAAGAGCTCATTACTGCCCAGCCAGTCAATTTCCTTTTTAGGAATAGAACTGGACTCGGTGACCATGACGGCTCGTTTATCGACACCTAGCCGCATCTTTCCAGAAGGGCAGCTTTCTC
Organism: Siphateles boraxobius; assembly: GCF_051911475.1. NCBI lineage: Eukaryota > Metazoa > Chordata > Actinopteri > Cypriniformes > Leuciscidae > Siphateles > Siphateles boraxobius. Next base: position 10,692,239 of record NW_027508766.1, on the reverse strand, counting down.
CCTTTGAAAACATTTCAAAGGATGTTGGGCTGTATGGCATCAGCTGCAGCGGTGCTCCAGCTGGGCCTACTGCGCATGCGCCCGCTCCAACGCTGGTTGAACGCTCGCGCGCCTCGCCGAGCCTGGGTGTCTGGCGGCCAGAAAATCAGAGTGACTCAGACCTGCATAACAGCTCTGCAGCCCTGGTTAGTGGCCAATTGGTACCAGCATGGAGTAATGATGGGAACCATCTCTTATCGGAAGGTCATCTCGACAGACGCGTCCAACTCGGGTTGGGGCGCGCTGTTCGAGGGCAGACCGGCCTTTGGCCAGTGGTCAGACCAGGAGAAGGGTTTTCACATAAACTGTCTGGAAATGGTAGCGGTCGAGAACGCGCTGAAGTGCTTCCTCCCGTTTATACAGGACCAGCATGTTCTTGTCCGCTCGGACAACACATCTGTGGTATCCTATGTAAACCGTCAGGGCGGTGTCAGATCCAGAAATCTCTGCAATCTGACGGAACGCCTCCTTATTTGGTCACAGACGAACCTGCGCTCGCTGAGGGCGGCGCATGTGCCTGGCCATTTGAACGACGGCCCAGACAGACTGTCCAGGGACAATGTTCCCCCAGGGGAATGGTCCCTGCACCCCCAAACGGTCCAGAAACTGTGGCGCCTATTCGGCAGAGCGGAAGTCGACCTGTTTGCGTCAAAAGACAACGCTCAATGCCCGATGTTCTTCTCGAAGGACGAGGACGCGCTGGCCCAGGTTGGCCCAGCCTCCCGCTATATGCTTTGCCTCCGGTCTCTCGGTTGCCACAGGTGATCAAGAGGATCAGGGAAACGCGCCACTCGGTGCTCCTCATAGCCCCGCGTTGGGAGAATCAGACTTGGTTCCCGGAACTGGCACGGCTGTCACATACAGCTCCGTGGCCGATTCCGGTGAGGGCAGATCTCCTCTCTCAAGCTCGCGGCACGATCTGGCATCCCCATCCAGAGCGCTGGTCTCTGCATGCATGGTTGATCAACGGGTACTCGTTGCCCTGCCAGAAGGAGTGATGAACACGATCACGCAGTCTAGAGCCCCTTCCACGAGAAGGCTCTACGCGTCCAAATGGTCGGTGTTCTCTGGATGGTGCAACGACAGAGGTCTGGACCCGCGGACATGCGGGGTGGCGCATCTGCTCACTTTCCTACAAGAGCTGTTGGATAAGGGAAGATCCCCATCCACGCTCAAAGTTTACGTGGCGGCCGTAGCAGCATTCGCGGAATCGACGCACGGCCAGTCACTGGGAAGACATGAGTTGGTCATCCGCTTCCTTAGAGGAGCTAGAAGGATGAATCCGCCGCGCCCCCCGTCGGTTCCCATGTGGGATCTTTCACTGGTCCTCGAGGCCCTGAAAGCTTTTCCATTTGAACCACTAGACTCCGTGGAGTTGAAATATCTATCACTAAAAGCCGTTTTTCTGACTGCACTGTCGTCAGTAAAACGTGTAGGGGATCTGCACGCGCTGTCTGTCAGCGCGTCGTGTCTTGAGTTCGGACCAAATGACTCTAAAGTCATCCTCAGACCTAGACATGGTTATGTCCCTAAAGTGATGGGCACTCCATTCAGAGCGCAAGTTATTTCGCTGTCAGATGCTGGGAGAGCTGTGATGTGAATCTCCTCTGCCCTGTCAGAGCGCTGAGGTTTTACATTACGCGCTCCACCTCCTTCAGGCGTTCGGAACAGCTTTTCGTTTCGTTTGGTGGGCGCGCCAAGGGGCTTGCCTCCTCGAAACAGAGCCTGTCCAGATGGATAGTGGACGCTATAGCGGCAGCTTACGCGTCAAAAGGCTTGCAATGCCCTCTGGGCATCAGGGCTCATTCCACGAGAGGCGTGGCCTCGTCGTGGGCATGGTCCAGTGGAATTTCTATCCATGACATATGTGTAGCGGCGGGCTGGAGCTCCCCGTCTACCTTTGTCAGGTTTTATAACCTAGAAGTTCCTGCCTTGCAGGCTAAACTGTTGTCAGTCTGAAAAGAGGTGTATTCTGCCCAGATCTCCTGCTCAGATCACGTTCATGACTCAGCTCTCCTGGTTGAGCTGCACTAAGTAGGGTATGTGCCATATGACTATACAGACCGGCGCGCTGCTCTGTATTCCCTATGTGTGCTTATGTACAAGTGATGGCCCGCGTGGCTGGCCACCTTATTTTTTCCACTTATGGGGTTCCCCTTAAGCTCGGGGTCTCATGTGGATGCTTGGCGTGCACGGCGTTGACAAAGTGTTCCCGTAGCGTAAGCTAAACTTACGCAATACGAGAGAACCTCTCGTAAGAGAACGATAGTCGGTTACTAACGTAACCTCGGTTCTCTCTAGAGAGGGAACGAGTATTGCGTAACCGGCCGTGCTCACGCCACGAGCGACTTCGCTTCAGTCGTCAAAAAACCAGAGAATTCAGCCTATGTGTAATGGGGAGAAATACTGTAGTCGACATTTGAAATGGATCAAAAAAGTTAATCAAAGTTGTCCTAAGACAAGAACGGGTATTGTTCAAAATTCATGAATAACTTTGATGAAAGGTTTTGATCCACTTGTTCATCCACAAATGCTGACTACTGTATTAAATAATGTGTACTGAATATATAAAAAACATTGTAAATTCAGAAAGGTTCCAGTGAGACCTGTCCAGGGGACACTCTAAGTGACATGAACTTTATGAAAATCATCATATTTATGTAGATTTTTTTAAAGCTTTCTTTCATATTTGGATTGTCCCTTTGACAAAAGATGACTTTGACTGGCACTGAGAGCCTGATGGGTCGAAAGATGTGTCTTTGTACAGGTCCTTCTCAAAAAATTAGCATATTGTGATAGTTCATTATTTTCCATAATGTAATGATAAAAATTTAACTTTCATATATTTTAGATTCATTGCACACCAACTGAAATATTTCAGGTCTTTTGTTGTTGTAATAATGATGATTTTGGCATACAGCTCATGAAAACCCAAAATTCCTATCTCAAAAAATTAGCATATTTCATCCGACCAATAAAAGAAGTGTTTTTAATACAAAAAAAGTCCACCTTCAAATAATTATGTTCAGTTATGCACTCAATACTTGGTCGGGAATCCTTTTGCAGAAATGACTGCTTCAATGCGGTGTGGCATGCAGGCAATCAGCCTGTGGCACTACTGAGGTGTTATGGAGGCCCAGGATGCTTCGATAGCGGCCTTAAGCTCATCCAGAGTGTTGGTTCTTGCGTCTCTCAACTTTCTCTTCACAATATCCCACAGATTCTCTATGGGGTTCAGGTCAGGAGAGTTGGCAGGCCAATTGAGCACAGTAATACCATGGTCAGTAAACCATTTACCAGTGGTTTTGGCACTGTGAGCAGGTGCCAGGTCGTGCTGAAAAATGAAATCTTCATCACCATAAAGCTTTTCAGCAGATGGAAGCATGAAGTGCTCCAAAATCTCCGGATAGCTAGCTGCATCGACCCTGCCCTTGATAAAACACAGTGGACCAACACCAGCAGCTGACATGGCACCCCAGACCATCACTGACTGTGGGTACTTGACACTGGACTTCAGGCATTTTGGCATTTCCTTCTCCCCAGTCTCCATCCAGACTCTGGCACCTTGATTTCCGAATGACATGCAAAATTTGCTTTCATCCGAAAAAAGTACTTTGGACCACTGAGCAACAGTCCAGTGGCACTTCTCTGTAGCCCAGGTCAGGCGCTTCTGCCGCTGTTTCTGGTTCAAAAGTGGCTTGACCTGGGGAATGTGGCACCTGTAGCCCATTTCCTGCACACGCCTGTGCACGGTGGCTCTGGATGTTTCTACTCCAGACTCAGTCCACTGCTTCCGCAGGTCCCCCAAGGTCTGGAATCGGTCCTTCTCCACAATCTTCCTCAGGGTCCGGTCACCTCTTCTCGTTGTGCAGCGTTTTTTGCCACACTTTTTCCTTCCCACAGACTTCCCACTGAAGTGCCTTGATACAGCACATACAGCACTCTGGGAACAGCCTATTTGTTCAGAAATTTCTTTCTGTGTCTTACCCTCTTGCTTGAGGGTGTCAATGATGGCCTTCTGGACAGCAGTCAGGTCGGCAGTCTTACCCATGATTGCGGTTTTGAGTAATGAAACAGGCTGGGAGTTTTTAAAAGCCTCAGGAATCTTTTGCAGGTGTTTAGAGTTAATTAGTTGATTCAGATGATTAGGTTAATAGCTTGTTTAGAGACCCTTTTCATGATATGCTAATTTTTTGAGATAGGAATTTTGGGTTTTCATGAGCAGTATGCCAAAATCATCAGTATTAAAACAATAAAAGACCTGAAATATTTCAGTTGGTGTGCAATGAATCTAAAATATATGAAAGTTTAATTTTTATCATTACATTATGGAAAATAATGAATTTTATCACAATACGCAAATTTTTTGAGAAGGACCTGTATATTCTTCCTGAGTATTCTGCGTGTTTTAGAGAGTAACGTTTTGGCAAGACATGCTCCTTGAATAAGCTAAACCATTTACACGCGATGCAGTGCTGATCTTTGCAGGGTGAATGCAAATGGGACTAGTAAACATTTAAATGAAATAACAAATTATTAGAATGTGCCCCAGATATTTTCTTTTATTCGTCCTGTATCTGTACAGAGCATGATATTATCTGCTTCATAACAGCAGCTTCAAAGAAGCAACTGTTAAATCTTACTGAGGTTGCTGTGATCAAGGCCAGATGGCAGGTTGACATATTGACATGGTAGATCTCCCACCCTCATGCAAGATCATCTGGCTGTTTATACCCCTTTTCATCCTCATTTACATTTTCATGACTCTGGGAGTCCAGGAAAGGATTATTAGGAAAGATGCTGATATCTTATTGCCGTCTGACAGAGATGAAACTGCTCTGCTTCCTTTTAATTATATTTAAAAACAAATCCACATCTATAGTTTATATCTTTTCTCCTATTTTCTATTAATTGTATTATCATCATAATGGTATGCGCTTTCCTGAACATTGGCTTTTGGAACAAATCTCAAAAACACTCTGAAGAAAGCCAATTGAAGATTTGCCAGTGAGACAATCAAGGCTAAAGATTCAATAGTATTTGGTGCTGTTGTGCATTTAAACACAAAAGTATATAGCCTATATACACATATGTTTTATCATTGTTATCAAATAAATAACAAAAGCAATACAAATTAAGTTGTAGAGCTCTAAAAAGCACTCACTGTGTTCAAAGATTTGCTACAGGCATAACAATCTCTAGTCACAATCCTTAGTCACCAGCCCAGTCACCACATGACTACATTTCTCAGCATCCCTCCTGCTTCCCACCTGCACTCAGTCAGCCATCACCACACCTGCCACTGATTATCACTCCATCAAGACACACGAGCATTCACTATGGGTGCTTCTCAATATCCCTCCTCGTCTCCTCGCTCCTCTGTCCTCCATCCTATGACCCGGAAACCAATCAAGCACAGCCATCTTGAAGGACATTTCAATTCTCTAATTGCACCGCGAGGAGTCGAGGATCGAGGAGTGAGGAGGCTTTCAGAGGTGTTATGAGCGAGGATACACAGGTGTATCCTATGTGGAAGTGTTTTATCGACTAAACGTGACGCACGTATACATTCTCCTCCCCCTTCACATTGGTCACAATAATTTTAATTTATACTTTACCCTTGCAGTTTATATAAACCACACATCTCCTATATTTCAACAGGGTATCTTGCTTTATTATTATTTATTATGAATTTCTTAAATAACCAAACTTCAACAACATGAGGGCAGATCCTTTGAGCGCTGCTGATGACACTGTGAAGTGACGCTCGAATGATCAAGTAGGCTATTCCAATGTATAAAAAAACCTTTCATTCGATTCCTCCGTCCTCATTTTCTTTCCTTGCGTCCTTCCCTCGCATCCTTCAGGGGGAGGAGATGAGACGCGAGGAAAGGAAGCGAGGAAAGGAAATGAGGATGCACAAATAAGAAATGAGAAGCATCCCTTGTATACCCTCATTGCCTGGGGCTTTATTCACAAAACATCTTAAGGCTAAAATTATTGGACCAAAAACCTCTGCAAGTAATAACCCAGAATACTGTCATGATGTCTGCTCTGTCAAGTCTTTGTCGTCGGTTAGGAACCCGGGTGTACTCTTTGATACTAATTTTTCATTTGAAAGTCAAGTTTCTAGTATCTGTAAAACCTTCTTCTTCTTCTTATGCTCTTGTAAGGACCACCCATTGGCCCAATGACGGAATCCAACGGTGTGGGCGAAGGGATAATGCGTGTATGTCTTTTCAGCGTTCCAGTGAAGTTCACTTTTACTTTAGCTCTGTTAATCTGACTCCAATTTCGAATGATAATCAAATTTAGATTGTGTTTTTTTTAGAAAATAATCATGAATATTGATTATGATTTAATTTAGATCTTTGATTAATCTGGGCATGCCATATTTTCAAATATTCGTTCATTAAGGACCTGGTGTCGCTTTGAGACGTCACGTCGCGAATGTGCGCTCATGATCACAAACTATCCAGTCCTGAAATAGTCAGAGGGTGCAGTGCAACTATTTTACCCTACGCAGCCGCTCCTTGCTGACCCGTAGGTGTATTTTTTTTGTAATAGTTGTAGCGTAGTCAGGGATAGTCAGAAATCAGAAGGTCTAATGATGTGCTCCATGCTCCATTAATTAGTGCCTTAGGTGTGATCTATCCTGGACAGAGATTTGCGGGAACACCAGACTACACATAATCTACTAGAAATAATGATTTCAGGGTATGGCAGAATAAATCAAATATAACATTTTATTTGTCAGGTAAAAAATGTATCATGCCAATTCCACAAGTAAATGATTAAAAGCCAATTCAGAAATAATAAATACATAACATCAATCGCTCAAAGATGACTCTAAGAGTAAGAAATGCATTCCTGACAGAGATACACAGTGGTCTGTGTGTGTTTTCCGAGTGTAAGACTCGAGAAGCCACTGACACAGCACTGCATGGGGGTTTTCCTGGTTACAGTTTTCCAAAGATTGCTCTGTTACCTAGCCTCAAATATCCAGACCAGAAAAAAAGTGTACCAATATTTTTAAGAGTTTGTTTTGGGTCAATTCCTGTACCCCAGGGGGTAGCACCTGGTCTCGAGGGAGAGGGGAGATATCTTGAAAAGACATCATCCATGGAGGAGAACAGGATTCTCTTAAGTTTTTAATGTTTCTTATAATATCAATGACTGCAATGAAATTAAGACCATACCAATCACACTGAGACATTTAAAATGAAACCAAACATTAAAAGAAAGAAAAAATAGATTCACAAGATACATCATATGTGATATATAGGCATTCTCAGTGAATTTTTGGTGACTTGACTCAGGGGGAGAGGGGATGAGGGAGAGGGGGATGCAGAGATAAGGGACAAATGTTTGGACAGGACAATGTCCTTTTGCTCTGTCTTTGCAATCTTCTGTCCAGAGTGCATTTTATGGCTTTATTGCAGGAGGAGTTTTATCTCAGTTTTTGTCTTAGCAGGAAAATCAATTCTTACACTCTCAGTGACAAATATGCTTTCAAAGTGCTCTCAATGACAAATGTGGAACGGTTAGTTCATGCATTCATGCCATCAAGGCTCGATTGTTATAATGCTCTACTGGGTGGTTGCCCTGAATGCATAATAAACAAATTACAGCTGGTTCAAAACGCAGCAGCTAGAGTTCTTACTAGAACCAGGAAGTATGACCATATTAGCCCCATTCTGTCAACACAGCATTGGCTCCCTATAAAACATTGTATACATTTTTAAATATTGCTGATTACTTACAAAACACTAAATGGTTTCGCTCCCCAGTACTTGAGCGAGCTCTTAACACATTATAGTCCATCACGTCTATTGTGATCTCAAATTTCTGGCCAGTTAATAATACCTATAATATCAAAATCGACTGCTGGCGGTACATCCTTTTCCTATTTAGCACCTAAACTTTGGAACAGTCTTCCTAACATTGTCCGGATAGCAGACACACTGTCACATCTCTTTAACCTAGCATACTGTCACGATGAGGTGGAAGCAAGGAGGAAGCAGGATCCAATTGCAGCACACTTTATTTAATAGACTCAAACTACATAAAGACTCTGGCTAGGGCACAAGACTCAGGAACAGAACCACCAACATCAAGGTACAAGTACAACATTATTAAGAACTCACAAAGACTGGACTGAAACACAGGGCTTAAATACAAGGCCAAACAAGCTAAACAAGATAACAAGGGGGCGTGGTATACATGAACACAAACGAGGAGCGGGAAAACTGAACAGGACTGAACCAAAAGCACAAAGACCGGGGGAACACAGACAGACATTACAACATAGCCCCCCCTCTATGGGCGGCTCCCGACGCCCATCAAAACTAGAGACATAGTTCGGGAGGGTGGTGGAGCGGAGGCGGTCCCGGGGGAGGGATGGCGGGCCAGGTCCGTGCAGGGAACGGGACCGGGGTCTTGCGATGGCGGACCTGGGCCATGGAACATGGGCGGAGCTGGACGAACAGACTGCCAGGGCGGAGCAGGCTGTGGGCGTGTCCACGACGGAGCAGGCTGAGGGCGAGGCCACGGCGGAGCAGGCTGAGGGCGTGACCAGGGCGGAGCAGGCTGTGGACCCTCGGGCATCCAGGGCGAAGCTGTCGGACCCTCGGGCGTCCAGGGCGGAGCTGTCGGACCCTCGGGCGTCCAGGGCGGAGCTGTCGGACCCTCGGGCGTCCTGGGCGGAGCAGACCCTTCGGGCGTCCAGGGCGGAGCTGTCGGACCCTCGGGCGTCCAGGGCGGTGAAGACCCTTCGGGCGGCCACGGCGGTGAAGACCCCTCGGGCGGCCACGGCGGTGAAGACCCTTCGGGCGGCCACGGCGGTGAAGACCCCTCGGGCGGCCACGGCGGTGAAGACCCTTCGGGCGGCCACGGCGGTGAAGACCTTTCGGGCGGCCACGGCGGTGAAGACCCTTCGGGCGGCCACGGCGGTGAAGACCCTTCGGGCGGCCACGGCGGTGAAGACCCTTCGGGCGGCCACGGCGGTGAAGACCTTTCGGGCGGCCACGGCGGTGAAGACCCTTCGGGCGGCCACGGCGGTGAAGACCCTTCGGGTGGCCATGGTGGTGGCCTACTGCCCCCCCCCAAAAAATTCTTGGGGGTAGCTACGGGGTCGTAGCCTGGAGAAGGCACCGGCTCAGGAGAAAGAGGCAGAGGCAGAACCAGCGGTGAAGAGGGCTTTAGGCTGGGCAGGACCAGCGGTGAAGGAAACTCTGGGCTGAACAGGACTGGCGCAGGATCAGCGGGCTCTGGTGCAGGATCAGCGGGCTTTGGCGCAGGATCAGCGGGCTCTGGCGCAGGATCAGCGGGCTCTGGCGCAGGATCAGCGGGCTCTGGCGCAGGATCAGCGGGCTCTGGCGCAGGATCAGCGGACACCGGCTCAAGTGTGTGCGTAGCCCACACACACCACATGGCTGTGGCCATAATGGCCAGTGTTGCGGTCACTGAGGGCTCAGGCGGCGCATGCGTGGCGTGATCAGTCTCTGACTGGGAAGACGTGACGAGAACGGTCTCTGGCTGGACGGTCTCTGGCTGGACGGTCTCTGGCTGGACGGTCTCTGGCTGGACGGTCTCTGGCTGGACGGTCTCTGGCTGGACGGTCTCTGGCTGGACAGGCGGGACGTGGATAGGCTCCAGGGATACTGTGAACTGGCAGGGTGCTTCATCAGCCAAGCCCACCGTAGATGCCGAACCCCCCAAGTAAAGGGCCAGGTCAATATATCCCTCTAGGGTCCAACCGGTATAATCATCCGGCATCAGTTGCGCGATATCCGCATCCAGCCCGCTCCAGAACAGGTCCATGAGCTCAATGTCATTCAGCGATCCCAGATGGCAGCAGTTCAAAAAGTCCCTCACATACTTCTCGATCCGCTGGCCATCCTGAAACATAGAGGCTAGAAATCTTCTTAGTACCTGGTTGCTAACAACTGCTGGATCCATTGGCGGTGAGTTCTTCTGTCACGATGAGGTGGAAGCAAGGAGGAAGCAGGATCCAATTGCAGCACACTTTATTTAATAGACTCAAACTACATAAAGACTCTGGCTAGGGCACAAGACTCAGGAACAGAACCACCAACATCAAGGTACAAGTACAACATTATTAAGAACTCACAAAGACTGGACTGAAACACAGGGCTTAAATACAAGGCCAAACAAGCTAAACAAGATAACAAGGGGGCGTGGTATACATGAACACAAACGAGGAGCGGGAAAACTGAACTGGACTGAACCAAAAGCACAAAGACCGGGGGAACACAGACAGACATTACAACACATACACACATGATCAACTTCTATAATTCAATATTAGGCTGCATAAACTAGGTCAGCCGGAACCAGAAACACTTCCCATAACACCTGATGTACTCATTACATCATAAGCAGAATGGCGTCTACACAAACATTAGTCTGTTTATCCTGAGGTTTACAGTAGTCCACCGGATCCAGGCCGTATCCGGATCTGATGAAGGACCTGTGCCTGGACACGATGACAACGCCGTCCTGAAGTGTCAACTAGTCTCTCCTCTGTGAAGGCCTCCTTCTCTTTACCTCTGTACTAGGGCTGAACGATTATGGAAAATAATCTAATTGCGTTTTTTTTTAACCAATATTGCGATTGCAATTTAATATGCGATTACTTTAAGTTCTTTACCTTCTGTATTAGTCGACAAAGACAAGCAATAAATCATTGTACAGTAGGGATGGGAATCTTTAGGCAGGTCATGATCCGATCTAATTTTTTTCTTACAAACTAATCTTAATAACACTTAAAATAGGTATTTAATTACATGTGTAAATATACATACTTATATATATATCCCCCTATACGATAAGCTGCATTCACACACTAAACCACACGTCCTGTTGGTTTAAGATATAACTGACCGTGTTTACATTAATTTCGCGTCAAAAGCATTTTGAGATGCAAGTACATTTAACCAATGAGTCGCTCACAGCCGCATGCACGAGCGCTCTTCACAAAGCGCGCGCAAGTATTTTAAAATAAAAGCAGCTTTCTCAGTGATTTTCATATTTTTAATATATAAGCCAACTGCATTCCAAAAGACACAAATAATGCCTTTGTGGAGCTATTGTAAAGAAAATTCCGGCGGCCAAGACAGCGCACTGCAAGAGTAACTTTAACATCAAAGCGGCAAAACCTGTGCAATCAAGCCCGCGACTGTCCTTGTAATTCGCTTAAACCCCAAACTTTATGAAAGCTTATTTTTCGGAAGGTTCGAGCGGTGTCGTGTGTGTGTGTGTGTGTGTGTGTGTGAGAGAGAGAGAGAGAGAGAGAGAGAGAGAGAGAGATTAGAAGCAAGCATAATACGTTATTTCTAAAGCACGCGCAGCGTCATCACGCATCTGTGTTTAAAAACTAAGCTCAGACTCGATTCTGAAATTCGTTCAGCCCTACTCTGTACAGATAAAACGTTATTAAAATGATTCCAGTTCACATGGATATGTGGAAGTGACAAAAAATTCTGTATTATGCTTGGTGGTCATAGTTAGTAAGCGTGTTGACATCCATAGCAACGAGGTCAAGCCCGCCCTTATTCTTATGGTGTGGTAAGAAAATTCAACTCGAGCGTAAAATTCGTACGATGCATTGTCACGCATGTCAATCAGTTAACAGCTTTTTGACAAGTCCGTGCACTGGGCACCTGTCATCCTCAAGTAGTGCTGGAAACGGCTGTCATCCAAGCGCTAGTTCCTGGAGTAGATTGTGAAATTCACTGCGTTGTGTGCGCCTCTGGATGGGGCTGTGAACCCAGACACCTCAGCGTTTCGGAGTTCCACAACAGGTACAGGGCAGCAAGAGTAATTGTCTCCAACATGATTGATGATGGAAAAAAAAGGCAGAATGACGATGCTCATGCGTGTGACGTGAAAAACAAGACACATTACGCGAGTAACGCAATGCGAATATTCGCTTTGCTTTTGGTGTGAACACACCATTAGCTTAAGACTTCTCTCTGTAGGGGTAGGCAGATCGAGGCTGAAACAGTTGAAGCATGTGCCGTATTGCGTTGAGGCTTCGAAACAACCCAACACCCGTCTCCACAGTGACCCCTAGTGGTCAGAACAGTGTAAATGCAACAAAAACCCAGGCCAAACATGCATAAAAACACCTTTTACAAATCTATTGCACAATTTTTTTTAAGTAAAATCTTTCTAATCATCTAATAAGATTATGGTTCTATATGTTCTTTTTAGTGATGCACCGATATTAATATTGCTGTTATGGCCGATACTGATATTTACCGATGTCGATATCTCTGTATACAAAACACATTTTAATGATAATCAAATAAAGAGCTATTTTCCAAAACACTTTTTTTTTTTTTTACTTTTGTAATTTATTTTCAGAAATGACTGATATTGGGCACCTTTACCTGTGTGTAAAATAGGTCATCAGATTTTCAGAAGAAAAAATAAATATTTATATAAAAATAATTTTTTATAAAGGATACAAGTGTGTCCTGAATTCACACTATGAATAAGCCAACCCTGAGTACTCTCAATAAACATCTAACTCACTTGAGACCAAGTCACTGTATTCTGTGAACATTGTACAACAGTTCAAAACTTTAAAGTACAGTACTGTCTGAGTGAAGGCAAAATACCTTAACTTCTATTTTATAGCACAATGTTATGATAACACTTAAAATTTAAGCAATATTAACCCTATTAGACTCACTATGATCAAAATGGCTTCACATGTAAAAAAGAAGTTGAAGTAGTGAGAATAGTTGGAATGTCCTGTATGAACAAAATGACGGAGTATATTTTTATGTTTCCACTGTTCGATCGCGCCCGCGCCTCTCTCTCTCTCTCTCTCTCTCTCTCTCTCTCTTACACACGCGCGCCACACACACACACACACATATGAGGTGTGATTTGTGCACTTACTTTGCAAACCAAAAAAATCAACGTGTCGATCGTCGCGTATCTTGCCGTGACAAATGACGTGTAATATCTTGCGTGTGGATATAACGCCTGGATAACTTAAGCATGGATAAACGTCTGGATTAATAGGCTATTGTACCTTTTAATTTGGGATTGTGATCATAACACACACGTTTTCATGTTTTTGTGGGTTGTACAACAGTGTAGACACTATTAGTAACTATAATAATAATTAGTACACAAGATTTAATAGTAGACCTAATGGAAAACTATAGCATACTACTGAGAACAATAACTTTACAGACAAACACTAAAACGAAATATATCCTTGTTAACGGGTACTGCAAGGATTCAAAATAAACTATTTTGATTATATCATGTATTCTCGTGGAGTTATTAGCAAAATACAAGGTGACTTAATTACTGCGCCATCTTGTGGCTGTTCACCAAATTCAGTACACTTGATTTCACACAACACATGACTGTACTGGTTCTCTTACGAGAGGTTCTCTCGTATTGCGTAAGTTTAGCTTACGCTACGGGAAAGATTCATCTTCTCGAGATACTGAAGCCAAAAAATTATCCTTAATTTTGTATAACTTGTCAACGCAGTGCAGCAGCTAGCAGACCTAGAGCAGGCCATCTCGCGTGCTCATTGGCTGCCCTGCGGGCAACTGCTGCAGCCTACCAGTGCGCCCGGCGTGACGTCACGCCCAATGAAGGGCGCCCGCGCCTTTATAGCATCACAGCCCACCAGATAGGCGTGGCTTAGCGTATAAAATAGGGGCTGTAGGCTGAATTCTCTGATTTTTCGACTCTTCAGCGAGCTCTTCGCATCGCTGGATTTGAGAGAAGCCACCGCCGCCGTCGAACAGCGAACAGCCAGCTTAGGACAGCGCTGAGGAAGCCGGCCGTCTTCGCCACCTTCAGCCATCCGTGCGAGCTACGCTATCCGGCGACGTATCCTTTTTGCAAATCATTCTAAAAGAGCAGCGAGCGTCTTTTTAAAGATGCCTCGCACTTCCTGCGGCTCGTGTAAAGCCCCGCTCAGCGCCGGAGACCGCCACCTGATCTGCGCTCTCTGCCTGGGCCTGGAACAAGCAGAGCTTGCCCTCGCGTCCGGGGGCTGCGAGCTCTGTGAGGAGCTTCCGCTGTCGACCCTGCGGGCTCGACTCGAAGCGTTCAACACCACAGCAGTCACTCCGCCCCCTGTGGGACCGCGCAGAAAGAAGCGCCGTTCCCTGAGACAGCCGGAACCTGTGGCCACAGCGACGCGCTCGCCGGAGAACCTCCCTCGAGCCTCGCTCTCGCCTTCCCCACCTCTCCTCACTGACGCGCAGCTGCCGCTTGCGAGCCTCACTGCCGTCACTTCGGAGGATGAGTCCGTGGGACACGCCACAAAAGACTGCTGCTCTATCCTGGCATCAGACAGCGAGGAATGGTCGCTTCACTCCGCCTCCTCGTCAATCCAGGAATCCGCCCGTACCCGCGCTGGAGCTGACGCGGAACTTATGCGCCTGCTGACGCAAGCTGTCGACCGTCTCGGGCTCGAGTGGTCGCTGCCGAAGGAACCCGCGCCGAACAGGCTCGACGGCTGCTTCCTTCAAAGTCGCCGCCGCGCAGTTTCAGAAACCAGGCCCGCTCCATTCCTGCCGGAACTTCATGCGGAGCTAACGAAGTCGTGGAATTCACCTTTTTCTGCTAGACTTCAGTCACAGGCCTCCGCGTCGCTCTCCCGAGTGGACGGCGCCGCCGAGAAAGGGTACACAGCGATTCCCCCTGTGGAAGAGGCGGTCGCAGCGCACCTTTGCCCGCCCTCCGCGAGATGGCGGTCACGGTCAGCCCTCCCGTCTAAAGCCTGCAGAGCCACTTCCGCCTTGGTCGGCCGCGCTCATGCCGCCTCCGGCCAGGCCGCGTCTGCTCTACACTCGATGGCTGTGCTTCAGATCCTGCAAGCCGACCTCCTCCGTGAATGGGATGAGAAGGGCCGGGACCCAGCTGCGGTTACGGATTTGAGAAGCGCGACGGATCTTTCTCTCCGCGCCACCAAAGCTGCAGCCCAGGCCATCGGACGAGCCATGGCCGCGTTAACCGTGACGGAGAGGCACCTCTGGTTAACGCTCGCGGATATGAGGGAAACTGAGCGAGCCACCTTTCTGAACGCGCCGCTTTCCCCCACTGGTCTCTTCGGCCCAGCGGTGAACGGGATTGTTGACCGCTTCTCTATGGTGCAAAAGACCACGCAGGCCATGAACCTCTTCCTGCCGCGACGCTCGAGTTCCGCCACAGGCCGCTCTCGCGAGAGACAAAGCCAGCCTCCTGTGCGAACCAGCACACAGCCTCAGCATCAGCCTTCGCAGCGACGTCAGGGCGGCCGCCCTAGATCGCGCTCAGACAGCCGTCGCAGACCGCCGCACCCCAGAGGGCCTCGGCAAAGGCTCACGCTGAAGTCTGAGCACGCGAAGCCCTCCTAACAGCGGGAGAGAAAAGACGCGTGTGTCCCCCTGCGGCCGGACCGCAGTCAAAGTTCATTTCCCTGTCAGTCCCCTTCGAACAGGCTACTGCAGTGGTTCAATTAGCAGCCAACGAGCCGGTTTATTCACCCTCTCGCCTGCACACAAACGCCGTTTTCACGGCGACCCAGAGAAATCTCAAAAAGAGTATAATGTCTGGTCCGGCTCACGCCGTCAGTGTTTTAAGTGTAGTGAATGTGCCCACGCCCCAGTGTTCACCCCTACACATAAGCACTCAAAATCCCGTGTCACTCACAGAGCACACTCTCATAAAGCGCAGAAAAGCCGCTCGAGTGTTGAATGTAAGAAATGTGTCCACAGGTCTGTGCCCACTATCTGCCCGCTCTGTTACACGATCAAAGAAGCTTATGAACGTAAGTCTCGTGCCCGCCAGAGAGCGCTCACGCTTGCTAACACAAACCTTCCCCCGGGTCCTGCCTGTGCGTTTAAGTGTTATCACGAAACACAGGGCGTTAATAAAACGCTCCCCATCTACTATGATCGGGGCGTCAGATACAGTTGTAAGTCTCGTGCCCTCGTGCGCGCGCTCACGCTTACAGAGAGCTCTCCCGCCCAGAGCGCTGCTCGCGCGTCAAAGTGTGGCAAAAGTATGTTCCCCATCCCTTATGATCGGGACATCTCACATAAGTCAGCCGGTCTCGGCTGTCAGCGAGCGGCCATTGCCCAGAACCGAGAGCGCGCGCGCCGCGCTCTCGGCTCCGGTTCAGTTTCACAAGCCCGCAAATGGCGGCGGTCTTAACCCGGAGGCCATTCGCCCCCTGGCGGCTCACATAGCTGCGTGGGAAACTATCCCAGGGATTTCAGAATGGGTGTTGAGCACAATAAAGCAGGGCTATGCACTTCAATTCGTTCGCCGTCCTCCGCGCTTTCAAGCCCGGACCGCGACGATAGTGATTGCGGAAGTAGCACACCTACTTCACGCAGAAATAGCAAAGCTGCTGTGCAAAGGGGCTATAGAAAAGGTGCCGCCTTCTCTGAGCGAGTCAGGCTTTTACAGCCGATATTTTCTCGTACCCAAGAAGGACGGAGCCTTCAGACCTATCCTAGATCTGAGATATTTGAACAAAGTGCTTGTAAAAAGACCGTTCAAAATGCTTACGACCAGAAAAATCCTCGCGCACGTTCGCCCGAGGGACTGGTTTATTTCTCTAGATCTGAAGGATGCCTATTTTCAGATTCAGATAGTACCCCGTCACAGGCAATTTTTGAGATTCGCCTTCGACGGTCAGGCATATCAATACACCGTCCTGCCGTTCGGCCTGTCCCTAGCACCCCGTACATTTACAAAGTGCATGGACGCGGCGCTCGCCCCCCTGAGAAGTCAGGGGCTGCGCATAATGAACTATCTGGACGATTGGCTGATATTGGCACAGTCAGAGACAGAACTACTATCTCACAGAACAGTGCTTCTCAGTCATCTGGAAAGCTTGGGTCTCACGGTCAACTGGACCAAGAGCTCATTACTGCCCAGCCAGTCAATTTCCTTTTTAGGAATAGAACTGGACTCGGTGACCATGACGGCTCGTTTATCGACACCTAGCCGCATCTTTCCAGAAGGGCAGCTTTCTCCCTTTGAAAACATTTCAAAGGATGTTGGGCTGTATGGCATCAGCTGCAGCGGTGCTCCAGCTGGGCCTACTGCGCATGCGCCCGCTCCAACGCTGGTTGAACGCTCGCGCGCCTCGCCGAGCCTGGGTGTCTGGCGGCCAGAAAATCAGAGTGACTCAGACCTGCATAACAGCTCTGCAGCCCTGGTTAGTGGCCAATTGGTACCAGCATGGAGTAATGATGGGAACCATCTCTTATCGGAAGGTCATCTCGACAGACGCGTCCAACTCGGGTTGGGGCGCGTTGTTCGAGGGCAGACCGGCCTTTGGCCAGTGGTCAGACCAGGAGAAGGGTTTTCACATAAACTGTCTGGAAATGGTAGCGGTCGAGAACGCGCTGAAGTGCTTCCTCCCGTTTATACAGGACCAGCATGTTCTTGTCCGCTCGGACAACACATCTGTGGTATCCTATGTAAACCGTCAGGGCGGTGTCAGATCCAGAAATCTCTGCAATCTGACGGAACGCCTCCTTATTTGGTCACAGACGAACCTGCGCTCGCTGAGGGCGGCGCATGTGCCTGGCCATTTGAACGACGGCCCAGACAGACTGTCCAGGGACAATGTTCCCCCAGGGGAATGGTCCCTGCACCCCCAAACGGTCCAGAAACTGTGGCGCCTATTCGGCAGAGCGGAAGTCGACCTGTTTGCGTCAAAAGACAACGCTCAATGCCCGATGTTCTTCTCGAAGGACGAGGACGCGCTGGCCCAGGTTGGCCCAGCCTCCCGCTATATGCTTTGCCTCCGGTCTCTCGGTTGCCACAGGTGATCAAGAGGATCAGGGAAACGCGCCACTCGGTGCTCCTCATAGCCCCGCGTTGGGAGAATCAGACTTGGTTCCCGGAACTGGCACGGCTGTCACATACAGCTCCGTGGCCGATTCCGGTGAGGGCAGATCTCCTCTCTCAAGCTCGCGGCACGATCTGGCATCCCCATCCAGAGCGCTGGTCTCTGCATGCATGGTTGATCAACGGGTACTCGTTGCCCTGCCAGAAGGAGTGATGAACACGATCACGCAGTCTAGAGCCCCTTCCAAGAGAAGGCTCTACGCGTCTAAATGGTCGGTGTTCTCTGGATGGTGCAACGACAGAGGTCTGGACCCGCGGACATGCGGGGTGGCGCATCTGCTCACTCTCCTACAAGAGCTGTTGGATAAGGGAAGATCCCCATCCACGCTCAAAGTTTACGTGGCGGCCGTAGCAGCATTCGCGGAATCGACGCACGGCCAGTCACTGGGAAGACATGAGTTGGTCATCCGCTTCCTTAGAGGAGCTAGAAGGATGAATCCGCCGCGCCCCCCGTCGGTTCCCATGTGGGATCTTTCACTGGTCCTCGAGGCCCTGAAAGCTTTTCCATTTGAACCACTAGACTCCGTGGAGTTGAAATATCTATCACTAAAAGCCGTTTTTCTGACTGCACTGTCGTCAGTAAAACGCGTAGGGGATCTGCACGCGCTGTCTGTCAGCGCGTCGTGTCTTGAGTTCGGACCAAATGACTCTAAAGTCATCCTCAGACCTAGACATGGTTATGTCCCTAAAGTGATGGGCACTCCATTCAGAGCGCAAGTTATTTCATCTCGCGTGCTCATTGGCTGCCCTGCGGGCAACTGCTGCAGCCTACCAGTGCGCCCGGCGTGACGTCACGCCCAATGAAGGGCGCCCGCGCCTTTATAGCATCACAGCCCACCAGATAGGCGTGGCTTAGCGTATAAAATAGGGGCTGTAGGCTGAATTCTCTGATTTTTCGACTCTTCAGCGAGCTCTTCGCATCGCTGGATTTGAGAGAAGCCACCGCCGCCGTCGAACAGCGAACAGCCAGCTTAGGACAGCGCTGAGGAAGCCGGCCGTCTTCGCCACCTTCAGCCATCCGTGCGAGCTACGCTATCCGGCGACGTATCCTTTTTGCAAATCATTCTAAAAGAGCAGCGAGCGTCTTTTTAAAGATGCCTCGCACTTCCTGCGGCTCGTGTAAAGCCCCGCTCAGCGCCGGAGACCGCCACCTGATCTGCGCTCTCTGCCTGGGCCTGGAACACGCAGAGCTCGCCCTCGCGTCCGGGGGCTGCGAGCTCTGTGAGGAGCTTCCGCTGTCGACCCTGCGGGCTCGACTCGAAGCGTTCAACACCACAGCAGTCACTCCGCCCCCTGTGGGACCGCGCAGAAAGAAGCGCCGTTCCCTGAGACAGCCGGAACCTGTGGCCACAGCGACGCGCTCGCCGGAGAACCTCCCTCGAGCCTCGCTCTCGCCTTCCCCACCTCTCCTCACTGACGCGCAGCTGCCGCTTGCGAGCCTCACTGCCGTCACTTCGGAGGATGAGTCCGTGGGACACGCCACAAAAGACTGCTGCTCTATCCTGGCATCAGACAGCGAGGAATGGTCGCTTCACTCCGCCTCCTCGTCAATCCAGGAATCCGCCCGTACCCGCGCTGGAGCTGACGCGGAACTTATGCGCCTGCTGACGCAAGCTGTCGACCGTCTCGGGCTCGAGTGGTCGCTGCCGAAGGAACCCGCGCCGAACAGGCTCGACGGCTGCTTCCTTCAAAGTCGCCGCCGCGCAGTTTCAGAAACCAGGCCCGCTCCATTCCTGCCGGAACTTCATGCGGAGCTGACGAAGTCGTGGAATTCACCTTTTTCTGCTAGACTTCAGTCACAGGCCTCCGCGTCGCTCTCCCGAGTGGACGGCGCCGCCGAGAAAGGGTACACAGCGATTCCCCCTGTGGAAGAGGCGGTCGCAGCGCACCTTTGCCCGCCCTCCGCGAGATGGCGGTCACGGTCAGCCCTCCCGTCTAAAGCCTGCAGAGCCACTTCCGCCTTGGTCGGCCGCGCTCATGCCGCCTCCGGCCAGGCCGCGTCTGCTCTACACTCGATGGCTGTGCTTCAGATCCTGCAAGCCGACCTCCTCCGTGAATGGGATGAGAAGGGCCGGGACCCAGCTGCGGTTACGGATTTGAGAAGCGCGACGGATCTTTCTCTCCGCGCCACCAAAGCTGCAGCCCAGGCCATCGGACGAGCCATGGCCGCGTTAACCGTGACGGAGAGGCACCTCTGGTTAACGCTCGCGGATATGAGGGAAACTGAGCGAGCCACCTTTCTGAACGCGCCGCTTTCCCCCACTGGTCTCTTCGGCCCAGCGGTGAACGGGATTGTTGACCGCTTCTCTATGGTGCAAAAGACCACGCAGGCCATGAACCTCTTCCTGCCGCGACGCTCAAGTTCCGCCACAGGCCGCTCTCGCGAGAGACAAAGCCAGCCTCCTGTGCGAACCAGCACACAGCCTCAGCATCAGCCTTCGCAGCGACGTCAGGGCGGCCGCCCTAGATCGCGCTCAGACAGCCGTCGCAGACCGCCGCACCCCAGAGGGCCTCGGCAAAGGCTCACGCTGAAGTCTGAGCACGCGAAGCCCTCCTAACAGCGGGAGAGAAAAGACGCGTGTGTCCCCCTGCGGCCGGACCGCCGTCAAAGTTCATTTCCCTGTCAGTCCCCTTCGAACAGGCTACTGCAGTGGTTCAATTAGCAGCCAACGAGCCGGTTTATTCACCCTCTCGCCTGCACACAAACACCGTTTTCACGGCGACCCAGAGAAATCTCAAAAAGAGTATAATGTCTGGTCCGGCTCACGCCGTCAGTGTTTTAAGTGTAGTGAATGTGCCCACGCCCCAGTGTTCACCCCTACACATAAGCACTCAAAATCCCGTGTCACTCACAGAGCACACTCTCATAAAGCGCAGAAAAGCCGCTCGAGTGTTGAATGTAAGAAATGTGTCCACAGGTCTGTGCCCACTATCTGCCCGCTCTGTTACACGATCAAAGAAGCTTATGAACGTAAGTCTCGTGCCCGCCAGAGAGCGCTCACGCTTGCTAACACAAACCTTCCCCCGGGTCCCGCCTGTGCGTTTAAGTGTTATCACGAAACACAGGGCGTTAATAAAACGCTCCCCATCTACTATGATCGGGGCGTCAGATACAGTTGTAAGTCTCGTGCCCTCGTGCGCGCGCTCACGCTTACAGAGAGCTCTCCCGCCCAGAGCGCTGCTCGCGCGTCAAAGTGTGGCAAAAGTATGTTCCCCATCCCTTATGATCGGGACATCTCACATAAGTCAGCCGGTCTCGGCTGTCAGCGAGCGGCCATTGCCCAGAACCGAGAGCGCGCGCGCCGCGCTCTCGGCTCCGGTTCAGTTTCACAAGCCCGCAAATGGCGGCGGTCTTAACCCGGAGGCCATTCGCCCCCTGGCGGCTCACATAGCTGCGTGGGAAACTATCCCAGGGATTTCAGAATGGGTGTTGAGCACAATAAAGCAGGGCTATGCACTTCAATTCGTTCGCCGTCCTCCGCGCTTTCAAGCCCGGACCGCGACGATAGTGATTGCGGAAGTAGCACACCTACTTCACGCAGAAATAGCAAAGCTGCTGTGCAAAGGGGCTATAGAAAAGGTGCCGCCTTCTCTGAGCGAGTCAGGCTTTTACAGCCGATATTTTCTCGTACCCAAGAAGGACGGAGCCTTCAGACCTATCCTAGATCTGAGATATTTGAACAAAGTGCTTGTAAAAAGACCGTTCAAAATGCTTACGACCAGAAAAATCCTCGCGCACGTTCGCCCGAGGGACTGGTTTATTTCTCTAGATCTGAAGGATGCCTATTTTCAGATTCAGATAGTACCCCGTCACAGGCAATTTTTGAGATTCGCCTTCGACGGTCAGGCATATCAATACACCGTCCTGCCGTTCGGCCTGTCCCTAGCACCCCGTACATTTACAAAGTGCATGGACGCGGCGCTCGCCCCCCTGAGAAGTCAGGGGCTGCGCATAATGAACTATCTGGACGATTGGCTGATATTGGCACAGTCAGAGACAGAACTACTATCTCACAGAACAGTGCTTCTCAGTCATCTGGAAAGCTTGGGTCTCACGGTCAACTGGACCAAGAGCTCATTACTGCCCAGCCAGTCAATTTCCTTTTTAGGAATAGAACTGGACTCGGTGACCATGACGGCTCGTTTATCGACACCTAGCCGCATCTTTCCAGAAGGGCAGCTTTCTCCCTTTGAAAACATTTCAAAGGATGTTGGGCTGTATGGCATCAGCTGCAGCGGTGCTCCAGCTGGGCCTACTGCGCATGCGCCCGCTCCAACGCTGGTTGAACGCTCGCGCGCCTCGCCGAGCCTGGGTGTCTGGCGGCCAGAAAATCAGAGTGACTCAGACCTGCATAACAGCTCTGCAGCCCTGGTTAGTGGCCAATTGGTACCAGCATGGAGTAATGATGGGAACCATCTCTTATCGGAAGGTCATCTCGACAGACGCGTCCAACTCGGGTTGGGGCGCGTTGTTCGAGGGCAGACCGGCCTTTGGCCAGTGGTCAGACCAGGAAAAGGGTTTTCACATAAACTGTCTGGAAATGGTAGCGGTCGAGAACGCGCTGAAGTGCTTCCTCCCGTTTATACAGGACCAGCATGTTCTTGTCCGCTCGGACAACACATCTGTGGTATCCTATGTAAACCGTCAGGGCGGTGTCAGATCCAGAAATCTCTGCAATCTGACGGAACGCCTCCTTATTTGGTCACAGACGAACCTGCGCTCGCTGAGGGCGGCGCATGTGCCTGGCCATTTGAACGACGGCCCAGACAGACTGTCCAGGGACAATGTTCCCCCAGGGGAATGGTCCCTGCACCCCCAAACGGTCCAGAAACTGTGGCGCCTATTCGGCAGAGCGGAAGTCGACCTGTTTGCGTCAAAAGACAACGCTCAATGCCCGATGTTCTTCTCGAAGGACGAGGACGCGCTGGCCCAGGTTGGCCCAGCCTCCCGCTATATGCTTTGCCTCCGGTCTCTCGGTTGCCACAGGTGATCAAGAGGATCAGGGAAACGCGCCACTCGGTGCTCCTCATAGCCCCGCGTTGGGAGAATCAGACTTGGTTCCCGGAACTGGCACGGCTGTCACATACAGCTCCGTGGCCGATTCCGGTGAGGGCAGATCTCCTCTCTCAAGCTCGCGGCACGATCTGGCATCCCCATCCAGAGCGCTGGTCTCTGCATGCATGGTTGATCAACGGGTACTCGTTGCCCTGCCAGAAGGAGTGATGAACACGATCACGCAGTCTAGAGCCCCTTCCACGAGAAGGCTCTACGCGTCTAAATGGTCGGTGTTCTCTGGATGGTGCAACGACAGAGGTCTGGACCCGCGGACATGCGGGGTGGCGCATCTGCTCACTTTCCTACAAGAGCTGTTGGATAAGGGAAGATCCCCATCCACGCTCAAAGTTTACGTGGCGGCCGTAGCAGCATTCGCGGAATCGACGCACGGCCAGTCACTGGGAAGACATGAGTTGGTCATCCGCTTCCTTAGAGGAGCTAGAAGGATGAATCCGCCGCGCCCCCCGTCGGTTCCCATGTGGGATCTTTCACTGGTCCTCGAGGCCCTGAAAGCTTTTCCATTTGAACCACTAGACTCCGTGGAGTTGAAATATCTATCACTAAAAGCCGTTTTTCTGACTGCACTGTCGTCAGTAAAACGTGTAGGGGATCTGCACGCGCTGTCTGTCAGCGCGTCGTGTCTTGAGTTCGGACCAAATGACTCTAAAGTCATCCTCAGACCTAGACATGGTTATGTCCCTAAAGTGATGGGCACTCCATTCAGAGCGCAAGTTATTTCGCTGTCAGATGCTGGGAGAGCTGTGATGTGAATCTCCTCTGCCCTGTCAGAGCGCTGAGGTTTTACATTACGCGCTCCACCTCCTTCAGGCGTTCGGAACAGCTTTTCGTTTCGTTTGGTGGGCACGCCAAGGGGCTTGCCTCCTCGAAACAGAGCCTGTCCAGATGGATAGTGGACGCTATAGCGGCAGCTTACGCGTCAAAAGGCCTGCAATGCCCTCTGGGCATCAGGGCTCATTCCACGAGAGGCGTAGCCTCGTCGTGGGCATGGTCCAGTGGAATTTCTATCCATGACATATGTGTAGCGGCGGGCTGGAGCTCCCCGTCTACCTTTGTCAGGTTTTATAACCTAGAAGTTCCTGCCTTGCAGGCTAAACTGTTGTGAGTCTGAAAAGAGGTGTATTCTGCCCAGATCTCCTGCTCAGATCACGTTCATGACTCAGCTCTCCTGGTTGAGCTGCACTAAGTAGGGTATGTGCCATATGACTATACAGACCGGCGCGCTGCTCTGTATTCCCTATGTGTGCTTATGTACAAGTGATGGCCCGCGTGGCTGGCCACCTTATTTTTTCAGCTTATGGAACTAACTGCTGGCCACAAAATTAAAAATAATTCCTAAAAGAAAATCAAATACGTAATGACTTGGTTCCATGATTCAGGGGAACAATCATTTTGTTTCTTGCCCTTGTTGTTCAAGGGTTAGTAACTTACAAATACTTGAGATACAGTGCAAAATCTTATCTAATCTAATATTTTACACTTACACTACACTTACAGTAGGCCTACACACTAACGGTTACTTTATGTAAGATGAGAGAAATTTACATATTGTACATACTGTAAACTATAACATTGCACTCCTTTCATGATTGTCATATTTATTTGCAGACATTTTTAGGGAGTGTATTTTACTAAATAAAAAAAGGCAACATCACTCTTTCCCAACTCTGTTCCTTGAGGCACACCGAACACAACACATTTCCCAACTCTTCATAATTACATCTCAATCCACTCATCAGCTCTTCAGTGGAGACTCCAGACATAAAGCAGTCCGAGGAGGGAGACTTCATCAGAAACTTGCAATGCCTTTGTGCCTTCAGGGTTAGGAAACACTGGACTACATGTCTAAGTGAGGTTCAGAAAGAGTTTTGTGACGAGACAAAGAAAATGTTTCTTCTTTTTAGAAGAGGTGAAAAATTAAACATTCACAGCACATTCAAACACAGTGTTGTACATTGCCCTGCATATTTATTCCAGACTATATGCTTGTTGGGCTGGTGCTGGTGCAGTATAGAACAGGGATTCCCAACCCTGAGTCACCCCAGCAACACACATTTTACATGTCTCTTTTGTATAAACTCCCTATTAATGAGCTGATCTGAACCCGCTGGTTTTGATTGAGGAGACATGCAGAATATACAGAACAGACAGAGAAACCCATAATATGTTTAGGCCTAGTTAAAATCAGTCAATGACCAGTTAAAAAATAAATGAATAGGCTACATTTCTTTTTTTCTTTTCTTTTTCTTTTTTTACCTTTCTTCTGTTTTTGATTTACTTCGGCAGCACTATCACATTTAAACAGACAAAAAAATATCAATAACTAACTTTATATACATATATAAATTAGATAGGATGTAGGCTATTACTATTTCTATTTTCCATTACCAGTATCAGCTCAACTCGACTCGACTCGCCTCGGCTCGCTTTTCGCTCCGTTTTCCATCACAGATAGTACCTCCACAATGGTACCTGGTCGTCATAGCGACGCCACAGGAACTACGTGGCAGACACTACCCACACACACAGGACAATGGAGGAAATCGAGTGTATGCTGTTTGTGAGAGGAGAAAAAAACTCTGCGATTTTGAAGCGAGCAGGGAGAAACACACTCACTGGCAGATCACTGCACAGATCAGCAGGCAATGTGAACTCGCTGCAGATCGCCGTCACACCAACACCGGAGAGAGTGGCTCGTCTCGTAGAGCAACTGTACTTGACATCCATTGATCACCATGCATTTTTGTTGTAAAGAGGCAGTTTTAACCTTTATAGAATTATTTAACACTGTTCCATCTAGGGCTCTTCTTGGCTTCATTCCTGCTGTAGCTGAATTAAAATCTAATAATATGTGATAAAAAAAAAAGTATTATTCATTAAAAAGGCTCAGCAGGGGCGAACGCATTTATAGTGATAGACATGAAGCACAGCATGCAGGATTACCATTTCTGACATAAAGTGTTTAATCTGAGGTAATAGAAGGGTCCAGTATATGGCTTATCTGAAATACAATGCAGATGCCCTCAGATCCATGATATCATGAGCAAAAACAGCCATATTAGTTAGTAAAGTTAGTAAAAACATTGTTAAAATAGTCCATGTGACCACAGTGGTGCAACCTTAAGTTTATCACGCGACAAGAATAATTTTGGTGTGCACCACCCCCACCACCCCCCCCACCCCTCCACCCCCCCCCACCCCTCCCCCCCCCCCCCCCCCCCAAAATAACAACTTTATTCGACTGTTCATTTTCTTCTTCTATTCATTCGGCCTTTGATGTGAGTTCACGAGAGCGCCACGACGCATGCGCGAGAACTGAGAAGATGTCGCTTACGATAATTTGATGGCAAAGTGTGCATGGTAATCTTTCATTTTGTGGCATTGGTAGGGCACTTTAACGTTTTCTCGTTGGTTTCTCACTATTCGGAAAACCAGGACATGCACACTTTAGAACCATTTTAAACACTACATCGAGACCCACCTGCGTCATCTTCTCAGTTCTCACATATGCATCTTGGCGCTCTCCTGAACTCACGTCAGAAGAAAATGAATAGCTTAATAAAGTCGTTATTTTTGTGTTTTTTTGTGCACAAAAAGTATTCTCGTCGCTTGATAAACTTAAGGTTGAGGCACTGTAGTCACTTGGACTATTTTAACGATGTTTTTACTAACTTTTCTGGACCGGCAGATTGAAATTGCCTAGAATCCTATGAAGGAGTGAAACCAAAGATGAACGAAAGTCTTACGGGGTTAGAACAACATGAGGGAGAGTAATTACAGACAGAATTTTCATTTTTGGGTGAACTAACCCTTTTAGTCAGTTTTTTAATAATTTATAAAAAAGCATGATTATGTGCTAGTAATAACAATGTAGCCTTGCATCATCTCAATATACCATACCATTATCTAGCTTAAACGGTTGTACTTGACTTCCACTGGAAATTCGTGACATTTATGAGATAAACTTGAATAGACAAAATCACGATTCTTTTTAATTTTCCATTTGTAACCACCACATTGGGATTCTTATATGTTTATTTACTCATTTACAGTTTCAGACACCTGGAATATGCAACAGGGTTGTGAGCACACAGGCTTTTGAAAATATTTCAGGGGAATTATAAATATGTTAAATATCTCAGGAAGGATGGACCAATGGAGTCTGCGGTTTCGGGAGTGTGATGTAGAATGGCAATTTCTACAGTGCAACAAAATCCAATAGAAAAAAAATACAATAAAAATAAAATAAGGGACTGTTCGGTATTTATGGAATGGACCACCGGAGGAAAATAGGGGAGGATCATGTCTTTTTATTCTTTGTTGAGGGGAAGGTCATCCAACTTTTTTTAGTCTAGGGGGAGGGTGACCCAACTTTTGTATTCATGAAAACAGCAAGATTTCAAAGTGGCTTGTTTGGTGCATATTTTTCCATGTAGCTCCATTTAGCTCTCTCAGTCTGGCTAACTAAGGGAAACTTTCCTTGCAATTTATGAACATTTTAGGGGCAGGGCTTAACATTGTGATGAAAAAAGCATGTAAATGATGTATACCAGTTTAGGAAACGGCCCTATACGCTTATATCACGGCGGCCGCCATTTGAAATTTCGTGATCGAAAACGAGGCTGCGGTGGGAGGAAACCGGAAGTGTTCTAGGAGTGACGCTTACGTGAACCAGAAAAGCCAATCGAGCTACCATGGCATATTGTTGTGTACCTAGCTGTACATCTTATCAAAGAAGAGAATGTGATCAAGGTCTGTCTTTCCATCGATTCCTGAGTAAACCGGACTCCCGTCGCCAGTGGATTGCCAAGATTAGGAGAGACGTTGGACCTTATTTTCAGGTAACGTTAATGTAACAAGCTAGCTAAGCTAGCTTACTGAGATAATAAACCCTAGAATTTCATAAGATTAATTTACACGTCAACAGGCATGTTATTAGATTTCTTATCTTAGATCACAGACAACACAAGAGTGTGCTCCAAACACTTCCCCAAGGAGAGCATAGTTAGATCGCTCACCGGTTTGAACAAACTGAAAAACGGGAGTGTGCCGTCCTTGTTTACATGGTGTCAGCCCAAGACCAGAAGGCCATTCAACGCATCCAGAGGTAACGTTAATTGTCAAATAACCAAATAATTTGCTTATCAGCATGACAGAAGTAATAAATGCATTGGTATTACTTGATTTCATTTTCTTGTCGGATGTTCTTTTTACATATATTCGAAATAAACATAATAATAATGTCTGTGTAGGGATCCTGCTTGTGTCAAAGGGGCAAGACGATCAACATCAGGATCAGAAAGAGAACCATTGTAAGTTGAAGTTATGTTTTTAAACCTTAGCTATAACGT
The DNA here is from genome assembly GCF_051911475.1 of Siphateles boraxobius. Classification (NCBI taxonomy): domain Eukaryota; kingdom Metazoa; phylum Chordata; class Actinopteri; order Cypriniformes; family Leuciscidae; genus Siphateles; species Siphateles boraxobius. The sequence continues at coordinate 10,663,859 of NW_027508766.1, read as the reverse complement.
TACATATATGAACTGCTTGAGATTACTGAACTAAGGTCATCGAGAATAATGTTTTGCCATTATTTTGTAGTGTGACTGGTAACTTTGATGAGGAAGAAGATGATGTGGACATTTCAAATCTGCATGAGGAAGTAAAGTGAGTGACCAGTTATGTCGAGCGATGCTTCTAGTAATTGCAGTCATCAAAAAATCTATCGCATATCTTAAAAAATTGTGTCTTATCTGTTAAATATAAAACTGAATAAATTAACGATGATAGTCTAAGCCCTTTACATGTTGCTTTATTTAACTGTTTTAACAGCCCGAACACAGACAAATTGATGTGGCATTCACTTAGTCTAGATGGCAAAGTTTATCCTTACTCAAAACCTTTTTTAGAGTAGTGAGTGTGGCAATAGTTTATCTACTTAAAATGGAAAATGTGGTTAAAGAGAAAATCTTTTGAAAAAGTTATTCTATGTTTTTAGGAAATGTTTTATTATGGTTAAGTTTTGCATTCTTTTAAATGTATTGTTCATAAAATACTGTATATTTGTAAAGTTTCACTCTTTTACAAAAGTTTTGTTCAAAAAAAATGTAATCCCACTTTCTTATGTCTTTTCTCTAACACACAGTTCTAGGCAGGTTTTGGAGGCACTTTGTGATCATGACTATCAGGAGGAGACCCTGTCTGCAGAAGAACAGCTTGATGCAGCACATAGAGAGATTGCTCGTCTGGAGGAAGAAAATCAGAACCTGAGAAGTGAGCAGTTTCATCTCCAACGCTTTCAGTGTGAGCCCAAATTGATGATGTTTTATACTGGATTTAAGAATTTTGACACCCTCAAAGCAGTCTTCCTAGCTCTAAAACCAAAAAAAGTCAAATGCAAAGGCTAAATCAAACAGAAAAACACACTGAAAGCTGTCTTCTATGCAAAACACCTATACCTCTTTGACCAGTTCATCCTCTTCCTTTGTCGTGTGCGACAGGGATTTTTTGCTGTGGATTTAGCTGTTCGGTTTAATGCGTCACAAGCCACTGTCAGCAGGACATGCATAACATGGGGCAACTACCTGTTCTTCATGCTAGGCACACTCTCAATATGGCCAAGTAGGCAGGCTATAGATGAACTGATGCCACAAATCTTTAAAAACACATTCCCCAAAGCACGAGTGGTGCTAGACTGTACTGAGATCCACATCCAAACTGCAAGCTCAAAAGTCCTGAACACAGTCACATACTCCCATTACAAAGGTACCACAACAATAAAGTCACTGATTGGCATTACTCCTTCTGGGTCAATTAGCCTTGTCAGCAACCTCTACACAGGCTCCATCTCAGACAAGGAAATCACCAAAGAGTCAGGCGTTCTGAGCCTCCTGGAACCAAGCGATGAAGTCTTTGCAGATAAAGGGTTTCTTATAAAAGACCTCCTCGCTGACATAAATGTGAAACTAGTAATCCCAACATTCTTGGGGTCAAGTGGGCAATTCAGTAAAAAGGAAATTTATTACACACAAGAAATTGCTCGCCTGAGGATCCATGTAGAGAGGGCAATCAGGCGCATCAAAGAATACCACATATTTGACAGCGTCATGCCCCTTTCACTGTGTGGTTCAGTTAACCAGCTATGGACTGTTTGTGCTCTACTTACCAACTTTCAGAGACCTCTCTTTTAATCCTGTGTATCATCTATTTGAAGGGTTACCCAAAACTCATTCGGCAGTTTCTAAACAATGTACATACTTCATGACTACAATGACTAATAACACAAAATTTCAAATGTTTATGAGTGATAGTATTTTTTGAGTTTATTTCAGTTAAATGCAAAAAAAAAAAAAAACTGATTGTGTTCATCTTTCAAGATGATTGTTCCTGGAAAACCTAACATGTAAATATTCCTTACCATTGTTCTTAACACATTGCAGCAGCAGCCATTTTATTTTACTGCATAGCTGTCTTTTGCTTTTTATTGAAATGCATTCATATATGTCTTAAAGCTATGCTTAAAACTACAGTAGTAAATAAGAATGAAATAACTGATGTGACCATTTGGCATATCAAAAGGATAAGTCTGTTGCTATTCCATAAGAAAAAATGATCAACAATAACATGAAGACTGATGAAGATTAATCCAACTAAGTATTGTTTATCAAATGTCTGTATCTTTCCTGCATAAAAACAAAAGTCCCCAGTAAATGCACCATTTCCTCCACAAAAACCACAGTCACAAGCTATTTAAAGAAATGATTTAATTGTTTTTAATGAGAACAAAAAATATTATATATACAGTTCAGTATATATTACAGTGTGATAAGACATTTAATGTGATAACATTTTGATAAATATTTTTAATTTATAACTTATGTACAATGTATGATTAATCCTGAACCAATAAAAAATGCATTGATATAACATAGCGCCTTGTTCTGCTTCCTTGAGTAAAAAATTTTTTAAAGTTGTCTTAACATTACAGAAAATGTAAATGACTTAACAGTGGTTTATCTATGAACGTTGCTTACTATGTCTATGTATGTGTGCTTCCTATGCATGTTCCTATGATGTTCAGATGAGAACATCATAGGAACATGCACAGGGCAGGCAGAAAATACTCAAAGAAGAATGTGTCTAGTTTTGTTTTCATAGACTCCCATTTCACTGCATCAAAGTGGATCCGCTCTAGATGGTACTCGTTGGTGCAATGGACAAAAAAATCACACCACATCATCCCTGTGATGCCCATTTGTCCCATTACCTGGCAGTAGTACTCATGGTTGGGTTTAAGGGCAAAAGCACCATCTGGCCCAGCAGAAAGGTATCTGCACTCAACCAAACTGTCCACACCTGGACACTTAATCTCCAGAAGCCCCTGAAGAAGACCAGCGCTGTCAACAACCTTACGATCTGGTGAGGTACCTAAATGGGTGGCATGAGGATTTATGACAAAGCCACAAGGTAATGTAGAATTACCCGTTACCTGTTCATATTGTACCGCTGCAATGGGCCCCATCTCTAGCCCCCTTTTCATTGACCTTGTCTGCACAGCCCTATTCTGTCTTTGCATACTCGCTGCTAAACTGTCAAAGTCTGCAATCCTTGAAACTTTCCTTTTGAACACAGATGAAGTCAGGCGCTGGGAGTGGACACGGTGCCAGGTCTTGTTTGTGCTCTGCTCCCTTGTTTCCATCTCCAGTGATTCTGCATCAGAATGGGTGACTTGTCATGCCATAGTGGTAATTGCTCTCGTTTTCAGTTAGGGCAGTGGAATATTTACAGGTTTGTGGTGGCAGAGGAAACGTTGGGTGATGGTCAGTGGTTGTGGGCAGGGTGAGCACCTGGTAGGTCAACACGGATCCACTGGGTAGGTCTCCAAACTCTGTTGCAAATGTGTCCACTGGATGTCTGTTTGATGCTTGGAGTACATGATACATTTGACAATTGCTTCCAATATCAGCAAGATTCTTTTGAAGATCACAAGCAAACTGATCACTTGGTATGGGGACTGGAACAGGGCAATAGAGGTTGGGTATGACACCATTACAACCTCTTTTACATTTCTTTGGGAGTGGATTTGCTGTGGGTGGCTTTAATTTTGAGACTTGTATTGTATTATTGTAGGTTTTGGGTTGAGGCCTAATGTACGGGAAGGAACATGCCATGTCTGGGGCAGGGAGGTTTTACTGATTATGGGAGGGACAGATTTGCAGTCCATCTTAAGAAAATGTGCAAGAGTGTACAGTAGTGCAATTTGATGATTGCAGTGACCCTGGCCAGCTTTGCAATTGCACTTTGCCTGCCCAATGAAGGGGCCTTCAGATGGAAACTCCACCTAGTGAAAGAAAGTGAAAACAGGTAAACAAACCATAAAATGTTTATAAATGTTTTTTAACTGATAAAAAACTTAAAAATAAGGTTGGAACTTGCAGAGAAAATTCAACACAGTATACAAGCTTTTGTAGAATCGTGGATTTTCAGTAACTGTTAGAGAGGATATGTGACCAGTCACGGAAACTAGGGACACAAGTCGGTTCTGGGGCATTTTGAGTTATTCATAGATTCTGAGAGTGTAATATCCAAGCTTTCCAACGATGTGTAACATGTGGAAATCTGATAATATTTGGAGAAGTTGTGGCCATTTTAAAGTAGGCACTTAAAAAAGCTCAAAGAGGAGAAAACGAGCTAAAGATTGTGCAGTTCTCACCTGTCTCTGCTGCTGGGGGTGACAATAGGGCTCATTTACATCTCATTTAGATAAGCCATACCCCCTGTAAAGCTCCTCCATGTGCTTTACAGCTTTTTTTACACTTCGAATGAGTGCACTTCTGCCGCACTAGGCGAAAAACAATTGTGCTGCCCCTCTATTTGCAACGTACCAGCAACAACACACAAAGACCAATAATGCCATATAGCCTGCATATAACGCGAAACCAGCAACAACACATAAAGACCAATATGCCATATACATATAACGCAAAACCAGCAACAACACACAAAGACCAATATGCCATATAGCCTGCATATAACGCAAAACCAGCAACAACACACAAAGGCCAATATGCCATATACATACAGTATAACGCAAAACCAGCAACAACACACAAAGACCAATATGCCATATACATATAACGCAAAACCAACAACAACAAACAAAGACCAATAAGCCATAGGCCTACATATCTATAGCGCAAATAGTACGCAACGCTCGTGTGCCCAAAATGTCAACAATATTAAAGTTTATGTAGGAGGCAAATGCCTGCTGGCATTTTTCTTTAAGCAGTCATTTCTGCAATTTTCCAAATAATCACATTTCACCTCCTCAAATTACTGTTGCAAATCTCTTTACACTACTTTCTTATGTGCGTATACACACACAAATGAAATGTCCGCAAGCACATTATATCATCAGCAGGTTCAGCATCTTAAATAACGACTAAAGAGCAAATGAAGCTTAACTTACATTTCAGAAACACGCACGGCAGGCCTTCATCGCAGCAGCAAAGGTCTTAACTGCATCCTCTATTTCGATTCTCCGTCACATATGAAACAGCCAGCCACCGCTGTCAGCGAGCCGAGCCGCCGTATTGAAGCACTGAGGGCGAGCGCGCTGCGCCCATACCTCCGGTTCAGTTTCCCGAGCCCACGAAGTGCGGCGAAAACATTTTCGGTGTAACTGCCAGACGGTTCATCTCGTCTGCGACAATCTTTGCGGCATCCATCTTCATTGAATTTTGATATCAGAGAGAGCTGGCCAGAGCACAGCATAATAAGTAGCCATGTGGTTGACTTGGAGGGCGGGGGCAAAAGCGCCGGGTTATTCAGTATGGAAATACACACAGACAATGACACGCCACGCCCCTACTGCATGCTAGAATCTCCGAAAACAAGCCGATTTCAACCTCAAAATGTAAGCTTTTAAATATACCAATACTGCTATCTCAAACATGGAGAGGCTTCTTCGTGATTTCAATTAACAGATTCTCCAAAAAATTGAAAATCACCAATTTTGAAAAAAAACTCTTCTTTCCTTAATTTTGCTCGAAAGTTGTGCTGCCGACTTGTGTCCCTGGTTTCTGTGACGGGTCACATATATAACCAACCAACCAGCCCCTTGCAACAATTCCTTACAGTGGTGATGTGAAAACCCATGATCCGTTTGAGCTTTAAACACCTGACCCCTCATACCCCATCAATTAACTGTGCAGACCACTGTGCAATGTATAATATAGGTTTAGTAATATCCATCCGTTTACATGTGTATTCTTGCTTTTGTATGTTGCCCAGCAGGGAAAAGGTGATGTTTTGAAAGCAATCAGGTGCAAATTAATGTGAACTTAAACTTTAATACTTTTTATCTATTAACGTTACCCAAATACCTGTATATTGTAAGGAGTGTCATTTTTTCTCAGTGAGCGAAATGATTTGGCCCTCACAACACAGCCTGTCTCGCTCGCCCTGACTGAAAAATCATTTAACGTTAGCTGGATGACCCTTGTTGTCACAACTATAACATCTAATGTTTGTTTACACAAAATGTAACACCACCAAGACAGAAATACAGCACAATTAATTATCCACCTTTTTTTTAAATTCGTTTAGTGTATCGCAAATCTAGACAATTAAGTTTAGTTATGACTTACGTTAGGGCTATCCGTATTTTGACATTTGTCGGCTAACTAACGTTAGCAGACACAGCCTATGACCGGCAAAATCGTTAACTTACCTTCAATATCAGTAATGTAGCCCTCTATCCAGTTGTTATATCCTTTCAATAATATTGCTCGTGGTATTCGACAGCCCTCCTCGGCCCAGTTTTCAACGTCGTTCATCGTGAACCGTGGCAACAAGTCAAGGTTTGTGGTCCAAGCCATTGTTTTGGCCGCAGTTCCGGGTTTCCGCTTGCGGCGCCTCCCACCGCAACCTCGCTTTCGATTTCAAATACATGGAGTGTTACTAATTACAATCCAATCAGCATTACTGTCTGTAGGGTATGGACCAATCAGACACACACTAATTATTCATTATATACAAAGGTTTATGAAACTCCAAAACTAACAGCCCAAATGAACGAACACAAGGGCAGAAACAGTGTCATGTTACAGGGCAAGATAAGCAGATTTTACGACCTCCGAGGAATGTGGCCACATGCACAAGAGAGAGATACAATGGGAACACAGAAACCCTCTTTAAAACAGACTTTGCTGCATTAATCAAAGACTAACTGATCTATAAATGAACATGCATAAAACTGTAATGACTATTGTGACTATTATGTGACTGTGTGACTATTATGTATGGTATGTACCCTGGTATACCACCAACTAACGATCAATGTAACCTCACCTGTATCATGCCTCCTACCTAATTAATCCTCATTTAATGACTCACACTTTGATCTACATCACCTTCTTCTAGAATGCAGTGTGGATGTGTTATAGCTATCTGAGCATTAATGAAGGTATAACCATGCTTGAGACAAAGACTCGTAAATCAACTAAGAGCCACTTTTTGCTCTCAGACGTGTCACCGATCTTATTGGTCGAGTTCAACCCTTGGGGGTGGATCCTTTCCAGCCCACATGTGACCTCCCTCTCTTAGTTCTTTCATCCAGCCGCAACACTGTTCTGGTGACACTGGGGAACCCCCCTCCAGGGCCCAGCAGGCCTCAATCCAACCAGATATGGGCTTAGGCAGGAGAGAGAAGACTCTCTCACAAAGAACCAAGGACAATCTCAGTAGTTCTGGAACAAAGACTCCAACCAACAACGACTCCAATCACCCACTCTTCCGACTTCCTCACTTCTCCTGGGTGCTCGGCGTGGCCTCAACAGGGCCTCAGGCCTTGAACAAACCAGCCATGCGTTCCTGGAGAAATAGAACTCTCAACCAACTTCCACTTGACACTGCCGGAACCATCAACGACTTAAATTTTCAACAACTTCAAGAATTGTTCCCACTACAAATGCAAGTATTCAGTTCAATGAAATGTGAAAATTAAATTTAGATGGTTCTTCTCATAGTCCCCTTTTCTGGTTTCCAATTTAATCCTATCACTAACCTATTTCTGTATTGCTGTGTATATGTGTGTTTAGTTTATTTATGTTTATGATTTAGTTAATAAAACTTATGCACTTTATGTATTTGGTTCTGATTCACTTGCAATACGAAGTCCCTTTACGGTTTGTTCTTGCTACATGCTCAAAACGCTGTACATGCTAAGAAATAATTATTCTTCTGTGGCCAGGGAAGATACCCTTTTCTTAGAATAAATTAATAATCAAAAGAGTTCGTTGGACGAACTGATTAATTGATTGTAATATTAATTTAGCCATGTCAAGTTAATCCAATAAACTGACCCAAATATCCATAATTAATCATAACAAGTAATTATTGATTATTAATATTTCATATAGCTAGGTTCCTTACAATTCAAACAGTGAGACTATCAAAGTTTCAGTAATCTGCTTACAATAGAGAGAAACAGGAATAGCAGCCTGGATAGAGAGCCAATCTGCCAGATAAAGAAAAACAGGATTTGCCGGACTCTCTTGCTGGAAAACTGTTTCACAGCAAATATCATCACCATCATAACCTTAAATGCTAAATTCAGTATATGAAACTGTCTTAGTTTATATACTATTGTATTGGACTCAATTAAAACATTTAGTAAATTTATAACACTACAGCCCTTGCGCACATTCGCGCTCGTGCAGACGTGGCAAGTATAAACTAAGCTGGAGGCGCCAGAACTGCAGCTGATAGAATGTGCGCTGTAGCTGATTCTACCATATTTCTTCAAAAGCAGATCGTGGAGACATTAAATAATCCACGATCAAAAATCGGGATATCACATAAGCACAAGTATAAAAAGACTGTTATCATGTCTGAAAACAAACACAAGTAACGGAGTTCACAAAACTGTATGGCGCGCGTGCTACAGTGGTACATTTATTCATCGCACAGACCAATCTTTTCATAGATATATGTCGCACTGTACAGCCCTGTACAGGACCCTTTTTAATTAACATTTGGTGTAGGTCTACTAGGCATCAAGATATCTGAACATCTTTGCCAAGCGCAAACCAGTACAGAAGTAATCAATAAATTATCGAGGAGGGTCATGCCTTTTTTCACAATCATTTTGGAGGGTCATAGAAAACTGTATTGTTGGCGAAGGGAGGGTCAAGTCTATTTTGACTATAGATCTCAAAACTCCTCCGGTAGCCCCTTAAATAAAAAACTAACAGTCCCTAAGTTTAGTTTATTGTGGTGTTGTTGTATCACCATTGTGCAGGGGTCTTTAATAACAGGAGGACTGTCAATTATTAGACCATATAGTAGGCACAGGTGCATCAGAAATATATATATATAAATATATATATATATATATGTGTGTGTTTGTGTGTGTGTATATTGTAAAGAGGGAAACCTAATCTGGCGGCAGTTTGTCTCTGGCTCTGACACACACACACACACTCTCACACACACATACACACACACACACACACATTCAAATTTGCCGCTCCTCTGTTACCGCTATGGTCCGGGTGCACACGAAACCCATAGCACTTGTTCATTCAAACTCAATGTACCCATCACCCTGCTACAATAAACTCACACTGCATACACACGCATACATATACATTTAAATAGGTTTACCAGTTGGTTGAAGTGTTGATTCCGGGTGAGAAAGAGACAGATATTAAACATGATTTTTGGTAACGAGGGCTATTTATATATGGTATGCCTTTTATGGGTTTATTTATGTTTGGTGTTGATTATTGTGTGTGTTTATGTAGTACTTGAGCACTGTGAAATTTAATATTCCCCCTGGTTTTTGTAATGAGTGTGCAGTTGTGGTGCCGCAAGCAAATTAATTTAATATTTTTCTCTGTGAAACTGTGTATTGTGGATACGTGTTTACATTTTTGGTTATTTTGGTTATTTAATATATTTTTACTGGTGGAAGAGTTGATATTTTTTTTGTTCAGTTGGGACTCACTTGTAAATAAAATGCACCTCTATATAAATAAAACATATTGCACCATAGTGCATTTGCGAGTTAGGCCATCATTTTTATTTTTTTCCATCTTCGACCATACCAGGTCCAGGAAGAGGGCTGTCAAAACCCACTTCCATACATTTTGGTGTCAGAAGTGGAATGGCCACTCGCAAAAAGACACAAAGAGAAGATCCTGAAGTGGATTTACTTGGTGAATCGGAGGAGGAGAAGAATACCCGAAAGCCAGTTCACCCCAGCCCAACACTGTCACAATGAGTGGGACGGCGCAAACTGGGGAAATGGTGGCGTTAATGCGGGAAATCCTCTGTGCTCAACAACAGAGGGAGGAGCGATATCTATCTGAACTCTGTGGAATACGTGAATCCATGCAGCAGACGGTTCAGGCAGCGGCTACACCAAGCACTGCTGAGAGTCCACGAATGGAGCTTCCGACGCCAGGCCAGTCTAGGTCACTATCGCTACCACCACCAAGATCTGAGCCGCAAATGCTAATCTTCCATTCCGGTAAGGACATGGAACTTTCTACGCCGCTTTGAGCGTCTAGCACGGATGTGGAGATGGCCTGAGGAGGAGTGGAGCTGTAGACTGGTGCCATTGTTAACAGGCAGAGCGTTGGAGGCCTATCTGGCTATGGATGAGGAGCAAGTGGAGGTGTATGATGAGCTGCGGGAGGCTCTCCTTGACAAATTCAATATCTCACCAGAGACGTATCGTCAGCGCTTCTGGGCTTCGACAGTACCTGCAGGAGAAACCCCGACTGAGACGTATCATCGGCTACGGAACCTGTATCGTCGGTGGGTTCAACCGGAGCAGTCAACGAAGGAGGGGATTGGAGAATTGATTATCCTCTAACAACTGTTGCGAGTGTTGCCGTATGACAGCCGAATCTGGGTTAAGGAGCACGAGCGTACCAGTGGACTGGCAGCAGCAAAGTTGGCGCAGCGGTTAACGGTCTCAACCACCACGACGTAATGCTAAAACCACTTCACAAAGACAGTATATGGATACAATTTAACCAAAAACAGGCACAGAGAAGGAACTGATTTGATATTACTGTCAACAGCTAGGGCACAAAGCCACTGTGTGTCCCATCCGTAAAGCTAAGCTCACAGGTTACTGCTATGTTCCTAGAGAGGAGAACTTAGATGATAAAAGTGTGAGCGACTCTCAGAACATAATGACTGTGACTGTTGATGGACAATCTTTAATGGCGTTGTTGGACACTGGAAGTGCCATTTCTTTGTTGAAATCATGTCATGCTGCAAACATGTGTGTTGAAGAGATTGTTAACAAACAATGTGTACATGGGGTTGTGAAAAGTTACCCAAGTACTGTGGTGAATGTGTGTGTTTATGAACAAACATATTTACTCAAGGTTGCAGTTGTTGAATCGTTACCTACTGAAATTATTTTGGGAAAAGATTAGCCTATATTGCCTGATTTACTGCATGGTACAATGAACTCTGATGGTCATAAGGCTAAAGCAACCCTATCATGTCCAGTTGTAACACGGGCCAAAGCTAAGGCTGGGTTGCAGCCCTTACCAGACTTGCACCATAGTCTGATTCAGGGTGGGATTAAGGGCCCCAGAAAGTCACGCCGACAGTGGCGTGCAGCCAAATATTTGGGTAATCCATACCCAGAGATTAATACTGAGGATTTGGAAATGAGCAACTGGCAGATTCCAGAGGACATTGGGGACTTACAAAGAAAAGATCTGTCTTTGCAACCATTGTTTGTTAAAGTAGAGGGTAACTGTGGGTCTAATGTGTGTAAAGAACAGTATATCATTGACAATGGGAGTTTGTATGTGCAAACAGATGATGTGAAACGTTTGGTGTTGCCTACATGCTGTCGCAATCTTGTTATGCACATAGCACACTCTGTTCCAGGAGATGATTTGGTGATCTTCTGTCCATATAGTGCGGGCCTTTAACAGTTACTGAGGGTATGTTCTCAATATGGCTCAGATTTTGACATTAGATACAATAAAAAGAAGAGTAATGCTATGATTGTTAGGAGTAGGAAGGACAGGAAACAGTTAAATGATGAATGAATGTCACAGGCCCGCGCGCTTTGTTTACTACAGTTATACAGCACGTGTCTGTGCCGTTCATTCACTCTTGCACCTACATTAGTAAACGTTATGTTTACATGAACACATCCAAACTATATTGCTATAGCCTACTAAGATGAGAAAAATAGACTGAAATATGTTGAAATAAAATGTCTGTATAAGCAACAAACTGCAAATTCACATGTATATGCTAATATATCATACACAATATGTTACAGACTAAATATGAATGTTTAGACACGATTTTGTGATTAGTTTTGGATAGATTATGAAGTTTTGACTGTAAAAAAAGACTACTGTCACATTAAATAGGTACACTTTTGTTCACCAATTTCTGCTCATAAATATACTATAGTATGATGTTTTGTCAAAAATAAAGTAGGTATATTGAATTATCAACTAAGATGTTATTATAGTGTAATACCTTTTTTAATACGTATGATAAAGTGTATACTTTTTTACAAAGAAATACACTTGAAATATTGTTAAAATTGTAATTGTTGTTGTAATTGTAACCTATTTGTAATGGTTACAATTTCTAATTGTAAAATATGTATATATAGATAATTTCTTTTGTCCTTGCATTCTTTGGGATCCTGTGACACACCTGTGTGAAAGGCTAATTAATATGCAGCTCATTATGTATGTGGCACATTATCCGGCCTTTGTCTTCTCAGGTGTGAACACGCCTCCACGCATATTTCCTTTCCAAACAAAAGGTGTCTTATAAAATTTAAATCAATGTATTGTTTTGTGTAAATGATTAGGCAGGATGATTTTCAGATCATTTTGAAGCAAAAATTCTAGGCAACAACACCCATTAGTCAAAAGTCTTGTGGACACATATTTAGTATGTGTTATGTGGCCTTATTTCAGACATTTCAGGCCTTTTTTAGTTTTTTCAATAACCACACATAAACATTATTCTCTAAAAATACAACCATGTACATACATGTTGCTCACATATTACGGTAGCCCCATTTGTGCTATATAGAGTGAATTTACACCTTTGCCTTTAACATGTTTATAAATAACTGAAAAAAGCACAAATGTCAGAGCAGTCAGAACACCTCAAGGACCCCAAAAACCCCTTAGACCCCAGAGGGTTAAGGTATGTGATGAGGCTAAATATTTGAGACATTATATAACTGAAGACCTGTCTGATGATAGGGATATTTATAGACAGTGTCGTATGATATATGCACAAGCTAATACGTTGACTCGCAAATTTTGAATGTGCTCTGGATCTGTAAAGATTGCACTTTTTAGGACATATTGCACTCCGACGTATACTGCCCATTTGTGGCGGTGCTACAGAAAGAGCAGCATGCAGAAACTCATTGTAGCATATAGGGATGAAGCTGCTGCTTAAGGTGCCATGGTGGAGTAGTGCAAGTCAAATGTTTGTCAGTGTTGTCGTGCCCACCTGTTCTGCTGTTTTGCGCAATCTCATGTACAGATGTATGTGTAGGTTATTAGATTCTGCAAACAGCATAATTTCAACATTAACAGATCCGACCCTACCCATATGAAAAAAACCTGCATGGTTCATAGACAGCAACCATATATCTTCCTTACTTAAACAAGCCCCTTTACATCATAGGTTAACCTTTAAAATAAATAATGAATGCACACTATAGGCATTTCTGTCATCAGAATAATATGAAAGCTGCTTATCAAATGGTCTGTAATACTTCAAATCCTGAACATGTCAGTGAATGTAAGTCCTGTGTCAGTGAAGTTGATTCAGTACCTTCGACTCTGCAACAGTACAGCAGTGCTCGAGTCAACAACATTCAGCAGATGAAGAACAGTTGCAGGATACGAGTGGATCAGTTGCAGGATACGAGTGGATCAGTTGTGTCCAGTTGCTAACAGTAGTCAAATATCTTCATTTGTGTTGTGAAGATGAAAGAAATTCTTACATGTTTGGAACGACATGAGGGTGAGTAATTAATGACAGAATTTCCATTTTGGGTGAACTAACCCTGTAAGAATAAATTAAAGCTGCAGTAGGGAGTTTTGAGAAAATGTTGACTTAGCCTGAAAATTTGAACAAGCACAACTTACAGGTCCAACCCCCTTGCTCTCTGCTGTGCTACAGCCCTCCCTCCACAGCTCCTCCCCCACAGCGGAGCCTGCCGTGAACGCGCAGGCTAGTAAGCAGGACCACCGATGACGGCGGATTATAAACAGTTATGGAACATTCACTAATAGGGACGAAACATCAACAATATGCTTTACATTGACTATGGCCTGCCCATACTTTGACTACAAACTTGGTCCTCAAATCATTATGTATTTTGCAATACATGTAACTTTATAAGGTTGCACTCTTTCTATAAGTTATAGCTACTAAGATAACGTTAAAGGATTAGTTCACTTTAAAAAAAAACTTTTGCTGATAATTTACTCACCCCCATGTCATCCAAGATGTCCATGTCTTTCTTTCTTCAGTCGAAAAGAAATTAAGTTTTTTGATGAAAACATTCCAGGCTTTTTCTCCATATAATGGACTTCAATAGCACACAAACGTCTCGAGGACCAAATGACAGTTTCAGCGCAGCTTCAAAGGGTTTTAAACGATACCAGACGATGAATAAGGGTCTTATCTAGTGAAACGATCGGTCATTTCAAAAATAAATAAAACACTTTACGTTTTATAAGCACAAATGCTCGCCTAGCTCTGTTCTGTGATGCACGTTCATGATCCTGTTCGAACTCGTTCATCCAAATGAACAAATCTTTTTTCGAGTCATTCGTTCGTTGAATGAACAAAATGACTCCGAAAAAGACTCGTTCAAAATGAACAAATCTTTTTTCGAGTCATTTCGTTCATTCAACGAACGAAATGACTCGAAAAAAGATTCGTTCATTTGGATGAACGAGTTTGAACAGGAGAGTCACGAACGACGGCACGCGCTCGAGCTGTGCAAGAGAGGGGTGATCAGCGCATACACGAGCGTGATTGACACTGCTAAGACATTCCTCCTGGCTCTGATTGGTTGTTTCTGACCGGGAGCGGTGTATTTCTGCAAATGGCAGTAGGACCACAGGGAGGAGCCAGAGGAGCTTGGTTTTTTTCACAGATTATCTGTCTCATATTCTACTTTCAGGACATAATGAGAGTTTTAACAAATATTTGTTTACAAAAGCTACCTACTGGAGCTTTAAGACACCCACCTTAAGAAATCTCACTAATAGTCAGCCGCCGGAAGAATCTGTGTTCCCTTTTTGTGGCTGTGATGTTGGACAGGTGATGGGCAGATATTTCCCAATCAGTGGAGTCTAAAATTAAACAGCAAGAAAACATCTACCTGTCAAATCATGAAAACAATTGGTTTGAAAACAGATTTTAAGTAAAAAATAAAAATAAAATTTACTTTTGTAAAGTAATTTGACTGGACAAATTCAAAATGAGTGGTAAGAAACACAGAAAATCTAGTAATACCAAATAGCAACAAAGCTATAATTATTTTTTATGTTTGTGCCCATGATTCTCTCATGTTATCTGTTAAATCTTAACATCACCAGGTTATTCTGATAAGTACATTTTGCATAAATATTTAATCTGAAAGCATTAGTTACCCATTATAAGAAAATTGGTCCTCCAAAAAAGGAAATAAAGTGACAATTTCACGTGCATTGTTGGTCTGCAGTCTGTGGAGTTGTTCTTCTGTTTTTCAGTTATACTAGGTGTGCTGGTAAACGAGAGTAAAAGATAGTTTGAGGATAAATACATACTTTTAATATTTGCACATCACAAATATTGTCATAAATCACGTATTGTAATGAGTTAAAACACCTTCTATTTGTTTTTACTGTTAAAAGCAAAATCCATGTCAGCACTGCATCACGACTCAAAGAAGATGCAGGCCTAGTCGTCTATGGGCCTAGTCTGTGAGAAAGGTTTCGGCGCGCACATCACATACATATCGTTACAAAACAATATAATGCCATGAAATACATGTTGTAAATTAGGTTAAAAACACTTACTTTCTGTGTTTTTCCTGTTAACGTTACAAGCAAACCTCCTCGTCGTCAGCTCCGTATTGAGTCCAAGAAGATCGTCGCCTTTGAGAAAAGTTAAGAGCGCAAAGCATTTAAATATCGCTATAAATCAATATATTATAAAATACATATTGTAAATTAGATAAAACACTTACTTTCGCCGTTTTCCTGTTAAAAAGCAAACCCATCCTGGTCTGATCTGGATCGCGCGTCAACGGAAATGCCCCCCTGAGAGCGGTTTAGCCGTGCACAGCACATACACATTGTTATAAAACAATAAGACGTTATAGAATGCATATTTAAATGCGATAAAACACTTAATCCATGCGTTTTCCCTCATCGTATGCCTTGCATCACGAATCAAAGAAAATGGCGTCTGTGAAAAAAGTCTCAGTTCGTTTCGTCGCGCTCAGCGCGTAAATGTCCCTGATGTGACTCATCACAGTGTTATTTAGATCAGAGGGTGCGGCAAATTAACAAAGTTGAGTCAAATAGGTTTCTAGAACAGTGAATAAAATGTTGAAAATTGGCTGGAATATATTATTGTATATGTGACATGAACTCTGGTGGTGATATGCACAAGAATCACTTCGACATTAAGGAAAGTTTTATGTTTGTGAGCCATTCCACCGAAAGGGTGACATTTCTGTCCCCAGGACATTAAATGTATAAAATTGCATGAAATTTAACTCTAAAAGACATTATATTATTAAGCAAAATGTCCTGCACATTAAGCTAACTACAAATTTAAAATGTATAATTAAAAACATTAATAAAAACTACATAGAACACTAAAAAATAGCATTTTCTGCATGTCCCCACTCTCTATCTCTAAAATTTACCATGAAATATGATGATTAAAATCCTTCAGAAATCTTAATTTGTTTACATTGTTGTGTGACTTTATATCCAATCTATGCTTTAAAATGTTTTTTTAATAAGAAAAAAAATATTTTACCTAATATTTTAGATAAAATACAAATTTTAGTCATGTCCCCGGGTTTTCACTCAGTCCTGTTACCCTAACACATCCCCCCCTCTGAAAAACTTGGAATATTCCACAAGACACATTTTCAACAGGAAGTTGCATCATCTGGATCTTCTGAAGGCAATGGGAAGACCATAAGTAAGTCCTCTCATTTTAATTTCTGTATATTTGATGAAATTGTAACTATGACTGAGAAGGTAAATCTCAACATAATGTCCTGTTACCAAAATATTTCTTATATTTTATTTGTTCATTTTAAAAATATGAACTTTTGGTGAGTCACTAGAAATTGCTCAGTGTCCTCATGCTGTTAGCATGTATGCTATGTGGCCATATGCCATGTATTTGATAACTTTTTGCTTAAAAACTCAATCCTGTTACTTTCAATCCTGTTGCTTATATGAAAAATAACAGGAGTGAGTTAAAGTAACAGGAGTGAGTAGAGTCTTCTGTTTTGTTGATTTAATACTGTAAATATTAGTTGATATAATACTATTTACCTGAACTATGATTTTTAAGGTTGCAATTACTTATATTGTAGACATTGGCATTAGTTTTACAATGTGAACACCATACTTTCAGGAAGCCAGTCCACCACGAGGTGACTTAAATGTTGTGTCTTTGTCTTTGTCTTATATTTTGTAGAAGATGGAGAAAACCCATACTATACAGGTGCCAGAAATACCCACCTATGGCATATTGCAATGGAAGGATCGAAACACACCCCCAACCCTCTCTTTTCCCCCTTTTTTGTCTTAATTTCCCTCTTCCTCCCTCCATCTCTCTTCTTCTCTCTCCTTCTTTCTCTTTTCACCTCCTTCTCTGTGAAGTACTACTAGCACATAGTACATCACTTTAACACAGAAATCTTATGCACACACAGTCATGTACACTGTCTCCAATACACACACATATGGACACTCATTCCTGTTACCAAGTGTTCATTCCTGTTACAAAGTGTGCATTCCTGTTACTATTTTTTTTCTTTTTTCTAAAAAAATAAAGTTAAACCAGTGTTTTTATCAGTTTTGTTTGGGCCATCATTTATACAATAGTTTAATAAATTAAATTATTAAAACAATTATAAACTTGAGGGTTCGGTCTTCTTTAAAATGAAAAAATGGCTTTGTGTTTTTTTATTAAAATACACCTTGCCTTAATATATAGTGATTTTTTTTCACAAATATCAATTATTTGAACATATAACCAACAATTTCTTTAAAATAAAGTCTTTCTTGTGGGGAAAAAAAAGGAATTAATTGACATGGTTTTAAACATGCTTTTTAAATGGCACATGAGTTTCGGTAACAGGACTGAGAAAATATGCGTCCACTTCTGCTTAAACCTTGTAAAAAAGATAAAAATAAAGTTGGCTGAGATTGACCAATACACATTTTGAATAGTTAAATATGTGTAGTATTAGATTCAGTCTTGATAAAAGATAAAGAATCAAGTTAAATTTTGAGAGTTACAACAAGCAAATGTCACCCATTCGGTGGAATGGCTCTTGTACTAGGTTAAGAAATACTATCTTAGTACTGTGATAAAGTTAAGAGAAATTGTCACAAATGAAAATGAAATCTGGTGATGCAGAATTTAAAATAAAAAACTATTGATATGTAAAATATTCAACTGTATCTTGTAGAATACAATTAATAGTAATTAAAATGTGTGCTTGTGTGTGTAGTTTTAAATATTGTGTTTCATCTAATGTTGATTAACAGTATATGACCATGATTGACTAGGCATAGGACTCCACTTAGGGCTCCACAAGATAAGAGCAAGAGCATGAGTGAACTCCAGCCTTACACTGATTGGTAAACTGCACTGTTTTATTAGTTCACTTTCAAAAAAAACAAAAACATTCTGATAATTTACTCACCCTGATGTCATCAAAGATATCCGTTTCTTTCTTTCTTCAGTCGAAAATAAATTAAGGTTTTTGAGGAAAACATTCCAGGATTTTTCTACACAGAATGGACTTCAATGGTAACCAAATATTCAAATGTTCATAGAAGATTCAAATGTCCGTCTCAATGTAGCTTCAAAGTCTCGACACGATCCCAGTCGAGAAATAAGGGTCTTATCTAGTGAAATAAAATAAAAAATATATATAAATATATACATTTGAAACTTTTGAAACTTCTTTGAACATTTGAATAGTTGGTTGCCATTGAAGTCCATTCTGTGTATAAACATTTTAAGAAAGAGAGACATGGATATCTTGGATGACATCAGGGTGAGTTTGAAAGTGAGCTAATACTTTAAGATATATCCTGGACATGAATATTAAATTAGCATTATTTTCCTACATGTTTACATCAATAAAATATGGCTTTTGTACATAGGACATACAGTATATGACATATATGATTAAAAATACATTAATATTACGCAATTTATATATGTGGATTTCGCAGCATATATGTCCCTTACAATATTCTGTTGGAACATATAAGAATCACAGGTATTTTTAGCAAACCTTTTCCCTATGGGTAAGTTCAGTCAGGTTCTCCTCTAGTATGTGGAATCATTGACATTTTAGTCTGTATGTAAACATGTGACGCTGTGCTTTGTATTTTTTTTTTCTTTTTTTTTTCCCCTCTCTATTTCTGTATTGGTATGTTACTTGTTTATGTTTTTGTAACTGTTTGTGGTTGGACCATATGTGTCCTTAATAAAGCTTTGATGATGATGATGATGATGTTCCATGGGCCGGGCATCTGGGTCACCGCAAGACACACACACTGTAACAACTCGTCTAGTATTCACACCTAGAATAATTGCCACAAGATTTATATTAGGGAGAGAACCACCGGCTATGCTCTGTGTTAGTCTGAATACTCAGTAAGACGAGAAATTGATGCAAAAGTGAGTATTATTCACAAAAGAAAGAGGTAAAGAATACATATGACCATCAATACATGATAGCAAATCACACATATAAAAACCCAAGTCAAAGCATTTCAAAATAGAAGAAAACAAAGTCACATATCAACGACACTATTTAGAAAAGCAGTGCAAAAGTTCTTATCTGGGTAGGCCGACATGACAAAGTCCTTTCTGCTGTATTTAAGTGCACGAAAGTCTGGAAACTAAATGGCTGGAATCAGTCCGATATAATTCATCATAATCCATGCTGGCAACTAGACTTTTCTCCTTGTACACCGACCCAGATGATAATGAGGAGAATAGAAGTAAGGTGTCCTGGGGTTAAACAGTCCTTTTGTTGAACAATCCTCCTGGATATTATCAGGAAGGACTAAAGAGTCCTTCTACAAACAAGCAAACAACAATCAACATCATATTATATGTAAATCCCCACAAGCCAAAAATAACCTTGAATAAATCAAACAAAACATCAACTCTTACTTTGACTGAGCAGAAAATCCCATAGATTCCCAGTCTGGACTCTAAGAGTGGCATGCAGACACCATGCTGTTAGTCCCCAGATAACTCTAACTCCTATCATTGACTTGCTGATATCCCAGATCAATAAGCACACTACCTCCCCCTAGTGTCAGGTAGAAGCCTTGCATACCAAAGGGCACCTAATGTGACAGGTCAAGACTGTTACAACACGTATAAGTGCACGTTTTTTTTTTTTTTTTGGCCCTATATGTACACTGACATACATGCACACTGTACTACTTGTCCAGTCTGTCAGAAGACCAGTGCTGTTCGCCAACAGGACATTACAGTGACTGTAATGGAGGACTTCAGGGCTCCATTACAGTCACTACCAATCATCAGCGAACCCTTCTGAAGGATCGGCATGGACATTGTGGGACCACTAGAGAGGAGGAGTGCAGAAGACCAGTACATCCTTGTCATTAGCGACTATGCTACCAGGTACCCAGAAGCATTCCCTCTGCGAACCATCACAACACCAAAGATTATCCATGCCCTTGTCCAGTTGTTCTCTCGTGTAGGTATTCCTGACGAAATTCTCACTGACCAGGGGACAAACTTTACTTCACGTCTAATGGAAAAGTTTCGTCACCAGTTGGGCATCTCCGGCATCAAGACCAGTCCATACCATCCACAGACAGATGGCCTTGTGGAACGCTCCAACAGAACGCTGAAAGGGATGCAAAGGAAGTTTGTTGCGGATATGGGGTGAGATTGGGATAGATGGTTACCCTTTCTGCTCTTCACTTACAGGGAAGTACCCCAAGCTTCGACAAGATTCTCTCCATTTGAGTTGATGTATGGATGGCAGGTGCAGGGTCCTCTTGATTTGCTGAGAAAGTGCTGGGAGGTACCTGCCTCCAAACCCCGGGAAAAGGGTATCCTGAGCTATGTCCTGGAGATGAGAGAGCGACTGGAGCGTTACAGGGACGAAGCCTAGGTTAACCTGAAACAGGCTCAACAACACCAGAAAAGGTGGTATGATCAGAAGGCCAGGCTTCACCAACATCAGCCAGGACAAAAGGTACTATTTTTGCTACCTTCTTCAACCAACAAACTGCTGGTGAAGTGGCAGGGGCCCAACACAATCAGCCGGAAAATGGGTCCAGTGACGTATGAAGTGCACCACCCAGATAAAGGGAAGGAAAGACAGACGTGCCATGTAAACTTGTTAAAAGAGTGGAAGGAGCAGGCCCGTAAGGAGGTGAAAACTGTTGATGGTAAGGAAAGTGGAGGTGGAGGATGAGGACTGTGAAGCTCAAGTTCAGAGGCAGACCTCACCACTCGATGTTACCCATCTTCAAGATGCTGAAAGGTCTGACCTGCAACATCTTCTATCCCAATTACCACAACTGCTTTGTCAGAGGCCTGGACGGACGTATGTAGCCCAACACACCATACACTTAAATGATCCTACGCCATCAAGACATCAGCCGTATCGCATCCCTGAGCGCCTCATAACACCTTTAAAAACAGAAATTGAAACAATGATAAAATTGGGTTTCATCTAACCCTTGAAAAGTGAGTGGAGCAGCCCAATAGTCATCGTGCCAAAGAAAGACAATACTCTTCGCATCTGCATCGACTTCCGTAAGTTGAACAGCCAACCCAAGTTCGATGCATACCCAATGTCCCATGTAATATGTGTAGGGGTCAGACAGGTCAATTTAGCTCAAAAGGAATTATTAATTAATTGATAGGGAATCTTAAAAGAATCACTTAATCTGCAGAGCAAATGACTCGTCCAGCGAGATTTGAACGGGCCATAGCTATCAGCTCTAAATGGATATAAATATCCAAACTATACTGCCCTAAAAAAGGCAAAGTGCAGTAACTACGCCAACACTGAAACTGAGAAAAATGGCTTCAAAGTTTTCATACAGGCCCGCCAAACATGTTGTAGGTACAATAGTGTTGATACTTTTATGTAATACCTTTACAGGAAGGAAAATGTTATACATAAAAAAAACATTGATATGACCTTTGACCCTAAAAATGTAGATACTGCACTCTGCCTTTGTCTAACCTCAAGCAACTAAAACACTATTATAAAAGCAGAGTGCAGTATATACAATTGAAATGTGTTAATCCAACTTTCTTTTTTTATTCCTTATACCTTTTCATTTGTTTTAATTGGTTTTATGTTTTGTTTATGGATGTTTATAGGTTGAGTGTTGAAAATGCTTGGTAGTAACCTTCATCCAGTGTATTCAAGAATAGTATTTTGTCGTAATGTCCCTGTCACATCAGTCTTAACCCTTGTGCATCCTTGTGGACATTTCTGGCTTTTTCAGTTTAGTTTTTATTTATAACTTTGTCTGTGTTAATGCTAACTGCATAAAATTTGCCACATGTGTGTATTTTTATTGGAATTTCAATATTTCACCCCATTTCCTTTAAAACAATCTATTTTGCACTAGGTACACAAAATACCCCCTCTTAATTAACGCCATTTTGACAAAAATGGCCCCATTAAAACTGCGATTTTTAAATCCCAGTGCCTTTTAACTATAAAATTATGAAATCTTTGTTAAAAGGCTTTCATTATGTTGGCAAGGCTTCAAAATTTAAATTTTTACTCTTTTTTTTACCAGATCGTGCCTTTTTTCAGGTTTGGCCTATAAAGCAAATACTCACTTTATTCCTGTTTTCTGCTTCGGCATATTATAGAGCCAATTGGATAAATTGTGCAATGATAATTGTCTGGGTGTATTGGTATGGATGTCTGAGTGTGTTTGTAAAATTGAGAGAGAAAAACTCAACTGCAACTAACAAGTCCAATTACTGTGTGCACCAGTGGAGTTTTGCTGGCACCCAATGGGGAAAATCTGTTACTGCGCCCAAACAAAATCTTATTGAAAGCTAATTTTTTGAGATAAAAACCTCAAATTTGGAATTCAACTTATTTAGATTTATGGCTTTGATTTTCTAGCCGTTTTAGAGTTTGACTTGTTTCATAAAATATATATTTTATTTAAAGTAATGTTCATAAATTTTCATAAACTTAAACCTATATAACTTTTTTTTTACTTATTTCTTTTTTACTTCAGCAATAATCTGCCAATGGTCTTCTTTAAAATGATACCAAACTTAAGTCTCTGCTCCCAAGATTCACATTTTTATGTCAGTTTTTTGACGTGAACATTTTTGTCCTCTATGTAGCTATGTGTAACTTTTTTTTAATTGATGCACAAGGGTTAAATGATAAATTGAAATGAAACTAGTGTAACTGACCGTTTCTTAGTGTCTCACTGTTTGGGCTCTAAAATAAAAATAAAATAATTTTAAAATATTTAAAAAAAATAAAGACACAAAGACGGCACTGCACGTCTCACTATTTCACTGACAACGGTCAGAAAATACAACGCTTTTTCCACTTCCCTTTTCCCGTCAAAATAAAAGCTCTATGTTTACAACTTCCTCTTAAGCTTCAACTGAGAGATTACCCAATAAAATAAATTACAATAGCGTAAGAAATTGTAACGAGTCTGGAGACTGAGTAGAATCCATTTGCAACTTTATAGAAGAAACGTCAAACAGGCAGGGGTCAGGGAACAGCAAAACAGGGAATTCAGAGAGCAAGCACAGAGAGTAGTCAGGTAACAGGCAGAAGATCAGGGCAGGCAGCAATAAACAATAATCCAGGGCAATCCAAGTCAAGACAGGCAGAAAACAGGCAGTAGTGAGATAACAATCCAAGGTCAGCAAACAGATCAGCAAGATAGGGAAAAACGCTCAGTGATTACAGGCCGGGGCAATGCAATACTTCGCACTGAACTTCTGTTTGTGTGTGGCTTATATGGAGAGTCTGAATGAGGTGCAGGTGTGTGCGTAATCAGTCCCAGGTATGAAGCATTATGGGGATTTGAGTTCCAGAGTAAACTCGTATTCAGGTGAAGGCTCCCTCTGGTGGTGAAGAGGAGGAAGTGCGGAAGCCCGCTCTGTAACAGAAATGAAGACATCAAGAAACAAAACAGTTATGACAGCATTTCCAGAGTGGATAGATGCTAACGTTACTGCCTTCAAGGGGAGCAGGTAAGCTAAAATGGTATATATGCAAGCGGCCCGCTAGCTAGTAAAGGCAATTTATTGATTCAGGTGTTATTTGCCAGGTTAGGTGTTCATATTTTTATTTGACCATGTTCCTTACCACTCCCTGGATATTTGCGTTTTAAAGCTAGAGACACCATACGTTTTCCTCGGGATTGTGCCATGTTTCTCTTGGTTCACTTACTGCAGTTTGCCTTGGTACTAGCTAACGTGTCAAAGCCGGGTAAACAAAGGCAGAATGCAGTAGCTTCACTTACTGCGGTTTGCCTTGGTACTAGCTTGGATTTTGTAGTTACTGCAAATTTGACATTGTGATTTTTCTGAAACGGGATACATTTGAACCAGGAGATTTTGTCACAAGACGTAGGAGATGTTACAAAGCCCATTTCCAATCTAATCTCAGTTTTGACCAAATATGTACAGTAGTTACTGCGTTTTGGCTTTGTACGGCAGTATAGTGAAACACTATTATTAGCAAGGTAACTTAGATCAGCAGTTTAAGACATTAAATTCGTAAGTACATAACACAAGAACAATTATCTTTAAAATACAAACAAGACTTTATTGATTATTCTAACACATAAAACTAATATCTAACACAATCAGACGCATACACACACATTCATACGAGTTGCAGAAAGAAAGAGAGTGAGGGAAAATTTTGTTTTAAGAGTGAGATGATGAAATCCCAAGTTTCTATATGCACTTTTAAGACATTACCTGAACTAACCATCAATCATTAATTTAATCCTTCTATCGTTTCTTAGGCGGGGTAATTACATTTTATATCAAAGCACCAGTTCAGTTAAGAGTCTGGAGGCTACTTGCTTGTCTTTGCATTTCTTTGGGGATTCCTTTTGTCGGCGTAAAAGGGTGTTTCCCAGGTTCGGTGATTGGCTGGCGGTCTCCTTGTGCCTGGATAGATGTCTTGGGTGGCCAATCAAGTGGTGTGTTGATAGATGGATGGAAAGTGTCTGAAGTTGGAAGCGGGCTTTGCAGTGGAATCATTTAACCAAAACTTTGCGGCAAAACTTAACTTAGAACCGAGACTCTCAATGGAAAAGAAAATAAAGCTAAGAAAAAGAAAGAACATTGAGACGAGAGAAGTTAGATGGCTTGAATGAAGCTGTTTAACCCATGATCTTCTGACCTTGATTTGGGTTATTTTTTCTGCTTGTCTACATGGTTACTCGTCTGTCTGGTTACCCCGTCATGGCTTCTCCATGAATTCTGTGAATCTACTCTAGTGAACAACTCAACTCAACTCTGGCTTTGTTCGGGTCCAAAAATTTTAAACTCAAATGTTTGTCCAGCCTCCTGGATGAGTTCTGACCAATTAGGCACTGTCTTTATTTGAGAGGTGGCATTTTCTTCACCTCTCATCGTAAATCATGCATTATCTGTGATCTCTTTACTCTCCAGCTCTAGCAGAGTATAAAAGGGTACAGTTTAGACATGATTCCTATTATAAGAACACAAAACATTTTACACAGATTTCAATCAAGCCATCTTCTGAATTAAGAACATATGATCGTACTGATAGGAAACAAAACACACTTTCATTCAAACATCTAATAGTGATAACAATTACATGACTTGTATGTGATTTAAGCATAAAAGACACATACAGAGGTTGTAGAGACAATATGGCATTATGTAGTTGAACAATGTTTGATTATAAGTCCATCAAGAATTGTTTTGGGATGACTTTATGTATTTTATATGTAAAGTCTCAGTCTGTGGTTTTAAGAGATTTCAACCCTGGGGTCGTTCAGATGTCCTTAAGAAAAAGGAGGTCTGTTTTCAATCCTTTGTCTTGGGATCAAATAACCTCTGCCGTTATCTTGGTGGGTCCTGAGCCGTGCCTTCTCTGAACCAATCAGTCTTTTCTGTTCTGTTCTAAGCATCTATTCAGTCTATTCTCTCAATTGTTTTGTGGTGCAAACGAGACCCATTCAGTCTCAGTCTCCCCTGCACACATTCACATCTCTCCAGCCTGTTTATGGCTCTAAATATGTTTTTCTTTTGTCTTCATTATAATTACTAACGACTGGCTATTCACACTGTTTCAATCCCTAATTTCTTTTTTCAAAGTTCTCACTTTACGAAACTGTATCAAATGTCCTTCTTGAAAAAAGAAACATTTCAGTAGGCATTCCTATTTAGAAAAAATCATAAAAATAGCAGCTAGGTGGCAGGTGCATCTGAGGGCTATGTAGCATGTTAGCTTACCACACCATCAATACACGACAATTTATGAGATTAAAACCATGTTTGTTCTCCAAACTTACTTTATAACGCAAGTCGAGTGTTTTAAATAACCTTCTGTGATCTGATTTGGCTTCAGATAAAAAAATCGGACAGAAAATATATTATTTTATAGTATTCTGCACAATGATAAAGTCTACATCGATTAGCATTCCATTATAAATATAATCTATTATTATGAAAATACCTGACATGTGTCAGGTTTGTGTGCAGGTAGCTGAAGACGAGGACACTGGATCTGCGATATAGTTGATTTATTTACAAAATTAACTTCTATAAACATACAAGAACAAAATAAAACTCCAGGACTTCAGAGACACAACCATACACGGACGACGACCAACAAACACTGAGGGAAAATACAAGGCTTAAATGAACAGGGACTAATGGGATAATTAACAGAACACAGGTGAAGAAACTGAACACAAACGAGGAGCGGGAAAACTAACAGGCGCATGACCAACGGGCTCTGGCGCAGGATCAACGGGCTCTGGCGCAGGATCAACGGGCTCTGGCGCAGGATCAACGGGCTCTGGCGCAGGATCAACGGGCTCTGGCGCAGGATCAACGGGCTCTGGCGCAGGATCAACGGGCTCTGGCGCAGGATCAACGGGCTCTGGCGCAGAATCAACGGGCTCTGGCGCAGGATCAACGGGCTCTGGCGCAGGATCAACGGGCTCTGGCGCAGGACTGGACGGGACCAGCACATCATGGGACTCGGAACTGGACGGGGTCAGCACATCATGGGACTCGGAACTGGACGGGGCCAGCACATCATGGGACTCGGAACTGGACGGGGCCAGCACATCATGGGACTCGGAACTGGACGGGGCCAGCACATCATGGGACTCGGAACTGGACGGGGCCAGCACATCATGGGACTCGGAACTGGACGGGCCAGCACATCATGGGACTCGGAACTGGGCGGGACCAGCACATCATGGGACTCGGAACTCGACGGGGCCAGCACATCATGGGACTTGGAACTGGACCAGCACATCATGGGACTCGGAACTGGACGGGGCCAGCACATCATGGGACTCGGAACTGGACGGGACCAGCACATCATGGATGAGGATGGATGGCATGGCGAAGATGGTTGAAGCCATCACCGGGGTGATGGTGATGCGGAGACCTCTCTCCATCAGGATCCTGATGAGGTAATTCGTCAGGTCATGGCCGGCCAAATCCATCTTGACCGGGTTGGTCGTTCTGTCAGGTTTTTGTGTAGGTAGCTGAAGACGAGGACACTGAATCTGTGATATAGTTGATTTATTTACAAAATTAACTTCTATAAACATACAAGAACAAAATAAAACTCCAGGACTTCAGAGACACAACCGTACATGGACGACGACCAACAAACACTGAGGGAAAATACAAGGCTTAAATGAACAGGGACTAATGGGATAATTAACAGAACACAGGTGAATAAACTGAACACAAACGAGGAGCGGGAAAACTAACAGGACTGAACCAAAATCACAAAGACGTGGGGAAACAAGATCTCAAAACTGAACTAATAACAGGACTAAACCAAAATCACAAAGACAGGGGAAACCAAGATCACAAAACAGAACTCAAACACATTGAAACGTGACAACATGGCTCGAAGAAAACAGGTAAATCAAATATCATTGCAATCATTTTTATTGTCTTCAAAACGTCTTTATCTTCATGTTACAGCGATCCCTGGAAGCTTTGTTTTTGTGTCAGGACTTCCTGAATGTCACATGATTTTGGCACTTCTTCATGTGTTCCATATATGGACTGCATGTGCACAGGGCGCCCTCGGGCTGCCAGTATTGATTGAAAACACATTACATCAGAGTATCCAGCGCTCATAATGATTACAACGGCCCATTTGGCTATAAATTCAATAAATGTTGTTCCTGTCTAAATAATCTGAAGTAAACCTATGAGAATCTATCAATATTTCTCCAAATCTGCACATATTTGAGCTAAAAGCCCTGAGAGACGTTGTTTTGTCAAGCACTGTCATGAAGACCTCACAGAAGTTTTTTTCTGAATGAGACTGGCTGACGCTCATAATTCATATTAAAGGTTTCGACTCATTTTTTTATTACATAACTCCTGACACAAATTAAGACATAACTGTCACTATAAGTTTCTTAGAATACAATAGTGGTCAAATACTGAGACTTGAGTTATTTATCTTTTTAATGATATATAGTTTGTCAAGGTAATAACTTTAAATCTGATAGTAACTTTGAACTATTTAAACAAAAAAACGCTTCAGTGCGCCGGTGCTCTGGCAAAGGTTAACAGGTTAATTTTGATAATTATAACTGACAACTAATGAAAACCCCAAAATCGGTATCTCAGAAAATTTGAATATTATGAAAAGGTTCAATATTGAAGACACTTGGTGCCACACTCTAATCAGCTAATTAACTCAAAACACCTGCAAAGGCCTTTAAATGGTCTCTCAGTCTAGTTCTGTAGGCTACACAATCATGGGCAAGACTGCTGACTTGACAGCTGTCAAAAAGACGACCATTGACATCTTGCACAAGGAGGGCAAGACACAAAAGGTCATTGCTAAAGAGGCTGGCTGTTCACTGAGCTCTGTGTGCAACCACATTAATAGAGAGGCGAAGGGAAGGAAAAGATGTGGTAGAAAAAGTGTACAAGCAATAGGGATAACCGCACACTGGAGAGGATTGTGAAACAAACCCCATTCAAAAATGTGGGGTAGATACACAAAGAGTGGACTGCAGCTGGAGCCAGTGCTTCAAGAACCACCTTGCACAGACGTATGCAAGATATGAGTATCAGCTGTCGCATTCCTTGTGTCAAGCCACTCTTGAACAAGACACAGCATCAGAAGCGTCTCGCCTGGGCTAAAGACAAAAAGGACTGGACTGCTGCTGAGTGGTCCAAAGTTATGTTCTCTGATGAAAGTAAATTTTGCATTAACTTTGGAAATCAAGGTCCCAGAGTCTGGAGGAAGAGAGGAGATGCACAGAATCCACGTTGCTTGAAGTCCAGTGTAAAGTTTCCACAGTCAGTGATGGTTTGGGGTGCCATGTCATCTGCTGGTGTTGGTCCACTGTGTTTTCTGAGGTCCAAGGTCAACGCAGCCGTCTACCAGGAAGTTTTAGAGCACTTCATGCTTCCAGCTGCAGACCAACTTAATGGAGATGCAGATTTCATTTTCCAACAGGACTTGGCACCTGCACACAGTGCCAAAGCTACCAGTACCTGGTTTAAGGACCATGGTATCCCTTTTCTTAATTGGCCAGCAAACTCGCTTGACCTTAACCCTATAGAACATCTATGGGGTATTGTGAAGAGGAAGATGCGAAACGCCAGACCCAACAATGCAGAAGAGATGAAGGCCACTATCAGAGCAACCTGGTTTTTCATAACACCTGAGCAGTGCCACAGACTAATCGACATCATGCCACGTTGCATTGCTGCAGTAATTCAGGCAAAATGAGCCCCAACTAAGTATTGAGTGCTGTACATGCTCATACTTTTCATGTTCATACTTTTCAGTTGGCCAACATTTCTAAAAATCCTTTTTTTGTATTGTTCTTAAGTAATATTCTAATTTTTGGAGATACTGAATTTGGGATTTTCATTAGTTGTCAGTTTTAATCATCACAATTAAATGAAATAAACATTTGAAATATATCAGTCTGTGTGTAATGAATGAATATTATATCCAAATTTCACTTTTTGAATGGAATTACTGAAATAAATCAATTTTTTTATGATATTCTAATTATATGACCAGCACCTGTATGTATATATATTTTAGTGGTGGGCCGTTATCGTCGTTAACGTGCTGCGTTAACGTGAGACTCTTATCGGGAGATAAAAAAAATATCGCCGTTAATCTATTCTCAAAGTTGGGTTGGGATCATAAAATACCTTTTACGAATATCGTTATATTTTCGCGCAAATCGGGCAGCAGGGTATTTTCCTGTCAGGGACACAAGGTGTATACTTTTACATGTTACGTTGATCGTTCCTCTCGTTACTTTACATGTTGTTAAATGAGTTTATTACAAGCGCGCTGTATATTTTTTATGGACATGAGCGATGCTCAATTTACAAATGAATTACTCTTTTGGGTCGATTCTGTTCAAAGACTTCATCAAACAAGTTGGCAGTTCTGTTCAGTTCCTCATGCACTGAATCGTCTGAACTCTGAAGCGCACACATATTCTGAATGCCTTAATCTAGATTAATTCCAAGATTCCAGTGAGATTAATCTAGATTAAAAAAAATTAATCTATGCCCACCTCTAAATATATATATATATATATATATATATATATATATATATATATATATATATATATATATAATGTAATGAATTTATGAGGGGTTACTATAATTTAAAATTAGGAGGTATCCACAGCAACTAACAACTTTGGGCATGCGACCCTGGCTAGAGTGTAGAGAGGCCTTGTTTTCTTAAATATAACTATACTGTGTTTGTTTTGTTTTTTTTCCCTTGTGAGCATAAAACTCCCATGCACATATATGTAGCCACTGTTGTAAACCTTGTTCTTCTAGTGTAGTGTAGTGTAGTGTAGTGTAGTGTAACCTAGTGTAGGAGACTTAGAAGTGAAAAACCAGGAGACGTTGGGGTATCTTTCAATGCAGAAGTTACTCTTTATTGAAGACTTTTTGCTGTTGCGATGCTGTGGTCACCAAGTCTAAACTCTTACCCAAGTCTAACTCAATATCTAAAAACACAGTGTTTTATCCTTCCAAAGGGGGAGGGATTTACATAAAATGGGGGAGGCAATCTGAACAAAGCATGTAGATGTGAATTACAGTAATCAGCACTTTACCGGAAGTTCCACAGCCCTGATCTCGTCAGCATAACAGGGTGATTTAAATATCCTAATCCAATCAGCCAGACTTTTCACCGACTCATCCTGACCTGATCCTGATCGATTGCTCCTGTCTGCCTAGCTGCCTGCTGTGTTTTGTTTGCTTCGAAGCTGTAAGCTCCGTCTAAGCCTCGTATTAGCTTTGTATTTCTTTCTGTTTTGAACCATCATTTACTACCATTTCTAGTTGTTTATACTACTAAATACAGCTTAGACAACACCTCAGATTAACCTGACATCGCTAGCTTCCGTTATTGTTAGCACAATACGCTAGTAACTCGCTAGCCTGTTAACGCGGCACCCGTGCGCTCAGTTATTTATTTATTTTTCTCTCGCGCGCCCGCACCTCTGAGTTCATAAAAATCCCAGGTGAGTAAGAATCAGTCAACAAATACGGTGAGCAGGGCCTGAAGTTAACTTTTTTGACCACCAGCCACTGTGGCAGGTGAATTTAAAAATCCACCTGCAACAGTAACTTTTTACCAGCCAATTTTTTTTTTTTTTTTGCCTCATAAAGGTTGAAAATAGAAATCACACAAACATTGTTCTTTAACGTGTAAGAATACACATTTAAGTGCTGTCAAGTTATTAACGAAATCATTATAAGTAATAATAACTCTTAAAGGGTAAGTTCGGCGTTAACACAAAAACCTAAAATTCTGGGGACAGCAGCATGTGTCCATATTTGAATCTTAACCGTTCGATTTCATCAGAAACGATCTTAAAACAGGGCTTTACTTGTAAAACGCCGAACTTATCCTTTAAGGGAGTCGCACACCGGATGCGCGTCGCTGAGTCACGCAGAACCACGTCTTTAAAATTCGAACACATTACTTTCTATCAGTGTACACACACCAGCGGCGCCATTCGGCGTCTGTCCGCGGCGCGCAGCAACAGCTCAGGACCTTGTTCAAAAGCCTGCCGCACCACAGAGCGCCGTTTACATAGTTTTACATTAAATGTACATTTATTGTCTCAAATCGTCGTTAATGTAAATACTGACTTCACCCTGTGCTGCAATATACATTTAGTTTTACATGCATTCACAGAAATCAGCTGCTTGAATGAAAATTGTTGATGTTATCAGACATACGCAAAAAAAACAAAAAACTAATGAATCACTCAATTCTCATTGGCTACCCGCCAACGTGGCAGGTAGATTGACAGTTTTACCCGCCAATTGCAAAATTCACCCGCATTTGGCGCATAGTCAGGTGTTAATTTCAGGCCCTGACGGTGAATAATGTCTTGTCCTGTTATTGTCACATGCACTTCATGTTACATGTTTAGCATAGCCTTCCCCGTCGGCAATATAGGGTTTATATGTGATAAATGCAAGGAGACAGTCAGGCTGACGGAGAAGATTTCAGAATTAGAAACACGCATCCAAGCTTTAATTGAGGACAGTAAGTGTACTAGAGCTTTAGATACTATTTTGGATGCGTCTAGCATAGTGAACTCTTTACATGATTCGGTTCCGGCTGAATTATTGCCTTTGCAGCCAGGCAGATGGGTGACAGTGAGGGATCGCTCTAGTCGCGTATCAAAAAACCACTCTTCCGTTCCGATTACCACAATAAATCGATTTGCCCCACTCAGTGAAACACCCACTGAGAATTCTGTTGATTGTGCCCTGGTAATTGGTGATTCTATTACACGGAACGTGAAAATAGGGACACCAGCAAACATAGTCACATGTTTGCCGGGAGCCAGAGCGCCTGACATCAAAGCAAATTTAAAAGTGCTGGCTAATGCTAATCGTAAATTCTCTAAGATTGTTATACAACACTAATGATGTTCGACTTCGCCAGTCGGAGATCACCAAAATTAATATTAAAGAGGTGTTTCAACTCGCAAGTACGATGTCAGGCACTGTAATTTGCTCTGGCCCCCTTCCTGTTCGAAGGAGTGTTGAGATAGTTAGTAGATTCTCATCACTCAATGGCTGGCTGTCTAAGTGGTGTCTGCAAAATAATATAGAATTCATAGACAATTGGAAAAGTTTTTTGGGGAAACCTGGCCTGTTGAAAAGAGATGGTATTCATCTCTCCTGGGATGGTGCTGCTCTTCTCTCTAGTAATTTGGCTCATAGTCTTAGAGACAAAACATGACAATCTGGGGCTCAGGTCAGGAAGCAGACAAACTGGCTAAACTGACCGTCTGCTAGCGGCCTCGCGTCACAAAGGTCAGATAAATCCCATCACATAAAGCCTCTTTCACTTAGATATCATCATATAGAGACTGTGTCGGTTCCCCGAATTTGGAAATCCAAAAAACTTCCAAACCGATCTAAGGTTAAAAATTTAATTGATATTCAACAAATAAAAAATCGATATAATACATATGAACAAACGATAAAGCTTGGGTTACTGAATATCCGATCCCTTACTTCAAAGGCGCTCATAGTTAATTAAATGATTTCAGATTATAACCTAGATGTGCTGTGTATGACAGAAACCTGGCTAAAACCAGACGATTACATTACTTTAAATGAGTCCACCCCCCATGATTACTGTTATAAACATGAACCTCGCCTGAAAGGCAAAGGGGGAGGTGTTGCTGTAATTTATAGTAATATTTTCAAAACCACTAAAAAATCTAGTTTTAAATATACTTCTTTTGAAGTGTTGGTGCTTAATGTAAAAATATATAATGTAAACGATAAATCAAGTTTGAGAATTCTGCTGGCAACTGTATACAGGCCACCAGGGCAGCATAAAGATTTTATCAAAGAATTTGCTGACTTTCTATCAGAATTAGTATTGACTGCAGATAAAGTCCTAATTGTTGGGGATTTTAATATACATATAGATAATGAAAAAGATGCATTGGGATTGGCATTTAAAGACATTCTTAACTCTATTGGAGTTAGACAACACGTATCAGGACCTACTCATTGTCGTAATCATACTCTAGATCTAATATTATCACATGGAATCAATGTTGATGCTGTTGAAATTCTGCAGCAGAGCGACGACATTTCAGATCATTATCTAGTCTCATGTAAATTACATTTAGCCAAGGCTGCAAAGCCAACTCCGTGTTACAAGTATGTTAGACCTATCCCTTCTGCCACTAAAGATTGGTTTATCAATAATCTTCCTAATCAGTTTCAACATCTCAGCATCCCAGATAGCTTAGAAGAACTTGATATTGCAACAGAAACTTTTAACTCTCTCCTTTCCAGCACTTTAGACACTATTGCTCCGTTGCGCTTAAAGAAGATTAAAGAAAATAGTCCAACGCCGTGGTACAGCGAGCACACCCGGGCCCTTAAGAGAGCAGCCAGAAAAATGGAGCGCAACTGGAAGAAAACAAAACTAGAGGTATTTTGGATTTCATGGAAGGAGAGCTTGATTGCTTACAGAGAGGCTTTAAAAGCTGCTAGACCTGCTTATTCTTTCAACCCTATTGGAAGAAAATTAACATAATCCTAGGTATTTATTTGAAAAAGTGGCTACACTAACGAAGAAGAAAGCTTCAAGCCCAGAAGTTTCCAAGAAACACAGCAGTAATGACTTTATGAACATCTGCACTTATAAGATTGATAATATTAGGGACAAAATTATAACTATGCAACCGTCTACTACAGCTTCGCCTCAGGGAGTGCATTATAGTCTCCCTGAGGTAAAATTTGATTCATTCATTGCCATAGGAGAGGAAGAATTTTGCAAACTCGTTAATTCATCTAAATCGACAACATGTATGTTAGACCCTATACCGACTAAACTATTGAAAGAGATGCTTCCAGAAGTAATAGATCCTCTTCTTAACATCATTACTTTGTCTTTGTCTCTAGGATACGTACCAAAAACCTTTAAGCTGGCTATGATAAAACCACTTGTTAAAAAAACGCAACTTGATCCTACAGAATTAGTCAATTACAGGCCGAACTCAAATCTACCTTTTCTATCAAAAATATTAGAAAAAGCAGTATCCTCACAACTGTGTTCCTTTCTTGAAGGAAATGATATCTGCGAGGTCAGGATATCCAGTCAGGATTTAGACCGCACCATAGCACTGAGACAGCTCTCATTAGAGTCACAAATGATTTGCTCTTATCATCCGATCGTGGTTGTATCTCTCTATTAGTGCTACTCGATCTTAGTGCTGCATTTGACACCATTGACCACAACATTCTCTTAAATAGACTAGAAAACTATGTTGGCATTAGTGGAATTGCACTAGCATGGTTTAAATCATATTTATCTGACCGCTATCAGTTTGAAGCAGTAAATGAAGAGATGTCTTATCGATCACAAGTTCAGTATGGCGTACCACAAGGCTCAGTTATCGGACCGCTGCTTTTCACTCTGTACATGCTACTTTTAGGATATATCATTAGGAAACATGGAATTAGCTTTCACTGTTATGCTGATGATACTCAGCTCTATATTTCTTCCAAACCTAACGAAACTCACCAATTCACAAAATTATCGGAATGTATAGTTGATGTAAAAAATTGAATGACTAGTAATTTCCTACTACTAAATTCTGAAAAAACAGAGATTCTACTTATTGGACAAAAAACTTCCACACGTAATAACCTAGAATACCGTCTAACACTTGATGGCTGCTCTGTTAAGTCTTCGTCGTCAGTTAGGAACCTGGGTGTGCTGTTTGATACCAATCTTTCATTTGAAAGTCACGTGTCTAGTATCTGTAAAACCGCATTTTTCCATCTTAAAAATATATCTAAATTACGTCATATGCTCTCATTGACAAATGCGGAACAACTAGTTCATGCGTTCATGACATCAAGGCTAGATTATTGTAATGCTCTACTGGGTGGTTGCCCTGCACGCTTAATAAACAAACTACAGCTAGTTCAAAACGCAGCCGCTAGAGTTCTTACCAGAACCAGGAAGTACGATCATATTAGCCCGGTTCTGTCAACACTGCATTGGCTCCCTATTAAACATCGTATAAATTTTAAAATATTGCTGATTACTTACAAAGCACTAAATTATTTAGCTCCCCAATACTTGAGCGAGCTCTTAACGCATTATAGTCCTTCACGTCTCTTGCGATCTCAAAGTTCTGGCCAGTTGATAATACCTAGAATATCTAAATCGACTGCTGGCGGTAGATCCTTTTACTATTTAGCACCAAAACTTTGGAACAATCTTCCTAACATTGTCCGGGAAGCAGACACAGTCTGTCAGTTCAAAGCTAGACTAAAAACACATCTCTTTGACCTAGCATTCACATAACACTCTATAGACTTCTATAATTCAATATTAGGCTGCTTAGATTAATTCAGCCGGAACTGGGAACACTTCCCTTAAATCCTGATGTACTCGTTACATCATAAGAAGAATGGCATCTACGCTAATTTTAGTGTCTTTGTTTATCCCGAGGTTTTCCCGCAGCCTGCCGGATCCTGGCCGTTTCCAGATCTGACGAAGGACTTTCGCCTGGACCCGATGACAATGCAGTGCTGAAGTGCCAACTAGCCTCTCCCTATGGAGGATCCCTATACCACTCTACAGATAAAGCGTTGTGAAATGTTTTGGTTCGCGTACCTAATGTTTTGGTTCGCGTACCTACCCGAAGTGATAAGATAAAATAAAATTCTGCATCAAAATTTATAGACAAGACAAGTAGTTTGTTTAGGCATGGTTTGTAAGAATTACAAACCTGCGCACATATAACGAAACGCACATAACTATAGAATAAATTCTTAATGCGCATGTGAACGCCATCAGCGTCAATCACAGGTTCACGTTTAAAGTCTGTTTAGAGAGAAAGGTGTCGTCTTAGCGGCACCTAATTTAATAACAAATGATCATTTAGACAGAAGTGAATCAATCAAAACTAACTTTAGCTGGAAAAAACATTTTTCAAGAACCACTATAAAACTAAACCAATCTCTGTTACCTTAATTTATATGTTTATCTCTGTAAAGCTGCTTTGAAACAATCTACATTGTTAAAAGCGCTATATAAATGAGGATGACTTGACTTGTCTTGACCGACTGGGACAGTGGCTCCGAGAGCCATTAGAACAAAAGGTGAGAGTTTCAGTAATCTCCCGACTGTATCACCCATCTTAATGGCCAGGAAGTGCATACAGACAAAAGCTAATGTCTGACACCTGAATTGCTTGACCTACAATAGAGAGATCAGGACTGGCAATTAATCTCTTACTGATAATTCTGATATCATCATTTATACTTCAAATGCTAAATTCAGTCTACTAAACTTTCTCAGTGTATATACTATTGTATTGTAACCTAAAAACATTTAATAAATTTGTAACACTACACCACTATAACCCTTATTTGCAAAAATCACACCAATTACATTTCCATCGCAACCACTTATATGTGAAACCATATCAGACCACAAAAATTTGAATGTTGTACATAAAAATATATTTATGTTTATTTCCAGAACCAGGTGAGTTATCCTTTCAAAATGTCTTCATGGTCCAAATGAAACGACTGAACAATACCCGGGTTTTTTTTCCCCTCAGTTTTGTGGTACCACAACGTTGGCACGCTTGTTGGAGCTCAGTTGAAACCTTCCATAACAATATTATCTGTACTCACTGTTACTTGGTAACAGAAAGTTTATAGTGAAAGTCTATCCAAAACCCTTCTTTCCAATGGTGAGATGCGCAATGAAGAAACCCGTCTTGAAGCTCAGTCCGTGTGAAAAACACAGACACCTCCGCCCTGCAGCGCAAATCCTGAGCACATCTACTGCAGCATCCGATGCACACTAGCCAAAGATTCACAAACACTAATGAGCTTAACTATATCTTGTCTAAACAAATGTCAATTCCATTTTAGTTCACAATGTCCATGCTCGCTCAGACACTCTGTGGCAAATTGGGTTTCTGGATATGTAGTAGCAGTTCGCACATGGCTAGGCGTTAGCTCCACTTCAGTAGAATCTCCCTGGCCGATTTAACCAACTCCAAAACACAGCTCACTCTCCCATTTTAACAAGGTTACACACTGACAAAAAAAAAATCCTCCTGGCTCTTAACCTTGATGACCAGTAATGTAATTAAACATAACTGAACTTACAAATAGCTCTTAGCTATCTCTATCATCTTCTTTTTGTCTGTTTCTTTTTCGTCTTTTTCCTTTAGTCCCGCCCCCTCAAAAACCAGGTTGGTTGCCAAACTGCTTTCTGAATGGCACTGATTAAATAATAACAAAAACTGGTCTCGATTTGATGTTATGTTTTGTTTATGTTTATGTGTGTGTGTGTGTGTGTGTGTGCCACATTTACTTTCATTTTGTGTTTGTCTATTTATCAAAGTGTGTTTGCACGTTGGTAGGTTCCTGCCTCTTTCTTCCCTGAACACTAACAGTAGTAATATGATACACTACCTGTCAAAATGATTGATTGACAGTTGGGCGTGTCTATCCGTTGATCTTCCCCCGCCCCTTCCGGTGCCTCCCCTTCCGGTTCCGCCCCTTCCTGTTACCTTTGACCTAGTTCCGCCCCTTCCTGTTACCTTTGACCTAGTTCCGCCCCTTCCGGTTAAACTTTCTGCCAAAATGATGGATGATGATCTTTGATCTAGTTCCGCCCCTTCCTGTTAAACTTTCTGTCAAAATGATGGAAGGTGACAGTTTGATCGTTTGAAGTTAGTTTGATCAAGAAAAAGGGGCGTATAGGATGTGTGACAGTTAGTTTGATTGTTTGAAGTTAGTTTGTTCAAGAAAAAGGGGGTATAGGATGTCTGACAGTTAGTTTGATCGTTCGAAGTTAGTTTGATCGTTTCAAGTTGGTGTTTTTGTCGCCGCATCCCCTACATATCCCTGAGCTTATCATGGGCAGCTGTGAAAGTGATAAGAAAAAATTGTGGAAGTTTATCTGTTCTGTAAAAGAATAAAAACTAAAACCTCACACAAAAAGTTTAAAATAAATTTAGAACTATTCACTGAACCAAGCATTTCAGTTTAAATAAAATGGAGCCACAAAAATTTTCCAAACAGTTAAAAAAATGTATTAGAGTTGAAGAAAAACATACAGCTTATGTAAAACCTCACACAAAAAGTTTAAATAAAATGGACACACAAAAAATTGCAAACAGTTAAAAATGTATTAGAGAGTTGAAGAAAAAAAAACAATGCAATGTATGATTGATCTCACACTGACTCAAAACATAGGGAGCGCGCGTCTATGTATGTGTGTGTGTGTGTGTCAAAGCAGGAATTCCCCTCCCTCTGCATTGCTGAGGACGTTGGAAGTTTTTCTCACACAGAAGTTGAAAAAGCATTATGTTCATTTAAATGAAATGGTTATAAAATTTACATTTAGTCATTCACAAATATTTGACACTGACTCAAGTTGAAAAACCATGCTGTTCAATTAAAAGTATATAAATTAAACAAAAATAAAATCAACTTACTGTTTCACCATGGTTGAAAAAAACCCCCACAAGTGTTTCCCCTGAAGTCTTTTCTTTCTGTCACACCAGCATGTGGCTGACCTGGTATCTGTTTTTGTGACACGTTCCTGAGCCCATTTAGAAATATCTTACACAACAGTTGAAAAGCATTGTGTTCCTTTAAAAGTGTATAAATTAAAATATATCATATATAAAATAAATAGTTTACTAATTTAACTGAAGTTGAAAAGCATGTTGTTAATTTAAAATCTTACTAAATTACTGAAGTTGAAAATCATGCTGTTCATTTAAAATAAATATTTTACAAATTTACTGTACCAATTATGTTAGATTTAGATAAAAATGAAATCATCTTACATTTTCACCAGAGTTGAAGAAAAAAATCACACAGGTAGTGCCTGCCAGCATGGACAGTGTGCGTGACAAATAAGTGATATCATCGCTGTTTTCGTACCACCGGTAATAAATTACTTTTAATTCATAAGACTTATTTTCAGGAGTGACAGTTATCAGTGAAATATGCCGCTCGTGTAATCAAAAGGTCTGCCTACCCCCTGGGAATGTGAATTGGCCTTGAACCTAAACAGTTCCATTCATAGAGTACTGAAAGCATATAGTGGACACACAGCTCCGCCGTTTTCCCATAGTTTTCCACAGGCTCTTACTGTAAAGGGCTATAAAATAGCCAAGACACATGGACGTGTGCCATACCCCATGTCTGGACCAAAAACTTTTGCACCCTCTCTTCTATGACCACCTCATCAAAAATGCAAAACAGTGAGTACTTTATCTATGATTAATTTATGCTTCGGTGCTGTTGATCTGTATTATGCAATGATGTTTAATTCGAAAAATTGTTTATACATAAGGAAAAGACGCTATAATTCATTAGTGTTTTAAATAGCCCAGGCTACGTATTTGTTTTATCCACATTATGCTATTAGTATTTTTATCTGCTGTAACTGGTGATACAGATATTAAAATGTATCTACTATATTCATTTATCAAAGTATGGGTTTAAAAATATGGAGCATTGTATTATGATATTGATGTGATACCGATATTAACATGTATCTACTATATTACTTTATCATAAAGTATCATTTTTTTTTAATATGGAGCATTGCATTATGATATCGATGTGATACATATATTAACATGTATCTACTATATTAATTTATCATAAAGTATGATTTTTTTTTAAATATGGAGCATTGTATTATGATATTGATGTGATACAGATATTAACATGTATCTACAATATTAATTTATCATAAAGTATGATTTTAAAAATGTACAACATTGTTTATGTTCATTATGCTATTTTTTTTTTTAAACCATATCACAAAAGTATCAGTTTAACATGACTGTTTTACAACAATGTTTATTTTGCATTATGCTATGTTGTTTTAACTGTTGTATTTTTTATCTGATGTAACTAAAATCTGCAGCATCGTTTATTTAAGCTGCGGGGTTTCCATAAAGGACCTTAAAATAAATGTTTTGGATTTATTCAGTTTTAAATCTTATTTAGAGATTATTTTAGTCAGACATGCTTGTATGTGCATAGGCCTATTTTATTCCTCTTCAGTTACTTACTTTTTAAATTTTGCTAGGTTACTTTTTAATTCTTCTTTTACTCTGTCTTTGATTTTAACTTATAGCAATTTGCATGATAAATTGTTTAACATGTAAGCTATATGAATGACACTGTCACAATGTGATAAGCAAAACATATAAAAGTCAAGTCAAAGCTATTTATATAAGCTAGCGCTTTTCATTGCCATTTAAAATAACATGGTCTTTCCTTTTCTCTCTAGAGACAGCAAACACTGCAGGGCAATCAGGCATCCAAGTAACATGTTAGTATGGTTTACATTTTATTTTTAATGAGAAAACATTATAGAGTGCAACAGGCGGTTTCTGGGAGTAAAAACATTTACTTTCTCCATACGGAAATTAATTTTAAAGACAGATCTACTGTGAGCTAAGAGGGTGTTAATACATGGTATTTGCTTCTGATAAAGTCTTCAGCTTATTTTATTGTAAATAATCGTGTTTCACAGTTGAACTCCTGGTGAAAACTACATTACCCATGAGCCATGATGCTGTAGTGAAAATTATGTCAAACATAGTTTTTTTTTAAAAAAGCAACACACTCCAAAATAGCTCTGCCCACTCCCATGAAGCACTGCGAATGACATAATCTCCCTACCCTCTTAAAAATACTGAAATGTTTGTATAAGCTATATATGCATATTTTGCATATTTATATATAAATATATATATTTTAAAATCACTATGGGAAATAAGAATGAAAGGGGGGGGGGGGGGGGCACTTTTGCACTCTATGTATAATGAACAATTGACAGATGAACTGGCAGATATTTTATGTAAACAGGCAAAATCTCTGCATCTGATGATGGCCATGTGTTTTCGCCGATCATAACTGGTTTAACTCTTGGCTTCTTTGAGATCAATATGACTTCTGCCAAACCAAATGTGCCGGCATATTGTAAGTGTAATACACGAGAAACTATTAATACTCGATAAACTATTGAAATAGTTTTTGCCTATGTATTGTATAAAATTAATCTTAATTAAGCAGTCGTAGTTAACTATTTGGGACCAATTTTAAGGAAGGTTACATTCTGGTCTAACATTGGCATGTGCACAATTGCAATACAGAATTTTTTTTATGTTTTTGGTACTATTGGATCGAGTTTTGTAGAATAAGCCAAGATTAATTTATTTCATGCGGTGTTATGCTCCTGGATTATTCAGGCTCAGATTATTTTTATATTATCAGATCATCAAAGGTTTCTGAAAACAAACACCAGTCAGTTGGTTGAAAAAGTGAAGAACATTGATCCAATAATTGACAATCTTGATTGCTCAATGAATCAGTTACAAATGTGTGAGCGAATCCAACACAACAGATGAAGATGAGGGAACCGGTGGACTATGTGAATTGTGAAAGCATTGCCAACGACCTGGTCAACGCTTTGTTCAAGCATGAAGAATCTCTCATGAAGAAAATGCAATAATAACCGTTGTAGCCTATTGTTTGGCATTATGTACTTAAACAGTTTTTAAAAAAAATAAAATGTTTTTAATAATTGATTGGTGGTGGAGTTTTAATTTTTGTATTTAGAACCAAGTATATTGTACAAGTAAGAAGAAACCAAACTGGCCAT
Organism: Siphateles boraxobius; assembly: GCF_051911475.1. NCBI lineage: Eukaryota > Metazoa > Chordata > Actinopteri > Cypriniformes > Leuciscidae > Siphateles > Siphateles boraxobius. The sequence continues at coordinate 10,621,110 of NW_027508766.1, read as the reverse complement.
ATAATGATATATTGCACATAATAAACAATGGCAAAGTTTGTATCCCTTAAAAAACAGGTAATGTTTGAGAACCCTAATATTGGTGTAATCTCTGCGAGGTCTCAACCACAAACGCAAAACTTTGTGGTGGGTGATACGGGCATAGCTTTACTAAAGGAAAATATTATGGAAGTAATTTAGTAACTATATTTTATTTATTTATATTATGGTTTTCATGTTGATTTAAAGTTTTTGTTATTAACTAATACCTTTATTTTTTACATCCAGCACAAAATTTTGTTCAAAAATCGTTCTCTGACCCCAAATAATCAGATAATGGTGTGTTCACAATCTACAAATAGATATTATCCTGCTTAGTATGTGTGTAAATAGTTGTGCTTAAATGTTTGGATGTATTTTTACACGCCAACATATTTTGCCACACCGTAGTGATGCAAAGTTCCACACTCTCGTAAAGACTATGGTCTAACTTTAAAACATAATCTTTATACATGAATTCAAAAGACCAAATCACTAAGAAAACAGGGGGTGAAAAGCACCGTTTATAATAAATACACAAAGTATTAACGCAAAAAGTAAGTGTATGCTGTTTCACACTTAAACTATTACAACAGAATCACATCTGACTATGCAGATAAAATTGCACAAAAGTAAATTCTAGTGATCAACTTGCTAAAGAGTAAATACAACATGAGCCATTTAAAGCAAATACGAAAAGCCACTTGTGATCCGTTTTGTATGTTTGTAATTTACATTTTATATAGTCAATTAGGCTGTTTACATCTTGCTTCTTTTTGTTTTTGTACAGTTTGCAAAAACTATAGTCTCCGAGCGTGGTCAAACATATAGGAATTTATGAAAAACATGAACAGATATTTCTACATTAGATATTTCTTTTAGAACATCTTTCAGCTATGTCTACGAAACATCGACATGAAAGATGAGTATTGCTGTTTTTCTGTTACCTATAAAACTATTATACTTCAAACTCGTCTAGCTATTGCCCATTTCACAGCACAGTCATAGACACACAGTTATTTTATGTATGTGGCTAAACAACGGTTAAGCTAATGAATTACCGGCTATATTTTTACGTGAATGGCGGGATGATTCAGTTTTTAATCCGTCTACACCGATACTTTGACACAAGAGTTTTAGGTCTGATCCAGAAAACGGACGGTAAGCAGTAAGTTATGAAAACATGTGATAAGCAGTTTTGGCCTCATCATCAAAATCTTTTAACATAGCGCAAGTTTCAATTGTTTGATAAATTATCTAACGATTACACCTAACTATCAACAGTTATATGTGAAACAAGCTCAGTCACATTAGAGTTGGATTCTTGTTTATATTGTACATTGTTATTGAACCACATGTTTAACAGTGCTAGTGTTCTTAAATTGTTTACCACGGTTTCATTTTTAAAAACACTATCGCAACACTTATCGTATTGCCGGGTGTGATTGTAATGTTTTGTATGGTGTCTTCTTTACACTTTCACCCCATGGATATCTGTTTCCTACAGTTAGCTGTAGTGAACTCTAGGTCTTCTCTTTGTTCATATACGACAGTATGCACATGAATTGGCTTGATTTAATAAAATGATGGTTTAAACCACATTATTTTATTATACCATTTTTAAATAGTGCTTAAATGTATATTTTATATTTTAAGCCTTTATGCAAATATAGAATAGGCCTACCGCACAAGGATCTCTGAAATATTCTCATCTACTATTTATTCATTAAATTATTAATGCGCAAGAATCAAGACATATAATACCATTTTATTATAAAATTGTGAAACTCCAAAGCTCCAACACGGTCGCAAAGAATGAGTTAAGTAGTAAAATCTTTTATTTCAACAGTATTTTTCTTTACAAAATTATCATAGACCGGCATTACATATACATAAAGTAGACAATAACTCCATTTATTTATTTATGATCCAACCAGAATAGAAAGTCTCTGCACGCTACCATGTCTTTGTCTAGTTGACGAGGCCTTCAACTATTTTGCCCAGATCTGTTTAGCCCTTTTTTGAAGCCAGTGACACACAGAGATCTGTTACAAACGTACACATAACGAGTAGTTCGTCGACTGCGAATTCGTCACTAGATGCACACAGCACATCCAGAACTTTTCTGAGGATTACACGGTCGGGTCTATGGTGTTAAAAACATGGGCGTCACATTGGTCCATGTCCCCACCAACCCTCTTATGACATCCATTTCTTTTTTGAGATTTGTGACACGTTTGGTGTCCCGCTCACAATCGGTTTTCTTATCACACGCAGCATCGATGATCCTGTCCATCAAGTAAACCATCTGGTCTCTAAAATGATCTTTAAACATACAGTCTAGCGTATCTCTTAAACGACAGCCATTCCCCGTGGCGCACTCACAAGCCGGGTGATACTTGTGTCCCGCATCGCCAGGACTCGACGGGGAGTCGCTCTCCATCAGCTTTTGCGTCGCCATTTCTGAAGTTTTCAGATTTTTCGGTCCCCTATTCGATGGTGAAAGATTCTGTTAGTTCTAGAAATCTCTTGAGCGAGTCCTTGCAGCACAATCGTCCAGGCCTTGTGCGTTAACACAGTTTTTGGGTTAGAAGTGTGAGTTGAAAAAAGTGTAGTTTGCGGCAGGATCAGACAAACAGGAACTTCTGATCAATTCCTTCAACTTTTGATCAATGAGATGTTGCAGGAGCACAGCAGTCCGCGACTATTAGAGCTAGAGCCAGGGTTTGTGTGCGATAACAGAGGCTGGGCTCTGTGTAGAGTTTATCAGGACAACTGATAGTGCTCAGCCCGCCCCGTAGGAGGAGTTGTATAGGGGTGTCATTGTCATGACGTCGTAAACCGCTACGTAGTCAAGTCAAGTCACCTTTATTTATATAGTGCTTTTTCAATACAAATTGTTTCAAAGCAGCTTTACAGAGATAACAGGAAAGTAAAGTTGTAATAGTATTGATAAATTCAAAATTAAATGTTAAATGTCCCAAACTAAGCAAGCCAAAAGCCAATGGTGAATGCAGGCGGAAAAAAAAGGCGACAGTGGCAAGGAACCAAAACTCCATCAGGTGACAGAATGGAGAAAAAAACCTTGGGAGAACCCAGGCTCAGTCGGGGGGCCAGTCCTCCTTTGGCCAACAAACGAACAGTGTATGATTATGATTTAGGCGGCATAATAAGTCAGAAGTCAGATTGGATCAGAACTTTCACAATATTTATCCAGTTCATCTGGTTAGGGGTCGGAGTCATCACGCCGGTACGGAGATAAGTTTGTTTAGGTGTCCATGAGGCCTCCACAGTGTTGATGAGGCTGGCACTTCAGGGATGCGTTGTCGTCGTGTCCATGTGATGGTCCTTCCTCAGATCTAGATATGGCCTGGATCCGGCGGTTTGCGGTAAACCTCGGGATAAACAGAGAGACTAATATTAGCGTAGACGCCATCCTTCTTATGATGTACAAAGTACATTAGGATTTATGGGAAGTTTTCCCGGTTCCGGCTGATCTAAACTATGCAGCCTAACATTGAATTATAGAAATCTATAATGTGTTATGTGTATGCTAAGCCAAAGAGATGTGTTTTTAGTCTAGATTTGAACTGACAGACTGTGTCTGCTTCCCGGAGTATGTTAGGAAGATTGTTCCAAAGTTTTGGTGCCAAGTAGGAAAAGGATCTACCGCCAGCAGTTGATTTTGATATTCTAAGTATTATCAACTGGCCAGAATTTTGAGATCGCAATAGACGTGAAGGACTATAATGGGTTAAGAGCTCGCTCAAGTACTGCGGAGCTAAACCATTTAGTGCTTTGTAAGTAATCAGCAATATTTTAAAATGTATACGATGTTTAATAGTGAGCCAATGCAGTGTTGACAGAACAGGGCTAATATGGTCATACTTCCTGGTTCTGGTAAGAACTCTAGCGGCTGCGTTTTGGACCAGCTGTAGTTTTTTTATTAAGCGTACAGGGCAACCACCCAGTAGAGCATTACAATAATCTAGCCTTGAGGTCATGAACGCATGAACTAATTGTTCCGCATTTGTCAATGAGAGCATATTACGTAATTTAGATATATTTTTAAGATGGAAAAATGCGGTTTTACAGATACTAGACACGTGACTTTCAAATGAGAGATTGGTATCAAAGAGCACACCCAGGTTCCTAACTGACGACGAAGACTTAACAGAGCAGCCATCAAGTGTTAAACAGTATTCTAGGTTCCCTTTCAGTCGATAACGTCAGACGTAGTCGACGGTCGAATGAATGGGGATCTTGCTAGAGAGCCTATCCTCTTCGAGTACTATTGAACGAGCCAATGTAATTGGCGTGCGTGATTCGCATCACACACTCCGCCCCCGCGGCGCGGGTATAAATACGGAAGTGGATGCACGCACTAGTTGCCTTTCGCTTCGGAGCCGATCATTTGATGTCTCTGAGAGTGCTGTTGTCTACAACGAGCGAGTGTGTCGGTGTTCTTCAGGAAGACTCTCCCAGTGCTGGTGTTCTACAGCGCGAGTGCAGCGGTGATCGCAAGCTTTGAGCTCTCAACTGCTGTTTTAACAGTAACAAATTTCTAAATGTTTGTGTGTGTTGATTGCTGGTTAGAGGGCGGAAAAGTGAGTGCTTCACTGTTTCAGTTCTCTGTTCAGTGTTTCCACGGTCATTCCCCTGTGTGCTCCGGCACTGGTGACGGTCCTATTTTCAGAAAGAGCAACACGGGTGCGTTTGCGTCATTTTCAAGATGTCACTCCGCCCATGCGTTTCTGGGTGTGGTCGTTCCCTGTCTCTCTCTGATGGTCACAACTGTTGTGTCATGTGTTTGGGCTTACAGCACGCTGAGACAGCTTTTGTGGACAGCTCATGTTTTCACTGTGGGAACATGACTGTCGCAGTGTTGAGGGCGAGACTCGCCTTCGTTAAACGCGGAGAGCGAGTCCCCATTACCATGCCCCAACCTGCACGGGTGCTGTGTGGGATGGGTGACCGAAGGATAGTGTTGGATGTCCCGCCCGCTAACCATTCCCTGTGGGCTCCTCACTCCTCCCTTCCACTGCAACCACCGGAGCCTCCTGTGTTGTCTGCTGGTCCATCTGTAATGGATGGGCCGGTGGTTTCACTCGGGGCTCCCGACAGGACGACGATTGCAGCATCGGAGGGTGAGCTGACTTCTAGAGATGATGACTCGGCTGCATTGTCTCCCTCCGGGAGTTCAATGTTGCCCGAGCCGGATCCAGAATTATCAGCTATGCTGAAACGGGCCGCCGAGGCTGCCGGGCTCGAGTGGAACCTCCACGGTGTCCCGTTCAGTCTCGGTTGGAATCTGGAGTTTGGTGACTTGGGGCGGGCCGCGCTGGTTCTCAGCTCGCCGCCCAGTGCCTTTCTTTCCCGAAATGCATGGAGAGCTTATCAGGAGGTGAACAGCATCTTTCTCTGCCAGAAACTGCCTGAATAGCTTTTCCCCCTCATTACCCTTGATGGAGGAACGGTGAAGAGTTGCGAAGGGTCCCTCCATTGGAGCGGTCTGTCGACACCTGTGTCCGGCGGCCGCTGCCTTTTGGGGGGATCCTCGTCTCCCCCCCAAGGCCTGTGAGTTTTGTCCGTTCCAACGGGCAGAGCTTACAAAGCCTGTGGGCAAGCTGCTTCCTCTTGCATGCCATTGCGTTGCTGCAGGCTAGGGCACCCATGGCATGCACGAGGGTAATCCAGACCGTGCGCTCATAGGTGAGCACCGCACTGCATCCGACCTCACCCTCCGGGGCACAAGTGTCGTAGCGTGCGTGATCGGTCTGGCGATGTCCAACGTGGTGGTCCAGTAGCGCCTTCGTTGGCTCAGCCTGGTTGGTATGGCGGATGCGGACAAGGTTCGGTTCCTGGTCTCCCCAATTTCCCAGGTTGGGCTGGTCGGCGAAGCAGTGGAGAACTGCATCCAACAGTTCTCTGCCGCTCAAGCGAAGACGGAGGTCATAGCAGCACATCCTGCCCCGGTGGCAGCTCCTCCGCCTGCTCGTCGCCGTGGGCGTTCCCCGGCCGCCGCCCCTGCTGGGCCTCCGCAGCAGCCTCCACCCAGGCCTCAGCATGGAACCGGCCGCAGTAGAGACGCCCAGCCCGCTCCAGGCGCTGCCAAGCCAGGTGGCAAGCGACAGCGAAAGCATTCCGGATCGGGCCGCCCAGGAATGGATGAGATGCTCTTGGAGTGGCACGATCACTCCCTCCCCCCGGGTGAGGGCCGGGTGGAGCCTTTTGTTTGTGTGTGTGTCTGTTCCGCCGCTGGCTCCCTAAAAAAAAAAAAGCGGAGAAAGCGGTACCCACACTTCAAAGACAGAGCAATTTCATCTATTCCTGGGTCCCAAGAGGGCCAGTCTGGCGGGTGTGACCCTGTATAGCCTTACACCCCTCAGCTCCCCCTTGGTCGCCAGCAGGCAGCTTGGTGCGTTCGAGGACCCGGTCATCCGCCTTCTCACGCGCCCCCTGCCGCTAGTGGAGACAGGTAAATGTTGCACAGCACACTAACACCACTCTCTCTACTTTGCTGCCCCACCTCAGGCTCGGCTACCCCGCTCAAGTCAGTGATAGTCATCACATTAGGTGTTGAGCAGACGTGCTCCTGAAAATTCAGTGATATTCATCACACCGAGTGTTGAGCAGTGCTCCTGACTTGTGCGTGCTTATCTTATACTGCTGGCGAAGGATTTGATATAGCCGCTCCTCCAGCCGGTACGAAGGCCAGTTGTAAACTCGTTCTTCGTGCTACTAGGTGGTGGGTCGTGACCATCTTGGCCCAAGATCGGTCTGCAGCACCGACCTGAAAGACATGTGCTTCAGATCTCTACCTTCCGCACCGCAGGCCATCCTGTGTGTTGCGTGTAAGGGTGGAGTATCAGTACAGTGTCCTTCCCCTCGAGTGCTCCAGAGCCCGTTGGGTCTTCAGGTCAACTGGAAGAGAGTAATCTCGCCCACGGGCTGAGTATCTCTTTTTCAGTTTTGGAGATGGACTCGGTCTAACACGTCTCTCCAATGAGAATGTGTTCAGCTGGTGTTTGAAGTGAGAAAGGGTCCCACTGAAAGAACTTTCAGAGGCTCCTGGGGTATATGGTAGTTGCAGCCTTTGGCTTCCTCCATATGTGACCGCTTCAGCGCTTGCTTCATGATCGAGTCCCGAGGTGATCGTGGCAGAGCAGCTCAGCCTGTGTGACTATAGTTCATCCCGGTCTGCTGCCAAACCCTCTTCAACAGAGGGGCCATGTATAAAGGGCGTGTTTTAACGGGGGCCGGGGCGACCCTCGACTACACGGGCATTCGTGCCTCGAGTTGTTAGACATTGCGACCGTTGCGCAAGCTTCCCTTGCATGTCACAACTCACCCGTCACCTCCTCCTTGGAGTCAGAAGCTTCTGAGGACGCTTTGTTCCACTCTTCCCGCTCTACTCAATCGTGCCGCCATCGAGCCTCACGACAGTTATAGCCAGGGCAAGTGGAGACTCCATCCCCTGGGTCCAGCTGTGTCATGACCATTCCGGGGCCGCTCAGTTGCCCCTCCGGTTTCGTCTTCCTGCCAGTGTTTGTATAAACCGAGCGGACTACCCTTGGAAAAACACTGGCTCTCAGCTGCCCCAGGGGCCCGCAGAAATGCGTTTAACCCCAGTGAGCCTTCTAAAAGCGACTGCGACTCATGGTCGCCTTGCACCTGCTCAAGTCAGTGAATTCATCACACTCAGGTGTTGAGCAGCAATGATCCTGTAGCTCAGTGAGTTCATCACACTCAGGTGTTGAGCAGAAATGCTCCTGTAGCACAGTGAATTCATCACACGCAGTGCTGAGCAGAAATGCTCCTGTTTCTCAGTGAAGTTCTTCACACTCAAGTGTTGAGCAGAAATGCTCCTGAAGCTCAGTGAGTTTATCACACTCAGGTGTTGAGCAGGAATGCTCCTGAAGCTCAGTGAACTTATCACACTCAAGTGCTGAGCAGAAAATGCTCCTGAAGCCCAGTTATCTTTACATATTTTGTTGAGGAATGCTCCTGTCTTTTTGCGCCCGTCGCTTGCACCTACGTGCCAAGTCAGGAACAGGTCTTCATAGTTGCCCCTTATTGGCCCAACTAGACCTGGTTCCCATCGACAGCCTTCCTGACTTCCCCTGAAAACTCTTTCAGGGACGGGGCACGATGGCACACGCGTTCTTCCTGAACGCGGAGGTTCAGGTCGCTATCACAGGCATGTGATAGTTACCATCACTTCTGCGAGCACCCCCTAGAAATGGGTAGCGTGCTTACGCCTTTAGAAGTGGAACCTAGTCGTTGAGTGCGTCTTCTCTCCAGATGAGATCCTGAAAGCTTTTCGATCACTTCAGTGCTCTCTTTCCTGCAAAATGGGTTGGAGTAGGCTGTTTTCCTTCACCCTCAAAATGATGTTGCCTCGGTGTTTAAACGACGCTCATCGTGTTGCAGAAGTCTGCAGAAGCACGTTCTGATCGTCAGGTTCCTGAGGAGCAAGGTCTTGTAAATCCTTGCGTCCCTCTTTATCCTCTTGGGCCTTGTCCCTGGTGCGATGCACTGCAGAGACCGCCCCTGAGCCACTGCAGGCAGTGAGTTCAAAATTCTGTTATATCAGTTCTCCTGCTCGCGTGGTCTCTACTAGAGGGTAGGGACTTGCTCGCTTTCGGTCAACGTATTGTGCCTGGAGTCTGGGCCGGCTAACTCTCACAAGCTGAGACCCCGTCTCGGATTGTGCCCACGGTTCCTACCTCTCCCGTAATAGGAGCAGGTGGTGAGCCTGCAAGCGCTGCCCTGGAGGAGGCAGATCCAGCCCTGGCTTCTCTGTCCGTTCGCTTGGACGTGTACAGAACGCAAGCCCATAGACCTCAGACCAGCTCTACAAATATCTGTTGGAATTCAGCAGAGAGGGAAGGCTGTTTCCATGCAAAGTCGCACTAGTGCTTGCCTTCATTTCGGTAAAAATCCGAGATGCAACATGTCCACTTTGGTGTTGAGCTCCTCTATGATGAGTGTAAAGTGCTCCGCCTGGGCGTTGACGATATGCTTTGCTAAAACAGATTCTAGAGTTGGGGGCTGGACGACACCTAGTTGAACCGCTGCTTCCCGTGGGCTCCCTTCTCATGAAGCCAGTTTCACCGTGAGCCCGGGTCAAGTGTCGGCTTGCTGCGCCATTCCCCTCCTATGGACTGGATACGTGCGCCTTTCTACTCCAGTTGAGTTCCCTTAAATTTGAACCCTGTTGAGTTCCTCCACACCCCTCCGACGTCGGACGTGCGGAACGTCTGGTGTTAGGCCTACCACTCGTAAGCAGTGTGGAACCTGTGTTAGGCTGGGTCCATATGTTGCGGTCCCTACGGTGACCCCATATGTGTATTCTTCCACGATACGGCTCCCTGCGGTGAGCCCGTGTCTTCCCTCGGCAGAGTCTCTCTTCTATCACTGTCCGGTCAGTCTCCCACCGTCTTAGGCTGGAGCCACCCCAGTGACATTCCATATGTTAGACTGCCCGGTTTCCGCCCAGTTCATATGTGTATTTTCCACGTTACCTCCCTCTGGGTTGGATATGGCTTCCGCAGCGTCCCTTCCTTCCAATGTACGGGGAACGCTTTCCCAGTGGTCCTGTAGGAACAGCAGTGACTTCCCTGGCCTAAGCCCTGTCCTTCCCCGCCTTAAATTTGCGAAGAGGATCGGCTCTCTAGCGAGATCCCCATTCAGTCGACCGTCGACTACGTCCTCCGTTCCCTCCTGCAGGGAACGGTGGGTTGCATACGCAACCAGGACGTTCACAGCTGTTAAATCACATACCCAGCACTTGATTGGTCATGGATAACTGCTTCACTAAAATGCTTCCACACTCTACTTTACTTTTCTATCTTTCCTTTGTTTTAAATTCTACTTTTTGAAATTTCTCTCAGATCTGTTTTGCCTCCATTGCTGCAATAAACACTATTTAGCCTACATCGTGATGGAAAACAATCTTTATCTCTCATCTGCCCGCGACCCACTAAAAATTAATTGGAATGTTATTTTTTTATTACCCGACCCGCAAATTATTCGCAGTACACGTGGATATATCCGCAATCTGCGCATCACTAGTCCCAATCAAATATGCATTTCCACGTTTTTTTTTTTTTTTTTTTGTGTGTTTATTTATTAAAGTGTGTTTGCACGTTCGCCGGTTCCCAAAGCACACTGCCGCTCGGTCCTCAACCAGCCGGGAGAACTCAATCTGCCACCTGGCACCGGCCACATGCAAATGTCAGCAACTCCTCCGCGCCCTCACGGACGGCAGCCACCCCTTCAAAACCCAGGTGGCCGACAGAGAGTTAGTTCGTCCCTCCGGCAACTCACTCCAGGCCACCGCCTGGAGCGTCCATGGCGGCAGACTTTGCTCAGCCATGCTCAAGGGCGTGTCTATCCTTTGATCTTTCCCCGCCCCTTCCGGTTCCTCCCCTTCCAGTCCCGCCCCTTCCGGTTCCGCCCCTTCCTGTTACCTTTGACCTAGTTCCGCCCCTTCCTGTTACCTTTGACCTAGTTCCACCCCTTCAGGTTAAACTTTCTGTCAAAATGATGGATGATGACCTTTGATCTAGTTCTGCCCCTTCCTGTTAAACTTTCTGTCAAATTGATGGATGGTGACAGTTAGTTTGATCGTTTGAAGTTAGTTTGATCAAGAAAAAGGGGCGTATAGGATGTGTGACAGTTAGTTTGATTGTTTGAAGTTAGTTTGTTCAAGAAAAAGGGGGTATAGGATGTGTGTCAGTTAGTTTGATCGTTTGAAGTTAGTTTGATCGTTTGAAGTTGGTGTTTTTGTCGCCGCATCCCCTACATATCCCTGAGCTTATCACGAGCAGCTGTGAAAGTGATAAGAAAAAATTGTGGAATTTATCTGTTCTGTAAAAGAACATAAAATAAAACCTCACACAAAAAGTTTAAAATAAATGTAGAACTATTCACTGAACCAAGCATTTCAGTTTAAATAAAATGGAGCCACAAATATATTCCAAACAGTTAAAAAAATGTATTAGAGAGTTGAAGAAAATTATACAGCTTATGTAAAACCTCACACAAAAAGTTTAAATAAAATGGACACACAAAAAATTGCAAACAGTTAAAAATGTAATAGAGAGTTGAAGAAAAAAACAATGCATTGTATAAATGATCTCACACTGACTCAAAACTTAGGGAGCGCACGTCTGTGTGTGTGTGTGTGTGTGTGTGTGTGTGTGTGTGTGTGTGTGTGTGTGTGTGTGTGTGTGTATGTGTGTGTGTGTGTGTGTGTGTCAAAGCAGGAATTCCCCTCCATCCGCATTGCTGAGGACGTTGGAAGTTTATCTCACACAGAAGTTGAAAAAGCATTATGTTCATTTAAATGAAATGGTTATAAAATTTACATTTAGTCATTCACAAATATTTGACACTGACACAAGTTGAAAAACCATGCTGTTCAATTAAAAGTATATAAATTAAACAAAAATAAAATCAACTTACTGTTTCACCATGGTTGAAAAAAAAACCCACAAGTGTTTTCCCTGAAGTCTTTTCTCTCTGTCACACCAGCGTGTGGCTGACCTGGTATCTGTTTTTGTGGCACGTTCCTGAGCCCATTGAGAAATATCTTACACAACAGTTGAAAAGCATTGTGTTCCTTTAAAAGTCTATAAATTAAAATATATCATATATAAAATAAATAGTTTACTAATTTAACTGAAGTTGAAAAGCATGTTGTTAATTTAAAATCTTACTAAATTACTGAAGTTGAAAAGCATGTTGTTCATTTAAAATCTTACTAAATTACTGAAGTTGAAAATCATGCTGTTCTTTAAAAAATCTTACTAAATTACTGAAGTTGAAAAGCATTCTGTTCATTTAAAATAAATATTTTACAAATTTACTGTACCAATTATGTTAGATTTAGATAAAAATAAAATCATCTTACATTTTCACCAGGGTTGAAGAAAAAAAATCACACAGGTAGTGCCTGCCAGCATGGACAGTGTGCGTGACAACTAAGTGATATCATCGCTGTTTTCGTACCACCGGTAATAAATTACTTTTAATTCATAAGACTTATTTTCAAGAGTGACAGTTATCAGTGAAATATGGCGCTCGTGTAATCAAAAGGTCTGCCTACCCCCTGGGAATGTGAATTGGCCTTGAACCTAAACAGTTCCATTCATAGAGTACTGAAAGCATATAGTGGACACACAGCTCCGCCGTTTTCCCATAGTTTTCCTCAGGCTCTTACTGTAAAAGGCTATAAAATAGCGAAGACACATGGACGTGTGCCATACCCCATGTCTGGACCAAAAACTTTTGCACCCTCTCTTCTATGACCACCTCATCAAAAATGCAAAACAGTGAGTACTTTCTCTATAATTAATTTACGCTACGGTGCTGTTGATCTGTATTATGCAATGATGTTTAATTCGAAAAATTGTATATACATAAGGAAAAGACGGTATAATTCAGTAGTGTTTTAAATAGCCCAGGCTACTTCAAGTCAAGTCACCTTTATTTATATAGCGCTTTTTACAATACAGATTGTATCAAAGCAGCTTCACAGTGATAACATGAAAATAATATAACAGAGTTTGTTTCTAAAAGAAATTTGAAACACGTATTTGTTTTATCCACATTATGCTATTAGTATTTTTATCTGCTGTAACTGGTGATACAGATATTAAAATGTATCTACTATATTAATTTATCAAAGTATGGCTTTCAAAATATGGAGCATTGTATTATGATATTGATGTGATACAGAAATTAACATGTATCTACTATATTAATTTATCATAAAGTATGATATTTTTTTAAATATGGAGCATTGCATTATGATATTGATGTGATACAGATATTAACATGTATCTACTATATTAATTTATCATAAAGTATGATTTGTTCATGTTTATGTTCATTATGCTATGTTTTTTTTTTAAACCATATCACAAAAGCATCAGTTTAACATGACTGTTTTACAGCAATGTTTATTTTGCATTATGCTATGTTGTTTTAACTGTTGTATTTTTTATCTGATGTAACTAAAATCTGCAGCATCGTTTATTTAAGCTGCGGGGTTTCCATAAAGGACCTTAAAATAAATGTTTTGGATTTATTCAGTTTTAAATCTTATTTAGAGATTATTTTAGTCAGACATGCTTATATGTGCGTAGGCCTATTTTATTCCTCTTCAGTTACTTACTTTTTAAATTTTGCTAGGTTACTTTTTAATTCTTCTTTTACTCTGTATTTGATTTTAACTTTTAGCAATTTGCATGATAAATTGTTTAACATGTAAGCTATATGAATGACACTGTCACAATGTGATAAGCAAAACATATAAAAGTCAAGTCAAAGCTATTTATATAAGCTAGCGCTTTTCATTGCCATTTAAAATAACATGGTCTTTCCTTTTCTCTCTAGAGACAGCAAACACTGCAGGACAATCAGGCATCCAAGTAACATGTTAGTATGGTTTACATTTTATTTTTAATGAGAAAACATTATAGAGTGCAACAGGCGGTTTCTGGGAGTAAAAACATTTACTTTCTCCATACGGAAATTAATTTTAAAGACAGATCTACTGTGAGCTAAGAGGGTGTTAATACATGGTATTTGCTTCTGATAAAGCCTTCAGCTTATTTTTTTGTAAATAATCGTATTTCACAGTTGAACTCCTGGTGAAAACTACATTACCCATGAGCCATGATACTGTAATGAAAATTATGTCAAACATAGAAAAAAAAAAAAAAAAAAAAGCAACACACTCCAAAATAGCTCTGCCCACTGCCATGAAGCACTGTGAATGACATAATCTCCCTAGCCTCTCAAAATACTGAAATTTTTGTATAAGCTATATATGCATATTTATGGAGCTAATTATATGACAAAATGATTTGAATTTGAATTGTGTAAATTTGAATTATTTGCAAGTGTAATCTAACAAAATTGAATTTTAAGTGGTAGTTTAAATAGTTCTGAAATTGACTTTTTTTAAACGAATATTGAAGATTTGAAATTTAACAAATGTAAACGTTTTTATGGCTGAATTTTATAGACATGTATTTTCAAACAGCTAGTTTTTTTTGTTCTGAATTCTTATACTGCAAATATTCAGTTTAAAAAAATTCAGATTCAAGTTTTCAAGATGAAGAAATTCGGAACTTCAAATTCAGTTTTCTAAAATTCAATCTCAAAAATTCAAACTCAAAAATTCAGATCTTACAGAAAGTAGGTCACAGGTCTTCCACAGGGAAGAGTAGATGATCTCAGAAAAATCGAACAGAGCATTTTGGCCAATATATTCGCCTGCCTCTTGTCCTTACACAAGGTGTTTTTGAACAAATCGTATCCCCAGTCAGTGGAAGCCAGAACGCAACGCCCAATATGTCAATATTCACCATTTAATGAACGCGTTTCAACTGGCTTACAGCTACTAGATACTCCGACTGATGCATGATCAAATAGACATGCATTCCGCGTCATCTTGTCTTATTCGCTCTTTTTGCCCGTGATGGAGCGCGTCTCGTGGCTCTTACTAAGCGTCACCAGCCACAAGATCTCTCACTGTTTTCATCTACCAGACACTCGGATTGATACACGAAAACACATCTTATCAATTATTTTATTTGCTCTTTTTGCCCGTGAAGGAACGCGTCTGATGGCTCGTCGCGTCAGCCACTAGCGTCGCACCTGCCACAAGATCTCTCACTGTTTTCATTTACCAGACACTCGGATTGATACACGAAAACACACAAACAGTGCAATCCTGCTCTTATTTACCTTTATGTCATCTTATCTAATATTTTATTTGCTCTTTTTGCCCGTGATGGAGCGCGTCTCCTGGCTCTAACTAAGCGTCACCAGCCACAAGATCTCTCACTGTTTTCATCTACCAGACACTCGGGTTGATACACAAAAACACACAAACAGTGCAATCCTGCTCTTTTACCCTTTTGTCATCGTATCTTATTATTTTATTCGCTCTTTTTGCCCTTGATAGAGCGCGTCTCGTGACTCTTACTAAGCGTCACACCAGCCACAATCTCTCACTGTTTTCATCTACCAGACACTCGGATTGATACATGAGAGCACACAAACAGTGCAATCCTGCTCTTATTTACCTATTTGACATCTTATCTTATTTTTTATTAGCTCCTTTGTCCCGTAATATGGAGCGCGTCTCGTGGCGCGCCAGCCACAAGATCTCTCACGTTACAGCGCCTGATACTCTGATTGACATATTCTGAAGGAGAATGTTTTTGACCACTCCATTAAGTTTTTTTTTTGTATAAAGCATTTCCTTGAAGTGAATTTCGTTTTGTATAAATTGTATCTTAATTTTAATCAATGTTTGATCAACCAGTTTCCTGGATTTAATAAATATAGCAGACATAGGCCTATAACAATAAAATCATGACATTTTTGCATTGCACGTTCCTCACATGCATGAGAAATATATCTAGAAAGGTAGAAATGCCTAGCCTAGTTTTAAACGAAACAATTCAAAACGAAAATAAATAGGTTACTCTCAGATTATGTAATCCGTATGAAATGAGCATTTCTAATCTCGGCGCGTTCACTACTGCGAAGATGGCGAGTCCAACTTCATCTTTGTAGCCAACACTGCCACAGAAAACACTTTATGGATGGGTGGAGGTGGTGGTTGTGTCACCCCGTGCCACCCACACGCTTCCTAAAGGAACCTATCTTCTTATTAATTACTCGATAGCTGAAGCTAAGAAAATGTTGAGTTACATCAGGTAGCCTAAATTGGTTGCAGAAAATATTCATTATTTGAAATCAGCTACCCCCACTCGAGAGTGAATACATGTAGCCTAACTACTTAAAAGGGTACTTAAACAATATTTCATAAGCCACAATGTGATTTTTAAATATTCAGTTTACTCACTTGACTTTGGCATGTTCTGTGACAGACAGTTTGTTCTGCACCATTCCTGGATGACAGGCTGTAAAACAGTGAGAGATCTTGTGGCAGACGCTAGTGGCAGACGCTAGTGGCTAACGCGACGAGCCACGAGACACGCTCCATCACGGGCAAAAAGAGCATATAAAATATTAGATATGATGACAAAAGGGTAAATAAGAGCAGGATTGCACTGTCTGTGTGTTTTCATGTATCAATCGGAGTGTCTGGTATATGAAAACAGTGAGAGATTGTGGCTGGTGTGACGCTTAGTAAGAGTCACGAGACGCGCTCTTTCAAGGAAAAAAAGAGCGAATAAAATATAAGATAAGATGGCATAAAGGTAAATAAGAGCAGGATTGCACTGTTTGTGTGTTTTCGTGTATCAATCCGAGTGTCTGGTAAATGAAAACAGTGAGAGATCTTGTGGCAGGTGCGACGCTAGTGGCTGACGCGACGAGCCATGAGACGCGTTCCGTCACGGGCAAAAAGAGCAAATAAAATAATAGATAAGATGTGTTTTCGTGTATCAATCCGAGTGTCTGGTAGATGAAAACAGTGAGAGATCTTGTGGCTGGTGACGCTTAGTAAGAGCCACGAGACGCGCTCCATCACGGGCAAAAAGAGCGAATAAGACAAGATGACGCGGAATGCATGTCTATTTGATCATGCATCAGTCGGAGTATCTAGTAGCTGTAAGCCAGTTGAAACGCGTTCATTAAATGGTGAATATTGACATATTGGGCGTTGCATTCTGGCTTCCACTGACTGGGGATACGATTTTGTTCAAAAACACCTTGTGTAAGGACAAGAGGCAGGCGAATATATTGGCCAAAATCGATTTTTCTGAGATCATCTACTCTTCCCTGTGGATGACCTGTGACCTACTTTCTGTAAGATCTGAATTTTTGAGTTTGAATTTTTGAGATTGAATTTTAGAAAACTGAATTTGAAGTTCCGAATTTCTTCATCTTGAAAACTTGAATCTGAATTTTTTTAAACTGAATATTTGCAGTATAAGAATTCAGAACAAAAAAACTAGCTGTTTGAAAATACATGTCTATAAAATTCAGCCATAAAAACATTTAAATTAGTTAAATTTCAAATCTTCAAAATTCGTTTAAAAAAAATCAAATTCAGAACCATTTAAACTACCACCTAAAATTCAATTTTGTTAGATTACACTTGCAAATAATTCAAATTTACACAATTCAAATTCAAATCATTTTGTCATATTATTAGCTCCATACATATTTTGCATATTTATATATAAATATATATTTTTTAAAATCACTATGGGAAATAAGAATGAAAAAGGGGGGGGGCACTTTTGCACTCTATGTATAATGAACAACTGACAGATGAACTGGCAGATATTTTATGTAAACAGGCAAAATCTCTGCATCTGATGATGGCCATGTGTTTTCGCCGATCATAACTGGTTTAACTCTTGGCTCCTTTGAGATCAATATGACTTCTGCCAAACCAAATGTGCCGGCATATTGTAAGTGTAATACACGAGAAACTATTAATACACGAGAAACTATTAAAATAGTTTTTGCCTATGTAATGTATAAAATTAATCTTAATTAAGCAGTCGTAGTTAACAATTTGGGACCAATTTTAAGGAAGGTTACATTCTGGTCTAACATTGGCATGTGCACATTTGCAATACAGAATTTTTTTATGTTTTTGGTACTATCGGATCGAGTTTTGTAGAATAAGGCAAGATTAATTTATTTTATGCGGTGTCATGCTCCTGGATTATTCAGACTCAGATTATTTTTATATTCTCAGATCATCAAAGGTTTCTGAAAGCAAACACCAGTCAGTTGGTTGAAAAAGTGAAGAACATTGATCCAATAATTGACAATCTTGATTGCTCAATGAATCAGTTACAAATGTGTGAGCGAATCCAACACACCAGATGAAGACAAGGGAACCGCTGGACTATGTGAATTGTGAAAGCATTGCCAACGACCTGGTCAACGCTTTGTTCAAGCATGAATAATCTCTCATGAAGAAACTGCAATAACAACTGTTGTAGCCTATTGTTTGGCATTATGTAAATCAGAAAGAGTAAATACATACAGTATTTATCCACTATTTTACAGATGTTAGTTCAATTTTGTTTATATACTTAGTGATGATACAACATGAGCTTGTATGACTTTATTATTTATTTTTGGAGGTTGGTTGATAAGGTTACATATGGTGTCTTTGTGTTATCAGCACGCTAATCAGTTATGCATGTGCTGAAATAGTAGCTTACTCTATAAAATATATGATAATAATAGTTTTCAACTTTTTTTGAAAGGAATGTAGGTTGCTCACTCTCACCTTCAACTGGAACTCGCACTAGGAGGGCGCGCAGCAACACCGGTGGAAATCAGAAAGAGTAAGTACATATTTACCCACTATTTTACAGATGTTAGTTCAATTTTGTGTATATACTAAATGTATATGTGCCTGTGTGGCTTTGCAAAAATTATTGTTGTTATGCATGCACAAAATTACAATTAGTGATTGGTAATGTTAATATGAAAGAGCTTATTTTCTGTTGTTTTATCAACATGTTGATTGCCCATCAGTTATGCATGTGCTGGTATAGTACTTTGTTCAACCTTTCTTTATTAATATTAATATTTTTATAGGAATGTGGTAGCATCACTCTCACCTTTACCTGCAACTCGCACTGGGAGTCGTTCAGTTTTGAGAACAATTGAAAATGATACTTAGTAAGTACACTTATTCCCTTCCTTTCAGATATTAGTATAATTCTGTTTACGTATTCCGGTTTTAGATAGTCCATACAAAAATCATGTTTCTGTATGGCTTTACAAACATTTTTTTTTTGTCAATGTCTGGGCATTATTACTTTTTGTGATTGAAATACAGTTTTTTTGTGTAATAAACATGCTCACAGTTGTTTGTTTGTTTTACAGCTATAAAGATGATGGTGATCATCAGACACCCGTTGCAAAGAGGGCCAAGACAAAGATTCAGACAAGCAATGAGCAGTCCACTCTGTCATGGAAAACAGAGACTGACATTGATATGGTTCCACAGACTCTGAGATTCCTGCCCGCACAGGAACCTGGACCACAACTGAGTCCTGCTGACACACACACTCCACAGAGTCTCTTCAAAAAGTTTTTTTCTGAGAATGCCGTGTCAACTCTGTGCCACAACACCAATGCTCAGGCTGCTTGTGCAATTGCAAAGGGACGCAAATATAAATGGACTGATGTCAGCATCAGTGAGATGTACGCTACATTGGGCTGGTGTTTTACATGGCCATGGTGAAGGTGAGCTCCATCAGGGACTACTGGCGGCAAGACAGTCTTTTCTCTTTGCCTTTTCCTGCCACAATCATGACAAGAGACCGATACCGCACCATTTCATGGAATGTGCACATGAGTCACCCTGATGCAGATAAGGAGAATGACAGAAAGAGGGGCACAGCTGAACATGACCGTCTTTTCAGGGTCAAACCTATCATGGACACCATTCGTCATGCTTGTAAATCCATCTGTCATCCTAAAAGAAACTTAGCTGTGGATGAAAGAATGGTGGCATGCAAAGGACACACAGGTATGACACAGTACATGAAAGCCAAGCCAACCAGATGGGGTTTTAAGCTGTTTGTTCTTGCAGACTCATCAAATGGATACACTGTGGACTTTTCTGTGTACACCGGAAAGAACATCTTTCCCACAGGCCAAGGACTGTCATATGATGCTGTAACATCTCTTTTGGACTGTAAAGTTTTAGGCTCTGGGTACCATGTGTACATGGACAATTTCTACACAAGCCCAAAGCTCCTAAAATACTTGTTTGCAATGAAGTTTGGTGCATGTGGGACTTACAGGGACAACAGGAAAGACTGCCCTCGTGATGCAACTAATTCACTCTCAAAAAGATTAGCCAGGGGATCCATCAGGTGGATTCGGGATGGTCCTCTTGTATTTGTGAAGTGGATGGACACACGAGAGGTATCTGTTTGTTCCACCATTCAGTCCGCTTATACTGGTGAGACTGTGCAGAGGAGGGTGAAAACACAAGATGCATGGAGGACAAAGACATTTCCATGTCCTGCACCTGTGACTGCCTACAACCAACACATGAGGGGCGTTGACCTGTCCGATCAGCTCTTACAGTACTACTCTGCACAGCACAAAGCCATGAAGTGGTACAGAAAGATCTTTCTACACTTCTTGGACATTGCTGCCACCAATGCATTCCTTATCCACAAAGAGCTATGTGGTAACATGACCCATAAAGAGTTCATGGAACAGCTTATTGCAGAGCTCTGTGGTGTGTCACAGAAAGTAGCACCAAAACAAACCAGTAGTGACCATATACCTATTCCAGGAGCTGAGCTGACCTCCGATACAAAGAATATTTCCACAGTTGGCCGCAAGAGCTGTGTGCCTTGCAAAGTACAGCTTGGTAAAAGGCAGGACACACCTTGGAAATGCCAGGCATGCAATGTTCACTTGTGTCTTCAGTTGAACAGGAACTGTTTTCAAAAATGGCACAAAGACATGTAACTGTATTCTCAAAACAATCGGATTGCTTTGATCTCACTACTTATATCCACCTTTCGGAACTTCCGCTACTAACCTCAGCCCGCTAGTATAGCAGGCGTGGTCTGCGAGGATAGCAATCTGCCTTTACTTTTGTTTATTTTGCTCACATTTGATTTGCTTAGAGCCCGCATCAACTGGGGCATAAGCAATTACTGTGAGATACCTGCCTTTACTTTTGTTTATTTATCGCTCACAATTGCTTTGTTTATAGCCGACTGATTCTTTTGTTTATTTTGCTCACATTTGATTTGCTTAGAGCCCGCATCAACGGGGCATAAGCATTTAATGTGAGATACCTGACTTTACTTTTGTTTATTTATTGCTCACAATTGCTTTGTTTATAGCCGACCTATTTTTTTATTTTTATTTTGCTCACATTTGATTTGCTTAGAGCAAATGTAGAACATTGAGTTCCTCCACATTACAATTACAATAAAACAGATTGAAAAACAAAACCTTTGAATCTCCTCTTCTTTGTTCAGGCCATGGGCCTGTTCACTTAATGGGCCATTAGCCATTAGGGGAATGTCTGTCACACCCCTGGTCTGAATCTCATTAATATTGATAGGCCATTACCACTCCCACGCATCAATCTCTTCTGACAAAAAAACTGTTTTACAAAGTTTAAATCAATGTATTGTTTTATGTGAACGATTACGCAGGATGATTTTCACATCATTTTGAAGCCAGAACTCGAAGCGACAACATCCATTAGTCAAAAGTCTTGTGGACACATATTTAGTATGTGTTTTGTGGTCTTATTTCAGCAACTTTCATTTTTATTTTTTTCAATAACCACGCATAAACATTATTCTCTTAAAAATACAAACATGTACATACATGTTGCTCACATATTACGGTAGCCCCGATTGTGCTATATAGAGTGAATTTACACCTTTGCCATTAACATGTTTATAAATAACTGAAAAAAGCACAAATGTCAGAGCATGTCAGAACACCTCCAGGACCCAGAAAACGCGTCGGACCCCAGAGGGTTAAACAGTTTTTTAAAAAATAAAATGTTTTTAATAATTGATTGGTGATGGAGTTTTATTTTTTTTATTTAGAACCAAGTATATTGTACAAGTAAGAAGAAACCAAACTGGCCATATAATGATATATTGCACATAATAAACAATGGCAAAGTTTGTATTCCTTAAAAAACAGGCAATGTTTGAGAACCCTAATATTAGTGTAATCTCTGCCAGGTCTCAACCACAAACGCAACACTTTGTGGTGGGTGATACGGGCATAGCTTTACTAATGGAAAATATTATGGAAGTAATTTTCAAACTATATTTTATTTATTTATATTATGGTTTTCATGTTGATTTAAAGTTTTTGTTATTAACTAATACCTTTATTTTTTACAGCCAGCACAAAATTTTGTTCAAAAATCGTTCTCTGAACCCAAATAATCAGATAATGGTGTGTTCACAATCTACAATTAGATATTATCCTGCTTAGTATGTGTTTAAATAGTTGTGCTTAAATGTTTGGATATATTTTTACACGCCAACATAGTTTGTCACACCGTAGTGATGCAAAGTTCCACACTCTCGTAAAGACTATGGTCTAACTTTAAAACATAATATTTATACATGAATTCAAAAGACCAAATCACTAAGAAAACAGGGGGTGAAAAGCACCGTTTATAATAAATACACAAAGTATTAACGCAAAAAGTAAGTGTATGCTGTTTCACACTTAAACTATTACAACAGAATCACATCTGACTATGCAGATAAAATTGCACAAAAGTAAATACTAGTGATCAACTTGCTAAAGAGTAAATACAACATGAGCCATTTAAAGCAAATACGAAAAGCCACTTGTGATCAGTTTTTTATGTTTGTAATTGACATTTTATATAGTCAATTAGGCCGTTTACATCTTGCTTCTTTTTGTTTTTGTACAGTTTGCAAAAACTATAGTCTCCGAGCGTGGTCAAACATATAGGAATTTATGAAAAACATGAACAGATATTTCTACATGAGATATTTCTTTAAGAACATCTTTCTGCTATGTCTACGAAACATCAACATGAAAGATGAGTATTGCTGTTTTTCTGTTACCTATAAAACTATTATACTTCAAACTCGTCTAGCTATTGCCCATTTCACAGCACAGTCATAGATACACAGTTATTTTATGTATGTGGCTTAACAACGGTTAAGCTAATGAATTACCGGCTATATTTTTACGTGAATGGCGGGATGATTCAGTTTTTAATCCGTCTACACCGATACTTTGACACAAGAGTTTTAGGTCTGATCCAGAAAACAGACGGTAAGCAGTAAGTTATGAAAACATGTGATAAGCAGTTTTGGCCTCATCATCAAAATCTTTTAACATAGCGCAAGTTTCAATTGTTTGATAAATGATCTAACGATTATACCTAACTATCAACAGTTATATGTGAAACAAGCTCAGTCACATTAGAGTTGGATTCTTGTTTATATTGTACATTGTTATTGAACCGCATGTTTAACAGTCCTAGTGTTCTTAAATTGTTTACCACGGTTTCATTTTAACAACACTATCGCAACACTTATCGTATTGCCGGGTGTGATTGTAATGTTTTCTATGGTGTCTTCTTTACACTTTCACCCTAGGGATATCTGTTTCCTACAGTTAGCTGTAGTGAATCCTAGGTCTTCTATTTGTTCATATACGACAGTATGCACATGAATTGGCTTGATTTAATAAAATGATGGTTTAAACCACATTATTTTATTATACCATTTTTAAATAGTGCTTAAATGTATATTTTATATTTTAACCCTTTATGCAAATATAGAATAGGCCTACCGCACAAGGATCTCTGAAATATGTTTTTCGTGTAAAACATCTATGTAGATCTATCTGTGTTTCTAAAAATACAAAGAAATCTTTCTATCAGCGACCCTCACAATCTGGGCATACAACAAAACACAGTTCATCCGTGTACGATGATTGATCAGAAAATTACTTGTGTCGCTTTGTTTGAAGAAACGTCCTGGTTGCGTATGCAACCCACCTTTCCCTGCAGGAGGGAACGGAGGACGTAGTCGACGGTCGACTGAATGGGGATCTCGCTAGAGAGCCTATCCTCTTCGAGTACTATTGAACGAGCCAATGTAATTGTGTAACGTGATTCGCATCACACACTCCGCCCCCGCGGCGCGGGTATAAATACGGAAGTGGATGCACGCACTAGTTGCTTTTCGCTGAGGAGCCGAGAGTAACCCGGGGTCAGTGGTGGTCCAGCGGTAGTGGCAAGGGGACTACGTCCTCCGTTCCCTCCTTCAGGGAACGGTGGGTTGCATACGCAACCAGGACGTTCCCTTTCAGTCGATAACGTCAGACGTAGTCGACGGTTGACTGAATGGGGATAACCTTTGAAAACGCCACTAACGCTGCCACCTTCCAGTGCCTAAACCAAAGCCTCCTGATGCCCCCGCAAATTTAAGGCGGGGAAGGACAGGGCTTAGGCCAGGGAAGACTTCTCCGGGGGAAAAACGCGTGTGCCATCGTGCCCCATCCCTGAAAGAGTTTTCAGGGGAAGTCAGGAAGGCTGTCGATGGGAACCAGGTCTAGTTGGGCCAATAAGGGGCAACTATGAAGACCTGTTCCTCTCCTGACTTGGCACGTAGGTGCAAGCGACGGGCGCAAAAAGACAGGAGCATTGCTCAACACAACATGTAAAGATCACTGGGCTTCAGGAGCATTTTCTGCTCAGCACTTGATTGTGATAAGTTCACTGAGCTTCAGGAGCATTCCTGCTCAACACCTGAGTTTGATTAACTCACTGAGCTTCAGTAGCATTTCTGCTCAACACTTGAATGCGAAGAACTTCACTGAGCAACAGGAGCATTTCTGCTCAGCACTGCGTGTGATGAATTCACTGAGCTACAGGAGCATTTCTGCTCAACACCTGAGTGTGATGAACTCACTGAGCTACAGGAGCATTGCTACTCAACACCTGAGTGCGATGAACTGCACTGAGTTTCAGGAGCATTTCTGCTCATCATGAAGTGTGATGAATTCACTGACTTGAGCAGGCGCAAGGCGACCATGAGTCGCAGTCGCTTTTAGAAGGCTCACTGGGGTTAAACCCATTTCTGCGGGCCCCTGGGGCAGCTGAGAGCCAGTGTTTGTCCAAGGGTAGTCCGCTCGGTTTATACAAACACTGGCAGGAAGACGAAACCGGAGGGGCAACTGAGCGGCCCCGGAATGGTCATGACCCAGCTGGACCCAGGGGATGGAGTCTCCACTTGCCCTGGCTATAACTGTCGTGAGGCTCGATGGCGGCACGATTGAGTAGAGCGGGAAGAGTGGAACAAAGCGTCCTCAGAAGCTTCTGACTCCAAGGAGGAGGTGACGGGTGAGTTGTGACATGCAAGGGAAGCTTGCGCAACGGTCGCAATGTCTAACAACTCGAGGCACGAATGCCCGTGTAGTCGAGGGTCGCCCCGGCCCCCGTTAAAACACGCCCTTTGTACATTGCTCCTCTGTTGAAGAGGGTTTGGCAGCAGACCGGGATGAACTATAGTCACACAGTGCTGCTCTGCCACGATCACCTCGGGACTCGATCATGAAGCTAGCGCTGAAGCGGTCACATATGGAGGAAGCCAAAGGCTGCAACTACCATATACCCCAGGAGCCTCTGAAAGTTCTTTCAGTGGAACCCTTTCTCACCTCAAACACCAGCTGATCACATTCTCATTGGAGAGACGTGTTAGACCGAGTCCATCTCCAAAACTGAAAAAGAGATACTCAGCCCGTGGGCGAGATTACTCTCTTCCAGTTGACCTGAAGACCCAAAGGGCTCCTGAGCACTCGAGGGGCAGGACACTGTACTGATACTCCACCCTTACACGCAACACACAGGATGGCCTGCGGTGCGGAAGGTAGGGATCTGAAGCACATGTCTTTCAGGTCGGAGCTGCAGACCGATCTTGGGCCAAGATGGTCACGACCCACCACCTAGTAGCACGAAGAACGAGTTTACAACTGGCCTTCGTACCGGCTGGAGGAGCGGCTATATCAAATCCTTCGCCAGCAGGATAAGATAAGCACGCACAAGTCAGGAGCACTGCTCAACACTCGGTGTGATGAATATCACTGAATTTTCAGGAGCACGTCTGCTCAACACCTAATGTGATGATTATCACTGACTTGAGCGGGGTAGCCGAGCCTGAGGTGGGGCAACAAAGTAGAGAGAGTGGTGTTAGTGTGCTGTGCAACACTTACCTGTCTCCACTAGCGGCAGGGGGCGCGTCAGAAGGCGGATGACCGGGTCCTCGAACGCACCAAGCTGCCTGCTGGCGACCAAGGGGGAGCTGAGGGGTGTAAGGCTATACAGGGTCACACCCGCCAGACTGGCCCTCTTGGGACCCAGGAACAGATGAAATTGCTCTGTCTTTGAAGTGTGGATACCGCTTGCTCCGCTTTTTTTCTTTTTTTTTTTTAGGGAGCCAGCGGTGGAACAGAAACACACACAAACAAAAGGCTCCACCCGGCCCTCACCCGGGGGGAGGGAGTGATCGTGCCACTCCAAGAGCATCTCATCCATTCCTGGGTGGCCCGCTCCGGAATGCTTTCGCTGTCGCTTGCCACCTGGCTTGGCAGCGCCTGGAGCGGGCTGGGCGTCTCTACTGCGGCCGGCTCCATGCTGAGGCCTGGGTGGAGGCTGCTGCGGAGGCCCAGCAGGAGCGGCGGCCGGGGAAAGCCCACGGCGACGAGCAGGCGGAGGGTGGAGGCAGCAGCTGGCCACCGGGGCAGGATGTGCTGGATGACCTCCGTGTGCGCTTGAGCGGCAGAGAACTGTTGGATGCAGTTCTCCACTGCGTCGTCGACCAGCCCAACCTGGGAAATTGGGGAGACCAGGAACCGAACCTTATCCGCATCCGCCATACCAACCAGGCTGAGCCAACGAAGGCGCTACTGGACCACCACTTTGGACATCGCCAGACCGATCACGCACGCTACGACACTCGTGCCCCGGAGGGTGAGGTCGGATGCAGTGCGGTGCTCACCTATGAGCGCACGGTCTGGATTACCCTCGTGCATGCCATGGGTGCCCTAGCCTGCAGCAACGCCATGGCATGCAAGAGGAAGCGGCTAGCCCACAGGCTTTGTAATCTCTGCCCGTTGGAACGGACGAAACTCACAGGCCTTAGGGGGGAGACGAGGATCCCCCCAAATGGCAGCGGCCGCCGGACACAGGTGCACCTGTGTCGACAGACCGCTCCAATGGAGGGACCCTTCGCACCCCTTCACCGTTCCTCCATCAAGGGTAATGAGGGGGGAAATCTATTCAGGCAGTTTCTGGCAGAGAAAGATGCTGTTCACCACCTGATAAGCTCTCCATGCATTTCGGGAAAGAAAGGCACTGGGGCGGCGAGCTGAGAATCAGCGCGACCCGCCCCAAGACAAACTCCAGATTCCAACCGAGACTGAACGGGACACGGTGGAGGTTCCACTCGAGCCCGGCAGCCTCGGCGGCCCGTTTCAGCATAGCTGATAATTCTGGATCCGGCTCGGGCAACATTGAACTCCCGGAGGGAGACAATGCAGCCGAGTCATCATCTCTAGAAGTCAGCTCACCCTCCGATGCTGCAATCGACGTCCTGTCCTCCAGGGGAGCCCCGAGTGAAACCGCTGGCCCACCCATTACAGATGGACCAGCAGACAACACAGGAGGCTCCAGTGGTTGCAGTTGAAGGGAGGAGTGAGGAGCCCACAGGGAATGGTTACCGGGCGGGACATCCAACACTATCCTCCGGTCACCCATCCCACACAGCACCCGTGCAGGGTGGGGCATGGTAATGGGGACTCGCTCTCCGAGCTTAACGATGGCGAGTCTCGCCCTCAACACTGCGACAGTCATGTTCCCACAGTGAAAACATGAGCTGTCCACAAAAGCTGTCTCAGCGTGCTGTAAGCCCAAACACGTGACACAACAGTTGTGACCATCAGAGAGAGACAGGGAACGACCGCACCCAGAAACGCACGGGCGGAATGACATCTTGAAAAAGACGCAAACGCACCCGTGTTGCTCTTTCAGAAAATAGGACCGTCACCAGTGCCGGAGCACACAGGGGAATGACCGCGGCAACACTGAACAGAGAACTGAAACAGTGAAGCACTCACTTTTCCGCCCTCTAACCAGCCATCAACACACAAACATTTAGAAATTTGTTGCTGTCAAAACAGCAGTTGAGAGCTCAAAGCTCGCGATCACCGCTGCACTCGCGCTGTAGAACACCAGCACTGGGAGAGTCTTCCTGAAGAACACCGACACACTCGCTCTTTGTAGACAACAGCACTCTCAGAGACATCAAACGATCGGCTCCGAAGCGAAAGGCAACTAGTGCGTGCATCCACTTCCGTATTTATACCCGCGCCGCGGGGGCGGAGTGTGTGATGCAAATCACGCACGCCAATTACATTGGCTCGTTCAATAGTACTCGAAGAGGATAGGCTGTCTAGCGAGATCCCCATTCAGTCGACCGTCGACTAAATCTGACGTTATCGACTGAAAGGGAACTGCTGTTCAAAAAACTAATAAAGCCTATATCTGTTACAGATCAGCCAGGCTCTCACAGCAGCCAATCACAGCGCACTTCCTCACCTGAGTTCTAATAAAGACACACTCTTCACCTCAGTTCACGGTCTGGTCTTGTTCATTTAAAGAGGACTACTTATCCTGTTATCGCTAACCTTGATTCTCCAACGTTCTTCGTTCCAGTCATCCATCTCACCCACGATCTGTCACCATACCTGTAAGAAGAACCATGCCACTCATAGCCTGCACACCGCTCTCCAAAGTATCTGTTCATATCACCTGCATTCTGTCTCCGCTCATTGTTGTCAAACTCCTGTTAACTTCATTATCCATCTCTTGAGTCTGCTTCCGTAACAATATCCAGCCTTTGCTTGAATAACTGTATTTATGACTTGTGTGTGTGAGTCAGTGTTAATTTCGTTAACGAAAACTATGACGAAAAATGTTCGTCGACGACCTTTTTTCCCCTGACTAACACAAGACGATGAGAGACGACACCCACGTCATTGAACGATAACTGTGACTATCAA
Source organism: Siphateles boraxobius (assembly GCF_051911475.1). Lineage (NCBI taxonomy): Eukaryota > Metazoa > Chordata > Actinopteri > Cypriniformes > Leuciscidae > Siphateles > Siphateles boraxobius. Next base: position 10,592,508 of record NW_027508766.1, on the reverse strand, counting down.
CACATGCAATATCGTTGACGAAAAAAGACGAGACTGAACGGTTAAAACAAAAACAAGACTTTACCAAAACCACTTGTTTTGTCGAATAAAGGAGAAGACAACACATTAACGTTACAGACTGTGTTTGCGAGCGTTCATGCTTACGGTTGCCATATTTCAATAATTTAATCCCCAGTTAAAATTTTCTGTTTAAATAACACGTTTTCTAACCGGTCTTTTCAATGGTATCTGGCAACCATGCGCGCGCGCTCTCTCTACATGCTGAAGAAGCGCGGATGATCTGAAAAAACAGAGTTCAGCGATCTTCATTTGAGATTTTCTACTTAAATTAAAGTGTCATTCAGTCTGTCTTTTTTCTGTCACTAGCCGCTTGCGCTGTTTGTGAGACTAAATCTGCGGTCAAAATTCAGGCTGATATCCAGCAGTGTTTTTAATGTTGATCATATTAGCCCTATACGAGCAAGAATGCAATGTTTCCCGAATATCCACACGATTTCAAATGTGACATTGATTTTATACAACAGTTCAACAAACACAAGGGTAACATTAAGTGATGTAGGCCTACTACATTTAAAACTGTATTGTCAGTAGGCTATTGCTCTATTTTGCAACAAACGCCACAGCAGAACTGCAGCACACAGCAGTGATTCGTGAACGGCTGTGTGGCTTTGAACGAATCGTGAGATTCAATGATCCGTTCATAAGTACAGCAACTTGCTTCGTTACTGAATGAATGAATGGCTCGATGACACACTCATAAACTATAGGCAGACTTACCGCCACCTAGTGGCCATTTTAATTTAATATTTAAAAGTATAACTTCGTTTTTACCATCATTTCATATTTATTGAACATTGTTTTATTTAAATCATTATTTATTTTATAAAGGTATTTATAAAGGTAAAAAATAAACTGGAAAAATCGATTAAAGAGGGCAAATATTGTCCCTTAATGGAAATGGTGTGACAGCAATCTAAGTGGAAGAGGGGTTACGGCACTCTAAAAACTTGAAGAACCACTGAACTAAGGAAAATGGATATGTAGAATTGCACAAGTGCTACTGCTAGAGTGCAATGTCAATACAGCCTGTTACCTTGATTCAAATTTCTCATAAGCTTAATGAACTGGCCTAGAGAGAAACATTTTTATGACATTTTTTGTCTAAAGACTAGGCTACATATGCCAAAATTCGGTAAATGCAATTTGACTAAAAGTAATGACAAAGTTGACAAGAAATGCAATGACTTTTCGTCAACTAAAACTAGACTAAAACTATGAAAGACAAAATGACTAAAATGTGACTAAGACCAATAAGCATTCTCGTCTGAAGATGAAAACTAAGACTAGATCAAAAATTGCTGCCAAAATTAACACTGGTGTGAGTCTGTGTGTGTGTGTTCGGAAAGTTGCAATGACATTCCAATTTAAGTTTGAAGGTGGTAAAGCCTCCATTAAAGACGTAATTTTGCCAAAAAATACCTTTTTTCCTTTAAATAGCTAAATGTTCATTTTAAAAGCAGCCTAGTTCAGTGTATTATGTTATGATATCATCAAGCTTAACACTGAGAATTTGAATAATTGTAATGTGAAGATTGGGTGTTTTTTTATAATTAGCCAGGGGTAGTCGTCTGCTGTAGTTTTAATGGTCACCTTGCTATTTTATAGTTGTATCAGGTAGGCTACTAGCTACAGGGCTGTAAGGATATGCAATATGAAAGCGAAATCGCGACACTCAGATCCACGAACCTGTGTCGTGTGTGAGAAGGCAGAATCGCGACACACCCCTTCCAACTCCCAGAGTTATCCTTCCCGTCCAGATCCAATGTATTTAAATTACCACATCTTTAAATTACTATTTGTATTATTGGAAGTTAAAATAAAATACGTAGACATACACCACAAAACTAGTTGAGGAATAATTATTTAAAATTGAGCAATTCCAGCGTTATGGGTGTGACATTTGCAGTAAAAACTTGAAATATAAATTCTCAGAAAATGTATTTAATACCAATATATTGAAACGTCTGTTTATATATCCATACTCCCTTAATAAAGGAGTCCAGACATTAGAAAAATATCTGTATTTGTAGTCAGCCAGGCAAGGGCCAAAATCCATACAAACAGTCCAATAAACAAGAAACCAAACAAAGTGGAGCAGGAAAGTGCAACACAACAGAAAACAAGTAATCCACATTGAACACAGAAACAGACCGGGTATTTATACACACAGAACTAACAGGATGATGGGAAACAGCTGAGTGCAATGATCAGATGATGAGTGCAGACAAAGGATTATGGGAATTGCAGTTCATGATGAGTGGGTGACGATATGGGGAAGAGACCTCTAGTGGACACCCAGGGAAACACACACAAGACACTGTGACAATTTTATTTTCTTGTTCGCATTTATGCGGAAAAAAAACAATGTTACGGACGTTACCACTCTAAAAGCGGCACTAAAAGACTGCTTTAAAACTTTCACAGAGACATCAAACAGATGCACAAAGCCTTTCTTTAAAGTGAAATTCGATTTGTATTAATTGTATCTAAATTTTAATCAATGTTTCATCAACCAATTGCCTGGATTTAATAAATAAGAAGTAAATATAGCAGGTAGGTAGATATCACGGCACGGAGGCGCCGGTGCGTGAACTGGGGCTCGTCTGTCACTAGGCTGCTGCGAAGATCGCGGTCAGCATCGTCAACTTCATCTTTGCAGCCGACACTAACATATTCTATCATTACTTTTGCCGGTTCTTTGTGACAGCTTTTGGGTGCTTTATTGGCAGCGCCACCCTTACTTGTTACATGAACGCCTCACCACCGCATCACCGTGCCGGTGACCGCAACATACAGTTATAGTCTTTGTTCTTCTATAGCAAATAATAATATAGCATATTGCACTTTCAGGGAAACATGGGCCTAACACATTCAGCCAGTTGGAACAGAAAAACACACCAGAATAGGCCTGTTTAGTAAGCAGGATTTGATGGCCGCATTCCTACACTTATAAAATGCAATTCAATGTGGAAATAATCCAAGTATCCAGAATACGTTACTCAGATTGAGTAATGTAACGGAATACGTTACAAATTACATTTTTGGGCATGTATTCGAAATACGTTTTAAAAGTATCCTGCCCAACACTGCTGCCTGTCTCTCAGATTGAGTAATGTAACGGAATACATTACAAATTACATTTTTGGGCATGTATTCGAAATACGTTTTAAAAGTATCCTGCCCAACACTGCTGCCTGTCTCTTGGATAACCCTTTTAGCTTGTGTTTCCTGACTCATTGTTTATTTAGATTGTTTGTTTGCCTGTTTTGATTACAATTCTGGACTGTCCTAAATGCTCCATTTGGATTTTCACCCAAGTCTCGTAACAGTTTGTAACAAATATAATAAAATTCGATATGAATATCCCACATTTCTGCCACAACAGCATGTTTACATTAGAGTTACTACAGTAAATCTGTCGTAAATATTTTTGATTTGTGGATTGAAAAGTATTCTAACTGGATTACTGTCACACAATGTTCCTCCTGTTTTCCGTGTCAGTGTTGTTGAGAATGTCAGAGCTGGTTTCATCTGGCTTTAAACAAGTTTTAAAAACCACAAAGACATCTGTGTTTGTATGGGAGACCTCTGGGCAAACTCAACACTTCTCACTGAAACTCAGTGGTCGTGTGATAGAGACCAGTCAGCAAGTAAACACTTTTGTTCTGAGCTTGCACTGTCTTTGGAGTAGCGCTGTTTTGTAATGCTTTTGTCATGTTTAATGTTTCTTATAGGTAACAGTAATGGCAGCGTTTATTAGTTATCAAATTTTGTTTCACTCACTTGTGGTGAAACAATATTATTTGTAAAGGATACATGGCGGGCCACATAATGTATATTAATAGACACAGAGCGGGCTGTTTAAAATTAATCCCCAGGCCGTAATTGGCCCAGAGGACCGACCTTCCAAGTCCTGTGGAGATGGCCTAATGTCAAGTCAATGAATCTATTTTGTCACACAGGGTTGATCATAATGAGATTTCCTGTAATTCGACAGTATGCCACAATCATGTTGAGTCAAGTAAATAAAGTTTGATTGTATTATATTTTCAATTATTTATTATAGAAGGTATAACGAATGCAGGATGAATCTGAGGTTGTATCAGCTATCAGAAGGACATAATATTCATGTGCACAATAAGCTCTTAAAAGTCCAATTTAATCCATGTCTGTCTTCTCACAAGGAGAAAATTAATATGATACACACAATTGTTCAATGCGACGTTTTTTAATATAAAGAAAATGAATGCACAGCTTATAATGTAAATATAAAACATCAATGGACATATGCCTTTCTACAAAATACTGGCATAATCAGAATTCAAAGGACTGCTGGGGAAACTAACAAAGCAGTTGTGAGTCATGTTGATGCATTTCTTATTGAACATAGCGAAAGGCTTTTACAAAAAAAGAGAAGATACTTCTCATTCACTTTCTCATTGTGTATAGAATCCCCAAGAGAGTCATCCTTTGAAGGTAGTTCAGTTATCCTACAGTGCACTCAAATAACTGCAGTATGTTTTTGTGACTCAAACCTTTGCCTTTGTGAAGAACCCCAGTGGTCCCCAAGTATCTTTCCATGTCTACATTGTACATACAGCAGCATTTTTTTGCATAATTTTGTAACACTGTGACAAACTGTCAAACAATAAGCAGCCTCGAACGGAGCACCACACACATTTATCATTTATTGGAGAAACTTTAACATTTATTGTTTAACTTTTCACAAAACATGAAGTCTATCACAGTTACATGCCTTCAAGAGCTGTTGGATAAGGGCAGGTCCCTATCCATGCTTAAAGTTTATGTGGTGGCCGTTGCAGCGTTCGCTGAGTCGACGCGAGGTCAGTCAGTAGGAAGAAACAAGCTCGTCATCCGCTTCCTTAGGGGAGCCAGACGGATGAATTCCCCCGTGACCCCCGTAGGTTCCCATATGGGATATTTCATTGGTCCTGGAGGCCCTGAAAGCTTTCCCCTTTGACCCGATAGACTCTGTAGACCTTACACGCGCTATCTGTTAGCGCTGCGTGTCTTGAGTTCGGGCTAAATTACTCTAAAGTCATCCTTAAGCCAAGACATGGTTATGTCCCTAAAGTGTTGGGCACCCCCTTCAGAGCGCAGGTCATTTCTCTTCTGGCTCTTTCGGATAGTGAGGGTGATGTTAATCTGCTCTGCCCTGTCAGGGCACTGAGGGCTTACATTATGCGCTCCGCCCATCTTTCAGGCGTCCGGAAAAGCTCTTTGTCTCGTTTGGTGGGCCAATCAGCGAACAGAGGAAGTGTCTGAAAACGATGACGTTGATGTTGTGCGTTATTTTGAGTTGTAGTTCAGTAATGGCAGCAGAGAAAGATGCGAGTGAAGCCGTTCGGGCGGTTGTGGCAACGCTGCCGAATATCAAGAAGTTTAAGCCGGAGCAAGTTATGGCAGATCCAGAGTGACTCTGGGCAGGTCCAATAGTTTTAAACTTCAATAAAGTACCCGCCTACAAGGAAGTTAACGCTTGTCAATGGTGCGGTGCCAGACTCTATGTACAAAACAAATGTATGACATTCTGGTTGGACCAGGCTAGGACAACGTCCCACCAGTCCTTGTTTCAGTTTCTGATCCACAGACGACTGGTTTTGGGCATTTTTACTGCGTGATAAATATAAGCAGCACGGCACTACGGTTCATATGCTCATTGTCTCCAAATTATGACCAGAAATTGATAAATATTAAGTCTGCTGTATAAAACAAATAAAGAACCAATTTAAGAGAATAGTTAGTATGCGCGCAAACAGCAGGGAACTCTGTATATTCGTGCAGTGTGCGCATGTCAAAAAATCTATTCCTATTTGGAGCTTGAGACATATAGGCCTATAAACGCACACACAGAGGTGGAAAGTCTAGGGGTCAGAAAGTAAAAGTCCTGCCATAAGTTTATTCCACCCATGAACTCAGCCAGCTGATCTCACTAATTAGTTCTACCTTCTGGCTGAAAAACTGCTAATTAGCAAATCCAGGTGATTGGAACGAACTACTGAGGAGGACTTTTACTTTCTGAACCTGGACTTTCCATCTCTGCGCACACATCAACCCGATCACATGTAAACACTACATTCAGATTCATCGGAATTAATTCAGTCCGATTGAAACAAAAGTTGTGCATGTAAACGTAGCCGGTCCTCCAACGAAACGTATTTTCGAATATCGTACGTTGATTCATTATTGCCGTAACTTTTGAACGCTGTTTTTTTAACTGTCCTATCACAATAATTTATTATTGCCACGAACGGTTCTTATAGGACAAGGTCCTACTCTCTTTACGTAATGTTACACACACTAGCCCTATTGCTATGCCAGACCTTATTATACCTACTGTAGGGTTACGCAGCCACGAAAACAAAAAAAACAGGAATAGGCTGACAACAGCTAGTTTGTGTGCGACGCTACGAGTCACACTTTTCCAAATTCCACTGCGTCTGGATATGATCATTTCAGAGCAGCAGTCTTAAGCATGGTCTTAAGTGTCACAAATAAATGAAAATATTGAAAATATTTGTGTGTTTTCGTGAAATTAATTATAATAAGCATATGGGCCTCCGGTGAAGCCTAGGTCTAAAGAGGCATTTCAGTTAGGCTATTGATTTATTTCCGGGCATAGTGGGTCGTGTGACTGGCATACAAAAAAAAAAAGAAAATAGAAAAGGTTGAGAAACCCTGATGTAGAAAACTTTTGCTCAATATTTATATCTGTAGCACATTCTATCTGTCTATTCAGTAACTATATGTCCACTTTATTTCAATAGTTCACTTTAGACATTCTAACAATAAGTAACTTTGCAACTACACGTCAACTAACACCGTGTCCTAACTACACACGACGCAACGCCGCAACACGGGATAAAAGGTATCTTTTCCATGTTAATCAGAGTTTTTGTCCTAACCAGCCGACACGCGACGATTCAATTTTAGAAACTGTTTCTGTTTTTCTGCGATGTCGCGCTGGAACAACAAACACAAAGTGTGTCAATATGATAATATCAGGTACTGTTTATGTGCTTTATTTAATGTTAAAAGCATGTGACTTTGAATATCGTTTAGTGCTCCCAGCTTTGTAGCTGTAAAAGCAACAATGGATAAATCACCTCAGATCTTGAAATGAACAACTGGAAACAAGAACGTTCAAACTGTGAACAAACAAATGTAATTTGACAAAGATTGTTTTAGTAACTCAGTAGCCTATGTATTTGAATAATGTTTAAATGTTGTAATATTTGTGAATTTCATTATGTAGCCTACTTATCCATTTTCTTGTGATTGTCGTCAAGGTTACTCTCTGGTGCTGTGCACTTGCCGCGGGACTCCGCCCACACGCTGTTCTGATTGGCTGTGGATTTTAATTGATTTTTAGCATCTCTCATATTAAGGATAATTAAGTAGGCTACATAATCAAATTCACAAATATTACACATCATTAAAAATACATAGTATTGAGTTACTAAAACAATCTTTGTCAAATAATGCACTTGTTTGTTCACAGTTTGAACGTTTTTGTTTCCATTTGTTTAATTTCAAGAGGTGAATTATCCATTGTTGATTTACAGGCCATAACAATATGTGGTCTCTCTGAGAAAATATTTTCATCTAAAAAGTTCTTCAATCAAAGAGTTATTTTGTAAAAAAAAAAAAAAAGATTTTTTATTTAACCTTTATTTAACCAGGTTTGTCTCATTGAGATATAAAATCTATTTTTCAAGAGAGACCTGGCCAAGATAGCGGAAAAGATTAGGTCACAAAATCACAGAACAAACACAAAAGAGGCAAAGACAACTCAAGTACATTTCAATTTAAATAAAAGTGCCATTAATTAAAACATTTGCACGTGTGGATCGACTCATGTTCTATAGTTTTAACATAACCTTTAAAATCATTTAAGGAAATTAGACATGGTAGTTTAAGTGTTTTCTGTAAATCATTACAAGTAGAAGGTGCAACAAACATGAAGCCTTTTTGAACAACTCTGTCCGGGCTTGAGGTACATTCAATGAAATAGTTTTCTGGGACCGTAAACCATAGGTACTCTGTGTAAAAGTAAGAAATTCAGATATGTAAAATGGAGGCCTGCCTATAATGCCCTTACATATAAAGATAATAAAGGTGAGTAAGCCCGCAATTTGACAGAGAAGGCAAATTCACTGTGGAGTAAAGTGTACAGTGATGAGTGAGGGGTCTAGCCTGGCAAGCCAGACCTATCAAGATGTTAGGTCTGGGAACTCACAATTGGCATACCTCAATCCGAGGGGCGGGATAAACGGTTGTCTTTCAAATTCCCTCTGCACGCAATAGGACAGCGCTACAACCAAGCAGAGCAACGAACGGCTGTGGCTGAGTGAGTCCATGCGTTTTTCCACCAGCTGAGCTATTTGATATATTAAACTTTTGCCGTATCCGGTCGTCAAAACTCCGAACATATCTTCCTTTTTTAAGAATGACTTAAGTGACGTTCTCTTAACTCCAAGTCATCCAGAGTCGCGGCCAAAGCCAATTCGAAAGACCGCTGTTCGCCAGCAGCATCTTCTTTGTTTTCAAGTAGCAGGGAAATCACGCGGAACTATGCGTGGAACCGTCACAACTCTGCCGTCATTATGTTAAGCCCGCCCACCAACTCTATACACGATGTGAATGGCCTGACCAGAGTTTGGTTTTTCCAGCTCAAAATCTATGGAGAGTTGCTAGACCTCCCTTTCTGCAAAATAATTTTTGCTGCCGCTAGGGTGTGTCTAGATTTCTAGGCTATGAGGGGTCTGCAATTTGAAATAAATCTTAAAGCTCCATGAAACACAGCATCTAACATCTGAAGATACTTTGTTGGGGCATTCATGTACAACATATCACCATAATCAATAATAGAGAGAAATGTGGCATAGACTAGCCTTTAGCCTATCTAGTAAAAAAAGTAAAACAAGATTTGTTCCTAAAGAAAAAACCTAGCTTCAATTTCAACTTTTTTACTAGATTCTGTATATGAAGCTTAAAAGAAAGATGATCATCAATTAAAAATCCTAAATATTTCTAAGATGAAACTACCTCAATTGTTTTACCCTGATCAGTAACAATATTCAGGTCTAGCTCATTTTTCCTTGAGTTTGAAAAAAACATTACTTTGGTCTTCTCTGCATTAAGCACAAGCTTTAATTGATAAAGCTGTGCTTGCACTATATCGAAAGCAGTTTGCAAGCATTCATATGCCTTCCTAATGGTAGTTGCACAACAATAAATAACCGTATCATCTGCATAAAAATGGAAAAATGCATGTTGGACATTTTCCCCCAGACAGTTTATATAAATAGTGAATAAAAGTGGCCCCAGAATGGAACCCTGTGGGACCCCTTTACAGATTGATAAATATTTCGACGTTAGGCCATCAACTTGCGTAGCTTGAGTCCTATCAGCAAGGTAGTTTATAAACCAGCCCACAGAATGCTGAGACATACCTATACTGATCAGTCTCTGAACTTGTATGCTATGGTCAACAGTGTCAAATGCTTTGTACAGATCAAATGAACAGAGACACGCAGTGTTTCTTGTCATCAAGTGCTTTGACCATATCATTAACTACTTTTATAGCAGCAGTGGTAGTGCTGTGTTTTTTTCCTGAAACCAGATTGATGCTTAGATAAAATTGACTGAGGATTTAAATACTCTTTTACTTGTTCAAAGATTCCATCACTTTGGCCAATGCTGGAAGTTTGGAAATGGGTCTGTAATAGACCAATAGACTGTAATAGATCACAATAACCAGTGAAAGATTAAAAAAAAAGTAAAAACTGTTCCCACAATATCAAAAAGAAAACAGATCACAACATGGGTTGCTTAAAAAGGTATTTTAATCATGATTTAATTAATGCCATGTGCTCTTAGCATTTATTCTAGCAAGTGGAGTTTTTGGCTAAAAGTTTAACATTGTCAATTCTGTTACCTCGGTTACTCTGTTGTCATTGCCTAATTTGTTGTAACAGAGTTGACAAACAATACAAAAAGAAATCCGGTTTTTTTTCCGTTAAAAGTGAAAAAAGAAGTAACGTTTTTGGCAAGTAATGAATTATTAAAATGGAATATGTTTTCAATAAGATACTGGAAAGAATATCTGATAGTGAACAGTTTTTTTTTTTTACTTTTTTGAAATGCAAAATGTATCCCCAATAATAGAATCACTCACATGTTTTTCAGTGTGTGGGTGGGACAACGAATGAGATCACAGCAAAGCAAACCACAACAGTCCAACGATCCAGTTAAAAACATTTTAATATCCTTTTCACTTGGATATATAGCGAAGAAAAGACCATCGCAACTTCTTTCATGCAGACTTTACAATTAGTTCACCCCAAAAGCGAAAACTCACCCTTGCATTGTTCAAAACTTTTGTTCGACCCCTAAACGAAACACGAAATCAGATGTTAGGCACTTACCATTCACTTTCATTATCTGAAAACAGATCCAGTGAAAGTGAATGGAGACTGAATCTTTCAGTCCCCAACTTTCTACTAAGCAACTTATTTTGTGACCCATGGAATAAAGAAATTCAGGCAGGTTTGGGACAACATAAGGGTGAGTAAATATTAACAGAATTTACATTTTTGTGGAATTATACCTTTATGTAGGAAGGAACCAGTGGGAATGGGTGCCCTGTTCACAAACACTAGTGACTGGTGCCCCCTATTGCTGATACACATAGCTATGTCAATAGAAAAATACAATCCCAGAACGGTGATAACATGATTAGAACCAGCACTAATACAATTGTAAATTAAATGTGACCCTTGTCACGTGTTGATCTAAACAATACCGTTGTAATGGATACTTGACCTGTGGTGCTGAACCGGAAATAAAGTGAATGAGTTCACCCCCAGTAAAATGACTGTTGTGTATGTGACATGGTATCAGAACAGAAGTAAGTCTATTGTTACTTTAATACACAAGGAGTAAAACATTGTATGGCGGCCAAATATTTTCCAATGGAGGTTCTACACTATAAGCCACCCGAGCCGTTCGATTTTGACTGTCCTAATGTGAGCGCCGCGTGGAAGAAGTGGCAGCAACGTTTTGCCCTGTTCCTCACAGCATCGGGAAACAGTGACGCATCTTCAGAGAAAAAGGTTGCTATTTTGCTCACAATACTGTGTGAGAGAGGATATGATATATATAGTAACTTTAGGTGGGCCCCGGCTGAAGGTGATAGAGACGCGGAAAATTTTAATGACTTTGATACTGTGCTCAGAAAATTCGAGCAATATTCCAACAGGAGGATTCCAGTAATGGCTCTGCGTGCACAGTTTTGGGCATACAAGAGACCTGAAGGCCAGGGTTTAGAACCATTCGTGAATGATCTCAGAACGATGGCAAGTAACTGTCAGTTTACTGATTTAGAGACCACGCTACAAGACAAATATTTTTTTTTCATAAAAGATCCGGCAATGAAAATGAAAGTAATGGGTGATGACGGCAATGCATCCCTTGAAGTAGTGACACAGCGAATGCGCACATTTGAGAGCGCTAAGTAGGAACTTGATATGATACAAGGCAAGTCGCCGCAAACCCCTGACAAGTCAGTTCACACTTTAAACACCTACACGCGAAGCAGAGACCGTGGATGTTATCGAGGACGAGGGAAACAGCGCATGCAGTCAGTACAAGCTAGTAACCACCTGTAGAGTGGAGCTACCGCTAAAGCAACTCAGCACATGTCCAACGCATGCAGCAAATGTGGCACAACGCATCAACCTCGCAACTGCCCTGCGTATGGTAAGGAGTGTCGTCGCTATAAGAAATTAAACCACTTTGCAGATCCATGTCAAGCCAGAATGCCTAGCTATCGTAGCAGAGGTTGTGGTCGTGGAGCATCAACTGAACACAGTCAAGCCTGATTTCAAACATTTCTTTATAGACTCAATGACACATGATCTCAGTGTAAGGAACTCAGCTTTTTGGAAATATTAATAATCAATAATATCTTGTTATTATTAATTATAAATATTTGGGTCAGTTAATTGGATTAACTTGATCTGGCTGAATTAATATTACAATCAATTAATCAGTTCTTCCAACGAACTCTTTTGATTATTAATTTATTCTAAGAAAAGGGTATCTTCCATGGCCACCGAAGAATAATTATTTCTTCGCCTGTACAGTACTTTGAGCCAGTAGCAAAAACCGTGATCGTAAAGTGACTTGTACATAATATGTATTTGGTTCTGTTTTGTTTGCAATACAAGTTTTATTAACTAAATATAGATATTTATATGAATATAAATAAACTAAACAACATACACACATGAATACATAAATAGGTTAGTGATAGGATGAAATTGGAAACCGGAAGAGGGTCTATGAGAAGAACCATCAGAATTTCATTTTCACATTTCATTGAATTGAATACTTGCATTTGTAATGGGAACAATTCTTGAAGTTGTTGAAAATTGAAGTCGTTGATGGTTCCGGCAGTGTCAAGTGGAAGTTGGTTGAGCGTTCTCTTTCTCCAGGAACGCATGACTGGTTTGGTGAAGGCCTGGGACTCTGTTGAGGCCACGCCGAGCACCCAGGAGAAGTGAGGAAGTCGGAAGGATGGGTGATTGGAGTCGTTGTTGGTTGGAGTCTTTGTTCCAAAACTCTTGAGATTGTCCTTGGTTCTTTGTGAGAGAGTCATCTCTCTCCTGCCTGTGCCCATATCTGGTTGGATTGCGGCCTGCTGGGCCCTGGGGCCCCCGTGGAGGGGGAGGGGGTTCCCCAGAATCACAAGGGTGCTCAAGCAAGCTATGACTTTTTCCTCACTATTGAAAATGAACCAACTATCTTAGGTCGTCAAGCATGCTCTGGTCTTCGACTCATTCAAAGAGTAGACAACATTGAAAAATCACTAACTCAAGAAGATCTGATTGAACAGTACCCGGATGTGTTTAGTGGTCTTGGAAAATTCACAGAACCATATGACATTAAGTTGAAGCCCAATGTGTCACCTGTAATTCACCCGCCGCGCAGAGTGCCTTTGAGTCTTCATAATCGTCTTAAAGAAAAGCTTGATGATATGGAAGCAGCCGGCGTCATCAGTAAAACATCAAAACCCACAGACTGGGCCAACAGTCTTGTGGTAGTGGAGAAAAAAGATGTCTCACTTCGTTTATGCCTAGACCCTAAAGATCTGAATTGCGCCATTAGAAGGGAACACTTCATGATCCCAACCAGCTCTAATGTGATCAGCCAGATGTCAGGGAAAATAATGTTCACGGTGCTTGACTAGACAAGTACATACTGGCAAGTTCCACTCACTGAAGCCAGTGCAAACCTGTGCACATTCAATACTCCCTTTGGGCGATAATCCTTCCAGCGAATGCCATTCGGAATATCAAGCGCCAGCGAAGTCCTACAGCAAAGAAACCAAATGGTTTTTGGGTTTTTTGATTTGATTGTCGCCTCACTAGATGGGAAACAACATGACAACACATTACATGATGTAATGCAGCGAGATAAATCCATGGGATGTAAGTTCAACAAAGAAAAGATAAAATTCAAGAGGTCTGAACTCGTGTACATAGGCCATGTGATCAGCAAGGAAGGTCTGAAGCCCGACGAGTCAAAAGTAACAGCCATAACTGACATGCCTGACCCAACTTCAAAAGAGGATCTTCTAAGGATCATGGGCATGATCAATTACTTGTCACAGTTCATACCTAATCTGTCCACAACGACAACGCCACTACGTAGTCTACTCAAGAAAGATACAGCATGGATATGGGAACCGCAGCATGCAGCAGCTCTCAAGATGGTGAAAACACTTATCAGCAGCAAGCCAGTGCTCAAGTTTTTTGACATAACCAAAGACACTGTGATACAGTGTGACGCATCGTCAACCGGTCTTGGAGCCTGTTTCCTGCAGGATAGTCATCCCATTGTATATGCATCTTGTTCTCTGACCAAAAAGGAGCTGCTAGCAATCTGTTTCGCAACTGAAAAGTTTAAAGTTTAACCAAAAGACCACCGCCCGCTCGAGATGATTACCAGGAAGCCACTGCACAAGGCTTCACCAAGGCTCCAGCAAATGTTGTTTCGCCTGTTGAAATACAACATCGATGTGAAGTACCACCCTGGAAAACATATAACATTGCGGTTACCTTAAGCCGAGCGTATCAGACCAGTGATGCTACATCTTCCAACATAGAGGATGCACAACAGCTACGGGTACACAGCCTTACTGAGGTACTATCTATAAGTAGCCAACAAATTGAAAAGATCCAGCAAGCATCAGCCAGTGACCCGACTCTCCAGGCAGTAAGAGCAGTGAGTCAGAGAGGTTGGCCGTCTCACAAGGCAAGTGTACCTCCCCTAGCGCAACAGTTTTCGCAGGTGAGAGATGAAGTTTACATTGAACATGGACTTGTTTTTGTAGGAGACAGAGTAGCAATCCCAGAGTCTATGCGACAGGAGATTATTTCCGCCCTAAATGACACTCATATAGGCATTGGGAAGTGCAAAACCAGGGCCAGAGCTATCATGTATCGGCCTGGGATGTCTAGGGACATTCAAGAAGCATTTGCTCGTTGCAGTGTGTGTGCAAAATTTCACAGAAGCAACAACCAGGAGCCACTGTTGCCACATGAAGTGCCAGACCGTCCATGGGCTAAGCTGGGTTCTGACATATGTAAAGACTCTGGGGCGGATCTAATCCGTGGGGAATTTGCATATCATAATTAATAATTGGTAATTAATAATTATTCATACATGTTTGGATTAGATCAGTCTCACATGTTAATAAAACTCCCGATAAGGGATGATATGTCATTTTACCTGCATGCATGTCTGTGTATCCTTGCACTTAACCACAAGTTGATTGCAATTAACTACACAGACCACGTCTTACAAAACAGGCTAAATTAATTAGCTCAATTGTCAGACTAATATTTGTGGGAATCCACAATATCCTCTTACTTTATAGGATTTCAGGAAAAGCAATTCTGTGGCCACAAGAATTGGGTTTCCTGCCCTATAAACACATACTCTTTAAAGTATCTTTAATTTGTAAGCTTGATGCTATAAGATCTTTTGACACTTAAGGGACTTGAAAATGAGCAAAAGGCAGTACATCAATCAAATGAATATAATGAATTCAATAAGGCAGAACTACTTATGTATTTACTACGGTTACATGGGATATATGTATTTACAAAAATAATAAACAACAAAACACGATAAGGCATCGATGAACGAGAAATGCATAGAGTGTGGACAATGGAAACACGTGTGAGAGGGGAAGAGAGAGAGAGAGAGAGAGAGAGAGAGAGAGAGAGAGAGAGAGAGCATTGGCAACATTCACCCTGACAGTCCCCTGTCTGTAACAACACGAAAACATCATCTTAATGCTTCTTAGAAGCTCTATAAAGAGATATACTTAAGTTTCTGGGTCTCTCTGTGTCGCTGCATTCCTGCGTGTGCGTGAGCAGAGTCCTTTAGGAAGCGTCACTGGGTGCTGCTTGGCGCGCGTGTTGAACGGAGTTTCCAAGTCTTTGGGGTAACATTACCAAAGGAAATTAGTTCGGCTAAGTTCGTTTCACTTTGTGGAAGTGAACAGAGTCGACTACGGAAAACAAAACTTTGACTAACAAAGAAAAGAAATAAAGATCTCTACGGGGAAATCACGCGGAGTTAACGTCACATCTTTGCATGGCTGGTGAAGAAGGTGTGCGTCTCTCGCCACGTGGTCACGTGCGCGTGTTTCCCCTTCAAAACGAGCGCGCGCTCGTTTAAAGGTCCCTTGTAGATGGATTTGAGATATGTCACGCGGTGTTCTTTTCACTCGTCGATTGGAATTAAACACGGAGACTTATCTAAGACTGAAAAACACAAACTAAACTAGAAACAAATAAAAGAAAGGCGAAGAGCTCGCCCGGAGGCGAGACGTTACATTATGACCCGAGGACAAGCGAAGTAAGAGAGCGATAAACTGGTATTCAGTCCTTTTGAAGACCTGACGTTTCCGCCTTCTTTGGAAGAGGGTCCAATCAGGAGCTGTCCCTTTGGAGGGAGATTTTATGACCCTTTGTGTTATAACCAGGCATTTAAATCTCTAGTTTCATTTTGTGTTTAAGAGAAGAATCTTCACAATTCTTATAATACTAATGTGTCACAAAGTTTAGGAAAATGTAATGTCAATTAACAAATGGGGAATGAAGATTGGAGTTTATCGAGACCAAACTTGCCACAAATGGATTTGGTTAAACATTAGTTGGCAAAGTTTAAAACATTATTGCATTAAAGTTGTCGAGAAACATAGACCAAACAACAAAAAGGCAACTCATGAAATAGGGAACTTAGATACATTGTTCATACAATTCTCAAGTGGATATATAATAGCATATATATATATATATATATATATATATATATATATATATATATATATATATATATATATATATATGAATACAGGATTCATTTCTCCTCCTTGGTTAGAATTCAGAGAGAGCCACAGTTCTGTGAACATTCCTTTGGGTCGTAAATGCTGTTATCTAAGAACACCAGTGATGTTAGTTTTGGTCTCTTTTCACTCCAGAGATGGAAAACATAGTAAACTATATTTTACTGGATATTACTGTACGTATTCTGATTGATCACACCGAAAACATTCTGGAGGTGTCCAGAACTATGTGTACAAGTTAGGGGAATAGACAGTTAAATGCATAATGAAGGTATTTATAATTCACTTTAAGCTACGATAAAATCATAGTCATTCCAATGTGACATGGGCAAATGGACACACATAAAAACACATTGAATATATCTGGTTAAATGTCTTTTAAAGAAAAGAAGTTTCTTTTCGCTTTGGAATCCACTTCCTTTGGGACATTCCGATCAGTCATAAAATGTCTTGTAATCGGACACCACGCTCTGTCCTGAGTGTGGTCTTCACTGGTGGGGGAATGTGTGTGTGTGTGTGTGTGTTTGGGTTAATTTACATTCAGAGATTTTTGGTCTTTAGCAGGATGTATTTAGTTATTCAGATTCACCCACTTAGCCCAGTACTTACAAATATTTACTTATAATGGAACAGATCACCTACTCGTCATTGATTATTTCTCTAAGTACCCTGAAGTGGTGAGTCTGAGAACCAAGACAGCACAAGAGATCATCAACAAGCTGAAGTCTCTTTTTGCCAGGCATGTAGTGCCGGACATGCTGGTGAGTGACAATATGCCATATGCCAGTCATGCTTTTCGCCAGTTTGCCGCAGATTGGAACTTTTACCTGGTTACGTCTAGTCCTACATATCCTCAGTCTAATGGACAGAGTGAGAGGTTTGTGCAAACAATAAAACAGCTAATGAGAAAAGCAGCAGAGGATGGCAAGGACATATACAATTGCCTGCTTGATCTCCGAGACAGTCCTATTAGTGGACTCCAAGTCACACCAGCACAACTGTTTATGTGTCTCTGTCTCAAGTCGATCTTGCCTGTAACCTCTCGTAAACTGATGCCTCAAGCCACGGTGCAAGGTAGAGATGAGTTGGTGGCTCAACAACAACAGATGGCACACTACTATAACCGGGGAAAGAGAGAAATGCCTTCCCTGCAACCTGGTGAAAGCTGCTGCATCAGACAAGGCCGCATGTGGAACCGAGCAGTTGTGGTACAACCTCATACCACCCCTCGAACATACACTGTCATGACAGAAAATGGAACCACCTACCGACGCAACAGAATTCACCTGTCTGCTGATCCTGACAAATCAGCACTTCAAGTGACACCGGACATTGCTGACCCAGACTGCACACCTACAGACCAGATGGAGACACGAGTGTCCCCTACCAATAGTGGGTTCCCCAAGGCATCCTCACAGCTGCCAGTGTCAGTCTGTGAGCGCCCAGCCAGGGCAAGATTTTTGCCAAAGAGATTTGATGACTATGTTATGCACAAGTAAAGCTTAAATATTGTACATGTGTTAGTAGCTATATGTTCAAGTCTTAGCACTGGGATTAATATTCAAGTTAGTGACTTTAGACCAGTTAAGCTACATTTATACCCAACTGTTGACTTAAAAGACATTATGTCTTCACTCAAGATCTGAGGTTAGGATTTTGCTAAGAGAAATTTTGGTTCATTATGTTTATTGAACCGGTTAGATTAATAATATGCACTATACGTTACTACTGTAAGTGCAGCAAGAGGGTAATTGGGACTAAGCATATGCAATTTAGTAATAATGACAAATAAGACTTGTGGTGGGATATGTTGAAAACTTTATAAGTTGAGGGTTTGTGTTTAAAAAGGGGAGATGTCACGTGTTGATCTAAACAATACCGTTGTCATGGATACTTGACCTGTGGTGCTGAACGGAAATAAAGTGAATGAGTTCAACCCCAGTAAAATGACAGTTGTGTATGTGACAACCCTGGATCACAAAACCAGTCTTAAGTAGCACGGGTATATTTGAGGGAATAGCCAACAATACATTGTATGGGTCAAAATTATCAATTTGTCTTTTATGCCAAAAATCATTAGGATATTAAAGGTGCAATGTGTAAAAAATTTGAGTATCTATTAACAGAAATGCAATATGACATCCATAACTATGTGTTCAGTGGTGTATAAAGAACTTACTTAATAAACC
Source organism: Siphateles boraxobius (assembly GCF_051911475.1). Taxonomy (NCBI): domain Eukaryota; kingdom Metazoa; phylum Chordata; class Actinopteri; order Cypriniformes; family Leuciscidae; genus Siphateles; species Siphateles boraxobius. The sequence goes on along the minus strand of NW_027508766.1, from coordinate 10,573,812 downwards.
GTAATGTTTTTATTACCTTAGAATGAGGCATTTATATCTACATAAGCGCGGGAATCCCCTTCTATGAAGGTCGACATGTGACGTCATGTTTCTACCGTAGCCGACAGCGAACAAACAGCGCTACAGAGGGCGTTTCGTCACTACCTTGAAAGAGAAGCCGCAGAAAGCGAGACGCTAGCCATAAACACCGTGAGTAGTGACTTTTCCGTTGTCAGTGGTGTAAAATATGTAGTTGGATTGCTTCATGTAACTTAATTCTTCTCCCTTGCTGTGTTATGGCTTTGCTATGTGGGGATAAATGTGCTGGTTACGTTCGTGAGACAGCTGATTAGTACTCTTGTCATTGACCGTAAAACAGTTACAGGAATCACCAACCCGTCGATCTTGGAAGCATTTTAAGTTGATCGAGTTTCCAAAATCAGAGAAAAAGCCTATTGTGTGTAGTAAATGGTGTCTAGGGGATGCGGAGGCGCGTATTATGGGTTTTCTATGTGGGGAGAAATGTTCTGGTTACGTTCGTGAGACAATCAACTAATTACTATTATTATATTACGTATTAAGACCCTTGATCCTCACCTGACTATGGCTTTGTAAACTTTATCCATGATGTGGTTTATAATGGACTGTGGTACAGAAACTTGGTTTACTCTGGCTATTCTCTGCCGTCTCAGACGACGATGTTTGTCCCGTTTTCGCCACGGTAGCTTCTTCGAAAGGGAGGGGTGAGCAGTGGGCTGTGCCCTTAGTGTAAACTCGCAACCGAACCGCTAGATGTCGCTAAAAGTCACACACTGCACCTTTAAGTAAAGGTCATGTTTCATGAAAATATTTTGTAAATTTCCTACCGTAAATGTATAAAACATTTATTTTTGTGAGTGAATGCAGCACAATCACGAACATAAACGGAGAATTTTAAAGGCGATTTTCTCAATGTTTCGATTTTTTGCACCCTCAGATTCCAGATTTTCAAATAGTTGTATCTCGGCCAAATATTGTCCTATCCTAACAAACCATACATCAATGGAAAGCTTATTTATTCAGATTTCAGGTGATGTATAAATCCCAATTTAAAAAAAAATGACCCATACGACTGGTTTTGTCATCCAGGGTCACAAATTGAAACCAATTGCGCAACAATCCCCGCTGCTTGATTAAATAAATAATCTCAGCTTCAATGCAAAACGTCACAGAGCAAAATAAATAATAAAAACACTTTGTGCTTAACTGATTTCCTTTTGATGTTTTGTGTTTCCTGTAGTCCGAAGCTGAAACTATCACACTGTGACTGGACGCAAGTAGAGCCCAGAGCACAATTCAATGCTGTGTCCATCACCATGCGCGCTGTGACGCTAAAAGCGCATCATCACTCCGCCAGTCTCTCTCTCTCCCCTTTTCTATCGTGCCCGCGCATTGTTCACTGACAGTCCGCTGAAGAGTGTGGAACTGACACCGACAGCTTTGCTTCGCTTGGTAAACTTGTTGAAACTACGAATTATGGCACGCAATATGTCGGAGTTCTATCTAAGAGGAAATTAAATTCATTCGTAAACAATAATTCAGATGTTACTCGTTTAAAAAGCTTTCAAAAAACGCCTTATGTCTCTCCGTGACGGACCAGGCGAACGAACGTTTTTACCTGGGAACAGGTAGTAGGCTACTTTGGGGAAACTGGGTATATAAAAAGGTAAGAAAGACTGATATTGCCTGGTTAGCTACAAGAAGCACTCTGTCTGTATGTTTATTATTTGTTGATATATTTAAAGTGTGACACAATGTGTAATGTTGTAGTGGTAAAAATGAGATAATATCAGTAGGGATATCCATTTAATTAATAGACTAGCTAGTTCCCACTGTGCATTTTAGTATTTAGAAGTAGCTGAAGCCCATACTGTATAAGTACTCTCATTGTAATTTTCTGGTAGATTAAACAGTCTATTATTAGCACTGTAGAGTATCTGTATTCGATTCGATTTAATTTATCCTCAGTGAGATGTATGATGATTATTTAATTGAGAAAATAAAATAAATAGAAACTTAAGTTGCATACCATATAAAAACAATGTGAGTGGCAGGCAGAATTGATTGACCCATGATTATTTGATTAAGACTGTATCTCACAACTAGATTATCTCTGACTCTGTTAATTGTGTGCTTCACAAATGAAGTAGCCAATAAAATATTTCAGATTACATAACCAGGCTCAAAGTTTTCTGAAGTGCTGATGTGTCTACATTCTTATAATTTTTGAGTGCTTACTGAGGCAAATGTGATTGCAGAGTGTAGATAACTGCAAGCCACTTTATAAAAAGTAGGCTAATGGTATGGAGTTATTTGTCAATAATCAATCGCTGACAATATGCATAGTTATTATACAGCTGGAAGTCAGAGAGATGAATAGATAAACCGATTTGTGCAGTATTAAATACATGCGAGAGAGGTTGAAAGAAAGCAAAAAAGGGAGACAATACCAGAAAGAAAAAGGCTTGATTTTGTTTGAGGAGAACTGTGGGAATAAAGATCATCGCTCAACTCTATTCTATTATCCTCAGATCTAAAATGAACGAAACACTGGACCAGAACTTTACCCTTGTGGATGATGGTAACTGGACTTTTCTTAATGACTCCGGTGAATTCTTCTTACCTCAGAACAACATTACATATGTCGGATATTACCTGCATCAGCCATCAGTAGCAGCAGTCTTTATAGTGTCCTACCTTCTCATTTTCCTGGTCTGCATGGTCGGAAATGGAGTGGTGTGCTTCATTGTGTTGCGGAGCAAAAACATGCGCACTGTCACCAACCTTTTCATCCTCAACCTCGCCATCAGTGACCTTCTTGTTGGGATTTTCTGCATGCCCACAACACTTCTTGACAACATTATTACAGGTCAGTGCAATGCCAGGAACCATATATGTAATTCTTTGCATCTTCTTTAAATTCCCTTTTTCTAGCTAAGGTTATACATGCTTGAATTTTCAACTGACATTTATGAATCTCCTTAGGGCTGTCGTGACCAGAAAAGTGACCATCTATTCTCGTAGTATTCTAGGCATCAGTTAACACTGAGTTCATGTTGTGTTTGGCAGTAGAGGATGTTGTTCACCATTAGAATGACAGATTTAAGATAGGACCATATGAAAAGCGATTCATTACAAGCCGGACCACAATTTTCATAAAAATTAACATTTAGAAGTGCTGCTAGACAATAAAAAAGGTTTTTGGTGCCACCCATTAGTGTTAGGGAGTCACCATCAGTTCCTGAAATATTAGTCTGGCATTTGTATCACATAACCATAGCCACAAGACAAAACTGCTACAAATTATGCATGCTGATTTAAACAAGAGATATACAAATAAAGTTGGTTCTTTACATAGTCTGTTTATTTCAAACAGACTGTGCCATTGCTTGCACTGCACAGACATTTATATCTTACTGATGTGTTTATAAAGCTATTCTGAAACAGCTTAAAAAATATACAGCTCTGAATCTAAAATAAAATACCATTGCATCTTGATTATGAGATTGTTGCTAGTTATGCAATTTTTTTTTTTTTTTTTGTTCTGGCAAATTGCTAATTTCTCTGGTGAGTTTGAAGTAACCATAACAAGTTAGTTAATTAGAAGGGAATGGATAATACCAAATTATAATTGACAATGTATACTTCTGTCATCTACTGTATATGAATCAAGTTGAGGTGGTTATTTACCTCCAGCACAAAATGAAAGGACCCCAAGTGTCATACACTTGATTTTATGTGTAACAACACAGCTGCTATACATTCACTGTCAAGAATGTTGCCTACAAAAACTATTAGCATCTATATGTCTCACACATTTTTATTTAATATGCCAATGTGGTTCCAGCAATTTTATGATTAGATTTTTATACTTTTTTTTTTTTAAATGATTCTAACATGTTTAATAGGAGATATTATTTTATTATTATTTTTTAAAAAACACTGCAGGAGCATTGCCATATAAATAATAACTGATATACTCATGGACATTTATAACTATGTTACGTTTGGGTGAATTGGTGGCGAATTGTATGTATTACGGCCCACTGACGGTTAATTTTAGGGGTGGGGTTAGGATTGGATTTACTAATCAAATCCTATATATTAATACCAAGTTGCTACCAATTTGCCAAAATGTAAAATAGTTAATTTTTTTTCATGATAAGGCTGACAAATTCATGCAAATACTTTGTGCTATTTTAATGTTATAGGAAGAACCAGACATTGAAAGAGAAACAAATGGGATTCTAAGAAAGCACAGTCTTGCTTTGGAACATTCTGCTGAGTGGTATTGTGTGTGTTCCCATAGAGACAAAGTCATTGGCAAAATTATCAGATTGGAGTCACAAAAACGGATCCACTCAGTTTGGAGTCGTATACATTGATGAAGTAACAAATTACAAACACTCATATAGTGATGTAACTGTACTTTTACTCCGATATTTTCACTCCATTTGTTAAATGCTTGTTTTAATTTTATTTTATGCATCTGTGGAAGCATCTGTATCATGTATCATCTGTCCCGGGGAAAACGGTAGTGTTGTTGACAGGTATGAGCTACACCTAATACACCATAACTTGTATGGCCCTGCATATAACGAGATTTGGGAGATCTGTCTGAATCGGTTCGCGAATCAGTTTGAATGATCTGTTCGGTTTCCTGCAAAAAAAAAAAAAAAATCATGTATCATCTGTATCATCATCATTTAATACTTGTACCATTAAGTTGACTGTTCTTTTTTAACACGGACATAGTTTATTGTATTATCATTTTTGTGTATTTTTTATATTTAATATACATATATTAATAAATTGATAGGGTCCGCTAGGGTTCGTGTGCAGGCTAGGGCTGGGCGATAAATCGATTTTATCGATTAACATGAATGTGTAGTTTACGTCGACTTGACGTAATTATGAAAATCGGTTTTCTCTTTAACATCCGCCGACGTTCCCCTCTTTGCTTCCGTCGTTCCGAACTATATACAAACTATACACAAACAACATGGCAAATGAACAAGACCGCTGCAGCACAAGCACACCCGCCAAAACATTTACAAACTGAATCCGCAGGGCTGCCAACTCTCACAAATTCACCGTGAGACTCACGCAATTGTCACTTTTTACAGGCTCTCACACCACACACTCATTTTCTCACGCAGAGAAAAATCGCGAAGCAAAGAGGACACTGACACTGACAAACAAGACAGATAAGGTTAGTATTGATATGAAACAAATTCTCAGCTCTCAGATTCTATCAATTTAATTACAAAATTCAAACAATAAACACCGCTTTGGTGCTTGTAAATGTGACGTGAAAGATCACTGACAGATCTCAGTTCAAGCGGCACTTGAACCGATCATCTGTTATTCTTTACTACTAGTTAATAGTAAACACAAATGATCAATAGGTAATTTGAAAGATACAGTTCAACTTACCGAAATGTAATAAAATTGATCGCTCAGTGTTTTTCAACTGAGGAAAGAGTTCCATAAAACAGCTGGAGAACAATATGTCACGTAACGTTACATTTATCTCAGGAAAGCCATTTAATGACCATAGCTAGTTAGTTGGACTTAAAATATATGTATTTGCTAAATATGATAACTATATTACATTTATTATATTTTTACCAATATCCTTAAAATATTAATTTGGGGGGGGGGTAGGCGATTTAAATCGGAAATCGGATTTTTTGTGGAAAGATCTGGGATTTTTAGACCATATTTCCCAGCCCTAGTGGAGGCTCTTTGCGGAAATCCACGTTCCTCCCATTTTTTGAGACCGCACAGACAAGCTTGCAAAAGCACCAATTGCGCAAAAGCACCAACTGCGCATCAGCACCAACTGCGCCGATCTACTGCATGTGCAGAACACGTCCGCCGAGCGGTCCATAGCATAAACTATTTAGTAGTATAAATACAAGTAGTTTTGTCCATGCTGTCCGCAGCTGTCCGTGTACGCGTCCAAACTGGAGTATAACCGAGGTTTAAGGTGTTCCATTTCAACACATTTCAAGGCTTTTTTCCAGTAGTGGGCACTCATGCAACAGAAGCAATGACATACATCTAAAGGAAAAAGACGGAGGGAGGTTAGTGAGGGAAGGCCATAAAAAATTTGACTTAGGCCCTGTCCCATATGGCACACTAAGTACTTGCTGTCTTCCTTAAAGTCCGCATTTTCCTGACATAACGCTGCTTTGACTGTTGGGAAGAAGTCTGGTGTGGAGCTCATCGAGGGCGCATAGCACCCTTCTGAAACCTAAAATGACAAATGGGACACCCTACAGTATCACCCTACGGGACTTCTTCCCGACAGTCAAAGCGACGTTACGTCAAGTGTAGACGCGAAGACCGCGAGTGCTTAGTGTGCCATTTGGGACAGGGCCAATCTGACACACAATAAAAAGTGTATTTACCAACGGTGGGCGAAAGAGCTCAATGCGCTACAACTGCAAATAGAAAAAAACATAGATAAACATTCTTGTTATAACGTCACATTAAAAATACCAAGTGTAATGTTATTCCCCTGATGTCAGAAAATAGAACATGAAGGAAATGTTACAGCTCATCCAGTCAAACTGGCAGATAAGGATTATTTGTAGCGCAACCTTATTTTGAAATGATTTGTTTAAGTCTTTTTGAGTGGAACTTCCCCAAACCTAAAGTATATCTCATAATCTAAAACCCTGTTGGCTCAGTAGGGAAAATGTGGATATAATGACATGGGTCACCAATAAGGTGCATACTGAATTTGGTCCACCAATTTCAGTACATTGAGCGATGGTAAGGTTTTTTTTTTCACAGTAAGCATTTTAGAATGTCCTAGACGCACAATCTGCAGCGTCTCCTCACTGCCACTTCCACTCTCCGCTGCCTCGTCTCTCACTCACGCAGCAAACCTGTAGCAGTCTACAGCCTGTTTACTCTTGATGAGGTTATTATGAACGTGAAATGTGTTCTTTGAAAAAGTGTGTTGGGGACGTTCTAAAATGCTTACTGTGAAAAAAAAAAGTCACTCAATGTTCTGAAATTGGCGGACCAAATTCAATATGCACCTTATTGGTGACCCATGTCATTATAGGCATCTCTTTCAGTGCGAGATGTAATAAAACTACAGCTCGTAAATTATCAACATTTTTTGTTTGAGCCATTTCTTACATTCCGCCTTCATTTAGTGAGTGCACTTAAACAAAAACATATTTCAAGACTTTTTTTCCCCAGTCAGTGGTGGTGAAGATGCTGATTGCTGCATCTTTGTGGCGGGGGGGTCTCGCGAAGAATAAAGTGTGAGTCCCAATTCCGCCGACCCTGTCTTCTTCCTCCACCCACACACGCTGAGGTTGACTACACTGGTGCCGAAACCCGGGAAGGAGAAGACTGCCACCGCCATGCAGAACCCACCAGGAACGCCATTTGCGGACCTCATCCAAACGCTCGCGGGTCTTCACAGGGAGCAACACCACGCCCTGCTGGCCGTGAAGGAGGAGCAAGATCAGCGTTTCCAGCTGCTTCTCCAAGGCCAGCAAAAAGACCGCAAGCTGTTCCGGAGCTGGCTCGACCGGGAGATTCGAGCCGTCCCCGATCCAGCTGCGGCCTCGGCCCCGCCCCTGCCTCTCAATAAAATGAGGCCCCAGGATGATCCGGAGGCATTCCTGGACCTTTTTGAGAGGTCGGCCGAGGCCCGGGGATGGCCCCGAACGGACTGGCCCATGCGGCTCATCCCTTTTTCTGTCAGGAGAGTCGCAGATAGCCGCCCACCAACTGCCAGTCCAGAATCTCCTGGTCTATGAAGACCTGAGGCGCGCCATTCTTCAGCGGGTCGGCCGGACCCCGGAACAACATCGCCAGCGGTTCAGGTCCCTGAGCCTGGACGAGTCCGGCCGGCCCTTCGTCATGGCGCAGCAGCTCTGGGACTCCTGCCGCAGATGGCTGATGGCCGACGGAGGCGACGACGAGGATGTTATCAGCAAGGTGGTACTGGAACAGTTCATCGCCAAACTGCCCAAGACCGCGGAGTGGGTCCAGTGCCACCGCCCGACATCGTTGGACCAGGCCATCCACCTGGCGGAGGATCACATGGTGGCGTGCCCAGGGGTCGGCGAGCCCCTCCCACCTGTCTCTCTCTCTCCCTCTCTCTCTCTCTCGTCCCCTTCTCTCCCCAAACCTGTTCCCCTTCCCAGGTCTCGTGGGGGGCTGATGCCCCGGCCAGCGCCGAGGTGGAGAACGGGGGCTCCGGCGGAACCTGTCCCGGCATCCAGGGCCCCACCCAGGGGGACGGCGTAGGTCGACCACTCTGCCCCGGTTCCTGCAGCCTTGCGCTCTCCACGCCAATCCCTTGACCCGCTTCCCGGCCACTGGGGCGCCGGGGAGGCCTGGGCCGGCCTGTTGGCGCTGCGGGGACCCGGTGATGGAGGTGAGGACACTTATCCGGGTCCCCGACGCGCCACAGGCTGCCCCCGATCAAGCTGGCCTGTACCAGATACCAGTGAGTATCAAGGGGGGTACTTATCAGGCTTTGGTGGATTCAGGCTGCAACCAAACCTCCATTCATCAAAGCCTGATTCAACCTGGGGCATTGGATAACAGCCGCATGGTTAAGGTGCGGTTGTGTGCATGGGGTGGTGGTGAAATATCCTATAATGCCTGTGGTAATTCAATTTAGGGGTCAAAACCATAGCGTAGAGGTAGCAGTTAACCCGCACTTCCGGCATCTGCTAATTCTGGGGACGAATTGGCCTGCTTTTAGTAAATTATTGGGGTCTTTGTGTGCGGATGCCTCTTGGAAAAAGAAAAACAAGGGAAAGACAGCGGTGGTTCAGGTGGGAGATGCTGAGTCGGGACCTCTGGCTTCTGCTGCAGGGGAACGGAGTGCTCTGGAGAGAACTATCCTCACAGAGCGCAATGATTTTCCCCCTGGAGCAGTCCCAGGACGAGACGTTAAAACGTGCATTTGATCAGGTCCGTTCTATCGACGGCCAGGTACTCCACCCAGACCAACTGCTCTCTTTGCTATTTTGAAAGATAAGTTGTATCGGTTGACCCAAGACACCCAGTCAAAAGAAGATACAACACAGTTGTTAGTTCCTAAAAGCCGCCGGGAAATGCTTTTTCAGGCGGCTCACTGTAATCCAATGGCCGGGCATTTAGGTCAAACGGCAACACTAAACAGTGTCATGGCCCAATTCTTTTGGCCGGGCATTCACGAGAACGTGCACAGGTGGTGCGCGTCTTGTCGTGAATGTCAGTTGGTGAATCCACCGGCCAATCCAAAAGCACCATTGTGCCCCCTTCCATTAATGCAGGTCCCCTTCGAACGAATTGGTATGGACCTCATTGGGCCATTAGAACTGTCAGCACGTGGGCACCGCTTTGTGTTAGTCCTGGTGGATTATGCAAACCGGTACCCTGAAGCAATCCCGCTCCGTAACATATCTGCCAAAAGTGTTGCAAGCGCACTCTTCTCGTTAATCTCCCGGGTGGGAATCCCTAAAGAGATTCTCACCGATCAGGGCACGGCGTTTATGTCACGAACTATTCGCGAACTTTATGAATTATTGGGCATTAAATCGATTCGCACTAGCGTCTACAACCCACAGACAGACGGGTTAGTGGAACGGTTTAATCGCACTTTGAAGTCCATGATTCGGAAGTTCGTTCACGAAGACGCCAAAAATTTGGATAAGTGGTTAGAACCCCTCTTGTTTGCTGTACGTGAGGTCCCCAAGCCTCCATGGGGTTTTCCCCCTTCGAGCTTCTCTATGGGCGTCAGCCCCGCGGGGTGTTAGACGTTCTTAGAGAAACTTGGGAGGACGGACCGACCGCTAGTTAAAACGAAATTCAGTATTTCTTGTACCTGAGAACAAAACTCCACACTTTGGGGCGGCTATCAATGGAGAATTTGTTACAGGCCCAGGACAGACAGAGTCAGCTGTACAACAGTGGGGCTAGACTTCGTCAATTTGCACCGGGAGATAAAGTGCTTGTATTACTCCCTACTTCCAGCTCTAAATTACTCGCGGCAAGGACCTTTTGAGGTCACAAGGCTGGTCAGCGATCTCAATTATGAAGTAGTTCGAACCGATAGGGGCGGAGCACATCAAATTTATCACCGAACCTGTTCTCTCCCCTGCCTGGTCGAACGGACCTCATTCAGCACCACATTGAGACGGAACCGGGTGTGGTGGTGCGCTGCCGTCCGTATCGTTTACCTGAACACAAAAAAAGGTAGTTCAGAACAAATTAGAGGCTATGCTGGATATGGGGGTAATAGAAGAGTCCAGCAGTGACTGGGCGAGCCCGATAGTTTTAGTTCCTAAGACCGACGGCTCGGTCCGTTTCTGTGTGGACTATAGAAAGGTGAACGCGGTGTCTAAGTTTGATGCTTATCCAATGCCGAGAGTTGACGAAATTGCTTGATCGGCTGGGTACTGCTCGTTTTTATTCAACACTGGACTTAACAAAGGGTTATTGGCAGATCCCCTTGTCTCCCATGTCCAAAGAAAAGTCAGCTTTCACAACGCCGTTCGGATTACACCAATTTGTCACCCTTCCTTTCGGCTTGTTCGGGGCTCCTGCGACTTTTCAGCGTCTGATGGACAAAATTCTCCGGCCACATGCTGCATATGCCGCTGCCTACAGGGATGATATTATCATCTATAGTCCCCGGGCTGAGTCGGGCGGTGGGGGTATGTGGCGGTGGGGGGCGTGGTCTCGCGAAGTCTGTAGTGAGAGACAGGTCAGCGAGCTGTGCGGTGAGTAAGTAGGTCAAGTGCAGATGATGAACACCTGTGTCTGATTGCAGTGATTGGCATGGAGACCGCATATAAGCTGCCAGGAATGAGAGAGCGGTGAAAGAGAAGGGTTTGGGACTCGCACGCGATCCGCAGCAGACACCGGCAGAGTTGATGCACGAAGTGGAAAGAGTTTTGACCGAATGGACTGAGTTATCGATGAAACGGGAAGAGTGGTCGTTTGACTGAACCTTGAGAGCTGGAGACATACAGCGTGAGCTGGTACAGTGGCCAGAGTGTTTCTTATATGTTTGCTGTAGTATTGCACTACGGTGACACGAGCGCACACGAGCGCACCTTTTTGTTTCTTTTATTTTATGAATAAAGTGTGAGTCCCAATTACGCCGACCCTGTCTTCTTCTTTCTCCACCCACACACGCTGAGGTTGACTACAATCTTATTTCGCGGATACTGCTTCGCCCTGCAAAATTATTTCTGTTGGAGATTAAATAGTAACTGTTGAAGGATATTGTATTCTTCATTTTTTCTGACAAACCTCAAAAGAGAATGTGAATTACAGTACATTGCTTTCTACATTTTCTTAATTGCAGTGTTCAGTGTTATTATAAGGGGGTAGAACCTGCAGCAGTACTCACTACTGATGAGTACTTTTAAATAAGCTTTTATTTTACCCTTACTCTAGTGGTTTTTTGTTACTTTTTACACATTTCATTTCACTTAATTTTTTTTGGAAAGTAATGGTACTTTTACTTGAGTAGATTCTTCTTCAGTACTCTTCCACCCCTGGTGACTGCAATCAGTGACCGATTCCAGAACATAATGCATTGACTATGCTGTGTAAAATTGACACAATTTCACCAAAATGTATGTAGAAATCTCCTTCACTTTATATTAGAACTGTCTTTACTTCCCTGTTGTAGTACGTTACATCAACATGCTATTTGGGATTATAACCCATCTTGTCATTTGTGGGGATGGGAAAATTACGCTGCGTTAGGGCATTGACACAATGGGAATGCCTTCAGTGTGTGCCGGTGTCTGAAGCCAGTGCTATTAGCCGACAGAGTTAGACCATAAAAGGGCATCTTTGGCATCAATCCCCAGCTTCTTTGTCTTCAGAAACAGCATGTCTGTTTTAGTGTGATTGTATATTTGTGCCACCCTGCCCTTTGCTAACTTACGAGGGATGATGCTCACAATATGATGTTTTATTTTACAAAGTTCGGGATAGATAGATAGTAGGGATTAAAGGGATAGTTGGCCACACGGTTCGGCACGCATGTGATTTGCGGATTAATTTCAAGTTTAACTGCCATAGACTGAAAGTTTATATTTTGCATGTTTTGTTCTGCTAGACACATTCAGAAGATTTTAAACCATTCCAGTGCAAGAAGAGGCAAAAGATAATTTCATTCGATACTTGCGCGCTATTATCTGTGTGCACAGCCGCACAAACCCAAGATTCGCGCACTCAGAGAGAGGCGTGTTTCAGATAGCGTGCAAACTCCGAATTGATTTGTCTTTTGCGTCTCCTTGCAAAGTCTCCTTTCACTTGGATGGACACATACACACAAAACGCTTCGGTTACGACTGTAACCTCGGTTCCCTGAAGAGGGAACGAGACATTGCGTCGAGATGACGCTATGGGAGCACTCTGCGTGATTGCATCATGAAGCACTTGTAAAATCAGTCCAATGGCATATAGGCGGGTGACGTCATGGCAGGAAGCTATAAAGCGCACCAAGACCAAACATTGTCAACTTCTGATAGGTCGAAGCAAGTTGATCACAGGCACGCCGGAAGTATGGCAGGGTGACGCAACGTCTCGTTCCCTCTTCAGGGAACCGAGGTTACAGTCGTAACCGAGTTCAAGGGAACTTGCGTTGCGTCGAGAAGACGCTATGGGAACGTCTATACCAACACCACTATAGTGGCCAGTGCCTGTCTTGTGTGAAATCAGGCGAGCACAACAAAGACAGAATAACCTGGGACCAAGGAGTGAAGCCCAAAACTAGGTGGTAAACCCAATGAGTGTGTGCGGAAAGGAACAGCCCAGCGCATCACACACCTCTTGTAGGGATACCCCTAATACAAGGCTACAAAGCCGCTATACTCCTCCTACTCCAACCCACCACGGAAGAAACTGGTTTGTTTTCTGTGCAGGGAGATCTAGAGCAGGGGTGCCCAATCCTGCTCCTGCCGATCAACTGTCCTGCACAGTTAATCTCTAACACTAATCAAACACACCTGCCTTTAATTTTCAAGTGATACTGAAGACCTTAATTGATTGCTTCAGGTGTGTTTGATTAGGGTTGGAGATGAACAGTGCAGGACAGTCGATCGGCAGGAGCAGGATTGGGCACCCCTACTCTAGATTGACTCAACAACTTCCGTTGAGGGACCTGAGTTTATGAGTTGGACCCCCTCAGAGGCAAAACCCACACTTCCATAACTCTGTTCTCCAGAACTCCGGGATGTAGAACAATCAGGGAAACCATGTACAGATGCAGTACAGCCACATCTGCAACTCCATATGAGCTCCATAAGTATGCATCCTTGAGATCTATCGTGACAAACCAGTCCTCTGATCTGATCTGTGGCACGATTTGTCTCATTGTTAACATTTTGAACTTTAGCTGAATGACTGACTCGTTCAGAACTCTCAGATCCAAAATGGGACGCAACCCCCCATCCTTTTTTGGAACAATGAAATACCGACTGTAAAACCCGGTGTCCCTGCTGGAGGGAGGTACATGTTCTGTGGCCACTTTTTCCAACAGGGTTTTCACTTCTTGTTCCATTACCAGAACCTGCTCGAGGCTCACCACGGTGGATAGGACCTCCATAAACCTGGGCAGGCGAGACCCGATGATAACCCTTTTCTATGGTATGCAGGACCCAACGAGAAATATTCGGCTGTAGCTTCCACGCTGTCAAAAATTCTACTAGAGGTACCAGCCACTCGAGACTGCTCAACAACAACTAAATCCAGAAGCCAGTCAGTCTGTCGCCCTGTAACAGCAAATCGGAAGGGAACGACTGAACTGACTGCTCTGGGACCCACCTCGAAGGGTGCGAGCATCCCAGGACCACTACGTTTCCGGGTGGACCCTGAGATATGTGCTCGCCGGAGAACGCTGCGCCCCGGGACACACGAGGTGGCGGGGTTAGCATAACAGTCCCCAGAGGGCACCAAAGATGAGCGGGCACCGTATAATGAGGTGTTAACCGCTTTACTTCGGGGGAGACTGCCCTCATTTGCCTGACCCCTCGGGCGTCAGGACCCTTTACCCACAGCCTTCATGTAAATAATGACGGTCCTCAGATCCGTCTTGCCCTTTAAAGGCTGCGTTTGAGAGCGTTGGCAGAATGGCCCCCCGAAGGGATCGAAGGGAAATGGGCTCCATATAGTGATGTGTTAACCACTTCCCCCCGGAAATTAAGAGAACCAGCCTCTCTGGTGTTACTCAAGCAACCAATTCGGTGCCCTGTAGTGACGCACCGGCAGGGAACAGCCGAACTGATTGCTCTGAGACCCTCCTCAGAGGAGGCGAGAATCCCAGCGCTGCTACATTTCCTGGTGGACACTTAGATAAGGGCGCGTCTGAGACTAGAACTCACTGGAGACTGTTGCACCGCGAAGCACTTGAGATGATGGGGTTGGCAGAACGGCCTCTGAGAGCACCAAAGGGAGATGGGCTGTTATTCATTTCACAGAGGAATTTCACCATTTATTTCCTCAGAATTAAATGCAGCCAAAGATCAGCACGGATAAGTCAACATCGTCTGGATGAAAGGCTGAATAGTATATTAATACCGAATCTAACTCCTTAAAGATAAGATGGGTACATATTTAATTTTCTCAAAAATTAAATGCAGCCAAATATCAACCAGACAAGTAGAAATGGTCTAGGTGAAAGGCTGAATATAGTGTATTAATACAGACATCAACTCAGATGAGTATTTAACATTTAATTTCATCACAATTGAATGCAGCCAAAAATCAGCTCAGATAGAGAACTTAGTCTGGATGAAAGGTTGAATATATTATTTACATCTACTTTCAAAGCCAGACAAATATTTAATTTAATTTCTCAAAATTAAATTCATATTATGATCTCAAACACAAAAATAACCATAATTATAGTCTGCAAACACATAATTAGTTTGCACACAATCATAAGAGAAAGAGAGAAAGGGAAATTCCTGTCTACTCAGTTCCCAGCGCATTTTATAATATATTATATTGCGGACCCATTATCTACACGTTGCCTCGGCAAACGCGAGATCTGGGCCAGTAGATTCTTATTGGAGAGATGCAGACAAATATAATAAAAAGAGTAAGTTGTTTGCACATCCCACCTTCTGGCAGGTGCAGGACAGAAATAACTAATATAGTAAAAGAAAATGTAATGTCCGCAACACTGCTTTATCCTCCATATTTAATAAAAAAAGCAACGTTTAAAAAAAGAAACGTTGTTTTTTTTATTAGAGATGCAGACAAATAATCTACGCGCTGCCTCGGCAAACGTGCAATCTGAGCCACTAGATTCTGATTACAGAGATGCAGACCCATAATCTACGTGCTGCCTCGGCACACGCGAGATCCGAGCCAAATAATCTTTATTGACTTTCTTCCCTCGAGAAGAAAGCCAACAGGAGTAGAGCTCAAACTCTCGATAGTGCATATGTAACTCGTTGGGAATTTAACCCTGTCAGCTCCATTTTACTAGAGCTGACCGAGCATGCTCTACTCCCAAACAAACAACACATAAATCGCATGTATCCCCACTTATAAAGAAGCGAGGGCAGGGAGGAACACACGATCCAAAATGATGTATGCTCGCCATTATATTACTGTCTAGATATGCTTGTGGACAAACAAAAATAATTAGACAGAGACAGATTCACACAGAGCGCTTGCTGAAGACACAGAAGCTGACAATGTTTGGTCTGGGTTCGCTTTATAGCTTCCTGCCATGATGTCACCCGCCTTATATGCCATTGGACTGATTTTATAAGTGTTTCATGACACAATCACGCAGAGCATTCCCATAGCGTCATCTCGACGTAATGCGAGTTCCCTAGAAAGGGAACTATGTCAAAATGCCAGCCTCGTATTTCTTCTCGTGCATCTCGTACAGGATGTGCATCATTATAATGTATTCGTGCATTCGGTCTTAAAGTGACAGCAGTCTATGTATACCTGCTGTTGTCTATAATCAGTGGTTAAAGTGAGATTTGGTAGGTGGGGGAACCGTCAAATTTTGTGTAGGTGCAACAGGGAAAAATGACTCACTGTGGGACAACATATTGAGTATTGTGGCATAGCAATACTTTTTGGGACGAGTTTCACTGTGGCACCAAGTATCACAATACTTATTTACTTGATATTTGAATGGTTTTATTTTGGTCCATCAACACTGATATGATGACAATACTATGTTAAAATTGCTGAACACTGGGACAAAAATGGAGCCCTGGCACTGTAGCCACACCAGCCCGCATACCCCCCCCCCCCCCCCTGTTCTGTAGATATGCACTTTCATGAGATCGTGGCGGGCTTTATCGAGGAGCAGTGGGTCTATGACATAATGAGCAAGCCAACCTTTGATATGTTGTGTCAACGTTTGTCCACATTCCTCTCCTAGATGTCACCATCCGTCCCTTTTTAAACTGCAGAGATGTAGCCTAATGCCTCAGAAAATCCAATCTGCCTGTTTATATGACATGTCGCATTGGCACATCTGATTTATATCTGATTTATTTCCATATATGAAGGCCTGAAACCGATCTCGAAATGCATGCGTTTTTTGAGCAAGAAAATTGGAATTGGGTCACATTTTACTGACAGTGTAAACGAGGCCAGAGTGTTTGACATGGTAATATGAGTATTACAAATTTGATATATTTGGTCTCGGAATACATCTGCTACGCATCAGCTGCTGCTGTTGTTGGTTATTGCTTCTGCAGAGCAAGTGTGGGACTTGCGACTGCCAATACATGAATGACACACTGCTGTGAGCAATTAATACATGCTGCTGCTGTATAATATAGTGTACATGAATTGCCCACAGCAGATCTAATGCAGGTGCAGGTGGGGAAGATGGAGGGTTTCTGAAAGTGCGCTGCACTGCGAAGGCAAATGCTAACCAAGTATTTGAAGGTTTAACATGCAAGCTTATTGGCTACTGATACAGCATGAACCAATCAGCTGTGCCCTATAGAGAATGATGCAATAGCAAGCAGGTTGAGCCTGTATTATCTAGAGTTTCATGATAGAACTTTGTATTTCAGACCGACGCAAGAACACATCCTTTGTGAACAATTACTATAAGACGCAAATGAATTCTGTCACACACACACACACACACACACACACACACACACACACACACACACACACACACACACACACACACACACACACACACACACACACACACACCACCTCCACAGTGAGATATTGTTAAGCCTTTCCTTAAGCCAATTCACCTCCTCCAATCATACACAAAATACATCAAATCCCAACAGATGGTAAGTGTGATAGTAACTAACCCACATGCTATAGGCCCTATACCGGGGCAAATTTGAAGGCATCTTGCTGTTCTGGCCCATAGCAGTGTGTTGTTCAAAGTTCTGCAAATTTTTGACTGGAGTTTAAAGCCACAACTGGCCAAATGATTTAAAAAAAAATGTTTATTAATTTTTTTTTTAATCAGTCATAATTTCCACACAAATTTTAATTATGTAAGTCAAAAATGGATTTCTAATATCTGTATTTCTGTATTTTTTCTTAAGTGCCATTTTGTTTATATGCAAAATACCATCCACTGTACATGAAATGTAGTACACCAGCTGCCAGTGTTGTACCTGAACGCGTTCATTGAACGATAGTTCATGAACTCGTTCATATATTGGGCGAACCTGAACTGAACGTAGGCCTACTGTATTACTGCCTGATGAACGTTATTGTGAACGCGTTCTCTTACGAGAGGTTCTCTCGTATTGCGTAAGTTTAGCTTACGCTACGGGAAAGATTCATCTTCTCGAGATATTGAAGCCAAAAAATTATCCTTAATTTTGTATTCATTGTCAATGCAGTGCAGCAGCTAGCAGACCTAGAGCAGGCATCTCGCGTGCTCATTGGCTACCCTGCGGGCAACTGCTGCAGCCTACCAGTGAGCGCCCACGCCTTCATAGCGTCACAGCCCGCCAGAATGGGCGTGGCTTAGCATATAAACATAGGGGCTGTAGGCTGACTTCCCTGATTTTTCGTCTCTTCAGCGAGCTCTTCGCATCGCTGGATCTGAGACAAGCCACCGCCGCAGGCTTCACAAGAGAGCTACCCCGCCCTTGCGTCCCCGTCCGGGTCATGCAGAGCCCTCTTGAGCTCTCTGCATGACCCGGACGGGCTTCCGCGCCGCCGTCGAAATGTCTCGCCCTGTCAGTCCCCTTAGATAAGGCTACTGCAGCGGTGTATTTGGCAGCCAACGAGCCGGTAATGCAACCAGCTCTGCCTGCACACATCCGCCGTTCTCGCGGCGACCCAGAGAAATCTCAAGTAAGTATAATGTCAGGTTAAGAATATAAGTTACGTGCCAGCTCACGAGCGCTTACGCTTACTAACAGACACATCGCCTCTGAAAAGACGTGCGTGTCCCGCTGCGGTCGGACCACCGTCAAAGTTTATTTTCTGTCAGTCCCCTTCAAACAGGCTACTGCAGTGGTTCAATTAGCAGCCAACGAGCCGGTTTGTTTACCCTCTCGCCTGCACACAAACGCCGTTTTCACGGCGACCCAGAAAAATCTCAAAAAGAGTATAATGTCTGGTCCAGCTCATGCCGTCGGTGCTGTAAGTGTAGTGAAAGTGCCCACGCCCCAGTGTTCACCCCTACACATAAGCACTCCGAATCTCGCAGAGCACACTCTCATAAAGCGCAGAAGAGCCGCTCGAGTGTTGAATGTAAGAAATGTGTCCACAAGTCTGTGCCCACTATCTGCCTGATCTGTTACACGATCAAAAAAGCAGGTTATGAATGTAAGTCTCGTGCCCGCCAGAGTGCGTACACGCTTGCTAACACAAACCTCTCCCCTCAGCTCCGTGGCTGATTCCGGTGAGGGCAGATCTCCTCTCTCAGGCTCGCGGCACGATCTGGCATCCCCATCCATAGCGCTGGTCTCTGCACGCATGGTTGATCAACGGGTACTCGTTGCCCTGCCAGAAGGAGTGATGAACACGATCACGCAGTCTAGAAATCCTTCCACGAGAAGGCTCTACGCGTCTAAATGGTCGGTGTTCTCCGGATGGTGCACCGACAGAGGTCTGGACCCACGGACATGTGGGGTGGCGCATCTGCTCACCTTCCTACAAGAGCTGTTGGATAAGGGGAGGTCCCCATCCACACTCAAAGTATACGTGGCGGCCGTGGCAGCGTTCGCAGAATCGACGCACGGCCAGTCACTGGGAAGACATGAGTTGGTCATTCGCTTCCTTAGAGTCTTAAAGTCATCCTCAGATCTAGACATGGCTATGTTTCTAAAGTGATGGGCACTCCATTAAGAGCGCAAGTTATTTCGCTGTCAGCTCTGCCAGCATCTGACAGCGAAAGTGATGTGAATCTCCTCTGCCCTGTCAGGGCGCTGAGATTTTACATTACGCGCTCCGCCTCCTTCAGCCGTTCAGAACAGCTTTTTTGTTTCGTTTCGTGGGCGCACCAAGGGTCTCGCCTCCTCGAAACAGAGCCTCTCCAGATGGATAGTGGACGCTATAGCGGCTGCTTACGCGTCAAAAAGTCTGCAATGCCCTCTGGGCATCAGGTCTCATTCCACGAGAGGTGTGGCCTCGTCGTGGGCATGGTCCAGTGGGATTTCTATCCACGACATATGTAGCGGCGGGCTGGAGCTCCCCGTCTACCTTTGTCAGGTTTTATAACCTAGAAGTTCCTGCCTTTCAGGCCAAACTGTTGTCAGTGTGAAGGAGAGGTGTATTCTGCCCAGATCAACCTGCTCAGATCACTCTCACGTGACTCAGCTCTCCTGGTTGAGCTTCACTAGTAGGGTATGTGCCATGTGCCTATACAGACCGGCGCGCCGCTCTGTATTCCCTATGTGTGCTTATGTACAAGTGATGGCCCGCGTGGCTGGCCACCTTATTTTTCCACTTATGGGGTTCCCCTGAAAGTTCGGGGTTTCATGGTGGATGCTTGGCGCGCACGGCATTGACAAAGTGTTCCTGTAGCGTAAGCTAAACTTACGCAATACGAGATAACCTCTCGTAAGAGAACGATACTCGGTTGCTAACGTAACCTCGGTTCTCTCTAGAGAGGGAACGAGTATTGCGTAGCCGTGCTCGCGCCACGAGCGACTTCGCTTCAGTCGACGAAAAACCAGGGAAGTCAGCCTACAGCCCCTATGTTTATACGCTAAGCCACGCCAATTCTGGCGGGCTGTGACACTATGAAGGCGCGGGCGCCCTTCATTGGGCCTGACGTCACGCCGGGCTCACTGGTACCTGCAGCAGTTGCCCGCAGGGCAGCCAATGAGCACGCGAGATGCCTGCTCTAGGTCTGCTAGCTCCTGCACTGCGCTGACAATGAATACAAAATTAAGGATAATTTTTTGGCTTCAATATCTCGAGAAGATGGATCTTTCCCGTAGCGTAAGCTAAACTTACGCAATACTCGTTCCCTCTCTAGAGAGAACCGAGGTTACGTTAGTTACCGAGTATCGTTCATTCTGGTGTCTGTGAACGCACGCTCTCTCAGTTTAACTTTGTTCAATAGGGTGCCAGATTTCTATAAAGTCTTACAGGCGAAAACCCGGATAAAACACACGTTAAGGCCTTAATATGTAGCGAAAAAACACCCAATCTGGCAACACAAGCCACCAGTGTCGCACCGCGGCCGCCGCATCAAAACAAAAAAGCAGCATGTAGTCGACAAAGCAGCGAGGAGGCGACGTATCGTATTATCAGTTTTATGACAAGGTCGGTTAGGATGGGAAAAATCTTACATTTCTGGGCAAACCTTGCCCCCTGATAAAATAACCGCTGTCTGTGGTTGCATATGGGTTGTGGCAATAATTAAAAAATAATAATAATGATAGCTCGCAGCAACATGGGAAAAAATAACTATGAACTAGTTCGTTTTTTGGAACCGTGAACTTAGTTCATAGTTCATTGTGAAGTATGAACTATGAACTGAACTAGTTCATTTTAAAATGTGTGAACTGAACTTTGAACTAGTTCATGTAGAAAGTGAACTTTCCCAACACTGCCAGCTGCTTGCTGGCTTGCTGGCTGCAAGATGCGTGTCAAATGACACTCAACATGATGAACTGCATTATTGTAAATGCTATGAAAGTTCAGCAGTGCATACATTATGGGACACTATTTACAATCATTTTTAACAAACAATAATGTTATCCAATTAATGTGTATATGCCTGTATAATTTAGCCAGGATCATCTCTTAATATGTGATCTCATTGTTCTCCCCAGGTTGGCCCTTTGGAAGCATGGTCTGCAAATTGAGCGGTATGGTCCAGGGCATATCAGTCTCAGCATCCGTTTTCACCTTGGTTGCCATAGCGGTTGACAGGTAATGTCATGGTAATATTACCTTATCCCTCACCTAAGGCCTTAATGATGCACTGTCAAAAGATCATATGACATAGAATGACAGTTGCCATTTCAAAAATATTTAAATAGCATTTGAGCTTGAATATTTAAAGAGTGGTTTCTTAACCTTTGTGACTCGAAGGGCCTTCATTATCCAACACAATATATATAAAGACTATGATATTTCTGGCATTTATGCTGTAATCATGACAAAGCTGCTTGTTTTCAAACTTTTTTTTATTAACAAACTGTGAGTATTGATGTAGTAAATTAAATAAATATGATTCATTTTGTGATTTGTGAATCTTTTTATTTTTTTTATTTTTAATTAAGATTAGTGTAAACATCTTTGGATATATTAATATTAATGTCTTCATTTAAATGCTTAAAGTTATCCTGCTGCCTCCTGGTGTAACGTGTATTTTCTGTTTAGTTCCTGTTAAGCCTGTCTTAGGTCATAGTTTGTTTCCTTGGTAACTCATTAGTTAAAAATTCTGTTCAGCTGTGTCTGTTTAGTTTTCTCATTTAGGGCACTCTCATTTTATACGACAATGATATGCTTAAAACTTCAATCTGCTCTGCTGTATACCACAAACACAACATTTATTCATTATTTTTATTTCTAATCCAAAAGTTGTTACTAATTGCAATTCTCTTTGTACACTTTAGCCTACAGTTATACAGTCTTTCATAGTCTTATTCACGTTTAAACACACTAAATTTAAAATACGTATTATTCAAATCATTACTTTCTATATTGATTTATATATTAATTTGCTAAAATGACATGTTAAAATCACAAACGTTAAATTAAAACAATTGAAACTCTCATGCTTTTTCTTTAGCATTTACATTTTCATATAAAAAGTCCCGCGGGTCACTTTGTTTCTCCACTTCAACAACAAGTATCATCCATTGTGTAGCCTTCTTGTTCTGTGTAGTTCTCGGACCACCAGCATGTCATGTGATTATCAATTTCTCCAGAGATGCAAGGCCCTTGCCCACGCATAATATAGCGTAACAAACTGTGCAGTGTTCTCTTACGAGAGGTTCTCTCGTACTTTATAATATCTTACGCTAGGGGAAAAACTTTTTTCCACGAGATATTGAAGCCAAAAAATTATCCTTAATTTTGAATTAATGCAAAATGCGTTGCAGCAGCATGCAGACGGCTCGCGTGCCTATTGGCTGCCCTGCGGCAACTGCAGCAGCCTATCGAGAGAGGCCACGTCACGTCAGATTCAATGGGGGCGCTTCGCGTCCACTACGTCACGTAGCACGTCAGCCTTCTCCAGCCCGAGAAAGCTCGCCAGTTCCCCCGCCAGCTACGCCAGCTTCTCTCGAGTCGCTCACTGATGGACAACGGCCACCATCTGCCGCCGCTTACGCCATTGACATCGATGAAGCAGCTGTATCTGTGGAGGAGGCCAGCTGCTCTATCCTGGCATCGGACAGTGAGGATTGGGCGAGCTCTGTGGACCTCTGCCCGTGCATCGTCAGGAAAGCGGGCTGGCATCGAATCAGAACTGATGCGTCTGCTCTCAAAGGCCGTGGCGAGCCTCGGCCTCGAGTGGGAGGCGCCCGCGCAGCCCACGCACATCAGGCTGGATGGATGTTTCCTGCAAAAGGACCGCGCTCAACCGCCGTCCAGGCCTGCGTCTTTTCTTTCTGAGCTTCATGAAGAAGTCGCAAAGTCCTGAAGCGCCCCCTTCTCCGCCAGAGTGCGCACCTCTGTCTCTTCAGCATTCTCCGTGGTGGACGGTGCTAAAGACAGAGGGTACCCTCTGTCCCATTCTAGATCTGAGACAGCTGAACAAAGTGCTTGTGAAACGCCAGTTCAGAATGCTCACAACCAGAAAAATCCTCGCGCAGATTTGCCAAGGGGACTGATTTCTGTCAATAGATCTAAAGGACGCGTATTTCCAAATACAAATAGCGTCACGTCACAGGCGATTCCTGAGATTCGCCTTCGAGGGCCAGGCATATCAATACACAGTCCTGCCGTTCGGCCTGTCCCTGGCATCCCGTACATTTACGATGTGCATGGACGTGGCTCTCGCGCCCTTGAAACTTCAGGGCATGAGAGTATTGAACTACTTGGACGGCTGGCTGATTCTAGATCGATCTAGCTTGAGTCTAGAGCTCATTGAACACAGGACCATATTACTTTAACACCTCGAGAATCTAGGTCCCACAGTCAATTGGGTGAAAAGTTTGCTGTCTCCCAGTCAGAGAATTTCTTTTCTGGGCACAGAACTGGACTCGCTGTCTATGACAGCGCGCCTGTCTCCGGAGCGCAGACTGAACATTCAGCGCGTCATGAAATCCTTCTGCTGCGGCACTATAGTCCCGCTCAAAAGGTTTCAGAAAATGCTGGGTCTCATGGCCTCAGCATCTTCAGTACTCCAGCTGGGTCTGCTTCGCATGCGCCCACTGCAGTTGCGGCTAAGAGCGCGAGTACCGCCTCAGGCGTGGGCCTCCGATCTGCTTCCCCTCAAGGTCGATCAGAAATGCGTGTCAGCTCTGAAACCTGGTATCAGTCAGGTGTAAACCTGGAAACTCCCTCGAGTGTGAAGGGGGTGTCCACGGATGCCTCCACCTGGGGATGGGGAGCGCTGCTCGAGGGCAGACCATTCTTTGGCCAGTGGTCAGAACGAGAGAAGCTCCAACACATAAACTGCCTGGAAGTCTGGAAATGATGGCAGTGGACAACATGCTGAGGCGTTTTTGTCCCCAGATAAAGGGTCACCACGTCTTGGTCCGTTTGGACAACATGTCAGTGGTGGCCTATATAAATCGTCAGGGTGGCATCAGGTCCCGAAACCTTTACAGGCTGAAGGAACGCCTTGGAACAAATCAGGGAAAACGGATGCTCAGTGCTGCGTGTGGCTCCGCTCTGGAAAAACCAGGCTTGGTTTCCAGGTCTGATGCAGCTTACCAGCACTGCCCCATGGCCAATACCGATGAGGAAAGACCTCCTCTCTCAGGCCAAGGGCTCGGTTTGGCATCCTCGCCCCGAGCTGTGGTCCCTACATGCATGGGCCATCAATCCGCTAACCTCCCGGAGGCATGATAAACACGATCATGCAGGCTAGAGCCCTGTCCACTAGACGACTCTACTCCTCAAAATCGTCTGCGTTTTCTGGTTGGTGCAAAGCTCGAGGCTTTTCATCCCCAGACTCTGGTGTTACGGAAGTTCTCTCCTTCCTTCAAGAGCTACTGGATAAGGGCAGAACCCAATCCACCCTCAAGGTTTATGTGGCGGCCATAGCAGCAAGGGTTACTAAACCAGCCACTGGCCAGTCATTGGGGAAGGACGATCTGGTTATCTACTTCCTTAAAGGAGCTAAGAGGCTGAATCCTCCCAGACCCCCTTCAGTCCCCATGTGGGACTTTTCTACGGTTTTGGAAGCCATGAAAGGTGCCCCGTTCGAGCCAATCCATTTGTCAGACATGAAACATTTGTCGTTCAAGACAGTATGTGTGCCACTCGTCTGTTTTCAGACAGACTGAGCAGCTCTTCGTTTCGTTCAGCGGACGTGCTAAGGGACTAGCCGCATCGAAACAAAGCCTATCCACGTGGATAGTTGATACCATAGCGCTGACCTACACTTCTAAGGACTTGCAGTGTCCTTTGGGTGTCAGAGCACACTCCACAAGAGGCACTGCGGCACTATAGTCCCGCTCTAAAGGTTTCAGAAAATGCTGGGTCTCATGGCCTCAGCATCTTCAGTACTCCAGCTGGGTCTGCTTCGCATGCGCCCACTGCAGTTGCGGCTAAGAGCGCTAGTACCGCCTCAGGCGTGGGCCTCCGGTCTGCTTCCCCTCAAGGTCGATCAGAAATGCGTGTCAGCTCTGAAACCTTGGAGAGCAATCGACTGGTATCAGTCAGGTGTAAACCTGGAAACTCCCTCGAGTGTGAAGGTGGTGTCCACGGATGCCTCCACCTGGGGAGGGGGAGCACTGCTCGAGGGCAGACCATTCTATGGCCAGTGGTCAGAACGAGAGAAGCTCCAACAGATAAACTGCCTGGAAGTCTGGAAATGATGGCAGTGGACAACACGCTGAGGCGTTTTTGTCCCCAGATAAAGGGTCACCACGTCTTGGTCCATTCGGACAACATGTCAGTGGTGGCCTATATAAATCGTCAGGGTGGCATCAGGTCCCGAAACCTTTACAGGCTGACGGAACGCCTTGGAACAAATCAGGGAAAACGGATGCTCAGTGCTGCGTGTGGCTCCGCTCTGGAAAAACCAGGCTTGGTTTCCAGGTCTGATGCAGCTGACCAGCACTGCCCCATGGCCAATACCGATGAGGAAAGACCTCCTCTCTCAGGCCAAGGGCTCGGTTTGGCATCCTCGCCCCGAGCTGTGGTCCCTACATGCATGGGCCATCAATCCGCTAACCTCCCGGAGGCATGATAAACACGATCATGCAGGCTAGAGCCCTGTCCACTAGACGACTCTACTCCTCAAAATGGTCTGTGTTTTCTGGTTGGTGCAAAGCTCGAGGCTTTTCACCCCCAGACTGTGGTGTTACGGAAGTTCTCTCCTTCCTTCAAGAGCTACTGGATAAGGGCAGAACCCAATCCACCCTCAAGGTTTATGTGGCGGCCATAGCAGCAAGGGTTACTAAACCAGCCACTGGCCAGTCATTGGGGAAGGACGATCTGGTTATCTACTTCCTTAAAGGAGCTAAGAGGCTGAACCCTCCCAGACCCCCTAAGTCCCCATGTGGGACTTTTCTACGGTTTTGGAAGCCATGAAAGGTGCCCCGTTCGAGCCAATCCATTTGTCAGACATGAAACATTTGTCGTTCAAGACAGTATGTGTGCCACTCGTCTGTTTTCAGACAGACTGAGCAGCTCTTCGTTTCGTTCAGCGGACGTGCTAAGGGACTAGCCGCATCGAAACAAAGCCTATCCACGTGGATAGTTGATACCATAGCGCTGACCTACACTTCTAAGGACTTGCAGTGTCCTTTGGGTGTCAGAGCGCACTCCACAAGAAGCATGGCCTCGTCGTGGGCGTGGTCTAGCAGGATTACCTTGCATGATATATATATGATGGCTGGCTGGGCCTCACCGTCTACAATTATATGGTTTTATAGCCTAGAGGTCCCCGTCTTACAGGCTAAACTACTGTCGATCTAAAAAATCAGTACTGTCTGCCCCGTTGCTTTGGCTCAGAATACTGAAACCGCTTGAGCATCGCTCGCTGATCGATAAAATTACCCCATGGGCATTAAATAAGACCCATACTGTTACCGAGTTCAGGCCAGATATTGTTCACCCTGACTGTATGGAACACTGTTGATGTAGTTAGCTCCCTGAGGATGCTACTTGTAGGGAATGACGCTTCTATCCTCTCTTCTCAGACTCTCTGTGAGTCCCTGGTGATTATGCACTATATGAGCCCCGGGCACCTGCCCTTGGGACTTTGGTGTTGGATCCCAGCACGCACAACGTTTTACATTGTATTCCCCTGGCTTAAGATATTACGCAGTACGAGAGAACCTCTCGTAAGAGAACGTACTCGGTTACTAACGTAACCTCGGTTCTCTCTAGGAGAGGGAACGAGTACTGCGTGTCTTTGCCGTGCCTGCAACACGCTGGTTCACTTCGGCGATGAAAACCAGATTATATCAGCCATCGAGCTTTATTTATAGGCCCGTTTCGGCGGGACGTGACGTAGTGGGCGCGAAGCGCCCCCATTGGATCTGACGTCACATGGGGCCTCTCTCATTAGGCTGCTGCAGTTGCCGCAGGGCAGCCAATAGGCACTTACCAATAGTCTTCCCTATGTCTGCATGCTGCTGCAACGCGTTTTTCAATAATTCAAAATTAATGATAATTTTTTGGCTTCAATATCTCGTGGAAAAGAGTTTTTCCCCTAGCGAAAGATATTACGCAGTACTCGTTCCCTCTTCTAGAGAGAACCGAGGTTACGTTAGTAACAGAGTACGTTTTTCACAATAATTTTTTTTTTCAAAAAAAGTTATTTTTGCTACTCATGGTAAGTGTTTTGCTTTTCCTTGCTTTACCCTGGGCTTAAAATAAAAAGATGTCTGTTTAAAATAGTAGTATCATTTAATTAAATGCATTTATGGTGAGATTACTACATTTTGATCTCAATCTGTGTTCATTTTCACCACAAACCATGCTCTGTCACTTTAATTCTAGCGTGTGTAGCTTAGGAAACGATTGCTGCACTGCTGTAGCCTATACACACTGCTCTTGGAACGCATTGCCAAGCCGCATCCGCGTGCAGTGGGAAAGCTCTAATCTGCCAACGTGGGTACAGAAAAAATACGCACTGCAATGTATGTGTGAAACAGGCCACTGGAAGGTCCAGATTGTTGTTCTTGGATTGGTTCTGTTCCTTTAGATTGGACAGCTGGGCTTCCATACCCACCTGATGTCATTGTTATATCATCACGACATGGGGCCTTTGGGGGAAGCAGTGAAATGAAAACAATCACTGCTGGAGTGTGTGTGTGTGTGTGTGTGTGTGTGTGTGTGTGTGTGTGTGTGTGTGTGTGTGTGTGTGTGTGTGTGTGTGTGTGTGTGTGTGTGTGTGTGTGTGTGTGTGTGTGTGTGTGTGTGTGTGTGTGTGTGTGTGTGTGTGTGTGCTGTAGTGCATCTGTTCCAGCTTAATACTACCAGACGGTGAATCAGTGTTAAATTAACCCTCATCTCCTCTTACATTTTTACACGTCGAATCACATTTAATTATGTGTTAAGTAGTCATCTGAGGTCATGTTTTATACTTTCGTTGTATGTTTCCTGTCTGTATGATTCCTTCACTGCAGCATATATAGTGAGTAGCCTGTCTGTAGTTTGTAATTGATTGTTTTGGCTATCAATATAGTGTGGATATCTATATACAATAAGGCATTATAACAAATACTTCATAGTACACCACAAAGCTGAACAATTTTACATTCATCCATTACTAAGTAGTGCATAAAATCAATTATACAGTCATTAAGGCAAACATTTTAGTCTGACCTCAGATTTCAAGTTAGTTTTTTACTCTGACCATTCATATGAAATGTGAAGGATGTATGGATAAGTCATAGACCCCCTCAGAATAAATTGATGGCATGACCAAGTGCCTGTAATATGCTGTAATAATAATACTGTAAATATGAAACTGCTCAGAATGGATTTTATTTAAGGTTAAAAATTCAAAACTTTCAAACCATTAAAAACCAATCTGCATAAATTTGGTTTGTTATACATCTTTAGATTTTTTTAATCAACCAGTACAAAATAAAGATTTCAGTCCTTTTGCAATAGGGGTAACACTGTATTAAAGCGTATACATGTGCGCTATTAATCAGAGTGCATTATGGGTATAAATGAGTGTGCATTAGGGAATGACATTGTCGAGTATAGAGTATGACAAAACTAACAGGATGGTTTCGGACACAGCTTGCAGAAATACATTGTGTATGGCATGGACAATATACATAAATGTTCCAGGTGTGCAGAGAAGGATGTATTATATGCTGTACATAATATAGTCATGGTAAGTATTCCCACGGTTCACTAGAGGAGCTGAAGAGCCTGGAAGGCAGGCATTCTGGCACTTAATACTGTGTACTTACTTTTTGTAGTGTAGTTTGATTTATATCCTGCCCAGCATTTATTGGATAGTTTGTGAAATCACAAGGGTACACTTTTTATATTTGTTGTCTATTCTGCAACAATAACAGTTTACAATGACTGTCACTAGTTGTCTCTCTTCCACATTAGAGATATTGTTAATATATCTTATTGATTAATCTTATATAGTTTCTTATTTGGTTTTGTTTAGTTTCTTTCAAGGAAGTGTCTTTTTAAAGTCTTTTTTCAAAAAGTAGTTTTCACTGAAGAGCGTCTCTAAAACATCAAATTAGTATGTATCTGTTATGTGGGTGGCGGATGAACCCAGGCACAGACAGGATGCGGTGACACAAACTAGACATAACTCTCACAAGATACTAACAGGTAAGTTAACACACAGATAGGACTCACAGTATCAAACAACGTCAAACAATGAACCGACATAGGACAGCAAACACAAGGGGATTATATAGGAAACACTAATGACGAGGACATGTGAAACTGACTAGACAATAATGACAAGACGAGGGTAACAAGGGGGCGGAGTTACATAACAAGACAACACAAGCACATGGCCCAAATAACAGACCATGGGCTTATACACAAAACATGATTCTGTCATGATCCTGCCTCACGACCAGGGAAAATCAAGAACACTAAGGCAGAATCATGACAGTATCCTCCTTTTTAAACTGTTCTCTTAGAGAGTTTGTTGTTTTTTGTTTACAAATCAGTTGTACTGTTAAGAGTGCTGATAAATTCAGTGCACTTTTCATTTGTGTTTAACCGAAAAGGCCAATTACATGTGGTGTGTATTTTTTTTACACTATTAGGCTGAATACTTCTGTTGCGGGTCAGCAGATGTGATTTTGTGGGACAATGTGCGACCTGTGGGAGAGCAATAAGTTATTAATATTAGACTTTGTAAATATTGATTTATGTTAGATGGAAATCCTATTTGCAGTGATATTGGATGATAATGATTTAAATTGCTAATAAGCTTTATAAAATGTTAATTGTGACTCAATTTTCATTCAATTTTCAGATATTCAACCTATTCAGTCAATTAAATGCAATGAAATGGAAGCTTTAGCGTTAAGTTCTGCCAGGAAGACTCAATTGCTACGTCACTTATTACCTTCTCATCTATATAATCGTGTCTAATACTTGCGGTATAAAAGACCGGTACTTAAACATGTTTGAGTGCGCAGATGCTGACGCTTTCATTTACTGTACCCTCCATCCTCTTCACCACCTGCAAGATGGTTCCTTGCCCTCCATCCTGCCTTCGTCTTCAGGCAGGAAATGCAGGGTCCGGACCCTCGGATTGCGAGCTATGGACGGGGCCTACGCCAAAGAACTTTATTGCTTGCTGGGCTATCAATGAATGTATTTATTGTTACAGTATTTATTCTCCCGAGTTTTTCTGGTAGAACTAAATATAAATTGCTTTGTATTTAATTGGATTCAGAGCATCTTGAACTAAGAGAGCCTTCTGGCCCATTGTGTGTCTGTACAAGTCCTGGAAAGTGTAACTGAGGCTAATCTTCACCAGTTCACTTTTCCACACTGCCTCTTTGCTCCATCAACGTAGTTGTCATCAGTGAAAAAAACCTCTCTGAATGCATTAGTTTTTTTTTTTTTTTTTTTTTTTTTGCTGTAGTATTACAGGTGTAGTATTTTTAAACAGACAAATACTGAAATTCAGACAATACATTTCAGGAATGTCCCACAAAAACCGAGGCGCCTGGTCACCCAATATTGTACCCAACATTTCACCCAATTTTTATTTCACAATTCCCACTTTATTTCTCAGAATTTCAAGTTTGTATCTTGAAATTTTTACATTTTAGTTTGTTTCTGAGTTCATATATCTCATATATACACAAAAGGATGTCTATATATCGTGAAATGCATTCTGAATAAATAGTTCCGTTTTTTTCATACACAAAAAAATCAGAAATTCAAATTTCAGAGCAAAAATACAGAATACGAGATAATACATTGCAATTTCAATTTAGATTTGTAATTCCATGGTGGAAATGGGCTTCAATCACTTAATAGTGGGACAGATACAACAATGAATGGGTTATTTTAGTTAATCATACTAACGTACGACGTGATAAACATACAACCCTCGCCATACTAGGGCGAAACATCTTTTGAAAAACTGTCATCCTGTTTATCTCCAAATAAACTGGAAAGAAGAAACTCTAAAATAGCCTCAGTCATTAGTGTGACTGCATGATAAAAACACAACTGTTTCTTCATAGAGCTGTTAAATGTATTACCTGTTGCCTGTTGCTTTCTTTTGCAGATTCAGATGTATTGTATATCCCTTCAAGCAGAAACTGACAATATCAACAGCCAGCCTCATTATTGTGATGATCTGGGTCCTGGCAGTTTCCATCATGTGCCCCTCTGGCGTCATGCTTCAAGTGACTAAAGAACAAACCATCCGAGTGTTCCTGGGAGATGGCAACCAAACGAGTCCTTTCTACTGGTGCAGGGAAAACTGGCCCAACCAGGAGATGAGGAAAATCTACACAACCGTCCTGTTTGCCAACATTTACCTAGCTCCTCTGTCCCTCATAGTGATCATGTACGCAAGGATTGGGATCACTCTGTTTAAAACGGCTATGCCAGCAGGGGCCAAACCTGGCCACGATAACCGTCACTCTGTGTCGAAGAAAAAACAAAGAGTGATCAAAATGCTCCTCATCGTGGCCTTGCTCTTCATTTTGTCCTGGTTGCCTCTGTGGACTCTGATGATGCTAACAGACTATGTGAAACTTACTGAACATCAGTACAGGCTTATTAACATCTACATCTACCCCTTTGCCCACTGGCTAGCCTTTTTCAACAGCAGTGTCAACCCGATAATTTACGGGTTCTTCAACGAGAACTTCCGCCGTGGATTTCAGGCCATCTTCAAGTTCGGCCTGTGTCCTGTCGGTGGTCAACATCGGACCTATTCTCACCGGATGCAGGGCAATTCTGTGCAGCCGGTAAACCTGCAACCCTCCACAGAGCCCATCTCTCTTAATAGCCTGGAGAATAATAGCTTGAGGAGGATGAACCACGTCAACGAGCAAGACTTAGTGATGGAAGATTTAGAGAAAGTGTCTGAAGGTAGCATGGAAGGAGCTTCTCTTTAAGGGCTTCATAGAGGTGAATAATAACGGGCCGGCAGTTTTTACAATGATGTAGGCCACATAACAGGCTCATTACATCTTAAAATAAAGACTTATTATTTCGTTAAAAAAATGTAAAATTACAAAATATAATTGTGAATAAAATGGATTTTACTCACATTTGTTTTGAACAGTAATTTGCTGTTAACATGAATGTACTTTCTGGCACATCTGGGAGTTTATCAACTGTAGTCTTGTAAACTGCAATTTGTAAAATTTTGCTAAAAAAACTAAGATTATTGTAAAATGATGTATAAACAGAATCATTTTGTGTATTCACTACTGTATATTAATGAAAACATCTGGGATTTTACAGTACATAATTTTATTTTTTATTTTATTTTATATGCAATCTGAAAGTATCAGAACTCCCATAATCCAGAATCATTAATTGTTTCTGGATATCAATCTGGGATTTTAGGCACAGCACAGGCACATCGTAATACTAAAATTAAACATACCTCATATGTGACAAATCCCTCTAAATGCTGAAATAAATTTGGGTGGGAGTTCTTTTTTTAAATACCATATTTTTTAAACTCGTGCCAAAACCAGATAAAATGAGCCTTTTAAAATGCGTTTTGTCTGATTGTTCACTGTACAGAACATTTAG
Organism: Siphateles boraxobius; assembly: GCF_051911475.1. Lineage (NCBI taxonomy): Eukaryota > Metazoa > Chordata > Actinopteri > Cypriniformes > Leuciscidae > Siphateles > Siphateles boraxobius. The sequence goes on along the minus strand of NW_027508766.1, from coordinate 10,541,007 downwards.
TAAATAACTCACACTGGTTGCCCTGTTCATCAGTGTTGACTTTTGTTAAATTGTTTGACATAGACAGAAGTAGGTTTTGTATGGGCAAAAATAATATTTGACGCTCATGAGTCTGGATGTATGTAGCACTGTGATTCACTGGCCTAAAGCTAATTTATTCTTCAAGGATGTTTTTTCCTGTCTGTGCCAAAACCAATCATCATTTAATTATTCATTACCATTGTCTACCCTCTCTGTTTGCATGTGGAATAAACCACTTACTTTCCATTCAGGTTTTTTCTAGTATAGTTTAACTACCCCTTTCTTCGGCCTGCATTATCTTGTAACCGCTTCACAAATTAATCTGTAGTGAAACTGCCAGATTGGAATCTCTTTAGAGATGAACCTCACCTCTCTGTTAAGGATATGCGGAGCAAAAGCCAGGACAAGCACGCAAAACATTTCCATTTCCTAGACTATAGTATTTTTCATTCAAATACTGTGACAGGGGTTTGTTGGATTAATTATTTTAACCATTAAAGGCGTTCAAAAATACCAACATACAGAGGATTTGTCTTCAAGAAATTCTAGGGTCTGTTGTCGACAGTAGATTAAATCTATCGGCAGTCAGAGCTGTGTATTTTTGATTATCATAGCAGATGGCAGATGAGTATGTTAATTCTTCCCTCTTCTTGACAGCAGACACTACATAAACCAATGCGATCTCAACATGATTAATGCAGCATCACCACTGAAAATTGAAAATTAACCGAAGGAATGTGTGATAGAAACAGACAGAATATAAAGAAAAAAACATCTGTGATTACAAGGTGACTCTGACTTTATGGACTCAGTATGTCACACATTATTTCAAGATTTGCCAATTACATATTTCTTGAAGAAAAATGTCTCGAAGAAACAGTCATTTTTATCTCAGTGTTTACTGAACTGTTTCTGTACTTACTGTGAAATTGTTAATTTGTGTATTTCTAATGATGCATTTGCAAAAGCAATGCTGTAAACTGTCAATATTTAAGGCTCCATGAATCTTGTTATATTAGTGTTGGCTACATGATAATAGTGATTACAATTGTTTCAAAAGTAATTGTGACCAACTAATTTTGATTTTATAAAGGCACTTTTCAACAAGGAGTAAAGCAATCTGTGTTTAGGGTGAACTTTTGGATATGGACTAAAACGGTCTGTCCTTCAGAGTGCTTTTTATATTGTGGAGATGCCATCATTTTATGTAGATTAATAAAGCAGTGTAACTCAATTGCTCTTTTTTTTATTTATTTTTATTTTTACACTGCAAAAAAATAATAATAATTCTGACCACACATTTGTTCTTGTTTTAAGAATAAACTCACTTAATTTAGATACTTTTTTCATAATGAATATCTTATGTCATTTTGCTTCTCAAGTAAATGGATCTTGATTTAAGAATGCTTAGATATTTGGAAAATAAGACAAAATGACAAAAAAAAGAAAATGATTTGTGTACATCAGTTGTTGTCTTGACTCTTGACACTAGAATGATCACTGATTCTGTCACCGTTTCCTTTTCCTGAATGGCTGAATGGGTGCAAACCATTCTTTATATGTGCACGATACTTGCCATAAGCCTCCAGACTTTTGTGTTGAAGTATACAGCACATCAATGTAAAGCAAGACGTGTCTGATCAAACTGCCATGTGATTCATCACTGATCTATTCAAACTGAACTTTCTGCTGTAACCAATGAGGGAGCTGAGATCTGCTTCTGGTAACGTAATCAGGCGTTGCATGGCCCAGGGCCAGTGCCTCTGACGTTGCTGGAAACAACAATTCTGGCCATGATTCAGCCTGCTGTATTTTCAGTTCTCAATGAATGCATAGCACTGGTGCGAATCTACTGACGTGTGTGAGTATGTTCCAAGTAGCAAGACAAAAACTGTCACAAAGAGTCAAATCAGAGAGTATAGAGGAGACTGGAGTTAATGACAAATTCATTCAAGTCACTGCTGGGGAACTTGAGAAAGGACTCATCATATTTACGATTTTAATGTAATCTGTTAGTGATGTAGACGTGATGTGGTCACAACTCTGAGTGCCATTGAGGCAAGTCATTTGTCATGATCCGGTCACTGACCTTAACTGCATGTGTAAACATTCATCATGTGCAAAACGAAAAAAAAAAATATTTGTTGGCCGAATTGATGGCACTATTGAAAAGGACATAAATCATACGGACCTTTTATTGTGGCAATATTTTAAAATTGAGGAAAATGAATAAAAGAAAATGACTGTACTTATATGTTTGTTTCCAGTGATCGTTGTCATTTGTCAGAATGGAGTCCAAGGCTTGTGAGTTTCAGAATTATGTAATACAAATGTGCTCAGGGTAATAAATCAATGTGAAAGGGCTTGAATACAAGTCTCTTCTTCATTTGCCTCTGTGTGCTGAGCGTCACTGATGTAATGCTCATTTTTGTCTGGATCCGATTTCCTATGTTGATACATTAAAAATGCCATTCATACATACTGTACAATATCTTGAATACACATCTTCTGTTATAAGCATGTTTTTAAATTCTGAATTTTGGGGGCATAAATTAGAACATGTTAAGGTGATACAACTGTTCTAAAATCATAATGTTGAAAAAAAAAAAAACTTAAAAGGACGAAATTGTTTGGCACTATCTTTCATTTCACTGAAAAAACAGTGAACACGTTTCTTTAAAAAAAAAAAGATTTGAAAAACTTTTCTGTCAAAGTCATTTGGTGTGACCAACATGCATTAAACAGCATTAAAAAGGCAATGGTAGCAAGGATCAAATCAATTAAATAATTTGACCTTTTTATGACGAGATAAGGTTAGTTGTCATGTCATGTGATCCATCCATTCTCTAAACCATTTGTCCTAACAGCTGTATCCTATCCCAGCAGTACCTTACCTTATACTTATATTTGTCACTGACTCTTTTAAAAGATAAACTTTAGTATTAAATGAGATAACTGAAAGATGAATCAACATAAAAGGCCAGTTCTAGGTTTTTGAGTTTGCAGGAAGGATGTCAAAAGGATTTGCACCTACATGACACTGCAAAACATTCTAGGACATGTCTAAGATGGAGTTGTTGTTCTCTTAAAGTCATGTTAACCAGGAAGATCATCTCTTTGCTGTCACTGTACAAAGACTACAGAGTCAGAAATCATAGTCAATATGAAGATATCACAAAAGAATCAAAGACACTTATTCATTGTAAAATATTCTCAGTGATGTTATGTGACCCCAGATTTATGTCCTTTATTTGTTTTACATATATTTTATTTATTTATTTATTTGCTCTGTCACCTTTGAAATCCACTGTTCAAGTCTTTGCTGAAAGTTGCATTCAAATTACTACAATCTAGTATACTTCCAATAATGAAGAAACACTCCAGGTATTATGGAAATCAAACAAACCAAAATAACTCCTAATGATTCATGTTTCATTAAGTATGTTTTATTCATTCAGAACTGATTGTACTTTTTCTTCTAATCAGCAATCTGAATGTTTTGGGCACAAGAAGCCTAAAGCGTGCACAATCTTTTACCTCTGAAATTCCCTTTCCATAGTCTAAATCCAGCACGAAAAGGCTTATCCTCTGCTTTTGTCCCACTTGGTTGCAGAGTGTCAAAGCCTATTAGGGTTCTTTACGTGGACATTTAGACAACAAAGAAGCCAGCGCTCTGAAATCTTGGCCTTGGATCGTTTGTTCTGCCGAATAGTTGCTGGAGTAAGCGGCCATGACATCCATCAAACGTTTCCTCTGCAGGCTGCTCCACTGATCATTGAATGAGATCATTCAAACCTTGACAGAGTAATTCGTTGTAGATTTAGAAGAAAGAATAATTTAGTGCATAACGGTTCAAATTCTCACTTGTATGCACAAAATATTAAAAACAAGAGTAAAGAGACATTGTGGCTTTCACTGAATGTTTTTAATTGGAACATGAGGAATATTACATTGAAGCGCAGACAGATGACCATAAGCACACTAATTGTTCAGTTCTGAAAAAAACTGATTCTCATTCTATTCTACTATCTCATCTCTGAAGCCTCAAAAGATTTACTCAGGCTACGACAACAATGTAATTCAGTTGTTCAGCGTGACATTCAGGCATCAGAGGCATAGTTCTGTCATTATTTACTCTCCTTGATGTCTTCTGAAATCTTTATGATCCTCTACCTTCCATGAAAAGGGGTTATTTATGTCAGAAAATATCTTTAAATTAATAAATTACATTTCAATCTGTTCCTCACACAAAGCAACTGCATCATTTGACTTGAGATATAGCATGCAAGTTTGGACAGCATTACAGTAAGGAAAGAAAATAAATAAAAGAAAAGAAAAGAAAAAGAAAAAGGTGCTTTACAACCCCCGCTCAGTGATCAGTCAAAGGCAACCGTGGCAGGGAAGAACTCCAGGATAGGAGCTTTAAGCAGACGAGGAAGAAACCTTGCACGGAGTTAAAAGGTCTCGGGTTACAACTATAACACTTGTTCCCTGAGAAGGGAACGAGACACTGTGTCGACACTTCGGGGAACGCCTAACGCATCTGAAATATGAATGAAACTAATCCAATCCCGATTGGTGCTGCGTCATGACATAACATGTGACGCCATACACGGAAGCTACAAAGGGATGCCGGCACACAACAGAGTTAGCTTCTGCAATGAAGCAAGTCGCTCCCAGGCAGGGGAAGGCATGGCGGAGGCACGCAGTGTCTCATTCCTTTCCCAGGAAACAAGGGTTACAGTCGTAACCCCAGACGTTCCCTTTCGAGGTAACGAGACACTGCGTCGACTACGACACTTTAGGGAACGAGTACCCACTATGCCACAACGAGCCCTGCCTGTGCCAGTGTGAAGCTACACACAGGCACACTTATGACGAGAGCACTAGATTGACTGGCGTAAAAGAAATCTCAAGGCAATAGAATCTGATAAAAGATGGGGGGTGGCCCATCCTGCTGCATCGCACACTTCTTGGATCTGGGCCCCTGACAGGAGGGCTCTAGAGGACGCTATGCCTCTGGTTGAATGAGTCCTCATGGCTAAAGGTGAAGGCAAGCTGCGCACCTGATAGGCCGTAGAGATAGCCTGAACGACCCAGTTACTGATGGTCTGTCTGGATGTGGGAAGCCCCTTCTTGGGCGACCGGAAGCACACCAGCAACTGGTCTGGCTTCCGCCATGAAGAAGACCTCTGGACATATATCATCCTCAGAGGGATCTGCCAAGGCTAGACTGCCAGGAGTGCTATGATGTCTGAAAACCATACCTGGGCTGGCCAATATGGGGCAACTAGAAGGAGACTGATCCCAACTGGATGGGTGATAGAAAAACACAGTGGACAGTGGGACGTCCCTCGAGACGCGAACAGTCCACTTCCACTGGGCCGAACCTCTCATATATCGACTTCACCACCTTGGTGTGAAGTCTCCATTCCCCGGGCCTCAGCCCCTACCTCGACAGGATGTCAGCTCTCTGTTTCTGGTCCCTGGGACGTGCATTGCTCTGAGATAACAGCTTCACCTAAGACCACAGGAGGATCTGATGCACCAATCTAGATAAAGGGCGCAATCTCAGAACCCCCTGATGAATCAAGAAGGAGACCACCGACACATTGTCTGCGTGGTGACCCCTGATGTCTGGGAGGAAGCTCCTCAGAGCCCTGCCATCCATGGCCGCACCCCAGCCCGTGTGGGTGGCGTCTGTTGAAGCGGCTTTCTGGCGAACATGACGCTCCCAACACGGGGCCTTGGGACAGAAACCAAGCTTTTTTCCACATATATAGGGAACAAAGGCATCCCTGATCATGCTGAATGGATTCCCACTTGGGGAAACCCCTTGGTTTTTTAACCACCACTGCAGGGCCCTCATGTGCAGCAGGCCGAATGGAATGGCATTGGACGCTGCTACCATGAGCCCTAACACTCTCTGAAAATGTTTTACAGTGATGGCTTGGCCTAGCTTTATCCTGGTCACCGTGGCCAGGAT